>NW_024386860.1:5387500-6587500 GCF_900408965.1 Simochromis diagramma
ACTCAACTGACTATAAAGTGCTAACAAACAGCCCACAAAAAGTGAGGCATTTACTCATACATACGCTTTATTCGTCTCTAACATGCACACCATTCTCAGTTAGAGAACTGCACCTCTTTAGGTTTAGAGCTAGGTCCATTCAGTGCGTCTTCCTCTGAGCTGACTGCAGAGTTCACTTCCTTTGTAGACTTTTCCTTGGCCTCTGCTGTTACACCTTCATATTTCACCTCGCTACTTTGTGGGATCTCCCCGTCCCCTTCTCTCTCCATTCCCCCTTCTCTTAAGCTGCTGGTGCTGACTTCAATTATTACAATTTCATCCCCACTTTCCAGCTGAAAGATACTTTCCATTCCTCCTCCACCCTCAGTAACTGTGCCACTTCCAGTACTGCAACCTCGGCCCTCCTCTCCTATCATTCCTCCTTCACCTTCTATCAGGGCTATCATCTGCATGCCTTCCTCAGTTTCCTGTTCCAGCTTGGTCTCACCTCCCAGCTCAAACACCACCTCCTGCCCATCAAGGGGTACTAAGCCTTGGGTAGATGTGCACGAAAGCTGCAGGCTGTTGTCCTGCCCTTGGCTGAAGGTAGCACTGGTTGAACCACTATCCTGTGTGTCAGTGTGGAAATGAAGGACATACGACTCCCCCTGGCTACCATCCCCTCCCGATTGTCTCCCATCCTGCTTTTCTCCACTCCATTCTTGCAGGAGTGACATCATCCCTCCCTTATCTACCCCTTTTTCCTCTTCACCTGGCACATCTGTCTTGAACTGCAGCACGAGTGACTTTCCCTCTCCACCCATTCCTTCATCGATTGCCTCCCCAGATGAATTCCCTTCAAACTGCAGCACGTATGACTCCCCGGCCTCCCCGATATTCATCCCCCCCTTTGCCTGTTCTTCATTATCAAAACACAACACAAACTCTTTCCCTGACAAAGTTTCCCCAGTCCTCATTTGCTCCACAGTGGAATGAGGTTTCCTTTCTGCAGGGACAGGAGCAGAATCTGATGCTGCAGCTACTGTGGTGGCTGGTGTAACCATGGTAACAGTCGGCGAGGGTCCTGAGGTATCCGCTATGGGGGCTACAGTGGCAGGGGATGACAGAGTCGGGGTAATGGTGTCAGATGTTGTGGGTAGAGAAGATGAGTTTGTGGTAGTATTAGCAGCAGTAATAGTCTGGGTGCCACTGATCACATTAGAGTTTGTTACTGCAGCAGCTCCGCCTGCAGTGTGACTGACTGGGGTTGGAGCCGATTTCAGAAGTGTAGCTTTTGGTTTGCGCCCCCGTCTGCCTCGTGCAGTCCGTGTGCTCTTCCCCAGTATCGGCTTCGTAAGTAGGGAGCTGGCTGAGAGGTTGTGCATTGGTGTGGCAACTGCAGTGTGTGCATTGTTACTGTTGTTAGTAATTATGATTTGTTGTTGCTGTGATACAGATGGAAACTGGGGTATCTGAGTCTGGTTTTGGTTAAGCACAGGCTGGAATGCTTGGATAGTCTGAAGCATGGGGAGGGACTGAGGCTCTGGAGCTGGTGGAGGGTTGTTTGCTGTGGGGAGGAGAATCAGGCTGGACTGGCTGCCGTTGTTGGAGGGGCACTGCAAGAGGAGGAAATTTTGAGGCTGGGACGGTTGCGGTGGTGGCGGAGGAGGTGGTGGCTGGACTGGCGTAGGCGATGACAGAGGAATGAGCTGCAGGCCGCTTGCTGTCTGTATCATGAAGTAGTTCTGGGAGGTGTTGGGGGGAATATTAAGTGCTGGTTGGGATACAATCAGACTGCCATTGTTTCCTGAGGCTTCCAGGGTGATGGGGTTCAGCAGGGTTGTGGTGGTGGTTACTCCTCCAACACTGGCTTTCACAGCCACGCCGTCTTTACCTCCACCACCTGGGCATGGCAGGGAAACGCCAGTGCCGTGGGTGCGGATATGCCTCTGCAAGTAGGAGTGCATGACAAACTCCTTCGAGCAGTAGGGGCATTTGTAGTCCTTGCGTGAGGAGTGTGTGCGAAGGTGGAGTTGAAGGTTGGAGGAATGAGTAAAACTCTTACTGCAGTGGGTGCACTGAAAAGGTCTCTCGCCTGAATGCGTGCGTTCATGCTGCTCTCAGAGAAATGGTAACCACAAAAAAGAAAAGAAGTTATGAAATCAGTTGATAAAACTGAACATTTTATAACATGACACTGCAGCTGCACTGACCTGTTTCAGATTTGACGTCTGGGAGAAGGACTTGGAGCAGATGGAGCACGTATGAGGCCGCAGACCAGAGTGCATCTGACTGTGTCTGCGCAGGCAGCTGGTGTTCTTGAAGGACTTGCCGCACTCTTTACACACATATGGCCTCTCACCTGTGTGCTGCCGCAAGTGGTACTGGTAGTGGGAGCTCCACTTGAAGGTGAGTGGGCAGTGAGGGCACTGAAATGCCCGTACACCTGTATGCACCTAGGTAAGATATATGTTAAAAAAAAGGGAGGGGTTAATTTTTAGTGTCCTACCAAAAGAAGAATCTAGAACTGAGCTTGACGAAGAGTGGAAGTCATCACAGGGAACATCAAAATATGAGAACGCTTGTTACAACTGAAGCACTGAGTGACAGTGACTTTAGTCATGAGAGACCAATAACTTACACCATATTTTTTTTCCTTTTGCTGTTTGCATTTGTCTGATGTAGACTGCATTCATCTCCAGAGGTAATTACATGAGAGCTAAAATACCTAATCAAGTGGAATGTAGAGTTTCACACAGACCACAATCAAGAAACCTCACATCAAGAAAATTATTTTGGTAATTAAAACCTTATTTGATTTATTTGAGTGGAACAGAAGAGTGAGCCTTACCCGCTGATGGATAGAGAGCAGTGATGATCTCTTGAAGCTCTTTCCACACTCCGTGCAGCGGTAGGGCCTTTCCCCAGTGTGATCCCTCATGTGGTATTTCAACCCTGATGAACCTTTGAAGGCTTTTCCACACTCTGAACAGCGGTATGGCCTTTCTGTGTGAACATGTGAGACACAAGTTTAAAAAAAAACAACAACAAAAAGAACAGCAGAATAAGGAGTTCTTTAAAAAAAAAGAAAAAAAAAAAAGACTGAATATCAGCACAGTTTTATGCCTCATCTGCTTTCTTTCTAAATATCTTTACCTCCAGCAGGAGTGCTCTTGCTAGATCCCGTCTTTTTGTGGGCTTTGGTTGGTTTTGCTGGCTGCTCCTCTTGTTCCTCTCCAACGGCTATGATGTCGACATGAATCTCCCTCTGGTCCTCCTGCTGCTTGTCAGCCTGGCTCGGAGAAGAGGGAAGGGGGAGAGACAAGGAAAGCGACGGAGGGCACACGATTTCGGCCTCTGCCTCAGCCAGGAGACGCTGCTCGGGAGTGTGGGAGTGTTGGTGCGTGAGGAGCGAGGAGAGAAGAGGGAAAGAGCGGTCGCAGGCAGAGCAGCTGAACTGGGAACGGGACTGTGATGAAAGAGAGTGCATCTGGAGGGAAAAAAAGAAGAAAAAAAAGAAAATGAAAACAGGAGGTAGTTCATTTGATAGTTGTTTTTTTTTTTATTAGAAAGCACTGATCTAAATAAATATTAGTACATTATAGAAAATGCAGAACCCAGAGAGTAATGCACACGGTTCACTCAGAAACTGCCTTGAACACAAGCTATGAAGACTTTCATAATGTTGTGATGCCACAACTCTTTAGTCCCACCTACACCAACGATCCAACTTTTTTCCTTTTTGGCACTGCCAGCTCTGACTCTAAAACATCTCAGCCACAAGAAAAGCAATAAATGACACTAAATTTCCTGTTGCTTACTGCAAGACCATGTAAGAGTCTTCGTGCACTCCAATGCGCTACTTTTATTTTTGGTGGCAATGTTCCCTCAGCAGGAAAAGAAAACATTCTTGGAGGAAATCGAAACTTATGGAAACTCGAAGACCAGTTTCAGACCAATAAACAAGGACTGGGAGTGGGGTGCATTTTTTTCCCCTATATCACCTACAGTGCCACTTAAAATTAGTTGGATTATTTCTTAACATTCCCAAACACAAACGAGTGAAAAATTAGCTAAAAATTAATGTACTATTGGAAATGGTAACACAACTGCAGGAAAACATTGTGTTTTATGTAACATAGTGACTTCAGCATGACTGCATCACTGTACTGAGTTGGATTGTGGTTTTAAATGTGTGCGATTTGGACTTTTTTGTTACCGACAGTTCATAGAGAGCTGGAGGGCTCTTTTGGAAAGGCCTGTTAGATTTCATGTAGAGCTACAGACACAGCATGGGCATGATAAAACAATCCATAAAAGTCCCATTCTTGATACATGACACACTTATACTAACTTGTTAACAAAAGGACCTTTAAGATGGATAAATGTTAGTCTTGCTGTAGGTTTTGTAATCTGTACAAAAGTGTTAGTAGTAGAACAGTTGCAACAGTCATTCTCACCAGTGATACATGTCTATTGAGGCCTCCGCTCGTCTTAAAGGTCTTATTGCAGTAGCCACATGACAGCCCTGCCCATGTGGTTCTGGCCTCTGGCTGAACGGTCTCAGAGCTCTGAGTCACCTCAGTGAAGCTCTGTAACAGGTCAAACTGGGCCTGGGTGGTGCCGACATTCTGAGGACAAACCAAAGGAAGTAGTAATACATATCAAAAATATATGTCCTCAAACTGAACTCATTGGCTTTATAGGGACTTTTATTTGCTCCAATTCAAAGTATATTTTAATTAAGAGTACTTATACTTCTGCCCCACATTACATAAAAAACAGAAGCTACACTATCTAACAGGGAAAACCTTTTGAATTCACGCCAGTTTATTTTGCATACCACTGGGTTCATGTTAACAATGCTTGTTTGGGTGTTGATCATTTGTGGCCTTCACACACACCAACATCATGTTCAGACGACACATAAGCTGCAGCAGCAGTTACAGGATGAGCCAATCGCAAAGTTTGTTGCAAAAACCTGTGTCAGCCTATGAGTTGACTGACAGCTGTTTCAAGTGCACAACCAACAATTCATGGTTATCACAGTTTTTCTGCCTAACGCCCTATTTCAAATCGGTTCTACCACTATTATGAATGTGTTTCTACTATTTGTAGGATCTAAATTGGGCTTAATTGTACAACTACAACTACTTATTTTAAAGCATTTAAGGAAATGTGTGATGTTGGCGGTTTTTGAGATACCGTAAATATTTTTATGCAATGTGCATTTATCCGTTTGAACCCATCACTTACTGCATTGCTGCCATCTGCTCCCTCTGACAATCCAAGGAGCACCTCTGTCGTGTGTCCACTTTCAGCCACTGTGGTAGTTTCCACCACCTCCTCAAAGTCAGCAAGCAGGTGTCCAGCTCCCACCAGCCCATCCCCAACTTCCATCCCAGATCCGACCCCTGCCCCTCCACCAACCCCATCTTCCTCTGGAGCCATGTGAATGGCCTGGTGCTCCTCTAGGTCTGTCCGTGTGCCAAAAGTGTGGCTGCAGCTGCCACAGCTGTACAAGAGCACACTGGCTCCGGTGTCTGTACTCAGGTGAACCTCTGTCCCAATGGCTCTAGATGTGCACACGTTCTCCCCAGAAGAAGTGAGGGTGAGCTGGGGGAGAAGGCCTGGATTCTGGCCAGAGGAGGTGGTTGACAGGAACACTTCTTCCATCCCCACCCCAACTCCATCAGTTCCTTCCTGGCTCACAAATCCCATCATGTCTGTCAACATTGATGATGTCACTTCCTCTCCCCCCACCACCACCTCCACTACCTCATTTCTCTTCCTTGCATCCTCGCCCCTCTTTCCCTCTTTCCCACCTGCGTTTAGGTTGGAGTGCGAGTTCTTGTGCAGGGCCAGGTTTGACGAATGAGTGAAGCTTCGTCCACACTCACCGCAGATGTAGGGCCTCTCGCCTGTATGTATCCTCATGTGCTGCCTCAGGTTGGTGGACTGCGTGAAGGATTTGTTACACACTGTGCAGGTGTAAGGTTTGAGACCGAGATGGACATTCTTGTGTCTCCGCAGACTGCTCGAGTTCTTGAAGGCCTTCGGACAAGTGTCACACGGGTATGGGCATTCTCCTGTGTGTTGGCGCAGGTGATACTGGTAGTGAGAACTCCATTTAAAAGTAAGGGGGCAGTAGGGACACAAGAAGGTACGCACTCCAGTGTGGACACTCTGGTGGACCTGGGGAGAAACAGATATGGTGAAATATCTGATTTGTAAACATTAAAAAAAAACATACAAAAAAAAAAACTTTTTTGGCGTCTCACCTGGAGAAGAGAAGAGCGTTTGAAGGCTTTGCCGCAGTCCTGACATTTATAAGGCTTCTCCCCTGAGTGTGACCTGCAAAATAAAGGTAACTATTCAGGAGGAAAACATGGTTAATCATATGACATCGTTATTTGTGCAAAATACAATCAAACCCATATCTAGGTAATTCCTTTTGCTATGCATCGTATAGTATAACATCTTGTTTTATGTCAGAAATTAGCTCTTTATTTTACATTGAAATTTGCCTTTTTGACACTTTCCATCAACCTGACTGTGGCCCGATTAAAGATGTGAAAAAGGAAGGCTGGGAGGTGCTGGTTAGATTGTATTTCTTCCTGCTGATATTCAGTCCTCTTCTCATTCATTCCCTAATTACTCGTTGCTTCTGATTAATCTCCTGGTCAGTTCTAGTAAACTGGGTTTATTAAATATTGTTTACATGACATGCTATTCCTGTATTCCTGATCTGCATTTTAGCTGTAGAAGCCAACTGACTGCAGAACGTCTTCTGTATTTGAAATGTACATCATCGAGTTAGATATGAGATGGCAAACATGAAAACACCATCAGGATTGAAACAAAGACGTAGCAGACAATTCTTGAATCCCCTGTTATAGAGTTAGTCCATTAGGTTTTTTGAACAGCGACATAATTTTGTATTTTTGCCTCTGTACACTTCCACAGTGGATTTTAACTCGTGATAAATTAAACAGATAAAATATTTGGAGTTGATTACAAGTGCTGAATTTGCACTTCGTAGCTTTTCACTGGATATCCTAATAGAATAGGTTCAAAGAGATGGTGATGGAAGTGAAGGAGGCCATCACTAGACCGAAACGAATAAAATAAATCTGATGGATGAAATAAACTTTGGGAGTGGCCAAATCAACAATTTTGTTCATTCTTCAAAAGAAGGAATGCATTGGCCAACTCAGTAACACCAAAAAGCCTGAAAGAAATCCAAAGCCAGCTAAAGTTCATGATGACAGAATTTCCATGGTTACAAAAACAACTTCACAACATCCAACCAAGGAGGTGTGTCATTGTCAAAGTCCACAATCATGGGATGCCTTTATGAACAGAGCGTTCACAACAGGGTGCAAACCCTTCATTACACTCAGGAGGTCACATTAGATTAAAAAAAAAAAATCTAAATGAGCCTACATACAAACAATCCTAGATGACACTGAGAAGAAGAGAAAAAGCTGTGATCTGAGGTTTACCACATTATCTGTAAAACATGGTGGAGGAAATGTTGTGGGATGAGCCGGTGTTCTGGGAATCCATCCTACCTGACAAACCATCCTACCCGTTGTTTTTGCACATGCGCACAACACGAAATTAAGTGGCGAACCGTCCTACCTTTGTGAATGTGACCTACAAGCATACTTTAACAGCTAAAATTTAGTCGCAAACTGTCCTGCCTTTGTTAATCTGAGCTAGAAGCATATTTTAACGGCTAAAATGAAGGGGCAAATCATTTTACCTTTGTTAATAAGAGCTAGAGACATACTCTGACAGGTAAAATGAAGTGCCAAACCATGCTATCTTTGTGAATGTTACCTACAAGCATACTTTGACGGGTAAAATGAAGTGGCAACCGTCCTGGCTTTATAATTATGAGCTACAAGCATACTCTGATGGGCAAAGTTAAGTGGCAAACCATCATACCCACTTAAATTTGTGCTGGAATTACTCTGTGACAGCAGAAATATGCATAAACTACTTACGGTAGGACGTTTTGCCAAAGTAGGATGGTTTGTTAGAACACCGGGTCACTAGTGTTTATTGATAATATGACTGCTGATTGAAGAAAAGGATGATTTTTTTTTTTTTTTTTTGCTTAGCAGACTCCACCTTTGGCAAACATATTTAATGAGGACACATTGAGATGTGCAGGTGAGGGAGGTTAAATGACTAAATTTGTTAGTGCAGAACCGTATTAGCCTTAAAAGACAAAACTGTAACAGTATCAAACTTAATGATATAACGGCCAAATACGGATATCGGCTGATATTAGCCTTGTTGACTCATACCAACATATATGCATTTACATTTGCCTGTTGTGGTTTTTTGGGGTGACTAAATGTTCAAACATAGCATAAAGAGCAAGGAGATGCTGATCTTTTTATGAAACACAGTTCGTTGTTTTTTTGGTTTTTTTTACCCCTCCTGGTACAAAGACTGGAATTATTAACAGAAGAAAACAAACTGGAAAACATCACTGGTATCTGCTAACAGCTAAAATGTTCAATTCAATTTTATTTATGTAGCGCCAAATCACAATAACAGATGCTTTAAGGTGCTTTATATTGTAAGGTAAAGGCTCTACAAAAATACAGAGAAAACCCCAACAATCAGATGACTCCCTATGAGATAGCACTTGGTGACAGTGAGAAGGAAAAACAACCCTTTAACAGGAAGAAAGCTACAGCAAAACATTATTTTAGACATCAGAACTGGTCATGAACTTCCTAATATGTGAATCCTCAATATTAATATAATTTTAGTGTGGGTACCGTTGGTGATAGAGCAGAGCAGAGGAGCCCTTGAAGGCCTTGGGACAGAGGTTGCAGCGGTAGGGCCTTTCATTGTTGTGGCTCCGCAGGTGGTGGGTCAGCCTGGATGACCACCTGAAGCTCTTGCCACAGTCCAGACACTGGAAGGGATGATCCGTCTGCTCTGGCTGCGGGACTGACCCGGACACTGACGATGACACCATGTCCAGAACCACTTCCTCGCCACCATCTACTCCCCCTTTTTCTCCCTCCACCAGCTCCCCTCTCTCCCGGTCATCCTCGCCATCCTCTCCCGAACCAAGAAGAGACGGGAAAGGTGAGAGGGACGCGGTGGACTGAGCTGGTAAAAGCTCTGCTTGGACGACTAGGGCCACTGAGTTGGCCATTACCAGATCAACCTGGTGGCAGATGATGGTTTTCCTTAGAGGCAGAGGGGTGGGTGGGATCAGTTTGTGTGCGGCATCATGGTTTTTCTTTCATCTTTTCTTCTGTGCCTTCATAAATTCCTTCCCTGCTGGCCACTGTAGCACCAGCTGTCATCCCAAGCAGTGAAATGAGGGCAAGTCTGAGATAAAAGGAGATGGAAATAAATACAGTATCACAACATTATAACAGTTGGTACCAAAGCTCCCTTTAAATTTCCCTCCCTCCCTCCCTCCCATCTCTGAAGCTGGTCCTCCCTCCCCGCTGTCTTTTCCCCGGCCGTCAGTCCGTGTGCGCTGTATCTCCACACTGGCGCACGGTTTCTGTCCTTCCCCGCAGTGCGGTGCTTGTTAGCACCACAAACCAGCGGCTACAGCAAAGTTACACACCGAGCTACTCTATAACTGTCCCAATGCCTTCCGACGAGCTCTTGCAATCCAGCAGTTAAAGCAGACACACACACAGATTCTTTGGCGAATTAACAAAAACAGTTAGTGGCCTGCTTTTAAAGCTAACCAAGCCTCCGGCTCAGTGCGGAACAGCTTCTTTTAACTGCTCGCCATGAATGTGCATGAATGCGGGCTGAGGCCGTACTCACCGCGGGTACTTAACTCATCTTAAAGCTATATTGTTGATCATATGAAAAGAAACTGGGTACTGCAGTGCTAATCCACACAACCTTAACAATAAACACAGCACAAACTAACAGCAGTTCTCCACCCAATGCCGCCTTTCAAGAACAGCGGCAGCGATTGGCTGATACGTACAATAGATGAGCTACTCCCATTGGCTGGGGGCTTGAACAGACAGGTTGACGTTCTTACCAGAAAACATTTAGAAAATCAAAATTTGGCGTAAGCTAGTTATTAGTAAAGGATCCATACTCCAAGATGCTCCAAATTAATTTAAAAGCTTTTTTCACATTCGAGCTCAACATTTATCAGTTTTTGCCTCGACTCTTCTGCACAGACTGTTGGGTAATGTAGTTTCTGAGTGTGCACCCCCTCAAAAAACGTCCATCTGTCACACAGTTCATATTACAGGTGTGGTAGTAGGCCACGCATATTTAAAGACACACAAAAACCAGTGTGCACATTCTGAAGTTTTTATTTCACCAAGGCACATATTTCACATTGAGGCCAATTAGTGTGTGTAAGAGGCATTTTGATGTTACAACAATAATTTAAACGTGATGGTATAATAATAGCGAATAAGAATAAAAACTGTATAAAAGTACAAAAGGACAGGAGACTTGCTCCACTGCAGCACAAAATAAATAGTTCCACCAAGTTACTTAAATAAATAGTCAATACTGTAACAAATACTAGAATAGGAATGAATAAAAATTATAGTGATAAAATTGGTCATCTACAGTATGTTGTAGAAAACGACATAATACACAAAAGCACTGTATACAACATTTACATTCTTGTACATTTATGTACACCTGTACAGAACATAGTGTCACAATACATAGTATTTTAAGGCTTTGGGTGTTTAACTAAAAACAAAAACAAAAAAATCCCAAACTTTTCTACACCAAAGCACAGGTTCAAAATCAGCCATCCCACTCTCAGGAAGGGCCAATCCCGACAAGTTTGTGCAAAGAATCTAATCAGAATCATCAGTGCTTAGCAACAGGGCACATTCATATGACTTTACCACAATGTTAACTACGCCTCCTCGTGCAGAACACAAGGGAAGCAGGCACTGAAAACACAAATGTGACTGTGGTACAAAAGAAAGGATTCGCTTTTCTTCAAATACCATCCTAACATGGAAGAAATAAAGTAAAATGAATTTGATAAGGAATTGATAAATTAATGTGTCATGTGGAATATTTTACCATGGCTGGAGATGACATTATGAGCTTTTGAAACGTATACTTTAAGGGCCCTATAAATAAGGAATAGTGAAGGCCTAGGCTGCCCCAAATGCATGCTACATCTACTGGAAGAATTATCATCTGAAGAAAAATAAAAATGTAAAAGTAAATTAAGCTGATTTATACAAATGTCATTATCAGAGCTATCAGTTCAGGAAGTGCTACAGTGTTTGTTTTTTGTTTTTGTTTTTGTTTTTAGGTTCAGTGAGACACAAGAGAAAGGGAAAGATTACAGAAATGTGGGCAAATGAGTTCACGTTAGTACAGAAATAAGATAAATAAATAAAAATTAAATAAATAACTAACATTCAATAAATAAATAAATACATAAATAACACGGTCATGAAAAAGGGCTTAAGGAGAAAGTTTGGAGTTTCTTGACATGATCATTGGAGTTAAACTGGAACTTGAGCTGGAATCGATGGTTGTAACTGGCTGCATTGTGGTGCATCCTCAATGGCTCTGATGGAAAGACACATTCCTCAACACACATGCTGACACACAGGTTGATATTTGGGCCTCTTTAGGGATGCTGTCAACTACAGTGCACACTGACATGGTCTTGTTTCCCTTTTGATGGGGACGGAAGTCCATGTATTCTCACTGGCTCTGCAGCCCCCTTTTACTTTCTGTATCATCATTGGACTGCAGTGACCTTGGGCTTAAGGCTGAGGAAGGCTCTGTACGCCCAGTCACAGAAGAGCTTGAAGTGTTGAAGAAGCTCATTGGTGGACTGCAGGACATCAAACTGATAGGGGAGGTGAGGGGGGAGGGAGGGGGTCGCCGGACTGAGCCTTGGTGCTTCAACTCTCAGCATCTGTGGAGGAGAAGACGGGCAAACATACGGATTAGAAAGCTCAATCACAGCGGCGGTGGCGCGCGCTGAGAATCGAACAGACAAAATCAGCTCCTCACCTGACGGTGCAGCAGAGTGATGAGAGATTTCATCTCTCTGATCATCTCCACCAGCTTGGGCACTGCAGGGTGGTGGTGCTTCTTCGACACTCTGTTGAGCCACTCAAAGTGGTGCTCGTACAGCTTCAGGTCGGAATGAAGCTGTGAGAGCGTGGGCTTCAGCTGGAAACAACGCAAAAATACTTCAGAGACTTAGCATGGGAGTGTCGAAACAGGCCAGCTCCCCGCCCCCTCTCTCTCTCTTTCTCGCCATATGCACACACACAAATACATTATCAGAGCATTACCTCAAGATTGTTGAGGTCATGGGCTGATCTGTTGCTCATTTCTGGCAGAGACTTGAACCTGTGGGGCTCCACTTCTGAGTCAAATGCATGCTCCTTCTGAAAGAGAAAACAAGACACAGAGCAGCCCCTTAGCAATTTACATCAGCGCAATTTTACTCATCCTGAAACAAGTCACGGCAGCATGAGGAAAGTATTAGTCTAGCATCTTGATTGGGTGCCTGTTTTCTGCACTTAGAGACAGTAGCTCTCACTGAGGGGAGTGTGGTCGATCGGGTCAGTGTAAGTTCACCCACATTCAGCCTCCCCAAATGTCAACAATAAGAGCAAATGAGCTGAACCCACAGGATGTTTTCTGCTGGGAGTGTGGATAACAACATACACAGTGACTAAGAAAGCTCCAAGTGGGACAGACAACACAGGCCTGCGGGGAAACTCCAGGGTCACAGCTATAAAAAGAAAGAATGACGCAGTGCCGCTGCCCAGCTCAGCAGGTGTAGTGCCCACTTTGACCAGCAGAGGGGGATAAACAACCTAATGCCAGGTTTATGGGATTCTGCTTTGGAAGGGCAGCTGAGCTCATCAGTAGTGCAATTTAGTATTAAAGATGTAGGCCTATTTTAGTAATGAATAGGGACAAATAGAGATGAGTGAAGTGGTATGCGTCATTTCTAATCAGCAGAGGAACATAACAACATTAGAATAATGATTGCTGAGAAATGTTTTGTATAAACAAGTTGAGTGCGCTTATTGCTTCCTTAACCTGTTGTTCTGTGCTTCCCTTGCATTACTTGTTGTTCGCTTCCACTTGTTTTTGTTGATGTTTTTGGAGATAAATGTCCTGTATTGTCTCTCCATCAGCCCTTTATAAGAGCTCACTTATGTCTGTGGTCCAATGTTTTGTCTCCGCTGCCGTTTTCTCCCCTGCTGTCCCTTACTTCCCCCGTCCCTCGCCTCTCCCTGTGTCTCATACCAGGTGCACAGGCACATGCAACATGACGTGCACATGTGCATGCATGCATGCACGCACGCACACACACACACACACACACACACACACACACACACACACACACACACACACACACACACACACACACCACCGGCTTGTCATCTAGTTGTTTCTCTGATCTCTTCATCTCTTGTGGTTTTTGCCCCATCTTTCTCAGCCTATAATTCTGCCTCTTATCCCAGTTTCTCTCGCTCTCTTCATCCCAGACCATGACCTCACCCGACAGAACCTAGCATCCAACCTTTTTCTTCCTGAATGCAAATACTGGAATGTGATAAATCTTTTTGATTTTTATCAAGTCACTTTGCTGTGGCGACCGAAAGCAAAACACTAAACACCGCACCTACACTACCACGGCTATTTACAGAGCCCTCAATGCACACACACACGGCCACAAAAATGCATACAGACAAACGCATGCACACACGTATACACATTTGTATGTATGCAAGCGTGCACAGACTCATACACAGGCACACTGGAAAACCTGGGCCCATATAGAACTATGTTTATACACATACGCACATTTCTCCCTCTTTAAAGCATCAGTTTCATTGCTCTTTTGCAGGGACTTTCCATGGATTCCCATTCTATTTATCTTTCCTAACTTTGTCCTCTTTTTAGTGGAATTCCACACAAAAAAGGGGGGGGGGATTAAAAATAAATCCCCAGTGTTAGTGAACACTGTCTAACACTGTTTCGGATGCCCTTTGATAATCCTGGTGTGCTCACATCTGGATTTCAGATTGTGATGCTACTACACAATGGCTATAACATTATTTCAAAGCACAAGCACAAACACAAACACACACACACACACACTTTCTCAACACTGCTGGACAAGACTAGAGAGAGTATGTGGCCATTTCTAATTTTATCTCCTGAACAAAAGAGTTTAAAGATTTGCATAATGCAAAAATAGAATCAATATCAGCCATGTGTAACCAAAGATCCAGAGATATGATGCCGTTTTCTTTTCACCTGTTATAACACAGTGTTGATACACAATCACCTGTCGGATCCAAATCTTGTCTAAGTTCTCAAATCTGATTTCCCTACTCACTCCACTGTCATCGCAATAGGCCAGACTTGTCGCATTTAATTGGGGAGAGAAACTCAACACTTCACCAACCGCCGACCATAAACATGTTTCTGTGTAAACAAGCATGCGATACACGCTGCTGTCATTTCACAGACGGCGTGCTTGGCTGTTTTTGCAGCTGGATGGAGGTAGATTTAATTTCACTGCACCTCCACTGGCACCTTCTTTGCCACCAAGTCTTAATGCAACCGCCACCAGGGGAGGTGACCAGGCACACCGGCATGCTGCTGAGTCAGACCGCCTCTCCCGTGTGGATTAAAAGTGAGATCACTGAGTCAAATCCCCCCCCGAGACGTTTGTTGCCCCGTGTAAGCATGCAGATGGACTCGTGAAAGCAGCTTAAGGTGGACTAAAGCCCCGAGCAAACCTGGTATGCGTTTGCACAATAGTGCGTGATGCAAAGTGGGTGCAGTTTAATGTGTGAGGTTACCTAAACCGAAAGCTAACATTAGCACCCAAATCCAATTAGTAAAAGATCAGTCTGTGGTGTAATGACCAGCATCGTCTTCCAATTCAATTAGCACGGGGTGGTCAGGGCCTCGCAGCCTCTACTCCCCCTGTCAGAGGCTGATTGGTAAACCTAATGGTCTTGACGACAGCTTCATCACTTACCAGCAGTTCTGTGGTGAGTTTCATTAGATTTTTGGTCTGATTGGACAGTTTATCCAAGTCACTGGGTCGCCGCTGTGGCACCGGAGAGGCAGACGTGAACACGGGCAGCTGAGCCAATAGCAGCGAGAAGAGGAGAGATGAGGAGGAGTCGAGCAGCACTGCAGGGGTAGAACAAAACGGAAGCAATTAGTGAAGAGGCGCTGTCATCTCGCCATAATGATAATGGCCTCGGGGCACGGCTGTCAGCTTTAGGGGAAGATATTGCACCATGATATAAACAATAGCTCCAGACTTGGCAAGAAGAATCCTGAAGAGCTTCAGAGTCATGTTTTCACAGGCTGAATGCAAATCATTAAAACATTAAATGCCAGGCTTTGACACAGAATAGCTCCATTTCATCTTTACCATAAGCAAGGCAATGAATGCCGCTGATTGTCACACCTGCAACTCGATAGGTACGTGAGCCGGTGGTATAAATTATATAGACCAAGTCAAGCCAAGTCAACTCTCCTAACAGTAAGCTCATTCATTCTTGTCCTTTCAAGTTCAAGTACAAGGTAGACTAAGTATTAAAAGGGAACCACAGTGGTGTTGAGATGATGAATGCTTGATAATTACAGGTGAACCACAAGAATCGCAGCCAAAATAACACTGCAGAAGCATCTGAGCTCTCCGTCCCAGAGCAACTTTAACAGAATTAAGTTGCCCAAATCTTCAGTCGAGCAATAAAGAAGCAGTTGCTTAGATTTTCTGATCTCTAAATAATTTAACCTGTGCACAGTGGGGGGGAAAAGCAACTTTTTAACAACAACAACAAAAAACTAACAAAAAAATTTAGAACAAAGCTGATTAAAAATGAGACACATTAAACATTTATAAGATTTTTTTTTTAACCCACAGTCATATAATCACTTACATTTCATATTGGTTCGGATCCAAGAGATAGGCAAACCAGCAGAAAAACGGAGGCAAATAAATAAATAAATAGAAAATTAATAAATAAATTGAACTCCGGAAACTGTCACGTGCTCCGGTTTCTTCTTGCTCACTCTTCTGTCAGAGTGAGGAGGAAAGTTGTCAGGACACACTGAATGAGAGAGCGCAGAGTGATGAGTGCGAGCACTCAGACGGCAAAGTCAGAAAGTTAAAGGTAAAAAAAAATGCGAATATCGTCAAACTTTCTGTTTTCAGTAAAGTTTGAGAGGAGCCCCTGCAGTCTTTATAGAGTGCTGAAGGCAGAGAAGCACTTTGGCAGTTTGGAGAGAGACAGAGAGAGAGGCTACAGAAATGCAGAGAGAGGGATGCGAGTGTGGTAAGTCCAATTTTTGCGCGCAGTGAAGTGTTTAGGCTTGTTTAAAACTTCCTTTATAAAGACGTCGGGCCTATGACACATCGGCAGTGACTCACTTCATTCATAAAAACACACACACGCAGACACACGCTCTCTCTCCCTCTCCCTCCTCTCTCTCTTTCTCTCTCTCTCTCTCGCTCTCTCTCTCGCCCTCTCTCTCCCTTTCCTCCTCCCCTCCCTTCTGCCCTGTCTCCCTTTGCGAAACTTTAAAAAAATGTTCCGTTGTTTTTTTTTTTCCTCTATCACTTTCTCTCTATCCTATCCTATCCTATCCTGTCCTGTCCTATCCTATCCTGTCCTGTCCCTATCTCCGGCACTTCCTCCGTCGCATCTCGCTACCTGCCCCAATCAGTCGCATCTACCTCTTTCTATCTTTCCATCGCCAAATCTCTTCCCCCCTAACTCTCTATCACTGCAGATGTTTTAAAAAGCCCATTGTTTTCATGTGTATCAGTATATCTTATGTAACCATGTATCTTTTCGAGCCTCTACACTCTAGTTTTACCTGTCCTATCTTTTTCTTGCGTGCTGGTGTGTTTTTGTGTTTTTTTTTTCCTGTTATACTTCAGGGGGAAATGTTACAGAAATTGTGCTCCTGCTTGTGGTTTAGGCTACACATGTCACATTCCCAGTACAGTATTATGGCTAATACCTTTTAGCAAACACCTTTTTCTCTTGTATTTCTTTTCCTCCTTTTTTTTTTTTACCCCTTGCTATTTTTTTCAGAGCCCCTCTTGAGACAGCAGCCTGTTATTTCCACTGCCCCCCCACCCCCTCTCTTTTTTTCACTTCTTCTCTCCCTCTCCAGGGTGAAGGAAAGAGTGAGAGACTACGGATAGGAGCAGGAGAGGTGCTGTCCAGACCAGAAGGGGCCTCTCAAAGTGTTGCATAGAAACAGTGAGCGGACACACGCCACAGGAGTGTCGAGGCGGTGGTGGGTTATTTGTGTTTGTGTTTGGGTCAACATCATATAGAGACAGATGCATGTGGATGTGTCACAGAAAGGAGGATTCAGCTCTAATAAACCAAAACAGTCTTTTTCTGGCACCAAAACGCACATGCTGATGCATGCAGAAACATCACAGACTCACTACTCCAACTTGTTTGTGTCTCTTTTTCGTACAAACACACACACACACACACACACACATACAGAGCGGGGCAGCCTGGAAACACTCAGTCAGGTGCAGTAAAGCGTGGCCCACTGTTGCAAAAGGGCAAAAATGAGTTTCCAGTCATCACATTTGGGACAGCTAATGCATCATACTGTACACACACTGTAAAGTAAATCACAAGGGAATCTCACTCAGACATACACAAAGGGAGGAAAAAAGGGAGAACGCGAGAGAAGGAAGGAGAGACGGGAGAGAGAGCGGGGAAAAGGAAGAAAGCGTTTTTGAGTCTGGGTGTGAGATTAGGAGACCCTCATTCACAGACATACACTCATGGTGTGGTTAGAAAATAATTAGTGGTGGGCTTTGTATGCGCACACTTGCACACTCATGCACATATACACACAGAGTTGCCAGTCCGGTGGTGGGCCTACACAGACAAACAAACACCCTCCAAATGATGAGGGCCCGGTGGCAACGAGTGGGTGGCAGAGTTGTTGTGGTGAAAAAGGGTCATGCTCTGTTTTCTCGGGTCAACAGTAGAAAAAAAAAAAAGCAGGGAAAGGAGGAGAGCAGGGGGAAGGAGCAGAAGAAATAGATGAGTGCGGTTGGACGTAGGGAGATATTGACACACTCGCTCTTTTTAATTTCCCACATCAAAGGGACGTTTGAAGACACAGCTGGGGAGAGAAGAAAAGAAAGAGTGAAGTTAGTCACTCTCCCTCATTCCCTCTCCGGGCTGCCTCTTATGATGGGGGTCTCCTGGGTGGTTCTGAAGCACTGTTAGGCCATCCGCCAGCACTGATCACTCACACACTATGACACAGGGAGTGCGTCTGTGTGCGTTTGTGCACGTGGGAGTGTGCACACGTGCATCGATGTCAGTGTGCAAAGTTTAAAAAAAAGAGAAAAAGCTCTGTATCTTTGTTTAGACGTTTGCTTTTCGTGTGTGAGAGCGAGCACAGAGCGGCGCATGTTGGAAAAGGGGGAATCCAGGGTTTGTGTAAATGGGTGTGCATACAGTATATGTGTGTAATTATGGGTATGCGGTGGTACAAGTGCGGTGTCTGTATAACGTGCATGAGCGTTTGCGTGCGCGTCTGTGCGTGAGAGTGTGTTTGTGTGTGGCCTTCATATGCTACCCATTACATCACCAATCTGTGTAAACCACCACAGGAGGAGAAACAGAGTGAGACACTCAGACTACGACCTCAAAGACATCAGAGAGGAAGGGGAACCTGTGACAGAGCCTGCCAGCCTGCCTCGCTGCCAGACAAACTTTACTCACACAAGCTTCTCTCACTTCGCCCGTACTTTACACTGGGTTTGCTGTGCGCCATGACATGTACTCGCACTTCTATGCTTTCTTCGAATCACTCGAATGCCTCGCTCACTTCTCTCACATTTTGCTTCGTTGTTAATCCACACAGCTGCTCAAATCATTAGTCATTTAAAAAAGAAAAAAAAAAACCTATCAAATTCAGGAGTGTGTGTATTTTTGTAACATCCTGCAATAAACTGACAGGGAAGAGCTTGAAGAGTAGATCTTGTAATGTGGGATTTTTTTGTTCAATGTTTACTTTAGTGTGCTTTGTGGTTGTTCTTTGATTATGAGAACAAATACCAAATCAGCCCATTCTGTTAATGTTGGTTTTTCCATAAATGTTTATTGCCGTGGGTCAATATCCAGGTCCAGGTGGATGAAAAAGTAGTCTTTGTGGATTTTAGGGTTACGTCTCATGTTCTGCTTGCCTCAGTGTCATAAGTAAACAGTGAAGACGCTGGCCGTGACGCAACTCTGCTTCGATGGTAAAAGGGATTATAGGAGAAGAAGTAGTAATAAATTCACCATTTTTATGTTGCGCCCTCATTTCCTCTTGGGAATTCCAACGGGGCCTGAAAAAACAAACGCGGAGATTACGTTCAAAGGGGAAACCAAATGTCCGACCCATTACTGTTAATATTTACCCTCCTATAACAGTACGCTTTCAAGTTTCCCTGTGACCTCCTCAACCTCCTGTCTTCTTCCTCTTTCCTCCGCCATTCTGTCCTTCATTCATTTTCTCCAGCTCGCTCCCAATTGGGGGTCTCCAGCGGGGTATCCTATCCTACCTACCACTATCACTGCTCCATCCCGCTTCTTTCCTCCGCTTAACCCCTCTTACTGTACCTCAACCTACGTCAGAGAGCGAGTGAGTGTGCTAATAGTTCTGGGGGGGAAAGGAGAAATAGTGACACACAGAAAGGGGGCTGCAGTCATTGGGCTATAAAGTGACGTCTCTGACTTTCTTTGTCCATGTCAAAGATCAGCTTTAATGTGCTCTTGCGCTTTTTTAAAAAACAGCTATCAGACAGAAGGGGCTTCTTTCAAGTCCCCACATCTCTGTGCCACTGGCAAGCTCTTATTTGAGAAAACTCCCTGCAGACGCGATTTACAAATTACGCGTGTCAATTGCTCTCTTCCTTTTCCATTCGAGCAGCCCACTCAAGACAGATATGGCTGTTGTGCATCTACTGCTTTGCCTTTTTTATTCGCCCATTAAAGGAGCATATTAACCAGCATCATTATGGCAGGTTTCCTCCGCTGGCTTAGTTCACAGAGCCGTGCAAAAGGGCAGGATGCAGTGATGAAAGGGAGAGCATGAAGCAGACGTCTCTCCCTGGCAGAACGTTGGGGAGCCAGAACGTGTAAATCAACTCTCTATTAAGCACACTTTTACAAGGGTCATTTTGTTTGGAAACCAAACTCTATGGTATGTGACAAAACACAGTGTATGTGTGTGTGTGTGCATGTATGTGTAACGGGCAGACTCAACCGAAACCCTCTCCCTCGCTGACTCTGTGTTGCTCACCTGCTCACGTTCACCACCTCCCCAGCTCACTCTCACTGCTTCCAAGCATTTATGCGTCTGCCAGTGAGGAAATCGCGAGCTGAAGGAACAGGTCACAGAAGGAGTATGAGAAGGAGAAGACGAGGGGCGGGAGGGGTGGTGGGGTGTACAGCAGGAAGTAAGCAACCCACGCACAAGGAACTTTTTACTGTGCAAACACTCTTTCCATCTACCCTGCTTGCTTCCTTCATCTCAGACTGGTGTTAATACACTGGAGAGCCCAGGCCTGTCTCAGAGCTCCCGCTTTCTCCTCCGGTTCTCCCTCCCGCTCCTCTCACTCTCATTCTCAGTCGCCTTAAACATTCTTTCCTCTCCTGTCATGGTGTGTCCTGTCTGCGTTCCGCTCTCTCCTCATCTCTTCCTCCCCTCAAAGTGCTTCCCCTCAGCTCCCCCTCGCTTTCTCTTTCACTCACTCGCTACCTTCCCCTTCACCTCTGATCTCCCTGTTTTCTATGACAGTGCAGAGAAAGATCCGTGAAATAGTGCTCGAGCAAATTTTTATTCACCAGGCCGACACATCACTGACTCCATGCAGAGGTTTGTTTGTGTTTTTTTTTTTCAAGTAAAGGAATAAAAAGAGGGGAGTGAAAGTGAAGCTCCTATTTTTGGTGCATTCCTTGGTGCTTGCAGAGTAGTTACCCCAGAGACCTTACTTGTGCATGCGCTGTCTCTTTGTCAGGATTGCACCACTTCTGTGGTGAGTTACTACATCTATGTGAGATGTGTACTCAATCAAAGCTGACCACTACTTACCGGCGCGCCGTGCGTCTGCGTCAGTCACACATTCAGCCTGTCGTCGTGTTATTCTACGGAAGCTGAGAGCTGCTGACAAACACACAGGGGAAACTGGGAAGGGTGTAAGTGAATGTGCGGTGGTGGGGGAGCGGGGGGCAGCAGAGGTTGCTGAGACGATGGGGAAAGAGTGAGGGGCGCAAGCAGACAAAAGCAAGAGGACTTGCGTGACGTCACAGTTTACCCTAGAGAGCAACTTTGTCAACGTGACATGACCTTAGTCACACTGGGGAGGCGGGAGGATGCCCTTTTGCAGACAGATGGACACCTACATACACATTGACACATATGCTTACGTCTGTTCACACCAGCATTTAAAACTATTTATAGGCCACTATCCCCTTTAACCTGACAAGGTCCGGCTGTTTCTCTGAATGCTGACGCATTTCAGGTCCCTTCATCACTTGCCATTCATTAAATTAACGCTCATTACACACTGACAATCGTAAATCAACCTCCCACAACAATGATAGCAGATAACACAACTTATAAGAGAGCACATGGGCAGCTCGTTCTCCCGAACACTTCCTGTGCGTCAGCCATAGAGAGTGTGTAAATTTCATCATAACTGAGAGCAAACACAGGAAAGGAAGTTTCATATCCGCATGTTGTCAATGTTTATGTTTTGAAGCAGAGGACGTAAAGGGATTGAGAGCCGAGCACAACTGGTTTAGAGGCAGAGTATATTTGAAAATGTCTGGAAATCAAGAAAGACTTCTCTCCACATTCAGTAGGCTGCGCTTTGACCGCACAGGGAGGGGAGGTGGACCTCAAGTTCACTGAAATGTCAACTTTGGTTTGAAGTGACTTTGACTAAAAGCAGTGCAAACACAGCACAGAAGATACACTGTCGTCCGTCTTAGATTCAAATTTCAGCGGTTGTTGTGTTGCTGTTTGTTTTTCTTCTCTTTTCTTTTTTTTGTGTATTCTCCAAGGAACAAAAACATTTACTGTAAATGTTTATTTAAAATGTGAACTGTCTATCCCCCATACTTCTTGGACATGCTATCTTATCTCTGGAATAGTGAGAGTAAGATATGGAAGTAATGTGTTTGCGTGCATTCTTCTTAACCACCGTTATCATTATCTCCAGCTGACAAGTTTGACGGCCATCTTTTCCTTGCACATCTGCACATCTCTGTCACAGCCCCCGGTGTCTCTCGAGTTTTATTTTCTTGACCTTTGTTCATCGTGGGAATGCAAAAAAATAAATAAATAAAAAGCTCAGTTTAGGATGCAGTTTGAGAACCGCTTGTATCATTGAGGTCTATGACTAAGAGGAACGACATGAAAGTTATTCTAATCTCTCTATAATTGTTCAGACTGTTTATGTGCACTTTGACCCCCCTGCTGTTTCCAATTACCCATAAACTGCTCTTTCGGGAGACATTTAAATGCCTTGCATGTCTCCTTTTTTTCAATAACATTTTCTGAGTCAAGGACTTAGAAATGAAAGCTATCCAGAATTTTCTATTTTTGGCACAGAGTTCACACACATTGACAGCAGCCCCCCTCCACCACCACTACCCGCTGCTTCATTCTTTTTATGTCACCTCCTTCTCCTCATCCTCTTTCTGTTCATCAATCACACTGTCCATCCTCATCAAAAGCAAACCCCTGGATGTATGAATGATGTTAGTTTGCATCAGCGCCTGCCTTGCATTGCAGACACCCTTGCGGCTGGCTGGACCTCCAGCAGTGCCAGGAAGTATGCTAAGAATGCAAGGAATGGCCCAGTGAACGATAAGTAGGAAATTCCCTGCAGTAGACTGGACTAAATGCCCAAAAGCAACTGGGGGCAAGGACATTCATCTGGGATAATAAATGACGATAAAAGGTGGGATTGGAGAAGACGGAAGAAGGAAATCTAGACAGACGTAGGTCTAGGCTATGACTCTAAAACTGTGAACAAAGGCAGTGGCTTTATTAGGAGGCCGAGAGAGAGGATTAAGAAAAGGATGGGGCCATGACACATATAAAGAGACAAGAAAGGGACAGGAGGGGTTGAGATGACTGGATCGAGATAGGTGGGACACTAATAGGGAAAAGAGCAAATTAAATGAGGAAGAGGTGGATTTGAAAAAACAAAGTGGTACCATGGAAAAGAATGACTGAATAAAGATAGCAACTACAAAGACGTAAATCACTCTATCGTTCATTGAAAGGGTGCTGAACGAGATCGAGAGCTGGCTGTGGGGCAGGAAGAGGGCGTTCAGATAGAGGCATGTCACAGGAAAGATAAAGCTCTTTAATCAGCCCTGATTGGGTGACTGTGACTGGGAAGAGGACGCTCACCTCACAGACAGATTTCTTGCTGGTGAACCCTTCGGTTTGACTGACACCGCCTCTGTATGACTCACTCACCTGACTTTTTCTTGCCATCTCCCACGCAGTGGCATGTGCAGAGGCTTTCAAACATGGTTTAAACAGCGAGCGCAACATTGCCAAACCCTGATCCAGATTAGCCTCCCGTCTGTAGTGACCTACTAAATGCGACTTTACATCAGCTTCTTCTAAAGAGCCTACCCCCTTTTTGTCTGGCTGCTGTTTTTCAGAACAGCCAGGTGGTAATTGTTTTGAGTTGCCAAATTGCGACTGGAGGGATTAGATTACCTACCACCGGGGTAGTACCCCCCTCCTTGTTTCCCCATTTTCCCTGGATTACATCAGAACAGAAGCACCTTCATTTGTGAGTAAGCACATACCTCACAGATGCACGGGAGGCCAAAAACATGTCAGATGTGTTAGAATACAAAGGAGATAATGGGATATATGAAACAGGGCAGGAAGTGTAAACAGTCCTTCCTGTGTATGTTTTTTTTATTCAACTCAATGGAAAGATAAGAGATGTAGAAGATGGTTGATGGGGATCTAGTTTCTGTTCATGCATGCTGGTGTGTGCCTGTATATGTGCTTCTGCATGTTTGCTTATTGTTCCTATCTGGCCTAAACCCAGTCTTTTCTGTATCCAGATCATAAATAACAACCTAGAAGGAAATGAAACATTAAAAAACTCCCAAGGGTGTCTTATCTTGTATGACATTGATTCATTCCTGTAATATCATGATCATAGCATAGACCTTGGCCAGATATAATAACAAAATTGAGACAGATAAACAATATTCTCAGCCGCAATCTGGGCTTTCTCTTTCAAAAGCTATGTATTAATTAATCTTCAAAGTAAGAAGCATTCTTGCTTGACAAAGCAGGTCATTTAAATTGGCAGTCAGAAAATACTTTCCTAGACCAGGTCAACATTGTAAAGCTTAATGGAGACACAGTAAGTAAAGACCAAGATGAGATGAGATGAGAGCCAATACATGAGACTCCATTTGTACTTTATGGTGTGGTTGTGCAGGGTCGGGATTGGATCCAGTGAACGTGGACAGTTATGCTTTTCTCTCGTATGTTTAGTTCAAAACCTCATAAAATGACTCGGTGCGGTTCTCTGGCTTTTCGACCCATCTGAAACAGCTGACACAAGGCTGATAAGTGGGTGTGTGAGTTTTGAGGTGAAGCAGTGAAAGGCTCAGGCAGACAAGGAGGAGTTTTTCTTTTCTTTTTCTCATTAACTCCATTAAAAAGAACCCCTGGGAAGTTTGGACGACTGACAGCTGAGGTGGAGCCTGCGGCAACCAAGCAGGAGGGAGAGTGTTTTCATGTGTTTATGTGTGTGTTTTCCTTCACTCCTGGGACTTATATATATACATACATATATGTGGCTGCAGGTCTGTCTCTCAGGCCCTGAGCTGAGTGTGATGGGGGTTCACTCAGGGGTATAAGACCAGGCCTGGGGACGACCTGTGGAACACCCTCATTATCCTCCAGGCAGCGATGCTTTTGAGGTGTGGTCCCCCCGCCACCCTTCACCCCCAATGTGCCGAATCAGTGGAAGGCAGAAACCCAGAGAGTATCCCTGACACTAATATGGAAAAAAGCCTGTTTGGAGTGAATATAAGGGCAAATATTATTCTTCCTGAGCGTAACCACGGCGAGCACCTCTGACCTGGCAGTGAAAGTGCTGAAACAAAAAGCCCAAAGACTTTTTCTGCTCCATCAAAGCAGCGCTACATAAAATAAACATGGCCATCAGATTACCACGCTGAACACGGGGCCGCGTTAGCCCGCGCCGGCCGCCCTGCCGCCCAACCCCATGGCTCTATGGGAGTTAAGTGTGGGGTCCGCTCAGTCAACACCATGACGCAAAATGGAACAAGCCTCTGACAGAAGCCCCAGGCTGATGGAATAAGGCCCCTGCCCACAGGCCCCCTGGCCCGGGAGAAACATACTGAACAAGAACGAAAGCGAGAGAGAGAAGCAGGAAAACAGAAGGAAAGAAGAAAGGAGAAGGGAAGAGGTAGATGAGGGCATTTTGGTAAAGAGGAAAACATCACAAGTTCCAAATTTGTACCTCTCTCTCAAATTGAACAGCACGTGCATGAAGGCAAAAAGCTGCTTGAGAGAACCAGCAGCAGCAGCCTAGGACAGACAGCCGCCAGTGGAGAGAAGGCCGCGGCAGGGCAGGACAGGGCAGGGTAAGATACAGTGGTTGGTGGTGGTGGTTGTAGCTGCCAGAGAGACTGCGAGGCTTACCTGGCTAGTCCTACTAACAGTGGACAGCCTCAGCTCAGTGGATCTGACCTCACAGGGGTTCCTTTATATCACGGCCTATGCCTGTGTGCATTTGTGTGTAGGTGCATGCATGCATGCACCAAAAAAAAAGAAAGAAGAAGAAGTTTATGTGTTTATGTGAGGAGTTCACGTTTGGGTGATGTAACTAGGAGAAAACCCTCCGAGCATCCCTGACCTTCTCCTCAGTTATTTCAAACCCCACACAGATTCTTACATCCCCCAGTCTGTCTCTTTTGTTGTCTCTGACAGGAACATGCACATTATTCCACTTTCAGCTGACTTCACGCTACAACTACCTTTAGTTTGCACTTGAACCTCACAAGTCCCATTTCTTTGTCCTGTATGAGTGATCCAGTAGTCAGCATTTTCTGCCCTTTTTGCCTGACATATGACCTGAAAAACCTTCTTATACTGTAGGCTTTAGGATGACGCAAGGCTCAGGTAAAGTGCTACCAGATCGCAAATAGATACTGACGCTGTGCCAGGTTGTAGCTGTTAGCGTTAAGTGTGAGAGCCACAGGCTTTTTCACTCCTGTGTGTACAACAATGAGCACAATCACTGTGGTCCACTGGGCCTCACACCAGCAGCATTGCGTTACCACCCGTGCCTCCCTACTGTTCTCCTTTTCTTTTCATCCTTCCCTCCTTTTCTCCTCTGACTCAGCCGTTTTGTAGGAAACTCCGTCCCTTTGAAGAAGGGAAGTATCTTTCATTACTCGACAGCAGGGAGAGAGAAAGAGATGATAGGGACGGAATAACTGCCCCATTGTCTTCACCCCCTCCCTCCATCCACCAATGATAATTGTGTTGGGCTAATTACAGAGAGCTGCAACAACAGGTGTGGGGCTGTGCACCTGGGTAAAGAAGTGTACTTAGTCCTTGTGTGTGTGTCAGACAGAAAAAAAGAAAAAAAAGAAAAGAGTTGTGCGTCTCTGTGTGACTACGCAATTCTGGGAGAAAGTGGGGCTGACATGCACAGTTTGTTAGTGATTGAGATCACAGAAAACCTTGTGTGTGTCACATCCTTACAAAACCTCACTTGTTAGTGATAGTACTCAGACACTGGTCACCGCATGGTATCACAGACTACTGTATTATCACACAATGAGCACGGACCTATACCAGTCTGTCTTCCATCTGTGTTTAATTATAAAGCTACAAACTACATCTGTATGGCATTACTGGAAAGTTTAAATTAGCACACAACGCAGTCTCACTCTCACTCATACGCCACATTGAATTTCAAATGAGAGTGATTACAATCACCTAATTGATGAATTTAACCACAGGGGGCCTCTCCTCATGATTCATAATCTATAACTGGTCTATTTCAGTGGCATGTTTTTCAGTGTCGGCACAGTAAGAAAGCGGGGGAACAGAACCAGTGGCAACAGTAATGATGTAAGCAGGGGTCTCCCACGGGACTGATGTGTTTTTGGAAATTCTTTGGCTTTTTACCGTAAAGGAACTCATCTGAGAAGCTGACCGGAAGAAAGGAAGCCATTTGGATGGACGCCAAAGGAGGAGCGTGATAACTTTCTCTGAGACGTCACAGAGCTTCATTCTCAAAACAAAGAAAGTTGGGAACTGTTTTCTAAAGACGTTTGGCTGACCCCGCAGTTAAATTGACTGGATATTGCCAAACTGGAACAGACGCACTTTCAAGTTACTCACTCTCAATGATGATATCACCTGTCTGCTGTCTACTCATGAGAACTTCTTGCTGTTTTGTGCTTAATGAGCTGGACTTTTTCTTCAGGGACTCAGGGGGATCGCACCACATTAATGAAAAAGGAAACCCTACACACCAGTGTGTCACATTGACCAAAGGGGAATGAAAACTCACTCCTGCTTTTAAGTAACCAGCTTTGGCCTTTACAACAGCTCACCTTGGTAAAGGTAACCTTTGTGTGCAATGATCACAGTCTCATTTGCTCGCTGAGTCATGACCCCTGCGTAAAATGATGCCATTATTACAGGAAATGAGAATGTGCTTTGGATCAGTCGATAATGCAGTTGTACGGTCACCTCCTTAGTCAGGCAGTTCTACCTGCAGACTCATCGGTTAACCTACAAGTGGAGTGAGTCCTGCATCGCCACCTTGTGGAATGTTTCTTTGGTGTAGAAGCAAAGGTGTGTGCCAAGCCCCAGGGGCCCTGCTGTGGGAAACAAGCTTGTCAAAGACCATGCGGAAACTGTAAGTCTTTTAGGCTAGAATTCAGCATTTTATTAAAAACAAGTAGTTTGAAAACATACACGGAAGCCAAGAAAAACAGCCACGTAAAGCACAACACTATGTTACCTAACAGACATGGGGTTTTGCTCCTTGCTTTCAAACAAATCCTATAAAGGCATGCCAGAGCTAGTACATTTATTTAGCTAGACAATATCTAAATGAATAAATGAGATGATATGAAGGTGTGAGGAAAACCAACAACCAGCCAATAAAAATACAGAAAGCACGTCCAGTTTGCATTATTTTCTGGTGTCCAGTTTGATGTTTTTGGTGATATCCTTTTTTTTTTTTTACTTCTATGAGACATTAATACAGAGACATATAAGGGCTTCCTCAGAGCCGAGTCCTCTGATTGGCTGGGAGCTCATCCTGGTCGAGTCCCCACAAGAAGGTGCGGAGACGTGTAACTTCTTTTTGTAGCTCAGGGCTTGGGATTGGCTGGGAGAGGTCAAGGCGTGGTGTCTCATTTGGCAGGATAAGAGGAGGATGGTCCAAAAAGCTCTCAAAGATGTCTGAAAAATGAGAAAAGGTTGAGAAACAGTTTACTTGACATATAATGCCACTATTCATTATAGTTATTAAATGTTCAATCATAAGCCTTTTTGATTTATTACCTCCACTGAGTTCAGTGCCTGGCGGAGGGGCCCAGGATGCTGGTGGAGCTCTGCTGGGTCCCAGCTTGTAATGGGTGAGCAGGTGGTGCAACTGAGAAGGACTTAACAAAGCATGTTCTTCCTGTAGACTGGCCCAGGATGACTTGGAGATAAGAAGTTAATGGAGGAGATGTTAGATGGCATTCTAGGAGAGGGCTCAAAGGGCATGTTGCACATGCAGCTGTGTTACCTGGATGAGTCGAGTCTTGGGAATACACAGGAAGTTGACTGTGACTGACAGTTTCTTCATAAACTCTGAGGCGATGTCTCCTAATCCTGCCCCCTGTAGCCAGTCCAGAACCAAGTCTAGGTTTGTTCGGATCTGTACTGCTCTGGACCATGAAAACAGTCCGTCTGAAAAGAGGGGGAGAGGATGTTGGAGAAAACAGAAAAAACATTTGAAAAAAGCTAATTTTGTTTGTTTTATCAGGAGTAAAGCAGTGAGTCTTCCTTTTATCCAAAAGGTCACTTTTATCATCTCTAGCTTTAGTTTTTATTTATTGCTGAATTAACCACACAGGATTTCTTTGCCCCGTGCCTTCTCACCTCTCTCCAGCAAAGTATTGAGCAAGGAGGTATTGGTGAAGAAGAAGAGGTAGCCGAAGGTTTGCGAGGTGAGCGGTGGGGAAAGACATGCCTCCCGTGACAGCATCAGGGAACAGCGATACACTTCCACAAGTCCAGCAACCTTGGGCGGCAAGGTGGACACATCATCTACCTCTTCTTCTCCTCCTCTTTTCTCTTCTCCCTCTGCAGCCTGAGCTCCATCCTTCTCTTTCTCCTTCTCCTCGCTGGAAAATGGGTTGGTGTCCAGAAGGGCTGGAAGAAGGGAGTACAGTGTCTTTGTGGACAGAAAGAGAAAAAAAAGTAAGTTCATTTTTATATTAAAAATATTATAAAAATCTGGAAATGATGGATGTTGAATGGACAGTATAAACTGGAATGAATTAAGTGGAAGAAGATGTTAAGATGATTTGTAGCAACACTTGAAGTGATGGCTATCACAATATTTTGTACAGGTCCAGATCTCTGACCTTGGTGACTTTTCCTCTAGCGCCATCATCAGGTTAAGCTTTTAATCTTGTGCTCATAAGCAAATGCACAACTATACAACACTAATGACACTTCTGTTAAACTCACTTTCACTTTGTGCTAAATCCTAGATTGGATCATGCTGGGACTCTTACTGAAGATGACTAACATGCTAAAAATTACACCATCAACATGCTTGCATCGGCTTTCTGGACATGTTATCCTCTAGTATTGCTATTTCCATGTCAGTATGTTCCAATTCAATACAGGTTTTCCACACAAAGCCAAAAAAGTATGATTTCACAAATGAGTACATCCTAAGTATGGTCTCAGAATGCAATGCACAAAGGAACTGGAGGAGCTGCATGCAGCTGGAGAAAATTAAAATCAATTGTGGGTGGTGGTGAGCTTGTTCCAGAAAGGAACAGTTTTTATGTCTTAAGAAAGTAATTTGTGCTGTCTCTCGGTGAGGTTAAATAGAAGTGGCTATCCGGAGTTACAGTTTAAAAGGGCATGCAACATTACACATAAAATGGTAACGTTGATTTGAAGCCAAAGCACATCCGAGTATGTGGACCGCAGTATCTGGCTTTTTTTCCACTTTACCTTGGTAAGGTGATACACACACTGCTGGAAGGTGTGCATAATGACATCATCCAGCTGTGCCAGAGCTTCTGAGCAGGTGTCCATATCAGCTGTCAAAACTGGATCCCCAGGGGCTTCAAAGAAACAATCATTATGATCAATTCCAGGCTCAGCGTCAGCTTTGATTTCTCTGTTTAGCTTTGCCAAATTCCTGTGCCAGCTTATACTTTTGATCTTCTAAAGGTCCCCCCCGCCCCCTTCTGTTGTTTTCCAGTTATTCTCACCTTCAAACTCCCACTCTTTCTCCATCACTTCTACTTTAACCTGGAAGAAGTTGAGGAGCTCCGTGGCATTTGACATCCAGAACATGAGAGGTCGAAGGTCAGATGACAGTTTCTGGACATTTGGCGTGCTTATCTCTCCTTCTTGCTCTGTTGAACTGGACAACACATTTAAGTAATTCCAAAGTTATGTTTGCTATCAAGTATTGTGAACATTCCCCTGTCAGGTTTGTGTTTGTGCACTAAAAGCAAAACGCTCCATACTGAAGTAAAAATAGACTGAGTTATTATTATCTAGCTATATTCGAGACAATGCTTCCATCATACCACAAAAAATTACCAAAGACATAACAGCACAGGCACAAATGTATCATGAATCACTCAGCTGGAAATCTCTAAACAGAGGAAACATTACGTAGAACATAAATATTCTTACTTTTGCGTGGGATGCTTATCCCCAAATTCCTTAATGTTATCCTGCAAAGATAGTTGGAAACAGAAGAGACGAGACTTAGTGTGGGGGTGGAGGAGGGGGAGTGGAGTCTAGCCCTGCAGCCTGGACAGTTAGAGCAGATTTTCCAGCGGGAGGGAAGTGACATCAGCCCATCCTCACTCCTGCTCACAAGCCAGTAGGCCACAATGAAGGGCATATGTCTGTCTGCTGGTTTTTCTGTCTGACTTAATGTGGCATTCTCAATCTGCCTACCTGAGGTTTATCTGCCAGACTTGTTTAAGTGTGGTCACGACCATACTGTCATTAAATATAAAAAACTTAACATTTGTTCCATAGATGAGCCATTCTCTGACTTCCTCCAACATATTATTAATTCACACGTCACATGATTATATATGTTGTATTTTTTTAATTACACAAGCAGCATGACTCTTTGGAAAGCAATGTCTCCCAGTTGGTCCATTAATTTTGTCCAAGTTATCTTAACAGCTGGTGAATTGATGGCCTTGAGCTTTGGTCTAGAGACTCATGGTCCCCAGTGGATGAATCCTTCTGAATTTGCTGATCCTTTGAATGTTTTATTGACAGTAAGACGGAAAATGGAAAGACTGGAACGATAAATTGAATTCAGGTGCGCAAAGTAGGTTTGAAATAGTAATAAGTAATTTATTTCAGTGGGCAACGGATATAAAAGAATACACCAACATGAATCAGCTCGCACCTTCTTTTCACTGGGAGGCTGAGATTGTTGTGTTTTAGTGACATATTTTGACACCCATCTCCTGACTTTTTATGTAATGCCATTTAAAGTTTTAATTTTGTCCAATACTTTGGTTTATGACGAGCAAATGCTAAATTGAGGATTGCAAAAACAAGATGTGAACAAGTAACAATACCAAACATGACATCAAGCTATTGTTTTTGTTTGTTTGTGTTACTTACCCACACAATTTCTTTTATTAGATTGGCTGACTTGAGCAATATCTGTGGTAGGAGAGCAGGGTCCAGGTGTTTGGAGGCATGATCTATCATGATTGACAGGAGATAAGCAGGAGCTAAAGGCCCGCCTCCAGAGTCTGGAGAGGAATTTCTGGAGATGATCTCCTATGAGAAAAGTAAAGGATCAACACATATATGTATAAATAAAAGCTAGTTTATTTTGACTAGATCACTACAGTCAGACTATAAGAAGTCTGCTATTTTCCCTTCTTACCTGTAACAAGGAATCGGCGTGACGAGAATGGAATTTCAACACGGCCTCAGTGGAGCCCAGGTACTGCCTCAGAGCTTCCTGTCTGTCCACCAACCCTGAAGGGCAGCAGGTGGTGGAGGCATCAGTCTGCCATGGCAAGGTCAGTGCCAGCGGTGGAGGCGGAGTCACACGAGGGTCACGATACAAGAAAAGAAAGTGGTTCCCCAGACCAATCACATCGCCCGGCTTTAGGACCGTCTCCCTGTAAAGGGCCACTCCATTGTGTGTAACTGCACCTCCTCTGAAAGGTCGCATCAGGGCTGGGATAAAATTCATAAAATATTATTGAGTTTAAATTTACCCACCAGTTTATGACAGTCATGTCAAGGTAAATTATTCCCTGTGAACTAGCATTTGACAAAAATGGAGAGGAAGAATCCTCTTTTAACAGGAATAACATTGAGAACAATGATGTCCTACTTTGGATGAACAATCTACCTTCTCTAGTTTTGTATTTTCTGCAAGACAGTGCAGCAAGACTCTAACGATGATCTGTGCCGGTGTACCTTGTCCAGTGGGTGTCTCTGGAACAGCGGAGTCTCTCCGGACTAGTAAGTGTCTAGCCAAAAGGTCAGGAGCAGACAGGAACGTGTCCACCTTCAGCGGCCTCTTCCCCTTCCTCTCTCTTTCTCTATCCTTCTCTCTCTCCCTTATTGTGGGTTTCCTTCCAAACACATGCATATGTCCCGACATGATGTACAAAACAAAATCCTACACAAAACACACAGTGGATCAGTGAGTCAGGGAGGTCTGTTATCTTTTAAGTGTTAAGGTTTATATCAATCTTCTATCAGATGTTAAGCCAAACAGAAGGCAGTCGATAAGGAATGAAGTGTGTCACAGTTTGTTACAATGGAGACCTGTGTGAGGTCATTGTGTGAGATGAAGTGATGTACACAGGGGGGTTTTGTGCATTTGATGGATACATTTTCTGGCATTGTGCTGCTCAGAGGCTGTTTTGTGCTGGGTGGTGAATGGGAGAAGCGTGTAGAGGGATGGAAACCCTGATGGTATGTGGCGATTACAGACATGCAGGTATGATGTAATGCACAGGGTGTGTGCACGCGTGTGCACAGCTCCACTACGGCCATGCCTGCTCTTTTGCTAATGCGCACATGAGAGCGCATGTCAACGAGTACGTTGCTGTTTATGTGTGTTTATGTGTTTACATAATGTACGTGTGCGTGGGTGTTGTTTGCGAGAATTTGTATGGGCGATACCATCTGTCAGCATGTCTTGCCTTGCTCTGATCGTAACCCTGTAGCAACAGGAAGTAAGGCCGATCTGTAGGTGGAAGGATCAGACTTTGTGACATCACTTCCAGGTCACAGCTGGAATAATCCTTCTCATCCTCTGCCGGCTGGTTTGTCCATCCAACCTTCCCTTCAGCTTTCGACGCCCTGATCTGCAGAAATGGTTTATGATGGTTAGAAGACCGAACGTGTGGTCAGTTCAGCTTCTACTTACTGCAGCCTTCTCTTTACCTCTCCTGGCTGTGGGTTGATCATGCTCACAATGTTCTTCCTGTCATGCACCCCTGCGCTGTTGTTAGGCCGGTTTCCAGAACCGCGGGGGTCGTTGCTGACGTGATTGCCTTGGCGACGTCGCAGACTGAGGTTCATGTCGCTGATGCTCCTCCTCAGCTCTGTGTTCCTTCCACGGTGACCCCGTTCGCCCTCCTCTGCTCCGCCACCTGATGACATCCTGCTCCGCCGCCAGCGCACACCTGTTGCCCAGAAAACCCAAGTATCAATCAGCTTTGCCCTGTGCTGTGCATAAATGGTCAAATTTTTCTTTTCTTGCCACTGTACCTATCTGCTGCATCTCATACGTACCTTGGTAGTTCTCTCCCTCCCTCTCACGCTCCTTCTCCCTCTCTAACTCTTCTCTCTCATAGTCTTCCTTCCTTTGGATTTCAAAGCGCCGCTCAAATCCATCCTTAGGCCGCCACATGTCCACTAACAACAAAGGACATTCCCACGGGGCAACGCTTCTCCGGCACTCTGTCTCCCATTTGATAGCTCCATCTGGCTGCTGGATGGGCTTTCCAATGACATCACACAATAGGAAGTCTTCAGGGCTGTGTTTCTGGAGAACTAGAAAGTAATGGAGGAAAGGGGGAATGAGGGGGAGGGTAATTATTTTTCCATAACACTGCTATTTATGTTTATATAAAGTCATTCCCAATTGGTAAAAAATTTTTAAGCAAACAATTCCTAGTCATGGATCGCAGCAGAGGTCCAAATGAGCCAAAATTTCCCTTTCATACCTGCGTCATCTGTCTCCTCCCTCTCTCTTTCAGTGTAGCGAGTGATGACCTGGGCAATGAGTTGCCTGGCTGTGGAGTGTATGTTGGCCAGCAGGGAGCGATAATTGGCTCCACTGGAGAGTGCATCTCCATAGATTTTGATCAGGCCTGGGGCAGAGGAAGAAGCAGGGGGCAAGTAGTGGTGGGAGGAGGGGGCTGCCGAATGAGCCCAAACTTCTCTCTCCTTCTCTCCCACTGCCCGGTCCCGGTCACTGTTGGAACGCCCCCGTAAGAAGAGATGGGAAAGGCGCTTAGCACGGGACTGGGGTGCAGCAGGCCGCGGCCTGAGGAAGGCCGGGGAAGGAGATGGGGATGGGGTAGGGGAAGCCAGCGAGGGGGTGGAGTTAGAAAGGGAAGAGGAAGGAGCAGAGGGGGCCTCGTGGAGAGAGGCTGCGTCAGAGCTGGTAGTCGACCTGGAAACAACAGAGGAGGGAAGACAGATGGAGGAGAGAGGAAGCAGAAAGGAAGGGACAAGTCAGCTGTGAGTTATGACTGACAAACAACAAGGACTAAAATAAATGGAAGACATGAATACAAATGACAGTGGAAATGAGATAAGATAAGATCAATACACAAACTAATTCTACATGCAGGACACAAGTTAGAACAAAACTAAAGATTAATTTAAAAAAAGCGAATTAAAGAAGTTTAGACCGACTTGACAGAGAGCGCGCTGGGCCAACGACCACCAAGCTTTGCAAAGTGTTTCCTGGGGGAGTTGATCCACAAACCCACTGGGAAATGGAGTTTTCTGAATCGAGGACTGCCAGATCCCTCCATCTGACCGAGAAGAATTCAGATATTAAAGGGCAATTCTCTCTAAAATCAACTTAATAACTCATCTTTTTATAAGATATATAAACATTAGGTTTCCCTTAATAATATTTCTCCGCACCATACCAAAGGCTGTGTGTCACCAGTGCCAGGATATAAACAATATAACAATGGAATGATGTCAACCTTCAAAAATATCAACAGGATACCTACAGCAGGTTGTCAACATGGTAAAAACAAATGAAAAGACATTAGCCCTCCCTACAGCCCCTGAAAATCCCAGTGTGTTTTCCTATCCTCAAACAGGAAGTGTGTTTTGTAGGACTCAGGTCCAGCTGTCGCAGTGACAGGGAAAAACCCACTCCAAAGGTCACTGCCTGTCCAATTCTCTGTAACACTTCTATTTAACCTACCATCACAATTTAGGATAACATGTTTTCTTTTAGCTACGATTAGAATTTTGAGATAAAGGCTAGTACTGTGTTGAAAATGAGTTCCTTTTTAAAGTTGTTCCCTCAGACACGCCATTTCTCGACATGCGTCCACACCTAAAATCTGTTATTGGTATTCTAGGCAGAAAGGCCTCCTCTCCTAGAAAACCACGTTGGGATATTTTCACAGAATTCTAAATACTCCAAGAAAGAAATTACTCAAATTATTTGGTTTTGAACAAACTTACCCACAGTTACTTCAAATCCTTTTTATAGTGTGTTTTGATTATCCTTTGCCACCAAAATGCCAATGCGCAGCTCAAAGTACCCTAAAAAATGTGCGCTCGTCCTTCTCCTCAGGATGAAAATCCATTTTCTAAAGGCCTCGGCTCCTTAAAAATGTACAAAGGCATCTTTAATTCTAATAATTCTTTTTTCTTCTGTTAAAGAAAATGTCCCTTTTCATTAGTTTTTTACTCTAAGTGGCTGCTACCTCCCTCTCTCTGGCTCTCGGGCACTCTGGGTCTATAGATAGAGAAACCAACCCATTGTTCTAAGTGACAGAATTTCCTTCCTTTGCTTTGGACAACACCTATATCCTGACTGAGTGAGAAAGAGAGGCAGAGATTGGTAGAAGTGAGAGAACGGTAAATTTACACACACAAACACACACATGGGTGTTTGGCACCCTGTTGGGAATATAATATACTGTATTGTACTCTGCACAAAACAATCTCGATATCTATCTTCTTGCCCATCTGAGTTAAATGAAAATGTCACAGAATAAAGCTAAATTATATGAAAAAGCCTTAATGGGTTTAAAAGACTATTTTTGATTTAAACCAGGTACTGTGACGTGATTTATGATGAGAAAGACTATCACAGTGCTCAACAAAATGCAAGGAAGTTTGAAGTTTTGCTGAAAAGAGGATGAAGGAAATGCACACAGTGAGACAGGAAGCTAGAGCGAGACACCTGTGATCTTTGACCTGGTCTTCAACAGGAAGATGTTGATGGAAAGAGAAAGGACACTGTCACAGTCATCATAAAGGGCTAATAAAGTTTGTCCCATTACAAAGACTCCTCCACCATTTCCAAGTTCTTACCGTGACTAAAAGAGAAAATAATATATTACTTATGATTAAATGTTAAATTTCCTGTTATTGTCACTACCAATGAAGTGATATGAAAATTTTGTATTGTTTGTGAACCAGAGGAGTGCTGAATGTATTACCTATGCTCACCGGTCACTTCATTAGGCACACCTGTCCAACTGCTTGTTAGTGCATGTGGTGCTGATGTTCAAACTGAGCATCAGAATGAGAAAGAAAAGGTGAAAAGGGGGTTAAATGATTTTAAATATTTCAGAAGGTGTTTATTTGCTGGGATTTTCCAACACAACCATCTCTAGGGTTTACAGAAAATGGTCCAAAAAAAGAGAAAATATCCAGTGAGCAGTAGCTCTCTGGGTGAACATCCTTTGCTGCCTTCTTGTCAGAGGTCGAAAGAAAATGGCCAGACTGCTTTGAGCTGATAGGAAGGCACTAGTAACTCAAATAACCCCCTTTCTCAACCAAGATATGCAGAAAAGCATCTCTGAAAGCACAACATGTCAACCTTGAAGCAGAAGAGCCACAGCAACAAATCACCACAACACGTGCCACTCCTGTCAGATAAGAACAGGAAACTGAGGCTACAGTTTACAACAAAATTAGAACACAAAAGATTGGAAAAATATTGTTTGGTCTGATAAGTCTCAATTTCTTCTCCGACATTCATGGTAAAATCAGAATTTGGTGTAAACAACATGAAAGAACACCTTGTATCAATCGTTCATGCTGCTGCTGTTGCAATATGGCAGATGTTTTCTTGGGACACGTTAGACCTTTTAGTACCAACTGATCATCATTTAAACGCCGTGTCCATGTCTATCCTATTAAGACGCCAGTCTACCCATCTTCTGATGGATGCTTCAAGCAGGATAACACACCTTGGTCAAATCATCACAAAGGTCAAATCATCTCAAGCTGGCTTCTTGAACATGGCAATGAGTTCAAGTGTACTCAGATGCCCTCCACAGTCACCAGATCTCAAATAGAGCACCTTTGTGATGTGGTGGAACAGGAGATTCACATCACCTACGTGCAGCTGACAAATCTGCAGGATCTGTGTGATGCTGTCATCATGATGTGGACCAGACTCTCTGAGGATTTTTTCCAGCACCTTGTTGAATCAAAGGGAGCCCAACCCTAGCAACATATAAGTAGTGAAGTATTTAGTGGGTATATATGCAAGATATCTAAGAGCAACCAAGACATTAAAAGAAGAAGACGTCACCAAAAAAATAAAATAAAATAATAATACTGGGTTAAGATTATGCTTTGAAAAATTTGCTCTTAATAGGTTACATATTTTCTTCTGTTTATCATGTCACAGTGTCGGAAACTCTGGGAGGGGGCAGCCAAATATGGGTACAAATTAAGAGCAGAAACACAGGAATGTATCTGATTTTTTTAAGGATATCTGGGGTCTGGCATTGATTTAATCTGAGGTCTAAGTGACTTGGAACCAAACAGCCTTAAAGGCAAGAAGGTGAGGTCATCTTTTGATCCAAAATCTGGAAATATTATGTCGCAGAATGAAAACCACCGCTTTCCCTCAAGCAGCAACAAATCCGGAGTTCACACGGGGGGAAGCAAATAAATAAATAAATAATAAACGTCTTCTTTGACCCTTAACACTTCTTATTTCGCTGTATGTTAACTTTTTACCTCTGAAAAAAACATAAATACAATTATTATACAAATATGTGACTGTTAAAGATTAAATGCTGTCGTAAATAAACAGGACGGATTTGATTACGGCGATATCCCAGCGTGCCTTGCGCGTCGGAGAGGAAGGACAATTTTTTCTAGAGAGGACACGTTGAAGAAGCGTCCCAAGGTTAGCTGTTCATAACTTCGTAGTATGCTGTTCTAATCCTAACTTTTTGAACCTTTAAAGGTGTCTTTCCAGCGTTTCTTTGTCGTTTAAAACGGTTTAAGTGCTGCGTGTTAATTACGGCCGTATACACAGAGATTAACTCGTTAGCTTTGAGCTAACGGCTAGCGATAACCTATTGCCTGAGTTATTTTGTCTGATTACGTTGACTGGGCTCATTTGTATACCGACCTGTGTGCTTATGACAATAGATTTATATCCTCAAAACATGTAATTTGTGTGTATCTGAATTAGTAACAATAAGACTGTAAACGTCTAGTAGCTCGGTTAACTAACGTTGGCTAACACTAATTAAATGTCTCGTTTGTCTTACACCTTTTTATTCCTGTTTCCCCTGCAGGCTAACCTAGGCCGTGCCCTGTTTCAACATCGTTTAAACCTCCCACTGACTGAAGGATAGAAAAATGGCCGAAGCCGTGTCAGATAAGATCAAGAACTACAAGACGGCTCCGTTTGACGCCCGATTCCCAAACACCAACCAGACCCGAAACTGCTTCCAAAACTACCTGGGTGAGGACTGCTGTGCTGTGATCACACATTATCATACATTAACCTGACCAGAACTGTCTTAACACAACAGGACATGCACTTCACATGCGCGTATGGGGCTAATTTTAGTACTGTGCAAAAAACACTTTTTATTTCTTTACTTTGTGCTATGGAAATGGGAAATGTGAGCAGTTCATTGGACCATGTAAACAAACACGGAAATACAGTATTTAAGGTAAAAAAAAAAAAAAAAGATACGCCCCCCCCCCCCCCATGTGTCCCTTGTTGACAGTCGGTCCAGATGCATCTGTCAGGTCTTTGTTTGATGTTTCCTTTCTCAAGGACATGATACTGGTCATTTGCTGTAGAAAATAGTAGAAAATTTAAAGGGTCTGGTTCTTAGATGTAACTTAAAAAATGGGAATCAGTGACTGGTGCTAGTAACAAAGTGCCAAAAATGCAATCTGAAATTGGTTCTTTGCTGAATTGTTGTTATGTGTGGATGCAACACTGGTTCCTCCCTTGGCCTTTGTAATGCTTTTATAGGTCAGTGTTAGTTGTCTAAACAAAGAAACCAAAAAAATATTCCTCTGGAAATGTTCATGTACAAGGACTGGACTAATAATGAGCGAAAAACAGCCAATGTCAAAAGAAACTTTGAAAGGTCTTCAGAAAGGCTGCAGAACTGTTACTCAAGACAACTTTAAAAATGACAAAGTCTGACTCCTTGGAAGCAAAATATAAATAAATGGAGGGGGAGAGACTGATGACTGGAATTGGTACTCTTAATTCATGCATAAGTTTCAAACTTCCCTATATGAGTCTCACAAAGTATACATTATAAAGCCCAATGTTACACTAGTATCACTATGCCATCACTGTGTAACACAATCCATCCAAGTATAATGATATGCTATATGTTATACTTGGATTGCTATGTTTTTTTTAACTGATATGTAAAAACCAATTTCTTAGCGATTAAGTACTTAAATTAATCCTGAAAGGATTTTTTTTTTTTTTTTAAATGAAGAGCTAGTATGTTGAGTAAAAGATACTTGACTTGGTGACAAGACCGCCAAACATTCTTTAAAAGTTCACTCGCTCTCAGATCTGGACTTTAAACCTTTTTGTAAATAAACCATAACAAAACTTTACATAATATTAACACTCTAACCTGATTGTTTTCTGGCTGTTATCTTTCTGTGTTCTCTTTTTTTCAGATAAATGTGATAGATTAAAAAAAAAAATAGATAAAAATCAGTGCAATAACAGCAGCTGCTGCACTGGACAGACAATAGGTATTGTTATTCAGGAAGTTGAAACATATCAAACAAATCCTGAAGAGAAGCCATTGAGAAGGACAAAAAAGACATATTCCCCTCCTCCAAGCATTCAGTGTTCATATTAGGTACTTCAGCAAATGTAAACACCAGTTCAGTTTAAAATGATGTTTTATGTAAACAGAAAAGCTTTAACCTGTTTTCACAATTAGTTTTGCTTCATGCCGGTACTATTTGTCTTCAAGAAGACTTTTATCATTTAAGTAAACCCTGTACCCTTTTTGTTCTTGCAGACTTCCACAGGTGCAACAAAGCTCTGTCAGCCAAAGGCCAGGAAGTTTCTCCATGTGAGTGGTACCAGAAGGTTTACAAGAGCCTCTGCCCTATGAGCTGGGTAAGTTTAAGAAGAAACTGCAGATGTCTCTGACTGCCACAGTTTGTGTCCCTGTACTTCCAGTGTTTTTTTTCTTCTGAATCACTGTTCTGGAGTAAACAGGAGTTTGGGGCTCTTTAACCACATTAGGCTTTTGCGTTTCATCACATTTACCGTTGTGACACAAAGTTCTCGCTGCTGCATGTGTTGCAGTCAAAGCTGGAAACCTTGTTTGCAGTTGATGTTTTGAAACAGTTTCCACATCACATGTAACTTGTGTGAGACTGTTGTGTCTCATCACCATTTCCAAGGCTAATAATGCTGCTGGTAAGTTAAACTTAAGCCTCATGTTTTCTTTAATGTCTCCTGCAGGTTTCTAAATGGGATGAGCAGATAGAAAACGGAAGTTTCCCTGGAAAGATCTGAACTAACCCGTCATGACAGGTGGCTGCAAGACTATTACTTGCAACCTCTTTCATCTGCCTACAAATGTCTTTACAACTGTTACCCTTTCATTATTAGTACTGGTCTTACAAACTAAAAACACGCACAACAAGCACCGTTTTAAAGCTTAAACATGTGTTTCCTGCCTCTGTTATAAACTGGTCTTTAGTGTGGTTGATTTAATAAATACCAGTGCAGCTTTATTTCAGGAAGTTGTTCAGTATTCTGCTGTCTTGGATTGACTTGTGAGTCACCAGAGAGCAAATAAATCAATTTCACAAATCAATTGTGAGTTCTTTCTTTTTTTGCCATCTGTAATTCAAAACGATCGTGTTATTATCAAAAAAGTTCATATTCTTTTATTATTTCTCAGCATTTAAAATCAGTAAGCTGAATAAATTGAGTGCGCTCCTACAACTACATTTAGAGTGTAATTCTATCTAAAATGTGAACACAGAAGTCAATAACTAATGAACAAAAATGCCCTAAATCTTTATCTGACAAAAACTTCTGTTCACATTGGCCTTGTTACATATCTGCCTGCTTTCGTCTTAAAGTTCACTTGAATATCAGTAGCAGGTTTTCAGTTCTGTTATTTAGTATCAGCAAGGCCTTCATGAGTAACTAAGTTTATTTAATTCTCTCAGATATATTCGTTACCCTCAGCAAAATGCTGATGCGGTCTTGTCACCCAGGGCGAATACCTAAGTTTGAATGTGATAACTTGAGAAAGCTGGGATGTAGGATTTTCACATTGATACCATAGGTGCATCTACTACAGATCTCTGAGGAGTTTAAATCTTGGTAACCTTGACCTGGTGGACTGAATGGTAGCACCCACTGTTATTTATCAACTTTTCTTTTTGCTTCCACAGAGTGGCAGTAGCACTGAGGTCAGAGGCTGATTTTGTTGAAATCACCCTTTTTACCACAAGGGTGCACTATTGTCACTCACTCGCTGTATAAAATAGTTAAAATAATTGGACCCTACATTATTATTTTTAGTCAATTTGGAACAGTTTTTATACCAAACCACAGTAAAAACACCTGAAGTGTCATTCTCTGGCTTGGAATTTGATTACTTTCCCTAATGTGATCCAAATTATATGAAAATATACTGCTGTATAGGTGCTAAATGTAATCAGAATGCTTCAGATCCATTGGCATGAGTCAGATCAAGGAGGATGGTGGCTTTAGGGAATCCCAATTTGTACTACCTCTGTATATAGATAGATAGAGATATACAATAGATAATATAGGACAAAGGTTCAAGGGGTAACTTGGCACCGTCTTCAGTGTTCCCACTAAATTTGTCCAGGTTCCCTTGAAGACATCAACCTATCATTTTCTTAAGGATTGTTCCAGACAGTGTAAGAATAAAGCAGCACAGGTGTGGTCATATACACTGCAAATAATGCATGGAACAGAGGTCAGAGGGTTACTTGACAAGGATCACAAGATCTGTGACAGGACTGTGATTCAGTGGATTGCTCTGTTGCCTCTTAACAAGAAGGTTCCTGCTTCAAATCTGAGCCGCAATTTCAGTGAGTGTCGGAAACTCATTGAAATCCCACATGAAAGGTTTCATACCACTGCTTTGAACACACACTTTGAAGTTTGCACGAGTTTTTAAAATTTTATTTATTTTTAAATCCACGTCTGTTTGTGTTTGGCAAAACTGAACATGATATCCTGTAATAATAGATATTTTACTCCAAAATAAGTGTTTTTAGATATCAAATACACTCTTCCTGCTCTCTGAAACATTAAGTGGTATTCCACCTATTCAGGAAACATTCATTGTTCATTGACTCATGTTTTATTCCCTGTTGAAGACCTGTGTGCCAAAATGTGTTTCTTTTAACCTTGCTGTGCAAATAAAGGCATTTTAGTCTTATTTCAAAAAGGGAGAGCCTGGGACTTAAAAAATGTATCCCTTCCAAAGTGCGCCTCACATAGAAGTGAGTTGAATGGAGGATGTGGTCCTTCTCTTATAGTTGGCCCAGATCAAAACTGACCAGAGGATACAATAAAGGCATGTAAGAGTCATTGGCCAGTGATGTAGAAAGAGACTGTATGGGGTGTATTGGTGCATAGCTGGTGCTACACCCAAATTTATGTCATAAACTGAACTGTGTAGCATGCGGAAGTTACACCAGGAATGGATTTCATCAGAGGTGGGTGTACACCAACTGAACTCCCCCTGAGAGGGAAGTGCGAGAAGTTTTAATGAACGGGTGACTGAAACCCCAATAAATTAATCAAGAAGGTTACAATGAGAACTTTATCAATCCTAACGTAAGCTTGTAGAAAATATACGCTTAATCATCTAAAGTTAAACATGATATCTGCTCAAAATTAGTTTTCATTTATTGCTTGTTTGATTCAAAGACTGTTCACAACATGCAAAGTTTCCAAAGCTGGAGACCCAGGCGGTATGCATCAAACTATGCATCACATTTTCTTTCAGTTTATTGTGGATCTGATAAATGCCTACTCGAACTCTGTCTAAGATTGAGTTGACTTGAGTTGACTGAAAATAGTGTCTGAAACATAAACCTTGTTATTATAATTATTTATAAGTTTGTAACAGCCTCTGCTCTATAAATATCAGCTAAATGAATAAGTAGGAGTGTTTACAATCGTTAGTAAAAAAAAAAAAGCTCTTTTGGATCGATAGCAAATCTGAAACATGAGGTGGCAGTGTTGCACTAGTTAGTGTGCTATCCCTCCACAGTTTGTCAGATCTTTGCAGTAAAAGAAATGACTTCATAACCTACATGACCCACAATCTTAACATTAATAACCTATGTTCACCCACAGCTAAAAAGCTTAAAAGCATTGATGCCCAAAGGGAGATATATGAAATGTTATCTTTAGTATGGAGCCATGCTACTGGAATAAATGCAGAATGTGGTTTGACAATTTTCTGTAATAAGCAAGGCCTTTCCTGTGTTGCAGCATACGTGGTTCCTTAACTAGTTAAGGATTCAAATGGTTTACTTATCAGGATATAAATACAATCATCTGTCCGGTCTTAAAATCAGGAAAATACTACTTCAGAAAAACACATGAAATACCAGCAATTGGTTTCTGTATGAGTTTATCAGAGTCTTCACTGTGTGGAAATGTTGCCCCACTCTTCTTTATAGTGTTGCTTCAGTTTACTGAAGTCTGGAGGCATTAGTTCTCTTAAGATATTGCTACAGTATTTCAGTCAGGTTGAGGTCTGGCCTTTGTCATTGATTCTCTTCTTTTCAGCCATTATCTTGTAGATTTGTTGCTGTGGTTGAGTTCACTGGGTTCATTGTCCTTTTGCACGACCTCAGTTTTGGTGAAGCTTTAGTTGTCGGACAGATGGCCTCACATTTGACTCTTTAATACTTTGGTATATTTAGGAATTCATGGACAACTCAGTGACCACAAGCTGCCCCTCTAAATCAATACCATGTCACCACCATGATTGATAATAATTAATAATCATGCATAATCGTTCTTTTTAATGTAGCTACTTTGAAGTATTTTGTTCCCAAGCATTTGCACCATTAAACCCCCTAAGTAGGATAATAACTTTCACATGAGTAAAGAGTCTAAATCTTGCCAGCTACTATATACAAAATGATGTTCTTCCATAACACACCACTTTTCGTGCAATACGCTTGTTTAGGACACAATGCTTTACCTTAAAAAAATACCCCTAGCAATGTTTTCTGACATTTATTTCTCCCGTTGAATGTTTTTCCTGGCAGTATGGATTAGAGGATGTGTTAGATAAGTATTCAAGAATTTTACCAAATTTAAGGTACACACACACAAGGTCCACCTGTTCAAAAAGGCACATCTAAAGGCCAGTCTTATGTTCTGAGGTGAACGTCTAAATAATTCAGAGAAGGCTGGGGGGAAAGTGTTGTGGTCAGATGAAACATAAAATGAGCTTTTTGGCACTAAGTCAACTCAGTGTGTTTGGAGGAAAAGAAATGATATGACCCAAAGAACACCAGCCCAACAGTCAAACACGGAGGTGGAAACATTATTCTTTGGGGCTGTTTCTCTGCCAAGGGTACAGGAGGACTTCACCATATTGAGGGGCCAATGGACATGTGGAGGAAAAGCTACTTCTCTCAGCCAGAATACTGAAGATAGGTCATGGATGGGTCATCCAGCATGACAATGGTCAAAAATATACTGTCAAGACAACCAAGGAGTGACTACAGAAGAAGAAGCACATTGAGGTCATGGGAATGGCGTTTCGGTATCCCTATCCTGAGGAACACTGTGGGGGGATCTGAAGCTTCAAGTTCCTAAGCAGCAGCCAAGAGACCTACGTGATCAAACGAGTTTCTATAAAGACAAGTGGGCCAAAGTCCCTCCTGAAATGTGGGTAAACCTGGTGACCAACTACAAGAAATGTCTCAGCAACAACGGTTTCTCCCACAATTACTGAATCATGCTTTGCTTTGTGGATCAAATACTTATTATTTATTTATGGTTAATATTCTGGTTGATATTTCTTTGGAAGTGAGGAAAATTGCAAATTCAGCAGGGGAAATAATAATGTATTTAAGAAATTCTTAGACAAAATGCAGAAGCTGCATGGAGAAAACTACGCCCATCTTTCAGTAACTTGTAGAAACACCTTAGCAGCAAATGGTTTCTGTATGACTTTAGACTGTTGGGTCACTGTGGGGGAAATGTTGCCCTACTCTTCTTTACAGTGTTGCTTCAGTTCATTGACATTTGCAGGCATTTGTTCATGCATAGCTTTCTTAACGTCCTGCTACAGTATTTCAGACCGTTTGAGTTCTGGACTTTGACTGGGCCACTGCAACATCTGGATTCTTTACTTTTTCAGCCCCTCTTGCTTAGATTTTCTGCTATGCTTGGGATCATTGTCCTGTTGCATGACCCAGTTTAACTAAAGCTTTGGTTGTCAGACAGATGGCCTCACATTTGACTCTAGAATATTTTGATATACAGGGGAATTCATGGTTTACTCAGTGACCCTCCAAATCAGTAACCTGCCTCCATCATGACTAACAGGTGGAATGAGGTGTTTGTGTGGTTATGCCGTGTTTGGCGCTGTGCATGGTGGTCAAACATCTCCACTTTGTTCTTGTCTGTCCAAAGCATATCTACAGGAAAGGGAAGAGCAGGCTGTACCTGCTGCAGAGACTCAGGTTGTTTGGAGTGGAGGGCCCACTCCTGAAGATCTTCTATGACTCTGTGGTGGCCTCAGCCATCTTTTACGGTGTGGTCTGCTGGGGTGGCAGCATCTCTGCCGGGGACAGGAAGAGACTGAACAGGCTGATTAAAAGGGCCAGCTCTGTTCTAGGATGCCCTCTGGACCCAGTGGAGGTGGTAAGTGGCAGGAGAATGGCGGCTAAGCTACCATCCCTGTTGGACAACATCTCCCACCCCATGCAGGAGACTGTGACAGCACTGAGCAGCTCCTTCAGTGGCAGGCTGCGGCACCCACGGTGTGGGACGGAGAGATTTCACAGGTCTTTCCTCCCCACTGCTGTCAGACTCCACAACAAAGACTTTAACTGATCAAACACACACATCCACACATGTGCAGTAACAGTAAGTGCAATACTCTTTTCTGACATCGTTGTATTTTTACTCAGTTGGATACAGCATTTGTATTCTATTTTTATCCTATTGTATATTTTATTCTATTGTATATAGTATTTTATTTTTATTTTATTCTGTACAGTTGTGTACTGTATTTATTCTTATTGTATTCTAATTTTTGCTTCATAACTTTTGTACTGTCCACTTCCTGCTGTGACAAAACAAATTTCCCATGTGTGGGACTAATAAAGGTTATCTTATCTCATCTTATATTGTTCCAGAGATCTTGTAATACATTCAGATGAAACTTTGCAAACCTAAGTTGTGCTACCATGTTCTTTTTAGAGACAAGAGGCTTACTCCAGGATGTAGTTTTTCAGTTTTTCTGACTGTACTGTCATAAACTTTAACATTTAAAATGCTAAGTTTTAATTCAAATAAATGTAATTTATATAGCACCAAATCACAGCAACTGTTGCCTCAAAGTGCTTTAGATCAGTTAGCCAAATGCATATGATTATCAGCACCTGGTTGCTACTTGTTTTCAGCATTGTTTTCATGGATTCAGCAAGGTGCTGGAAACATTCATCAGATTTTGAATGTGTAGGTTTGCTCACTTATAAAAAAAAAAAGAAGTTCAAATCCTTATTTTACTCAGTCCTGGATTTTAAAAATCGAGACTGTAATTAATTTGGAAGTGAGCAAACTTACAAATTCAGGATCAAGTAAACATTTTGCCACCTGCTTACGACACTATACACAGTAACTGATACCACATTTTGCAAGAAGTGTTGTAAGCTACCTTTATTGTTTTCAACATGCTGCTACAGAAAATGGAAGAAATGAAATTGTTTCATAACTTCTACTTTTCAAATGAACTGCATTACAAACCAAGACTGTCAGAACAAAACTGAAATTAATTTTCTGATGGAAGACAAAATCAAAAACATAAGTTAATGTTTTTAAACCGTTGGCAATATCTACGAAGCACAAACACAATTTTGGTGGAATTGACTTCCTTCTATAGACAAACAGCGAGTTCTGATGGTGTAAATCATTAAGTGTGTAGCATCCCCGGTTGAAAAGATGGTCTCGCAAACTGATGGTTCACAATCCTTTTATTAAACAGCCGTGTATGTGAACACACCGTAAGAGCTACAACATACAGAATAAAAGACTATTAGTAAATCAAACAGTGTGTTACCTTTAACCTTTTGACTTATTCATTAATCACAAAGTAATTATCTTTAACTTACATAACTGTTGCATCTTCAAAAAATAAAAAATACAATAACTGAGACTTACAATGAAGTATCGTTGCACTGGTTTACTGAACCTTTCTTTCAGGGCATGTACAGAACATCAGTATCCATTTTCTACTGCCTCCTACAGGACACACTCTTCTTCCACTTCCTTACACATTAATGTAACACAGAACTAATACTGCCTCTCCTGGCATTACCATTGTAACGACACACTCATTCTGTTTCTTTCAGAAGAATAACAGGAACTTAGGATGTAGGTATCTATGAATAATAACTATTATGCATACTCATATATTTATATAACCTACTAATTTCTTGCGATACCACAATAACATATAACAGTGAAACAAATTTTGCATGTAAGTGAAATCGTTGCATCGCTGCCTAAACATGACGAGGTATGTTAGCACCCTCTAGTGGGTGAAAACTTAGCCTTTATCCTTAGTAGCGGTCAGCAGCTATATGCTCCGTAAAACAACAAAGTACATATCCACAGGACAAACTTTGTTACAAACCTTGTTCCCTCATCAACCAGGTGCTAAGAAACTGCTTTCAACTCAGTGTTGCACCTTAATAGCCGTTCTTTTTCCCATTCCCGTCCATTAACCATAGAGCACACCTTCTCTCTACTAGTGATGTGTCGGTCGTGAACGAAATGGCTCTTAGAGCCGCCTCCTTATTGCGAGCCAAGGTTTGTTTGTTTTTTGTTTTTTTTCCCCTCTTTCTCTCACTCTCTCGCACTTTTTTCCCGCTTCACTCCGCATGCGAGTCTTGTGCTTTGCGCTGGGAAGAGGGGAAGGGGTGGTAGTTACGCTCGCAGTAGCACAGGAACAGAGCGGGAGGGAGAGAGAGAAAGAACGAGCCAGGGACAACAACGTCACATTAGAAAGGTATAGTAATCATCCACAACTATTTTCAGTTGCAGATGATAAAGGATTCAGAAAGTTTATTCATGCAGGCCCATATGACAGAGAATGTGCATCTTCTTTTTGTTTTCATATTATAATTTATATTTAATTGTGTTGTGGTTTGCAGTGTTTTGTGTTGTTTCACTTTAAATTTGTTTAAAAGGAAAAAGCTGAAAATGTAAATAGTTAAAAGCTGAACTGTGAATACTTGATTTTTGTAATATATGATTTATTACATTTTATGTGGAGTGAATAAATAAAAGTATATTTACGATGGCCCCTAGAGACAAAGCATGTACAAACTCCAAAACATGTAAAAACTCCAAAACACGTACAAAACACAACAGAAATGCTCCAGGATGCTAGGGTGCAGTGTTGAGTTTTTGTTACCTAGTGGCTACACAAGCCAGGAAGTACCAACGACCAGATTTGGTGTGTGGTAGTAACAGGTAAATGAACATTTTTTTAAATTATTTGAATATATATGTGTGCTTGTGTATAAATACACAAACAATACACATATGCTTTTAATTGTGTAATTTAAATGATCTAGGTAGCTCTGTTTTGGAAGTTCAGTTAATGCTAGAAATGTCATGAAACGCTGTGTGGCAGGCAGGAGATGAGGACTCAAAGTGCAGGACTCAGACTCAGGGGATGAACTCAAAATCACAGCTTTATTTGCTGGCAGGAAAAAAAAACATACAAACTAAACTGGGAAACAACAAACTAAAACTCACAGTGAGACACAGGAAGATCCACACAGCATGAGGGACGACACGACACTGACTCAGAGAAACACAGGGTTTAAATACACTGGGAAGTAATGAGGGGCATGAGACACAGAAGGAGAGCACAGCTGGAGGAAATCAGAACTGACGAGACAAGGAAGCGTAAACGGAACACATTCACATAAGACACGGACCTTCAAAGTAAAACAGGAAGTATCACACAGAGACGCAAACTTGACATGGTGGAGACAGCAACTAAGAAACACAGAGACATCACCAGTAAGGCAGAGGACTCGATGAACCAAAAGACACAGAGGGAAACTCAAACATGCAGAGACAGACTTACACAGAACAGAGGGGACACAGAGAGACATGAAGGGCAAGGGATCAAAACTAGAAACCATAGAATAAATCGCACACAAGTACAATAATACAAAAATCACAAAGAACTAAAAACGCTGGGTCAGGGGACCCAGGACCCTGACAAGAAATGTGCTTTGGAATTTGTACGTGCTTTGTTTCTAGGGGCCACCACATATATTTTTATATAAACATATATAAATAAAACCACTTTTTTTTTACATTAGTAATTCCTTTTGTGCATAATTTTATATTATTGTTAATAATAAATTAATTAAAGCAACAAAACAACCTGAAGAGCCGGTTCGGAGCCGAAAGAGCCAGAAATCCCATCACTACTCTCTGTGCATTAAAACTCGCGCTTCTGCTATATGGTTTACGCCACTTGATTTACTGCACCTTGTCGCTCTGTGACTTTCAAAATAAAAGCATCCACTGGGTCCAAGCTCCAACAATATAATAGCCACTCATAAGTTTACAAAACACTTTACAAAATATTAATGAGGTCATTTACAAAGTGTTAGCGCGAAGGGTTGATTTAAGATGGATTAGACAAATTTCCAGGAAATTATTGTAAGTTAGCATTATGAACGGTATCTCTTCTCAAATCTGTGATAGCAAGTCAGGCTGAGCGAGACTTCATTTCCTTCTTCACTATCACTCATCTGGTTGCTCAGATATTTTATAATTTGCTCACTCAGACTAAATTACTAGAGAAGATGCTGCAGCTTTTCCTTACTAATTGAACCAGCAGAAGAAGAGATGCTGGCAGGTGTGGTTTTAGAAGCATAAACAGTATTTTTACAAGCCCTTAAGGCACTGAAAGGCTTGAACCTGAATATCTGCACGTTGCCATTTTAACTTCCTGTTTTAGAGTTTACTTATTTCGAGATCAATAGTTGTGATTCCTCAGTAGGCTAAAAGGGAAGAAGCCACCCACGTGAAAAAGAAAAACCTTGACATTTAGTCACTGTCACAACTGAAGTGACACCACAAGTCAAAGTCGAGAAAACTATATCACAGCTTAGTGTTGGAGGACGGGATCTCCAAAACACTGATGCCCATTAAACTTATTGGCTTTAAGGTATTTTCCAAATGAAAAAAAAAATGTTAAAACATAACTCATGTTTAAGTCCTTTTTTGGGTTTGGCCTGTGTGAATAATAGTGTTCTCATGCAATCCAGGATTTCCTCAATTCTTAAACAGTGTGTAATGGCGGCTTCATAAGAAACACAGGCATGAGTTCATAATCTTAAAATAAACTGACTGTCAGAAAGCTTTGGAGACATTGTTTAAAACTTACTTCATTGTTTGTTTGTTTTGGTAATTATCAGAAACCACTGCAGGTGGTAGCTAACACAATAAAATTTTACCTTTCACTAAAACTACCTCATCACCTCAAACTGACCTTTGAGGTGACTTTGATTTGGACTGTTTGTAATAATATATTGAAATTTTTGTTCTTAAGAAAGAAAGAAAGAAAGAAAGAAAGGGACCAGTGGCGTATCCATAATTGGGGTATAGGGTGGCACCGACCTCCTCTGGTGTCTCTTCCACAACTAGTGCTATTTTATTTCTACGTGTTCAATCTCAATGTCAGTCTTACAACTACAGTAGACTAGCGTTGTTATATAACTTTTACTGAACTATGTTGTTATTGTACAGTGACACCAACAAATGTAAGGTTTCGCTTTGGCTTCCTCCCAAAGTCCAGAGACATGCAGTTAGCAGGGTTTGATTAACTGGTGATTCTAAATTGATCATAGGTGTGAATGTGAGAGTAATTGTCTGTGTCTCTCTGTTTACCTTGTGACAGACTCCAGGGGAAAAAAATATTAAAGTAATGTAATTAGTTAAGATCAGATAGTTAGATGTGATCATTCAGTTCCTTTTAATTTAGGTACATTAAAGTATTTTGATCCTAAATAACCAATCAATACCAGGGGCACTGGAAGCACTTGGTGATGTAATTAAGACACACCAAATCTAAATTATCAAAACAAAAGAAACCAGGATGCGTTTTCGCTCTCACGTTTTCTAGAGAATTTGCTAAATTCCAGACTGAGATTTGATGGACTGTCAAGATTAAAGCTGATGAAGAATTACGGGTGGATGGGGGGGGGGGGTTGTTAACCACCCACTGAGCCGGTCTCATGATTTCTGCATGACCGGGCTTTGTATCTGAGTTCTGGGCACACTGCCTTTTGTTTTCGGTGGGCGGCCGACCGAACCAGCACAGAGCCTCTTTTCACCGTTTGTTCGCCCATCACTCCGCTCAGCACGCGGCCAGGAGCACATCCACCCCATCCACCCCTTTCTCTCTCTCTGCAGCTGAGCGGAAGCTCGGCTGTGCGATTTCCTAACAAGTGATCGGCCCGGATCGGAAACTACGCATCATGTGCTTTCGTCAACAATGAGTAAGACAGGGCAACGTGCCGCCAAGCGCGTCTAGGTTTCTTTAAAACACACCCCGATAGGAAGGCGGACTTAATTTTGAAGATACATAAGAGGTGTAGACACGAGGTTTATTATAAACTGGATACACAGAGGCTGGCACAAACCCAACAAAGCGGTAAAACTTTAATTTTTTAAACTTGCTTTGCTGATTTATTTATGCCATTTAGTTACTTTGCTTGGACTTAATTGTTATATTCTTTAGTGATACTGCTCGTATAAAAGTGTTAAAATAGCCTGTTGAGTGTAAAACATTTTTAAACTTTAATCCGGGCATCAGTTCAGCATCATCTTCGGCTCCATCGCATCACATGGGTTATTATAATGCTCTCTGTAGACGTCACTGATGCGTTATTTTGTGCTTTATATGGATAGGAAATAAGGCAGGGCAGTAATTTAATTGGGAAAGATGAGGTTATATCACTTTTTTCACTCTTTATAACTTTAAAACTGGGGAGCGAACATGTGGAGGGTGAACAGAGTGAAATAGAGGGAGGGGCTTACTGTCATTGCTCTAACACATTCTCCATCACAACTGACAGATTCACACAGTGCCGAGAAGTGTCTCAACTGCCTGCGCATAGACTCTCCCTTAACAGAATCCATTAGGGGTACGTACTTTATAGCTCTTAATATATATAAGAGGCTTCTTTTCTTTGTAAACCTCAAGATCCATAAAGATTGTCTGATTCTGGATTTTGATCAAAATATGTTAATGTGTGTGTTTGCTTTGCTTATTGTTTTTCAGGTTTTCCTGCTGACTGCTTGCACACAGGTGTGCGCATAAAGAATTAAGACTCCCGCTGTCCTTTCTGTGAACATCAAACAGAAGAGATCAGGATGCAGCATCTGGATGATGACAAGGTGAACATCATAGTCTTTCGTTTATGCTCTCGTATAAGTGTCGCTGGTATTGTTTTCATTGGCATTCATTTTCATTATCAGAAATCAATTTGAACCTTTTTGACAATGAGCCACATGTGTTACGCTGGAACGGATGCTGAGTTTCACTGCCAAAAACCACCAAAGGATGAGTTTATGTGAGGCAAGTCAGAGTGAGCCTTATACAATAGACCTGCTGGTTTTCTGTATTTTTCCATGTTGGCAAAAGCAGGCGTGGCGGATGAGAGTTGAGCACTTCAGGACATGAGTAAGAGAGTGTGATTGGGAGTCGAGACTGTTGGCTGGCAAGTCTGAACTTGAGCATGTCATAGTTCCTTGTTTTTATTGCGTTCTGACTTGGAGAGAGGTGGGATGAGGGCATAGCAGTTCGACTGCAAACCTTCTTATAACAATGGCACAATGTTTTGATGCGTGCAGCACAGAGGAGTTAGTGTTATTGCTCATATAAATGAGCTTAATGCACCTGCTTCCCTGCTACCTCTGAACTTAGCATTTTGCAAAACATTGCTGCGGTTTCTCTTTTGTAAGACGTTTTCTTGCAGTTACTTCATTTTCATGGTTATTTCCTAACTTTTTTCTTTACATAATCTTGGACAGGGCAGACAATTGCAAGATAGTATGAATGTGGAAGCTGAATTCTGCTTTCCGATTTTTATTATTATTTTAAGACAGGCTTCAATCTAGTCTAACTGCATGCACTTATTAATATTTTATTACTAAAAGATTAATGTGAGAGGAAAAATCAGTCAGCAGTAAGACAAGAATTTAAGAGAGTCGAGTTCAGAAGGCGAAGTTCAAGCAGCTGCAGACTGATGCTTTCTTTTTTTCTTTTAGCTGAATCCTTAGTTGCAAACCAAAGTTGGACTAGTATGCAAATTCTACTCCAAAGTCATTAAAGAAAAATAGATACTGAGCAACACTGTGGGCTTGGCTGCTGATGTTACTAGTAACCTACAAATGGCACATGCATAAACAAACATGTGAATGCATGACTGTACAACCGCATGCCTCGGGACAAGTCGATACAACCTAGAGTCAGATGCGTTATGGTTGTAAGATTTGTAATGCTCCGCGCTCAGCTGGACACGCCCCAGTAAGAGGGGATTTTTTTTAAGGGTGATTTTAAAGTCACATCTTAGGTAACACACACGTTTACACATGCACCCAGGAGCACCCGCTACACTCAGCCTCCATCTCCTCCACAATCGGACACACATTACTCATTTGCTCTTCAGATCACGCAGTGCTAATGTCACTGTTATTCTCAAAAATGAGGTCACTTCCAACATTTTTACCTTTTCTTCCCTCGCATCTAAAAGTCTCAGTTTGAATTAGAACTAACATGAATTGTAAAATTGTCTTTAGTTCACCAACGTATGTCCTCAGCGGTGATATCTCAGTGAGAAGCAGAGCAGCGTGCAGCCTCAGTCTCAGTGAAATATTGTCACTTATCAGCCCTCTGTCTTTATTTGGTTCATCAGTTCCTCTTGCATGCATGTTTCATTCTGAGCCATGTGATATTTTTGATAACTACAGCACACTGAATATGAGTGCTATAAAGTACTGTCATGTGGCAGTTTAAGATAACTACATTGCACCAGCATTTTCCTGTTTTGGTGACAGTACGGGCATTTGGTTTCCTGTAAAAATGTAGCATTTGAAAAAAGGCTTAACCACATGCAAAAACGGGCAGCTTGTTTGAGGCAGTCTGTGAGCAGCTGTTTAGAAGTCAATGTTGCTAATATTGAGGCACTCTGTTCTCAAAAACTTTCAAGATGTTTAATCTGTCCAGACAGTAATATCATGTATGATAAATGGACAAGTCTGTGTGCTTATCTTGGCAGGACTGTTTCTAAAAGTGTCTGTTTTTGACTTGACAAACTGTACAAAACAGGCTCCTAATCCATCTGATGAATGTTTCACGGATGCTGCTTAGTCGAGTTAATGTTGCATAAGCAGCAGATTTCAAAACTAGATGGATTAAACTTGATTAACATGGATTTCCTTTCATTAATGAGCCTGTTTGGACATTAGCATTTGCTCATTAGATCGGAGACATGAAGGAAAGCTTTTGCAACAGTTCTTAGAGATTGTTATGTAACAATCTGTAAGGATGTAATCATTAGGTTAGTTTTAAAGTCAAACCAAAACTTGGATCGAGAGTCACATTTTCTCTTTATGCTGCCCACACGCAGCATGACTGAAGTTTGGTGTCATTTAAACCTCAGTTCTCCTTAGCAGAATGACTTTACATAATGGAAATGTCACTCCTCAAGCAAACCGTGCCAGTGTAAGGGATTAATGTGAGGTGTATTAGCTTATTAGTATGTGCTAAGCCCATTTTAATTCTGAAACAAGCAGGAGGAAACACTCACAATAGGATTCAGACTTAGTCTCTCAGGGTGTCTTTAGCTACTTATCAGGGAAATACCTCAGAGCCACAAATCATGGTGCTTTGTTGCATTGCAGCGGGCCTACAGTTACTAATGCAGCGATGCGAAAACAAGAAGCGAGAACAGATGGAGAAAGGCTCATTGTTTGTAATTACCAGTGTGACTGTAAACAACGAAAGCTTTGTAGAGCCCAGAAGAGGACATTCAAACTGAGGGACTGATTGGAGAGAGGCTTCATCTGCAATTTATTGTGGCGATAGATAATAACTCTCTGTTTTCTCCTCTTTCAACAGCCCAAGAAGAAGTTGACGCCTTACCTTCTCTACTGCGTTTCAACAGCAGTCATCGGCTCCCTACAATTTGGCTACAACACCGGCGTCATCAATGCACCCGAGCAGGTGTGTGATTGATTGAGTTCATGCACAGTTTTTCCTACGTTTTCAAAAATGATAACGGGACTGGTTCTTATGTAGTGCCTTATGTAACATGTCACATTCATCCATTCACACACATTCATACAAGCACTTTTTTTCTAAGTGCTTTCTACTTTCACACTCTTGTTAAAAATTGTGAGCAACTAGGGATTGCCCAAGAATACCTTGGCATGCAGACTGGAGCACCAGCCTTACGATTAGTTATCGTATCGTTAGTTACACGATTATCATTTAATTAAGGCGTGTCGACCCAGGGTGATATCTAAAACCTGCAGGACACCGGCCCTTGAGGCCTGGAGTTGGATGCCCCTGACCTACATGTCTGCTCTCATTTGTATGCTCTCATGAGGATGGTAAAAGTTATACTGCCCCCATGTGGAAGAGTTAAAAACACCCCCTAAGTGCCACTACATCTGGTAGACTTTACTGATGTTTCATGAAACAATAATAATCTTAACACTCCAACCTTTTTTTGTTTGTTTTTTCAGAAACTGCGGACATTTTTCTCTAATGTGTCTCAGAGCCGATACGGGGAGCCTTTTCAGTCACAGACAGTTACTCTGGTCTGGAGTTTTGCTGTGGCCATCTTTAGCGTGGGAGGCATGATCGGGTCCTTCTCTGTTGGAGCAGTGGTTAACAAATTTGGCAGGTGAGAAAATCAAAGATAAACACTGTGGTGGTGCGACCAAACGATCTACTACTGAGAATGCGATACAGACTCTGATTTCACTTCTGTTTTTGTGTCTTACTACCAGGCGAAAGTCCATGCTGATGAACAACATCCTGGCTCTACTGGGTGGCGGTATGATGGGACTGGCGACTCTGAGTCAATCTTTTGAGATGGTCATAATTGGCCGGTTCATCATCGGCGTGTTCTGCGGTCTATGCACGGGTCTGACGCCCATGTACGTGGGTGAGATCTCTCCCACCGCTGTCCGCGGAGCCTTCGGCACGCTGCACCAGCTGGGTGTAGTTATTGGCATCCTGGTGGCACAGGTACACAAACACGCTCAACACTAAACATGCAAACCGACATAATAATCTTTTCCTTTTTATAGAAGGTCACATTTACTCTCAACAGGTACCGAAATATATATGAGCATAAATAAACGAAACACATCCTGTTTTATAAGCCGTGTGTAACGGTGTGTATAATGAAAGAGGAAACAGACACTGCTCTGATAAAAGGCAGTGTAGCTAAAAACACTGGAGAGCTCACACTTTTCTGCACGTACCTGTGTGTGTGTGTGTGTGTGTGTGTGTGTCTGTGTACTCATAGCTGAAAGAGAAGAATTTCATATACAAGGAGTAAATTGGCTCAAATGGGTCAATTTTATGCACCTCGTTCCCTCATTATTTTTGCTGTGTGTTCCTCAGATCTTTGGTCTGGAGTTTTTGCTGGGCTCAGACACTCTGTGGCCTCTCCTGCTCGCTCTGACTATCCTGCCTGCCGTACTGCAGACAATCATGCTGCCCTTTTGCCCTGAAAGCCCTCGCTACCTCTTCATTGTTCTCAAACAAGAGGAGGAGGCTAGAAAAGGTCAGTCTTAAGTCAGTTTGCATACTTACAAACCAAGTTGACAACGTCGGGTTAGTGAGACCGACTCTGACTGATTTTTAATGATGTGTGGGAAACTTTACTTTGTTATATAACGCTCCGAGCTGCTTTTTTCTTTCTTATACTTACCTCCTCCTATTTCTTTGATCTGTTTTACTTTTTATAGCTCTGGTGCGTCTGCGTGGCACTGAAGACGTGGATGATGACATTCAAGAGATGAAGGAAGAAGGGATGAAGATGGCCATGGAAAAGAAAGTGACCATCTTAGAACTGTTCCGCTCGCCAAACTATCGCCAGCCAATCATTATCGCTATTATCCTGCAGCTCTCCCAGCAGCTGTCTGGCATCAACGCTGTGAGTAGACGTCACATCCTATAATACAGCGACGTGATAGGGATATAATTAGCACATGTCAAACTGGGAGAAAGTGTAATGTGAGAAAAGCAATGTTTAACGTTAGCCACGAATGCTTAAAGGAGCATTCATTGAAATTGCACAAATGTTTTTGACAAGCACGTAAGAAGATGTGCTTCTTGGCTTCAGGCAATGTTAGATTGAGTTGAATAATTTGAGGCTGATTGGAAGAAGATAAGCACAGTGGTATTTAATAGCTATTTTGTTAATAAGGTCATGTAACCGGGCTGACTAAATTCATTAGCAGCTGCTGTGTCTGACCTGACAATCACTGTGAAGGAGCCTGGAGCTAAAGGCTGCAACATAACCCATATCACTCACCAGAAAGACGCTGGTGCAGTTTTACACGCTGCTACGTGTATTGTTTTTTGTGCAACCGTTCCAAAACGTATATTTATCAGATTTTTTATAGTCAAATGACTACACGTGGAGAATTTCCACTCAACTCTGCACTGTATCCTTGCACTTTCACTGCTCTCAGCAACCTTGTTTCCAGCCTCAGCAGGAAGAAAGAAACTATTAAAGCCACTGTGTGACTACTGTAGCTGCTGAGCATAAAGGAGAATTTTGTTACAAGAGAATCAGATAATATATCAGGGGTTAGTGATGAGGCGAAAAAGAGAGAGAGAGAGGAAAAAACTGTGTAATAGAAAATAAACAGAAATGTATGAGTAAATAAACACATAATTACAAAAACTTACAATATGATAAAAAAAAAATGACAAAACTTTCTGTTAGTCTTGTTGTGATGGAAAAGAAAAATACCCTAAATATGATAGTATTAATTAAGTGTTCACATTGTTTCACTTCTTTTCATGTTGCTAGACTCAAATCTAAGTCTTGCTCCAAATCTGCAGCATCAACTTCAACTGTTTTTTTTTTTTGATCTGCCAAAAATCTAACACAAACTGATGCATGTGCAGTCAAATCGTGTTCTGAGCACTTTTTATTAATCAGAATCAATATTAACTGACTTTTCCTTCTTTCCTCTTTCAGGTCTTTTACTACTCCACAGGCATCTTTAGTAACGCTGGTGTATCTGAGCCCATCTACGCCACCATCGGCGCTGGAGTCGTCAACACAGTGTTTACTGTTGTCTCTGTAAGTGTCTGAGTGCGCAGGTGGTTTAGTTAATTTAGTACAGGTTAAATATTACGTTGAATGTCAGTTGATAATTGTGTTTCTTTGAACTCCAGCTCTTCCTGGTTGAACGGGCGGGACGCAGGACGTTGCACCTGATTGGACTGGCTGGAATGGCCATCTGCGCCCTGATCATGACCATCTCCCTGTCCTTAGTGGTGAGTTCGTCATTGTAAAATAAATATGAGAAGCCAGCCTATTGCTGCTGCATTACATCTTTTCCTCATGCTCTCTGTTTCTTTCTCTGAGCAGAAGACCACCCCATCTCTAAGTTATCTGGCAATTGTGGCTGTGTTTGGCTTTGTTGCCAGTTTTGAGATGGGTCCAGGTCCCATCCCCTGGTTCATCGTGGCTGAGCTCTTCTCCCAGGGGCCCCGACCTGCAGCCATGGCCGTCTCTGGTTTCTCAAACTGGACTGCCAACTTCCTGGTGGGGCTGGGTTTCCCTAGACTGGAGGTATTTTTCACATTTATCATCCCTGCAGAAAATGTTCACATGCACACACATGTACAAATAATAGTCGTCTTCCAGTTTGTCTCATAACAAACATCCCTCTGATTTTCCCAGGAAATTTGTGGCCCTTACGTCTTCATCATCTTCATGGTCCTCCTCATCCTGTTCTTCATCTTCACCTACCTACGAGTTCCTGAGACAAAAGGGAGGACCTTTGACGACATTGCACAGGGATTCGCCGCCAGGGTGGAAAAACCCTCCCATTCCCCGGTGCCTGAGGCAGTTGTGGTTGAAAACAAAGAGCCTGCACCGATGTCCCCCACAGAAAAAGTTCCCATGGTGAATCTTCCTTCAGAAGCAAAATGAAAAACTGTAGAAGATACGAAGGAAGATTTGGCGCAAAACAAAGCAGACAAACATGGGCCTTGCACATAGCTAGTGTAAAAGTTCTATTATTATATATACTATTTTATATTTATATATTAAGTTATATTGCATAAGTCAGAAATAATGAAAGGTGTGTGTTTGGAAGAAGCCATTTCAGTGTACTAATGCAAAAAAAAAAGTTTTAGTATTTTATATCTGTGCTTTTAAAGTGCCTTTTTAAAAAAATGAAAGAGTGTTTTTAAAGATCCCTCCCAGCTAGAAATGCTTAATTAATGGACTGAATTCCTCTTTAATCCTGCTTTAAACACGGTCTACACTTAAATGAATTACCAGTATTTAAGGTTTGTTGACATTTCCGGTGCCAGCTCCCATCCTTTTTTACCTTATAAGAGGATCAGCATATGTTCTGTGTGAGGTCTTCAGCTACCAACAGTGTTAAAAGGTTGCAGGATTTGGGGGTTTATGTATTGAGGTCAAGCTTGAAAAGACGGATTTGGAGTTCGGTTGTTTGACCCCCAAAAAAGAAAAGATTGACTTGCTGTCCTCTCTGAAATGCCTTGTTGCCTGCTTTGAGGCAGAAAAAAAGCACTGAGGGGGGTTTAGCAGCAGTTCCTCTCCACTTCAGGTCCATATAGATTTTGAATAAATATATTTATGCATGTAGAAAACAAAGACTTCCTTTCATCCAGCAGTAGCACCACATACCCTGACAGCAGAGGATGTCTCTGCTTGTCCGCTGTTTGGATGCGACAGCGTTTGTGCCGAGAAAGAAACAAAACAAGGCGAGTTCTGTAAGCCGGAGCCGTCTGCATCAAATGTAATATTTGTATGAGGACGAGAGAGACGTAGTCCAGCACCGCCAAGCCTGAACAAAGCCTCTTTAAGGCTTCTCAAAAAAACAAAAGCTTACCTCTTTAGTTTGCAGATTTCACTGCAGGGTACAAAGTAGAACGAGAAAAAAAAAATGCTGGTGTTTACAGCTCAGATTGGATTTTAGAAACTCAGGTGGCCAACTGTGTATGTTTATAGCTCCCAACTGTTACAGCACAGAAAGGATATTTATCCACCACTGTACTTGAAACTCTTTCCACATCTGTAGAGCATTTGAGAGAAGCAGCTATTGCAAAGTAGGTCGTAAAATAAAATACAGTTTTAAAGCAGTGTTTTAAAGTATTTGCTAGTGTGAAACTGTTACCTCATTTGAGGGATGTGTAGAAGCACATTGCGGTCTACTGATAACTAAACACACATCTCAGTCAAAACAGGTCATTACACACGCTTGACGATGTTGAATTAAAAAAAAAAAAAAACACTACGTGAATTGTATTTATTTTAGAACCGAACAGCCGTTGTTTGCATTTGTTTCTAACTGTTTGAAATGATGTGAATATATTGTAAAGGCTCCAGTTACTGCACACTGATCAGCTGCTGCAGCACATGATGTGTCGGTGTTTGCAGAGCAGCATCTTCTTCTGGGTGTGCACAAACTGATGAGCTTAACAGGGTTATGTTAGCACTTTGGCAGTCAGACTACTGAATAATGATTGCGCATACTGTTTGCGCCTGTTAAGTGTAAATGTGTCGCATGTGCTCGAGAGGTGTGCGGTTTTCACTTGTCCTGTGAAACCTGTTACTTCCACCTTGATTTTTCTTGCACTCTGCACTCCTAGTGTCACTGTATCAGATGCAGTTGTGTTGCTTTGCAGTTTTCACATTTTTAATATGTATATTTTGCTCTTTTGTTATCTCTTTTTTGTTTGTGTAAATAAACAGAAGCAATTAGCCAAGTTGAGCGTGTGTCAGAGTTAGAGATGACCTTTGCTGCTCTGCATTTCGTGCGAGACACTTGGCTTAGAGAAACCAAGAAGAAAAAGTTTTACATGTTTCAAGGGAAAAGCGCCGCCTGACTAATGAGCGTGAACATCATAAGTTTTGTGAGTTTATAAGGCCACAAGTCAAAGCCAGTTAGTTATCATGAATGTTTAATGTTAACTGTCGCTCTGTGGTAATCCATCGGGCAACCACTTCTCCACTGCAGCGTTTCCTTCTCGTTTCGCTGTGGAAAAACCTCAGTGAGCTGTGAGGCGCGGTATTACAACACAAGCCACGAGCGCCGCTGTTGATGAATCGGGTTTAAATAATACATTTGGGTGTTGTGTTGACATTTTTGTTACGAGCTCAAAAATCAAATCAGAAGACGCAGAGGGAACTTCCTGTGATCTGTTTTTAAATCACTGATCTCGTGTTTGTGAGGTCACATCCAAAGGGACTCGCTTTTCAGAATAGCAAAAAGACACTGATTACGATGCTTCATTAAGAATTTGCTCGCAGACAAAACTGAGGCGAAAGTTGATATTAAAGGTTTTTGTCATTAGTCTTGTAATACATTATCCGTCTTCAGTTTAAGCTGCGATCATGGCTCAAATTTCCATAATGCTTTGACAGATGAAGAATCTGCTGAGTACCTGTGGGCTACAGATATTTTACATCCCACTATTTGTTTACGTGCCTGCATCACACTGAATTCATTAAAAGCTGTTAGCGACTCCAGTTTTCCATGATTTCTAAGCAGATTAATCATTTATTCACAATGATCGGAGTCACACTGAATCGGGTCTGTGTGGCAGACTAAACCCCATACCTGTGCTCCAAAAGGGTGATCTCATTTCTAAGCACCTATGTGGACAACCAGACTGAGATTGAAATTTCTCCCCTAGTGGGGCACACAAGTCAATTGTAGATGTTTACATATTTGTCTGACAAGCACAAAGGTGCCCAGTTTGATTCCATGAGGACACACAAATCCCTTGGCTGTTGTGTCAGAGGGCCATCTGGCATAAAAATCTGCTAAATCCAAGATGTAAAGCTACCTGCTCTGAGTGAAAGCTGAAATTACCTTTTTTGCTTATATCAAAAATTTTCTGACGATGGACAAGATAAGCTTCAGTCTGATTGGTCGCTTTAGCTATACAATATAATCTTCCATTTCCTGTTTGGCTTTACCTTGTGTACCTCAGCCCATCGAAGAAGCACACAGCCTTTGGTAAGGGGCCCCCTGGCTGGCTGGGAATGGGGCCATCTAACTGTGTCAAACCCACACAGCACATCTCCCTGCAAGAGTCCACAGCAGTTACTCACAGCAGTGAACTGGAGCATGAAAGCCCATCAACAAGCTGCAGTACTGCAGGCTGGCCAGCTAGTGGCGTGCAAAGACCAGAAGGGCTGCTCAGATGTGTGTGTGTGTGTGCTTGAGTGTGAGTCTACATACTGTCTGGATGAGCTGTCCTATGAGGCGAGGAGTGTGTCTGAGAGAGTAGGGTGGTGGTTGTGGTGGAGGGGTGTTAGAGCATGAAGCCACATGAAGGATGGCGACCGTCCCAAAAAACATGTCTAAATTATATTCATTTTCCATAAAGGCTGAGCTGAGTGAGATCAAGAAAAACAGCAAAAAAATGAAAAGTTGGTCACTCTCACATGCCACAGCTTGAAAAAATGCGGGTTAGCACAGTGTCCAGACATGAGAGGGATGCCACAGCCTGCCAGCCAGCATTGCAATGGACGCCGTTAGTCGTGTCTAGACGGCTGTTTTAAAGACCAGAAAAACTTGTTTATTAATTCTCTCCCTTCGCTCTCTGTCACTCTCTTGTCGGCTCTCCTCTCTGTCTTTGTTTCTCCCAAATAAGAAAATAAACCCTCTCTCCCACTTTCCTCCTCTCACTCGTTCTCTCCTCCTGTCTCTGTGACAACGGTGTTTTGTTTACTTCCTCACTTGGCAGCGTACTTATTGTATCTGCTGCTCTGTAAATATTTTTCTGCTTCCCTCATCCATTCATCCATCCACCCCCCATCCTCTCTCTCTCTTTTTCTTAGATAAAGGGAGCAAACAGACTCCACCCCCTCTCCACCCCCCCACCTCTTGCTCTGTCACACACACTCACTCTATCTCCCTCTTTCTCTTTCATACTCTCTCCCTCCCTCTCTCCCTGTCAGTGTCATTCTGTAGTGGAGATGTGGAGTGTCTTTCTGTCTCTCTGTCTGTTTTTCCAGCCTAACTCAGCTGAGGAAGGTAAGAACCAAACTTTTGATTGCATTTATTGACGTCAAACCTGTGACCGCACGCGCGTGTATGTGTATGTGTGTGTGTGTGTGTGTGGTCATAAAGCTTGATGGCGTGTTTGTACAGCGCTCTCATCACGTTCCTGAAACAAGTCCACAAGTGAAGGATGGGCACTTAGTATGCAACTGTTATAGCTCTCTAAGAACAAGCTTCTGTGGGAATTAATGGGACTTTGACAATGTGTGAAACTGTGGCACATTAGTCTGCCACGCTACGAGTCAAGCCACCCTGGATTATGAGTCCTCCACCTGCACCTTGGGACCCCCGGAATAATTACCAGCTTTACCCCTGCTTAGACAGCCCTTAGTTTTCTGGGCTCTGTATTGTGTCTCAAAGCAACAGTGCACGTGAATATGCATGCAGATGCTTGTGTGCACCACTGTAGAAGCACATCAGATAGTAGTTTGTTGGCACGGAAGGGCCAGGTGCGTGCCAGGACCTATCAAGATCCGGCAACAAAAGGATATGGAAATAAGGCAGAAGACAAATGAATATTAAGCCGCATAACCCCTTCTCTTTGCTATGCACTCGGTGACCTACCACCCCCCTCCCGTGTCACACATGATCTCATGGATGTGACAGCCGCAGGCCCCCTCTTATTCTTATCATTGGCCCCCCCTTTTTATTTCTTCTGCACTGGTGTCCTTAAAGCGTGTCTCCTGTTTCTCCTGTTTCTCCAGTTCTCTCCTGGTAACTTTTAATGCTTTGCTTACATAAATGGAAAGAATGTATGCCTTAAAAAGTGCAAGACTGAGTGACTGTTTGTGTGTGTGAGAGAGAGAGAAATAGAAAGAGAGCGAGTGACAGACAGTCTGAAAAAGATGGATAATTAAGTGAGACTCCATCTATGAAGTGTTCTGTCAGATCAGAGTGGGCTGACTTGAGAAACCTGCAAAAACATGATGACTCAAACTGGCTTCGTGTGTGTACATATATATATATATATATATATGTGTGTGTGTGTGTGTGTGTGTGTGTGTGTGTGTGTGTGTGTGTGTGTGTGTGTGTGTCTCCATATGTGTTTGGCTATAGGTGCATACATGCCTTTAGATTCGGCCTATACATAGCTCCCGCTCCTACACCCTGTCCCCAGCACTAGAGAGGGTGTCAGCAGTCAGCACGCAATTACTTTCAAAGGATATGTCTCTATGTTGCAAAGAGCTGCACCTGTTCGCGCTCATCTTCTTCTTTGGCTTTAGTTTACTGCGAGGTGTGTGTCAGTAATAGTCTGTTACAGTGGTAACTTATATGTCAGCCTCACGCCGTGGATTCGAGCCGCGCTTGTAACAGATGGCTTGGACTAAGATGAGACAGAATGACTGCGAGGAGAGAGGCCGGGCAGTGTAACGAGCCCATACTGACTCTGTGTAATTGAAACAGAGCTCGACATAATACAGTATTAACCCAATAGCATGGGCATCCCTATAAATCCACATGAAGTGAAACATCCAGTTACATCGTGAATGGACGGTTTGGCATCTGCCTCGGCTTTCGTCGCAGCAAATGACGTCTGGACCGGCTGGATATAGCTGCACGTTAACTATTTTTAAAGTCGTTCTTTCTATTGTGAAATGTGAGCCATCTGCTTTTCAAGTACACTATATCTGCATCAAAAATCCGAATTATTGTCTATTTTTATATCACAAGATATGAGGAAGTGTCATTTTTTTCAATAGTTTCCTCTAGGTTAAAAAAAACCTAAATCTTTGCCGCTTCTCATGAAGACAAATCACAAGTGAGCGACAACTGATTTGCATCTCTCAAATGCAGCCATGTGTAAGTGTTGCTCCATTCGCCCACATGCATTGTTGATGTGGAGCCTCTGAACCTTACGAATCTGTGTTGAGGATTGCGTGTTTACTTTGGATTAACACCTCACACCCAAGGAAGGGCCTGAACGGGAGACACACCTGATGCCCCTCCGGCCCTTTCTGTCATAGCCGAGCGGAGTTGCAGCGATGCTCACTGAACCATGTGGTTCCAGGAATTAACCTTGCACTGTTAGTTAAACTTGTTTCATGCCTTGAAAAGGTAATCTCTTCTGAATATCACCAGATGGCAACAGGCTGCTCAAAAAATGTATAGATTTTTTATTTTAACGACAACATTGATTAATGAATTCATGCATTTCTCTCAACGTAAAATAAAACGTTTCTTCTATAATTCTACTTAATTACATTTCTGAAAAAAATGCAATTTTTTTTACTCCCTACACTTAATTCCATTCAATTCCATTTTATTTCTATAGCTCCAAATCTAATACGTATTGTAAGGTAAAGAGGTAGAGGAAGATATTACAGAGAAAACACCAGCAATCAGACTACGCCCTATGAGCAAGCACTTCCCAACACTGAGAAGGAAAAACTCGGAAACCGAAGTAGGCTCAGGGAGGGGCAGCCATAATCTGCCATCGGTTGGGAGTGAGGATGGGCGGAGCCTATCCCAACCATCATAGGGCGAGTGGACGGGTTGTCAGTCTATCGCAGGTCTTCACATAAAGATTTTACAAAAAAAACCCTTATGATGTTATAAAATATCTCCCTAAATTTTTGCATAACTTTTTACAAAAAAAGCAGCCAGCTGTTACCACTTTACCAAATAGCACCATTTAAATATCACGTTTGAAACAGTTCAATGTCAAAAAACTAATTTGTACAGAAAGACTTTGTTTCATCACCCTTCAAATGTGCTGTGAATCTACCACTAACCTACACCAGCACTATAAAAGTATAAAAACCTACTGTCTCCCTGTTGGTTACGTTTTGAGTTAGCTATCCTTCTCCTTCTTCTTTTTCTTTCTTCGGCTGCTCCCTTTAGGGGTTGGCACAGTGGATCATCTCCTTTCATCCCACCCTATCCCTAGCATCCTCCTCTGTCACACCAACCCTCTGCATGTCCTCTTTCACTACAGCCATCGTCCTTTTCCTTCTGTCTTTGTCCAGTATATCCACTATCTCTCCTCTGCACATGTCCGAACCATCGCAGGCTTGCCTCTCTGACTTCATCTTCTCATCCCTCTCTACCTTCAGCCAACAGTAGTGCAGTTTCCACCGGCAGCCACTGTTTTGATTTCTTTATGTTATTCTGCTTTCTTGCCTCTCTTTACTTTGTTGGGTTCTTTTGCTTTTACCTGTTTAACGTTGGAAGTTGTTGTCACCTTTGTTTGACTTTGACTTTTGCCTCGTTCCTGTGACTGTCATTATTATCTGCACCTATTTCTGATTTCCACTTCCCTTATTACACTGTGAAGCATTGTCATAGCATCTGTCAATCTCCTCTCTTGTGCTCTCTGTTTTGCCTGGCTCCCTATGATGGCCTTTTGGATATTGGTTTGTTTTCATTTTGGACTTTTATTTTTTGGGAGTTGGACTGCCAGCTAAATAAAGGTCCATTTTTGTCATTTGGTGTCTGCCTGGGTCCTGCATTTTGGTCCTGCTTTCAAATACTGTGACAGCTACATCATTACAATGCTGCTTACAGACTGATGCATCAGTATTATGGATGTAATGATGTAAGAGGCAATTTTTCTGCAAGTAAGATCTTTTTTAGCTAGCCACTCTATACACACTACTTTACTGCTGCTTTAAATTAAATAAAGGACATGAATCCTTCTTGAAACACCAGACTGCATAAATTTAAAGCCATGTTGACATTCTCACTCTAAGGTCATCTGGGCCATCTTTCCTGCTGTCTCTGGTTTTAACTGGGTATTAATTAGGCAGAGTGCCCTCCCTATCCCAGGCGTAATAAGCCACTCTTTCAGGACATGATTAACTAGAGAAAGTGCGATAAGAAAATAAATGGCATGCTTGTCACAGTGGGAGTGCTGCAGAACGGATGTCGCTAAAAGCCCTCAGCAGCTTCTTGCGCCCGTCCTTCCGTCCTGCATGTGCACGGGGCTGCAGTAACCAAGAAATCACACGCTGGTGGGAAGTGGAGGACTCAACTCAACCCATCATTGACACTACAACACTTAACTGTGACCCAGCTTTATTTTTAGTTCCAGCATGCTGAGAGCTTTGTAATGACATTAGGCCACTTTTATTAAAATGAATGACACATCTGCCATTTGTGATATAAGAGGTTCAGCCAAGACTCTCCGCTTTGAGCCAGGCAATGTCGTGGTAGATAGCGTCACAGATAATACGCCTGTGTGGACAGGCAACGAGTTAGAGCCAAAAAAAATAAAAAATACTAAAAGATGAACACGTGGCATGGGCCGCTGTAACACTGGAATGCAGTTTTTAGTTTTGAATTTCACATTAAAGCAGCTGCCTGGCAGTTTGGGTGCTGGCACCAACCGAACGGACAGAGAGCTGAGTTAGGCTGTTGAAGGCTTCACTAATGAGAAATGACACAGTGGGTTTGAATTAAACTGATCTCTTGCATTCCTTCATCTGGCAGCGGTGAGGGTTGAGGGTGGAGGAGATGATGTTTGCGGCTTCTGTTTTTGGTAGTAACTGGATATCTATTAATGGAGGAGTCAAGCCTGTTTAGAAGAAACTTTTACGCTTTTGTCTTTGTACACATTACTCCACTCGAGTGAATTATTAACCTCTTAACAATCAGCATGCCACTAGCAAAACATTTAGCGTTCGGGTGAAGGGTAGGGTTTAGGTTGGGTTAATGTCCCCCACTTTTTATAGTACTTTTACTTATTTGGATTAAGTGAAAACTATTTAAAATTGAAGCTGTTATGCCAAAATAATTATATGAAACTTTATTTGAAAGGTGACATTTGCCTATTTAACAAAGCTCAACTCTAACCATACCCCTAGCATTCGTCACTGTTGACCTGGTGGATGAGTAAAAACTTGTATCACGATTGTTTTTGTCTTTCCAAAACGTTGAACTTCTCAGACAAAAATGAACAAGTGAAATATTTCTGATCTGCTCCTGACTTTAAAATCAAGTCCTTTGATCAAAGAAGAGGAGAAAGTTACACCTGAGTTATACCTCGGTCGTGGAGTTGCCAACATGTTTAATCGTGTGCTGGTTGAGGATGACGTTTAGTCATATTTCTGCATGTCAAATACTTTTTGCAATTATGACATATCTATGGCACAGATCCATCCATTCATTTCCTTCTGCTTACCTAATTCAGGGCTGCTGGAGCCTTTCCCTGCTGTTACAGGGTGAGATGCAGGGTGGCATGGCGGTGTGGTGGTTAGCACTGTCAGCTCACAGCAACAAGGTCCTGGGTTTGAATCAAGATTGGAGGCTTGCTGCGTGGAGTTTTCACATTCTCCCCAGCTTCCTCCACAACACAAAGAGCTGCATGGGGTTACCATGGGCAACCTCAGGTGTGAATGTGAACGTAGATTAAACACAAAAAATATAAAATTATTATTAGATACAGACATAAAGAAAAAGTAAATACTTTTAACTTAGTAGGATATACCTTTATCTGCTCTTGTCACAATACTGAGGTTAGAAAATTGATGCCACCCTCATGTCTGCACTGCAGACATTAAATCAGAACCTGCAGATGCTTGCCTTAGTGCCACACAGACACACAGGAAACTGCTACCCTGGCCTTGAAATACAACATGCCAGACCCACAGTATATCAACCCTGAAAGATCTAACAAATCCTTTGTTATGAGGTTTTGAGAACTGGCACGCAGATTTTACCCACCTTCCACCTTCATTGCTAAGCTAAGCTAAGTGGCAGTTTGTGTCTCCTATTTAACACCAGACATACGAGTCAGTCTCCACATTTAAATTTAGCTTACCTACAATTTATTTAGTCATATATTCCTTACCACCTTCAGATTTGGAGGCCTTTGTCGGACCATTTCTGTGACTTTCTGAAACTGACAATACAATATTCTCACCCACTTCACACTGTGATTGGCCAGCTATGAAGAAGTGTGAAAGTAAGCTGGGTTTGAACTTCTTTCCCAAGCTTACTTTTTTCATTTGTTACAGCTCTTTGTGGCACTTTCAGTGTGAAGAACAAAGTGAAACACTATGAATCCCTTCCAGGAATGTTGAGAGACCCATTAACGTCACCATCTTGGTTTTTGGAGCTAGAACTGACTATATTTAGAGTGCTAAGTTATCAAGTACCGCTAGCTAGCTAGCTTAGCAATGTGCATCCATAGACTGTATGGATACCTTAAAGATACCTGATTAGTACAAGCTAATAAATAAATAAAACATTAGGATTTCACTCATCAAAACTGGAGCACAGACTTCTTCTTAACTGTCAGATAATTGTTCTAAAAACATGTAAAAGGCCCTAACAGCACAAACACAACAAAAGTCCAATTTAGTTAGCTGAGGTGACACATTGGCTGCATAACTGCTAGAAAATAAAAGCAAAAACATTTTAAACTGGAAAACTTTGAAAAAAAAAAATCCATCCAGCTGTTGTGTTTTGCACCATCCTGTAACATGTTTATTTGGACATTTTAACATGGCGTCTGTGAGGATTCAGTCACGTTTGGAGTCAGCCATTTGAGCTGCACTTTTTGGCACTTTGTGCTGGCTTCATTTTTTTAACTGCAGTGGTTGCTGCTTGCCACCATCCCACTAATGCCTGTTATTTCAATCTGCCTGCGAGCTTGCCTGAACAACTAAAACAGGTTTTTATTCCAACAAGATTGACAGAAAGCAAATAACTGTTTCTCTCAAGAAGTCAAACTATAATTTTAAAATCTTCAGGCCTGCCAGTTTTACTTTAGCAAACATGCTGTAATCAAGACAGAGAATCAGTTGTTTTGATGTGTCCTCCTACCTGTGCCTGTTGCTGCCTGCACGTAGGGATTGATCATCTAACCTGGTTGTTTGTGCTCTTTGGTGCAGCTGCGCTTTCATTCAGTTTTTTTTGGGATAACTCCCTTTGACATGTGCATGCTTATTTCTGGAGACATGTTAATCCCCTTCCTTCCTTTCGTCCAACCTCCTCCTGCTCTCTTTCTGACTTGGCGTATCACTCTCTCACTGTGGTTGTTTGTAATGAGGGTTTGGTAAGGGCCTTGTCCTTGACTGACTGTCTGTGGGAGGGAGCATCTGGAGTGTATCAAGAAAGGGTGGAGATGGGTGGATGAGTGGACAAAAGACAAAACACAAGCTGACCGCTGCTCAAAACGCTTGCAGGCACTGTGGGAAATTTTTTGTGTGTGTGTGTGCATGAGTGTGTTTCTGTAACGTGTTGTTACCTGTGAGCTCGCTGACTATGTCTTCTCTGCTGGTGCATTCACTTTGGTGTTAAGGCATAATTTACACTCTGATCCCTCTAGTAGGCATTAATATTTACAGCAAATTTCTTTTCAGAGTGAGTCAGGAGGGGCTCCACTGCCTTGCAAAATTTGGCGTTAAAGTAGCATACATCTGCTGTCAAAGAGGCGTGACATGAACAACGGCACTACACTTAGCACTGGAGAGTGTCGGTGTATGCATGGCTGCACAGAGAGGAAAAGTGTTGGACTCAGAGAAATGGATGGAGAGAGCAGAGAGGGTCACTCAGCTGAAGTGAGCACTCCAGTGGCGGAGGGGACATTCATGAACTAATGCAGGTCACCTCTATAACGAGGCAGAAGAGCATTTACACCCACACCGTGGACAGAAAGAGAGGGGGAAAGAGCAAAAGAAACACATTCATATGCGCAAACACAATCCCGCCAGCCTCTCCTTCCATAATGACGCTTTGTCTACTATATTGTCTCCCCCTTTTCTCTCTCTGAGTATCAAACCACTTTCCACACAAACAGCAGAGCTGCCATCAGTAACGGAGAAGAGTGTTTCTCTTTATCTGACAGACCCTACTGTCACATTTTGGATGAATAATACACACATGCAAAGAGGAGGAGGATACAAGGGACAAGGGACAAAATGGAGGTAGAGTTATCGAGCAGAGCGAGTAAAAAAAATCAGAGTGGAACAGGAGGACGTAAGAGGCCAGCGTGCATTAACGCAGCACTCAGGCTCAGATTGCAGACTCAGCACTTCGTCAAACTGTCAGGGACAAACTTCGAGCATCTCAGCCATCGGATGGACCAATAACGGAGATGCTGTAGTGCTCTGCGCACATGGAGTGGGCTGTCTGAGAGTTAAATAAAGGGGCTTTTACTGCCAAGTGGACCTGCCAGTAAATGTCCCTCTCTTTTGTTCATGGTTGTCTCACGCACACACAAACAGACGCGCACCAGAGCCACGGTGCCCAAGCTCCAACTAATCTTTGAAAGGTGTGCATAACACACCACTTCAATGCTAATCTTAGGATGTCATGGTGAATTATTCAACATGCTAATGTCACGCAATGAGACATGCATGAAGCACTTTGAACGCTCCTCCATGTAATCTTCATGTACAGGTTTATCCCGGGAAGAAAAAGCGGAGGCGATGTAAGGACCTCTGTCCCCAAGGCCCAGCGACAAGAAACTAAATAGTAGAGGCATAAATATTAATGTCAAAAATAGTTTGCTCCGTGTTATTTATGCATGACTGTGCCCTGAAGCAGAAGGTTAATTGAATTTGGAATGACACTTTTGCAGCATTTGTGTCTGTTGCTTATCTGATATAAATCAAATGGTGCTTAATGAGGTCACATATAACATGTTAGACAATCTGACAAACTGAAGATTATTTTTCACAGGGCCAAGAAACTAATCAATAATGAGTTTGCATGCCATCACGCACAGCTGGAATTGTACACCGTTTCCAGCTGGAGTCAAACAAAGCATGAAAGGTGTCTCACTGATGGATACTGTCAAAATTCGGAGGTTTAAGCATCCCTGGCTTGGTGAGTTTAGCTTTCTTCCTTTAGCTGATTTTATCCCGATTGCCTCCAAAATTCCACTAGCCAAGCTTCCCAGACGTGCGTGGCACTAAAAACTGTTTATTCTGATGCCTGTGGCTGCATATAATCCTTAGCTGTCACAGTCTATTTGTATTCTCTTCTTGATACAATTCATATCACTCCAAATCCTGGAGCACTTCCATGGAAAAATGTGTGAATTTACTAAGAGTGACATAAAGACCAGCCAGTGGGTGAAAACGGATAGACAGGCTGAGGGGTTTGGAAAGGGGGGAAAAAAGAGAGGAGGGAAAGGAAGGCTTGAAGAACAGATTTGCGGGGTGTCCATCTGTGACTATAATCCGAAAAAATCTGTTTACAGAGCAGTCAGAGAACAGTAGGGGTGGGGTCGATTCATGTCATGAGCCACAAATAATATAGTTTTCTTATTATTTGTTTTATTTATTGGGGCATGCGGCAGGATTGAGTGTGCTCACGGTGCCACTGGGTACTTCTGTGTTTGACAGGCAGAAGGAGAGAGACACAATGTATCTATTGGTGTTTTGGTGGACCGGGGAACCTTTTCAAATGCCCGTGTGCGAGTGCTGATTATGTAGATAATATTTTTCCGCCACCCTTTGTCTGGTTGTCAGCGAGAGAGGCAGGAAAAAAAGAGAGGCCCCTTTTCTCTGGTGAATTATTGTGTGACACGCAATGGAAGCAAAAACATAAAAATTGTATAACGACAATGAGAAGAATTATTTATTTGTAAACAGAGGCGAATGCCGCCGGCCTCCCACAATGTCTTGTGTGTATACGTGTCTACAGCCCTTTAGTTGATTAGCGTTGTGCTTGATGCAATCAGGCACTGAGCGTTTTCCTCCATTACCTCCATCTGTGCAAGCATCCAAATCTGAAGTCTGATGTTTTTGGTACCTCTGCGTACACGACAAACTTTGGCCCGCGTTCAGTCGGTGGCTCTTGAACAGCACCGAGCGCAGACTGTGCCAGACTGAAGGAGCGGCAGCCACCACGGTTTTGGAATGCTAATGGAAAATTCAAGGGCTTCAGTTTTTGTGTGGGAAGCTGCCATGTGTCAGCACGCAACACTCAGCATTAAAGTCACTTTGCATGTGTGTGTCTGTGTGTGTAATTTCTTTGCCAGCTTGCTTTTTGAAGCACTTAAAGCAAATTATGGGAAAACACACTCCAGCATAAAACTCATATGCTATTCTTGTGCTTTCGCTCTTGATCAGGGTTAATGAGCAAAACCTGCAACAAAAGAGGAACACAGAACATATTAACCCCCCTGAAACATGACGAAGGTTCCCTTTGGGACAAGCTATGAAAAGCATCAGCACGGCAAGTTTCAACAAATCGTGACAGTAACTGTTATGGCCTTTTAAAGTTGGGAAATTTGACCTTTAATCACAGTGCCCCATCAGGTCAATCAGTTTAATTTTTCAAACACCAGAATAGTGTGCCAGAGTGCATCATCACTTTATAGCAGTCATTAAATTTGACAGATGCACACAGCTGGAGCTCTCCTGGATTTTATTGGATGTGGTGGGAGAAAAATCAAAGAAAATGGGACTAATGGTTCCAACAACTTGTGGTATTTTACAAAAGGAAAAAAAAGGATTAATTATACAACCGCCTTCAAAAGGGATACTCTGCAAAGTGCTTTTCTGCTTCAGTTTCACTGGAGCAAATCCATGTTTTATATGTTTTTATGGCCTCACAGCCTCACACACTATTTGGTTTTCAGTCCTTCAGAGAATATCTCATGATTACAAATTCTGTTTAACAGTCACTTTGCTTTTATAGCACCGACTCCGTTTCTCAGTTAAATTCTTGAGCTGAAATCAAAGTTTAAACTGAAAGCTCGCGCACACGTCTGTCTGTTTTCTTTGCGTTAAAATGAAAGCATACGCAACTGTTTCCTGTCTGTTTTTTCTAACCTTTTCAATGTCTCTGCTTCTTCGTCCCACAGTGATGCTGCTGGACACAACAGAGTCTACCTCAGAGCTGGGCTGGATCACCTATCCAGATACGGGGGTAAGCAGGGAGCTGAGTGTCAATGCGTTTTCCAGCTGTTGCAGCATTAAAGCCATCTGTAGAATGTGTTATACACGTGTCGCACATGCTGATGTTTGAAGTGTCGGGTTATAATCGCATTGTTAGTCGGGCCTTGTGCTGTAATGCTAATGAGGGCTTAAAACAGGATGCTATGAAATAATAACGTTTTTCATCATTCTGTCAGGCAGCTGGTGGTAAAGTTTAGACATTAAATCGATAATGGTGATAAATGGTACAGGACTGCAACTGATATTCGTTTTAATACTGATCGATTTGCTGTTTACACTCTGGATTTATTGCTCGGCACATGCGGGTTAGAAAATAATGGAAAGCCAAGGATGTTCATTGAACAACAAGAAAATCTTGATTGATTTTCAAAATTCATTAGATGCCAGTCACTAAACTCAGATAAAAGTCTTTTGGGTGAGGTTGAACAGATTGAAGATATTGGAAATGTCAGATCTGTAGACATGTCGTGGTTTTGTTTTGTCTGTGTTGTGTTTTGGTTTGTTACGCTGGCTGGTTTTGTGGTTCTTCCAGTTTCTCTGGTCTCTGTCATCACATATTAATATTACCTTTCATGTCTCAGTGTTAGCCACTTATCGTTCATTTCTTTCTGTTGTGCCTCGAAGGTGAGTTTTCTCCAGAGTCTTGCTCTAGTTTTACTTCCTGTTCCGTTCATGCCTTTGGGCTTTTATTCCCCAACCTCACCATGCATCCACCGTGGATTGTTTCCACCTGTGTCCTTCTATCACCTGTGCCTTATTATTCAGTCTATTAGGTTTGAGCTACTGTACATTCAGTTAATAAAACACTTTAAGACCAGAACAACAAACATATGCAGACGACTGCCTTCGTGAATGATCAGTTTGTTTGGTTATCAACATCTGTTGATGAATGTAATCCACTCCCCACCATCCTTTCACTTTCACACATAAAAATCAAGCATGGATGGGGCTTTCTGGGACTTTTTGAATAGTGGAGAGATTAGAGTGACTGAGATGTGCAGCAGGCCTCCACAACAGCACTTGGAGTTTACAGAAGTCGCAGATCAAAGATTATTAAGAATTAGGTTATAAATGCTTTATGTTTAGTTATGGCTTGAGGTAAGGATTATTATCTTCCTGAATGGCTGGCATATGTCACTGGTAATACCTCAAGTGCGCTGAACACAGTCTTAGACGGGGCAGGAACTCACCTTTCCTTTAAGATAACCTTGAAGGTCTAAATGCTCCCCCAATTCTTTTTATCTGTTGTTCTACTCCACTGTGTGTGTGTGTGTGTGTGTGTGTGTGTGTGTGTGTGTGTGTGTGTGTGTGTGTGTGTGTGTGTGTGTCGTCACTAATAATTAAACTTCTCAGATTGAGCCGTAGATCTCCCATCTCCCTTTTGAGTTGATTTGTATTCAAGGTTGTTGCTTTGCCTTGAGCTGTGTAAATATATGTGTGTGTGTGTGTGTGTGTGTATGGAGGTTTGGGGGAGGAAGGAGGAGGTCACTTGCATGACTGTGCGAGGGTCAACTCCTGGGGGCCAATCCGATTGTTAAATTCATTCATTTCTTTGTGATTGCATCTCAGTTCTAATACGGCTCGTAGTTACACCCTTCCTACTGAAACACTACATTGATGCATCTATTAGACTCCATTTGAAATGGACATCACCTGTTCAACCACAACAGGCTGAAACATTTATTTGTTACTTTTGGCAAAAAAAACAAACAAAACAAAACTGAGTTGACTCTTGTGACCAGCTATTGTCAGGATGGAGTCTAATAGCTACTAACCAACATCTGGCAGGAATACATTACCACCCTCGTCTGGCCTCCAGTGTCAGAGCATAATTGTACATGATGTTTGAATAATTAGGGCCTCATGTGTGTTAGGAACTTGTGAACCATGATGGCAGCTGCTAATAGGAGAGCATCCAATTGTGTTTGAGTGTGCGTGTGTGTGTGCATGAGCAAGTCAAGCATTTGCATGAGGTTTTTTTTCCTTTATAGTCCCTGGATGAGAAGTGCTTCTGAGATGGAGATATGGTTATTTGACCCGGGGCATCAAGCTGAGAGAAGTAGAAAGACAGACCAAGAAAGGGGGATAGAGCGAGAGAGGTTGTGTGTGTGTCTTTGTGTGTGTGTGTGTGTTTTCTTTTTTAACCCCTTCCACACACCCCATCTCTTCTTTTGCTTTAGGGTCTGTGGATATTCTTTAATGTGTTTTCTCTCTTCCTGCGCTTTCTTTCTTTCTTTCCCATTTTTACAATGTACTGACAAGCATCTTCATCTCTGCCTGTTTTTCCTCCCTCTTTTAATTTTTTCTCCCTTTGCCCTTCACAGCCACAGAGCCACTGGGTCTTTGCCTCATTTTTTTTCTTTTTATCCCCCAAGTCAGTCTCCACTCTGGCCCTTATTTTTCTTCAGTGTCAAACCAGCAGAGACTTCCAGTCTCACTGCAGACTTTCCTTTTTATTTTTTTCCACCCTCCTGTTATTTTCACTCCCTGCTCTTCGTTTTTGTGTATAAATATGCACATGTGCCTTTCTCTGCTTGCGTGTATCTGTGTCTGTGTGTCCATGGTTGTGTCCGAGGCCCTGCCCCTCCCTGTCCTCTGTCACTGCAGAGGTTGTGTGGCTCTCTGGCATTTCGGTTCAAATTAAATCACAAAGATGAGTCGTCCCTATAACGATTCATCCGCCCCCTCCTCCCCAATCTGGCCCGTTTTTTTCCTCCTCTTTTTCTTTCTTCCTTTATAAGAGAGGAAGAAAACAAGATGTGGAAAAATAGGGAAGGGGGGCAGGAGACAAAGGGGGAGTGAGGTGGGGGTGTAGGGTCAGAAAACAAATGAAAGCTGTGTTTTTTTCACAAAGGTACAGAAGCGAGCTGCACGCGATGCCACACACGAACAACGGCGGCTTCTCTTTCCACCTGAAAGTCCCTGCCTGGCCACATACTCAGCATAGCTTTTACCGCACCCACCGCCGCGTGTCACAAAAAAATGCTCATACACTCTTTCTGTTTGCTATTTTTCCCACATTTCTCCCTCCACCATCCGCATCCCTGCATCCCACCATGAGCTCGGTGTGGTCCCCCTCTTTCGTCCGTTTTCCCTCATACACTGGTCTGACAGAGTGAACCAAAGCCTGAGAGAGAGAAAACTGCCCTTTCACTCCATTAGACTGACAGCGACTCCGGCTCTTTCTATCTGCTCACTGATCTTATCATTATTTCAGCTGGACCAAATATGAATGCACTCTCTCATGGTGCGATGCTCAGTAGATTTCTGTTCACACTGGCTGTCAGAGCCACACAGAGAAAGAGACACAAGCATGCAGAGATACACTAACATGCACAAACAGTGATTCACACACTCTAAATACACCCTGATAGGGTGTCAGGACCTTTTGTCCTCTTGCCATTGTCATAGGGAGAATAATGATGATGAGGCCTAATACATAATTCCTCTGTGTTACAACAGAAAAGGCCCTGCTTGTCACTCAGGGCTACACAGGCTTAAAGCAGATCCTTTTCATCCTTCAACGCAACGCACTGTATAATTGGTGAAACTAAACCCTGCGGCTACATTAACATTTTGTCTCATCTTACAAAGTCTCATCCAGAGCCTTGTCTCCGGGCTGCTCCATTTTCTCCATGTGCGACTCTCTTTTACTCACATCCATTTGCGCATCTACCGTGGATTCATCTTCCCGAAAAATGCAACAAAATCTGCTGATTTTATTGCACAACAGCTGCCCTAAGTCAGGCACACAAGTGTCTGCCACCTGTCACATGTGAACAATGGCGCACATGCAAATGCCAAAACTAGTGCAAGAGAAAAAAAAACAAGCACATGTCATTGTATAATACGCATTAATTGTTATTATAATACTGCATTATACTACTGTAACATATTAAAATTGCAAAGTGCCAGCATCGCCCGTGAACTTCTTTCTTTCTTTCCTTTAGATATGTCAAGGCATGAAAAAAAAGTTTATCTCTTTCAGATGTGTCTCTGATAATTCGGCCTCCACCTCAGAGCAACAGCTGCAAATAGAATTTATTTTTCATCTGAGCGTCGAAGAAATTCTAGCATCAATATGTCTTTTCACAGGCGTCCTTGTTGCTCTGTATTTCGTACTTTGTACTAAGGAAATGGTCCACTGACATTATCTTCTGTTGATTAACAAATATAATCAGTGCAGACTTTTTGAAACCATACATTGATTATCCTTTTTTTTAACATGAAGGATGACGGTCATCGCTTCAGTCCAATATCTCAACAAAGTTTGGGTGAATGAAAGTACAGAAATCCATACTCCCCAAAACTTCACAGCTGAAATGACTGGTTAATGCTGCAGTCACACCAGGGAAAACAGTGGCTGAAGACCAGAAGTACTACAACTGTGACGATAAAATTATGACCTTAATACCTTTGGTTGTGGCACGGTGGTTAGCACTGTTGCCGCACAGCAAGAAGGTCCTGAGTTCAATTCCAACACCAGGCCGGGGTCTTTCTGTGTGGAGTTTGCATGTTCTCCCCGTGTTTGTGTGGGTTCTCTCCGGGTACTCCGGCTTCCTCCCACCGTCCAAAGACATGCAGCTTGTGGGGATAGGTTAATTGGATAACCCAAATTGTCACTAGGTGTGAATGTGCAAATGAATGTGAGTGCGAATGGTTGTTTGTCCCTGTGTGTTAGCCTTGCGACAGACTGGCGACCTGTCCAGGGTGTACCCTGCCTCTCGCCCTATGACAGCTGGGATAGGCTCCAGCGCCCCCCGCGACCCTGAAAAGGATAAGCGGAAGTGAATGGATGGATGGATGGATGGATGGATACCTTTGGTTGCTTTGAAGATGGGGACCAGGTCATCTTCAGAGTGACTTTGGTGTGTCAAGAAGGTGATTAAAAAAGGTCTGCTATCAGTTTGCAACAGAATGGAGTGAAGTTGGCAGTTACATGCAGTTTGTTTGTGATATGACATCGATGAACTGTGACTTGTCTTGTCTACATACACAAGTCGAGTCAGAAGCTCACAGATCTGAAACAGAAATTTAGAAATTCCTCCACAAACAGAGACGCAGATGCTGCAAAACTGCAAAATCACGCTTTGCACACTTGCTTTGATATAGGAATATAACCAGAATACAACTGGTGCAGTCTAACCCGGACTGAATGCAACATGTTGGGAATCTGTCTGCATTTATAAATTAGGTTGTAACTACTTCCAAACCTTCGCCGATCTGAGAGTGAATGTAGTCAGTCCAAGTCCTGACCATGAGTGTTTGGAGACAGGTTCATTACATGCATTAATTATTATCACATTTGATAAACCTTACTATAATGATCATATATAATGAGCATATATATGTCTGCATCTATCCTCAATAGGTGGACCAATCTGATCGTCACATACAATCCCAGTTCTTGTATATATTATGTTTATTTCAGCAACTTTAAGCATGTTTAGTTTTCACTCATGAGGACAAGACTATAACATTTAAATTTGTTGCAAGAATCCGTAATGCAATTTTCATCAATAATAACTATGTAGATCCCTCGTTGTCAGGTCACAATCAGGTTCTGCAACATTTAAAACCATGCATACAGCACAATTTCCAAAAATACTTCAGTGTAGAGACATTAAAAATGCAAAAAACCAAACAAAAACACATTACAAAGACGGTGCAGTTGAATATGTCAGTTAATGATAGCTTTTCTGTGTAATGTCATCATGCTACCATGCTAGAATAAGTACCAAATAATAGCTAGCTAGTATGCAAATGTAAGCATTTAGGTAAAAGTGCTGCTGTGCATCAGTCTTGTTAAATGTCACTTTTAAGCACCACAAACAGGCAAAAATCACCAAAACACTAAAGCCTCAAAGGCTTTACCACAGTGAGAGCTGAACCGTCCCTGTTAACACAGTTTTGTCTTCAACACCTGAAACATGTTGCTCTAAATGAAAGGCTGGAGCTGTTTAATTAAATTACTGTTCTTTTAATCATTGATTAAGTAATTAGAGAGCCTACTCTGCAGCACTATAGAGACGACCTAGATCAGTGAGGACAGGGAACAAAAGCTTTTCCTGTGATATTACAGCAAAAAAAAACCAAAAAAAACAACTGCTCTATCAGACTTATCTCAAGTAGCCTCCATAGAGAACACCCAGTGAAGGACAAGGCTGATGTCAGCAACAGCAGCAATATCTTCAATATTTACCTTGTAAAATGTAAACCGCCTTCTAAGTCATGAGTAAGATTCATGGCTGTGGAAAAGTCATAAACATACCGGCGTTTTAACAGTTTATACAGGCCTATTCTGGAGCCCTGTGCTTATAGTTTTATTTCTGTTTTGCTGAGCTCAGTTTACACAAGCTCATAATATTGTTTCTGTCTTCCAGTGGGATGAGGTCAGCGTCCTGGATGACCGAGGGAAGCTCATACGAACCTTTGAAGTCTGCAATGTCAACCAAAATCCCCGTCAGCAGGACAACTGGTTGGCTACTCCTTTCCTGTACCGCCACTCGGCTCCACGGGTGTTCGTCACGTTGCGTTTTTCTGTGCGAGACTGCGCGAGCCTGCGTTCACCGTCGCCCGCCTGCAGGGAGACACTCACTCTATACTACAAGCAGGCCGACTCCCAGAGGGAGCTGGAGAGGACTTGGGTAGCTGAGGTAAGGTGACACACTGGATGAGCTGCGATAATGCATTTAATTTTAAAGATGATGTATTATACTGTTGTTAATTTTCTGTCAAATAGTTTTACAGTGGTGGCTACTCATATTAAACATGGGCAGCTTCAGTCATATGGGAGCCAAAAGCTCAGCTTCAGGCTGCTCTGAGTGTTTAGCTTCAGGAAGTTTTTACTAGAAGTTGGCAGATCGAGCCAAATGTCCCTGGATTGATACTCGCGTGAAAGCATCGGTACTTCGTTTCTTTCCCATGAGTTCAGTATGTAGCACACTGTGTGTTGTGTTAAATAAATTATTTATTTATACATGCACTATGAAAAAAGTATGAACATTTTTTTGTGTTGACTGTCACATTTATTTTATTTATAGCCTATAGCACATTTAAACAACAGAAATTCACCCGAGGCGCTTTAGAGATGGGCACATTTTCATTTCAGGTCTTCAAAAAAACTGAGTTTCAAAATACATGAAAAACTCAAAGGTGCATTTTCTTGTGTTAACTCTTTGAAAATCACAGTGGTCTTTAAAATATTCAGAACTTGCAAATTGATGATGTTTCATTTCATAAATAATGAGACACTCCTCTTCCCTAAATATCCTGCTTTTTTTTTTTTTAGCTTAAAAGTGTCCTTACTGCTATTTGTATTGGCAGTGCTGGTCTTAGTTTAATTGTGAGGGCTAGCCAATCAGAAGAAAGTTGGCTTAAACTGATTGTTTCAGACAGAGGATGGACTCGATAGGCTGCACTAAGATCCAGGATATGATAAATATCATTATTTTGAAATGTGAACAATGCAAAGCTACATTAACAGAGTCCAAGAATAATAATCTGGAGTTGGAAAATGGCCCTTAAAGTGTTTGTGGTTAGCACCAGAACTTAGCAAAAGAAAAGTTCTAAAAGAAAAGCTAATCTGATGGCTAAATTCAAAGCATGTGCACCACATGGGCTAAAATGTCCTTAGCAGCACATGTTTGACTTCTAGCTAGCTGGTAGGACTGAATGTCATGTCACGGCTGCCTCCTGGTGTGTTTCCTGTCTGTCTCTACTGCACGCGGCTCAAAAATGACAAAAAGATGAAGAAAGGTTTCTCCTCTGACGGGCATGTTTTGAAATTTTGTTGCCTAAGCTTGTGCCACTCGTGCATTAGCCTAAATTCAGGTCACAGGGCTTAACATCCTCACAAGCCCAACAATTAATTTGGCAGCAAACACTCACCCAGTTCTGGCAGTATTTCTAGAAACACTCTTCTAACATCTGGATATAAACAAACTCATCTGATCTTGGAAAAAAAAAAGAAACTAGCAGCAACCCAAGCGGTGGACTCTAACCTAGACATTTTTAATAAAACTAATCTTCGATTGAAAATAATCCATCTGTAAGTAATGTTTAAAAAAAAAAGCCAAATTATAGTGTTAAATAAATTACATATGTAGTATTAAACAGACTAAATGTGGCAACTGTAACAACAGTGAGTATTTATTGAGGCTTTTGTGTTTTATGACTGGTAATTAAAGATTTCAGGTTGGGGTTTGATGGTCACATGAAAAAGAAAGTTTTCACGTGACTCTGTGTAGTCCTGTAGAAACAGTGTACCCAGAAGACGTAAGAGTTGCAGCAAGGCTGCAAGTCAAATGTATTTGATTAATTGCTCAACAACAAGTGCGAGCAGCTCAATAAAAACAGATGTTTTGGCAGTTTACTGCTCTAGAGCATTCAGGTGTGTGCTAAGATAACTTCGCAATCTTCTCAGGGGTGGATGTTCCAGCAAGTTCGAGGTCAGACCATGCAATGCTCAGAGAAATGGCAAAAACCCAAGAACTACATCTCTGAATCTACAGGCCTCAGTTAGTTAAAGTTCATGACATTTGATCAAGAAAAAGACAGAATACTGGCTTGTTTAGAAGGATTGCCAGGAGAAAAGGCTCTTGTCTAAGCTCGGCTCAGGTCTGCAAAGTTACATGTGAATAAACTCTATCATCAAGACTTCTGTCTTGTCACATCCTTTGAATAGGGCAGCTGTCAAGCATGGTAGAGGAGGGGTGATGATTTGGGCTTGTTTTATGGCCAAAAGGCCTGGGTACCTTGCGGTCATTAAGTTGAACATTAATTTCTTTGTATAGCAAATAGTTTGAGAATCAAATGTAAGACAGCTGTAGCTTAGCCCAAACTGTGTTATGCAGCAGAACAGAGATCTCAAGCACAGCAGCAAATCTACAACAGAATGGCTGAAAGTGAAAAGAATCAAAGTGTCGTAATGGCCAAGTCAAAGTCCAGGTCTGAAATGCTGTGGAGGGACCTGAACAGAGCTGCCTGCAAATCTTAATAAACTGAAGTAATGTTGTAAAGAATAATGGGGCAAAATTCCTCCACAATCATGAGCGAGACAGAAAACAGTTACCTGTTAGCACGGTGGCACAGTGGTTAGCACTGTTTAGGTGTGAATGCGGGAGTGAATGTGAGCACGAATGGTTGTCTGCCTCTGTGTGTTAGCCCTGCGACAGACTGGTGACCTGTCCAGGGTGTACCCCGCCTCTCGCCCTATGACAGCTGGGATAGGCTCCAGCGCCCCCCGTGGAAGCGAATGGATGGATAGATGGATGTTTTTCACTGACTCCATCAGTGTTGTTTATTCTAACTTTATTCTTTTGCATATTTCATCCAGATGAAATATACGTTGATACATTAGATAGAAACTATCAAGACTTTTACGTTACATTCAACAAACATACTGTATCTCTAAATAAGTAAACCACATATAATAGACTAACAATGACAGATTAGGACGATAAACAGCCTGTTAAGTCTTCCTAATCACAGATTTCCCACTTGAAACTCTTTCACCACTTTATCTAGTTTTTACTCTAGCACTTAGCAGTTTTATACAAATGTAATAGTGGGTTTACAAAGCTTGTTGCAAGGCAGTCACGTCACAGTTTGCGTGCACTAATCCTAACATGCTGGGCTGCAGACTGCACTGAGATATCCTGTTGTTTGTTTTGGTTTTGTTTTGCTGCTCAGCATCCTCCAAGAACTACACAAACACATCAACTGGAAATATAAAAAGTTGAGTAACTAATCTCTAATTGAGGCTCATATGGCCACAGTTGATTTGAACAAGTGTTAAATCCTGACTTTCTGTCACCGCTTGCTGCAAGGCCACCTGCAGATGGAGTCATTAAACTCGAGCTGTGTTGGTGATTGATTGTTATTCCCCTAATGCTCCATCAAAACAGTGAATCCTATCATGTCCCATGGTACTGAGCAATTGTATAATCACTGATTGGTGAAGAAAAAGTGACACCATCCTCAGACTACACTGGTGCGAAGCACAATCTAGTGTCACTGTGGTCTCCATAAATGTCATTTCAGCCCCACTAATTACATCCTTAACACATATAATGACCGTTTTCTACGGAGTGCGGAAAAATCTCTGAACCCCACGTGTTGTCAGTGAAGACTGACACTTCCCATATGATTTATTTATTTATTTAAGCACTTAGCGTTGTTGGTGTTGTTTAATTTAGTGCTTTTCCTCTGCTGCTTTTCGAGCTACTGAGTCTGTGAATTGCCTGAACTACATCGGGAGACATCAGTGGGAGGGATTCTCTGTTTGTATAGATGAATGCGTTTCTCCTTGGGGAAGTCAAATGCTTTTTAAAAATGCAAATCAAAGCCTGATGAGGAATCAGAGGAGGGCTTTAGAAGAGCAGGAAGCAGTGCAGAGATGAAAGTCTTTGCAGGGACTTCAGCACGAATCCCCACTGGGACCTGCACAGATCTTAAGTCAGTGATTACACTGCATACTAAACTACTTCATAGTATGCATATGCCTGCGACTAAAAAAGCACGATCTGAGCTTATCTTTAATCTTACCATGTGTTTCCAGACCATATTTATATGTAAACCAGTGCCTCCATAATTTCCCCCTTGTTTACTTGATGTCAGCCACATTCGCTTTAAGCTATTTTGTTTCCTCCTGACCAATAATTATCCTTTTTTTCTTGGTCTCCTGTCTAATTTGTGTTTTCTCCAGCCATCGAGCGGGGAGAGAGAGACCAGGGAGGGCTGGGTAAAGATCGACACCATCGCAGCCGATAAGAGTTTTTCCAAGGTGGAGCCCAGCTCACCTCACCAGTATCAGCCCAACAGATACAGCCGTATCAACATTAAGACACGCAGCTTTGCCCCCCTCACACGCAAAGGGTAATCATTTCTGTACGACACTTTGTTTCTCACAATTTTAAAGCATCACTAAACCTTATGAATACTCTCTGACCCTCTTCTTCTTAGATTTGTCTTGGCCATCGTCGACAGCGGAGCTTGCGTTTCCCTCATGGGGGTGTCTATCTTCTACCGCCGCTGTCCAGCCACGAGCCTCTACCTAGCTTCGTATCCACCGACTCCCTCGGGTGCCGAGCCAACTGCTTTAGTGCCTGTGACTGGGACGTGTGTCCCTCACAGTAAGGCACAAGGAGACACGCCCCCTCGCATGCACTGCAATGCTGAAGGAGAGTGGATGGTGCCCGTCGGTGGATGCGTCTGTGATGAAGGTTATGAGCCGAACCTCAATGGATCTGCCTGTCTGGGTGAGTCCGGTGGACACTGTTCAGGTTGACGGACACTAAAGGAATCAATGCTTCTTTGATGCAAAGCTTAGACATATGCTTTTATAAATGTCACAGAGCTGTGAGAGACAGATTTTAAAAAAGGTCAAAATCGCAGATATTCTTTTATTTTTTCATATATTCTCTTAGTTGCTTGAATGGGACAAACATGATCTATTAAAGTAATCGTGTGGTGTTTCGGGTAATGCGCTTATTCAAAGCTGGCTGCCTGGCAGGACTCCAGGAGGTCACTGTGGCTGGTGAAGAAAAAATCTTGCTCGAAACATCTGATAAACCCACAAACTGCTGTTGCAATGCTTTGGTTCTAAACAACCTGAGCATTAATTTGTGAGTTTTAGAGGTAATGATAGATGCAAAGAGCAAAAATTGTCGCCGTATAAAACTTAAGCTCCAGGCTTGATTTCCTGCCAGCTCTCCTTTCTTTTTCTGTCTTTTTTTGTGGTATTTGTTGAGATAAGCATCTGGATCAATACTGAATGGAGCTGCTGTCACCCCGATACTCTGCTGTGCTTGATGTAGAGACCAGAAGGAGATGAGGGCAGACAGGTCAGGTCAGGATAAGATGAGACGAAGAAGGACGAGACAATCCAAGCAATGCATCTGGAGGGATTTAACAACTGCATCAGGACTTTTAAGGACAAATACAGAGAAACTGTTAAATCAGAGGTGCTATATTGACTGTTTACTGTTCCAGTGACTTTCAGTGGAGAGGCAGAGAGACAAAGGAGAGGCAGGCCGATAATACTGAGGTCAGCATTTGCAAAACTGGTCAAAAAGTGTTGCGCTTTTAAAAGTGGGTGTAAATAGTAGGGGCAAGAAGTGGGGAAAAATTTGATAGATGTCCAGACGGACACGAAGAGATGCAGGGAGAGAGGGAGAGCGGGAGAGAGTCATAGAGAGAGGGCTGTGACACATTTAGGTCATAGCGATGTAATGGCCACTCGTCTGTGAACAAGTGACAGAAACCGCAGGGGGAGAGAGAGAGTGGAGGGAAAATAGGGAGACGTGGAAGGAGAATGAAAGATAGGAGGATGCAAGTTAATGACTTTAAAGAACTGAGCAGGCAAAAAAGTACCGAGGGCGTGACGGCAGGGCTGTGCGACTGTCTTTGTGCGAATGTGTGAGTACACACAAGCGTATCTCGCCGGGACGCCGATGCTCACCCCGTCCACATACGTCTGAGGATTACAGTCAAAAAACTGTATTCTCACAGGAATTTCAACGACTGTAATTCCTCAAGTCTAACTAATGGCAGCGCAATTAATCCTCCAATCCTGCCAAGTCAGCTGTGAAATGTGTTCATGCTCTTTTTGCTTTACATCTGCACCCGACCTGCCACTTGCGTTTGTCTCTGTTTGATTGATATCTACTGACAAATCACTCCTCGAAGCTGCTCGGCTGCCGGAGCGAAGACTTTTCCAGTGACTGTCTCTGAATGATCAAACACGTTGCAGCTTTCTTTCTTTCCTTTCTTTTTTTTAATGATTATGTTTTGTTGGTCACTTCACTGACTAATGATGTGCATTGGCATCATTGCATTGTTGTCCTCTCTGCCTCCCTGGGAACGTCGAGAAAAGAGGCAGATGGTTAACTGCCAACGCAGCCGTCAACGATTATTAACAGTAGCCGATCCTTGTGCTCTTTGGAAACTGGAGCATGAACTTCCTTAACTCTAACAACTTGTACATTTTGTTCTTGTTTAAATTAAACATCAAGGCTGTTTAATAGTAACGCAAAGTGAGCAAATTATCAGCTGTGCTGCGCTGAATTATTGGTTTGAAGCTGTATGTTTTTTTTATGCTGCTGGCACTTTAAATACAGGGAAAAAGCACTTTAAGAAGTTGACTGACACTAATTTCCACTGCCTTCAAGTGTCCAGTCTTAACTAATATGCCCATGCATTTCATTAAATGCATTTCATTTTAATTTTCACAAAAATTTGCATTACACTTGCTATTTAAACTCCTACAATGTAAATGAATGCTGTTGGAAATCCACGTGACAACCACACACTGAGGCTTGTCGCCTCAAGCAAGACATCGTTTTTAGGGGCACGTAGGAGATTATCAGATCCCACCTCTCAGTCTCATGGGAAAATTACGATCGGTGTTAAATGATTGCCTTTAACTACATGCAGCACTAATAGCTTTTTATTTTTAGATCCAAGGCAAGATCATGCATTCCTTTATTTGCAAAACCAGATTAATATGGCAAGGATGTAAGTTTCTTAAGTGTGGTCCATATGCATTTGAAGTGCATGGCTTCATGGATGTTCATTTTTTGAAAGATTTGATAACACTATTAAATGGATTGCTAAAAAATTTGTGCACACCTGACTAAATAGTGGGTATTTTTTTCAAATGAGAGGACAAAAGAAAACGAAAGAATAGTTTTTAAAACTCCTTTAAAAGTTTTTTTTTTTGGTACAGATATAGTTTTGTGCAGTGCCACTAGTCACTCATATGAGGTGCAATCAAAAAGGTTAGAGGCTGGGCCTGTAGGCAGAAACTATAAAAAAAATATGCCTGCTATCTGCTTCAAGGTCGTAATCTTGTGCAGCAAAATATGTTTTGATTGGAAGACCTGTTCTGGCCACTTGCAGGTGTGCAATCGCAGCACACACTGGATCTCGACCACTGTGTCAAAAAAAGCACTTCAAGTCAAATTTCATTGTGGAAAAAGGGGAAGAGGTTGTAGGGAGCCACAGCCTTTGAATAGGGCAGATGATGAGTAATGGTCTTGGTTGATTTCAGTCCTGATGTGCTTTCTTTGCGCTGCAGACTGCAGCTTTTTCTAAAAGTCTCTGTTTATAACTGGATCTCTCATTCCTGGTGATGATCCTTCAAAAGAAGGTCAGGTCAGTTTGACTGTGAAGTTGATGGTGCAGATTGAGATCTGTGGCAGAGTCACAGATGCATATGTTTAAGTGGTCAGAAGGAGACTTTGAAGGAGATGGCAACCATAACTTTTAGTCGCATATGGTTTTCTCTTTGTTATAGAGCCAGTTACATACATTTTTAATCACATCTCTTAGTGAGAAACTGACTGAAAAAGTAGGTTTATTTGTTATTAATAAGAGCTGCATCTTGTGATGTTCTCCCAAAGTCAGATCTATTGTGAAACCATTTGTCATTGCCATGGGTTTAAAATAAATCCCTGGTGAGAGACACTCACCACAGGCATCATAGTTCAGTCGATTTACTGCGGGCATGATGCTTGATTATTCTGTTTTTTCAGGCTCACCAAAACAACACTCCGACATTTGGACCGATGATAAATTGAGAATCCAACTGAAAAATCAGACACTTAAAAAAACACAGCCGACCCTTTGGCAGACAAACATTAAAAGATCATCCCTTGATTATTTATGAGCTTGTTTATCACAAGTAAGTCTACAAGAACACCCAAGTTCTATATGATCACTAAAATATTCAGAAGTCAGTTCGGGATAAAAACTCTTCTGGAGTCTTTTATAAAACGATAAGAACAGAGGCAGACGTCACGCAGCAGCTGCCTGCTGTTATTTTATTTTTCTGCCAGGCAGCATCAGGACGTTTTTCTCCTTTGACATTTGCATCCCACAAGGGAGACAGAGACGTAGAGAGGACAGGCAGAAACATGACCGAGCATAAGCCACAGTTACACCTGTTCAGCCAAACATGAAACAGTTCTGTAGTTTGAGGCAGCTTGAGTTGGTCCCTGCTGGATGTGCATCATCCTCAGATAGACGCCTTCTGCTTGAGTCCCCTTAAGCGACTGTTGATGGTTTAGGACAAAGATTATTGTGGCGGATGCTCAGATGGAGCTTTGAGCTTACTTGAAGCCATGTTGATATTTTATGTGGCGTGAGACTACGTCCTGAAATATTCAACATGTCAGTTTGTCCTGATTTTTTGCCCAGAGCCCTTACTCTCAGCACAGACACATCCACCAACTACCCCGAGGCAGGTTGTGGTGGGAAACAAGAACATTTGGCCAGGGGAGGACGTACAAGTGCAAGTGTGACATTATTTTGAGTCTGCTTTAGTCCCAAACAGACACTCTTCACCAAATAACAAAGTAGATAATCGTCTCATAGAATATACCGACTACATTTTCCCAGTTGCAGTTGTGTCCCCTTCTTCATCAAGCCGTCAGTAAGCCTACTCATCAGCAGCGCTGGAATTCAATTGATTTTCCAGTCTATTAGTAAAGGTCAAGTACTGAGAGAAACACAGTTGAGTGAAATGATCAATGACGTACTGTATCGACTGGGCTGTAGGGTGTTGACATGCAGCGGTGATAAATCAGCTTGATCACATATACATCATATCAAATCAATCGCTACATGAGTCAAAACTCTTTATGATGGTGTTCATTATATTTCACAGGGCAGTTCGGTGGAGAAATTACAATCATTTTTTTAAACATTCATGTGAAATGGGGATGCTGGGCTCTCAAAAACTGTCACGTGAATCCGCACATCCTCCAGCTTTATGAAACGTTATCACAGCAAATTTCAGAGTTCAGTTCATTGCCACTTCTCCTTTTTCAGTAAAAAAGCCACTGTACACTTTCTGCTTGGCACCAAACAGGCATGTAGACACACTTAGGGGCAGTCTGGCAAACCTATTGGAGCATTTAGCAGCTAAAAAGCCCAGAAAAGGCCTCCTGGGAAATAGTTAAAAAAAACCAGCAAAAACAGAGCAGAAGAGACAGAAACATGACTGCAAATTGCTAAATGTGGATAGTAATAACTAAAAAAAATGTTTTGAAAGAAATAAAATGATCCCTGTTAAGTCAGAAACGGTGCTGAGCTGTCGTGATTATTAGGCTGAGAGCTCAAATCTTACAGGGGCAGATGCAGGCCCAGGGAAGAGGAAACAAGACGTCAGCACGCTGAAAATTTAATGTGTGAAGGTCTTAGGTAAATATCACAGCTCCAGCAGCTCCAACAGCTCCACCTACAATTAGGGTCATTTGCATTATGTAACATCCATTTTTAGTGCACACTGTTGTCTTTTGAATCAGTTTACATCAACTCGACAAAGAGTGTGCAGGTCAAAAGGTTGCCTCGTTAAACTGCACGATGTTCACCGTGGGAGCGACGGTGAATCCTGAATCCTTCCAAGATTTCTGTGAACATGTAGGATTTGCCTAATGCAGTAATTTGTCAAGATATGTAAGAGGGAGTCTTCAAATCATTTTCTTTGTCGCTGCATCAGCGGTGAAAATCCAACAAAGGATTATTTTGCTTTCACGTGTGGTAGAGTGCTGCTGGAGCTTACGAGGAAGAGAGACAATATTAGAGCACACGATTCAGTGTGTGTCTTGTTTTCAGGATCCACTAAATTACCGAATGTAGTCTGTTGTGTGGTCGCATCTGTGACTGTTGTGTGTTTGTGTGCGTGTGTTTGTTGTGTGTCTGAGCGAGAGAGAGAGAGAGAAACAGAGAGAGATTATGCTGGGAGCCAAAAGAGGGAATGAGTGCATGAAAGAGGGAGAGGAAGAGGAAAAAAAGACAGAAATTGGGTCAGTGATCTACATACCAACGTACAATGTTAACATCAAATTACTCAGCTCGTGGCTTTCTTATTTCTGCTTGTGTTTATCTCTTTATCTCTGTAGAAAAAAAATGCAGTTTTCAGTCATCCTTCTTGCCTAATCTCGTTCTCTTTCCATGCAGCCTTTGTCAAATTAATCCCTATCCCCATATGCCCGCCCATCCGTCTATCAGTAAATACATTCACGCATGCATGTAAACATCAATGCACTGTGGCAGTAGCACATGAATAACACACCCAGTCATGTTTGTTGTGAGTTAGTTTCATAAATGATGCCACAAACTGACCTTATGACCTTAATCTCATCCCTGACTGCTTTCAGAGCGGTTTGCTGTTTTAAAATGACCCGCAAATTAAGAAAAACATGACGGATGAAAGTTGGCTCCTGTTTATATGCAGTACCTTCACACACTGCCCTCTTCCCATCACTCCTTTTCATTTCATTGCCCTTCATTTAGTAATCCACTGGATTATGATAAAAACATGGCAGGGATTTTTGAAGCAAGACTTAAAGGTATTATATATTTAAAAACAAGACCTCTCAGTTTTTTCTTTGTGTAAAGTTAGGGTGAAGCTGTAAGCACATCGGTATTCACATTTTCAGCTCATCTATCGTTTGTTTGCGAACGGTCCATTTTCAAAATACTAATTGCTTATTTCCATCTATCAAAAGCACAAAGTTTTAGCTGTACTTAAGCAGAAAATCCTTACCTTTGGTTCGAAAAGATGAAAAACAAATAAATTATCAAAGTGTGTGTAGTCGGAGATTAATTTTCTGACGCTTAATCGTGTAATCTTTTCAGTTTGCATTTGAGTCACCTCAACAAACGAGCGATATTTATATCTGTCATTGCCAGAGACGCTCGTTTGTTTTGTTGACAGGGCTCGCTGGGACTTTGCTGTGTGCACTTTTGCACACGTGTAATGTAAAGGCATCTGTGACTGAGCTTATAATGGTGGTACGCTTTCTGTTTTATTGCTGGGTGGGTGACTGAGAGAGGGATGCAGATCAAGCAAGAGGGCAGAGGGCTCTGCACGTTCATTGGCTGCTCAAATCGGGCGGATGCGGGAGAGGAGGGGGAGGGAAAGGAGGAGGAGGAGGGGGTTGAGGGAGCTCATAACGCTGGTGATGAGAGGCTTTGTAGCAAAGTCATGTTTCATGTCAGAGCTGTAGGAGAACACGTCTGCTAATGTGCATCTGGGACATAAAAGATGGAGGAAGTTATATTCCTCTCTATTCCTCTGTTGTCGCCCTCCTGCTGCTTTCCACTTTCAATTTCCTCATTGTCACCCATCATCTCAGGCTTATATACATAATCCTGCTGTTCATCCTACAGCTGTCTCAGTCCATCCGTCTCCATGTTCACTTCTTCCCCAGTTTGGTGTCTCTCTTTGTTGTCTTCGCATTATTTTAGTCCCCCTTCCTTTTTCTCACTTCACACCTGTTTGAAAGCAAGGTGCGCTCTCAGAGACAAGTGAGAACACAGGAAGCCTTTTATCTGTTTATTCTCCACTTTTTTTCCCACTTTGTGCCTTCTTATCTTCCCCTCCCACACTGCTGCACCCGCGCCAAGCATGCATAAATGCATCCATGCGCTCTTTTAGCACGTCAAGTTTAAGACATGCTACGCATTCTTGACAAGGTTATATAAACGAGGTCAGGGGTTTGCTCCCACTGATGCCCTCGCTCTCATTCTCCAACTCCGAGGGTACTGCAAGGCTCCAAAAACATATGAAACTGCTGGGTCATGTTTTTTTGTTTTTAGTGTGCCATTTGCACTCAACAATACAAGAGGTTGTCTGTCTGAGGATACGCACATACTCTACATTTAGCTTTCAGACAAAGGGAGCACATTTTGAACGATGCAACCTTTAGCCGACACTCCTTTAATGGCACTCACATGCCCACACACACTCGCAGTGTAAAAATGGCAGCAGACCAACCTGGAGGCTGTGGACTCAAAATCCTCATAAGTACGAGCACTCGAGGCTCAGGCTGGCAGCAGCATGAAGTCATGTGTCAGTCACCTTGACCTCAGCGGTCAGTTGACATTAACAACTGGCAGATTTCACAGATTTTTCTGTCATATAACACAGCCTGCAGGTTCAAATGGTATTTGTTTGTGTGCGTGCGTGCGTGTTAGTGTGCGTATGAGAGAGAAAGAGCGAGAGAAATAATCAATTTATGCTTGAATGTGACTTGATTTGACAGTTCCAATGGATTATGAATTCCAGCACATGATTCCTGGATACATATGAGGACAGTAGGCCTTTTTATTAAAAAAGGCCAATAAAATGTTTTAATAGGGAAATATTTGCGTAGGAATGCAGTGGTCCTGTTACGGTAATGTGCTAAAGTCTTGAGAAAACCCTTGTTTCTTTATTTTTTGCTTGGAGAATGAGAAATGCGTGCAGCGATTTATTGAAATGTGTCCAAACATACACGGAAATTTGTTATATAAGGGAACAAGAGCGCTTGTACAGTTCTAACAAGTAAGCATTGAAAGTTAATAATTGGTATGACCACACAGCCTAAACTCTCTTAGGAAAGTTTTCTTGTAATTTCTTTTAGTCTTCAGGAATCGTTCTCCGGGCTTCATGAAGGACACTCAAAGCTCTTCTTTGGATGTTGGCTGCCTTTTTGTTCTGTTCTCTGTCAAGATGATCTCACAGTGCTTCAATAATGTTAAGGTCAATGTAGAGGCCAATCCACGACTAAAAAATATTCCTCTAAAAATGGCTTGGTATGTACAAGGACTGGAGTGAAAAAAAACAACCAGCGTGCAAAGAAAAACCTTGAAAGAGAACTAATGCTCAAGATAACTTTACAGAAATTACAGGAAAATCTGGCTCGTTTTTAAGAAAATATAAAGAAATTAGGAGTGGCTCAAGGCTTATATAAGGCACAGTACTGTAGAAGGATTGTTTAGTACTTAATAAATATCTTTACACAGTTCTGCCACAACTTTAGAATCACAATCCTAATATTGTGTTGGCCTCCCTCGTGCTGCTGAAATAGCTCTGATCCATCGAGGCGTGGGCTTCACGAGACTTCTGAAGGTGTCGTGTGGTGTCAGGCACCAGACGTTAGCATCAGATCCTTGAAGTTCTGTAGGATGAAAGTGAATCTGTCACACTGATACAGGCTACACAGCACCTTGAACTCCTTTACATATTCCTCAAATACTGGGTGCATTACTCTGCTGAAAGAGACCACCGTCGTCAGACAAAAACTGCTGCCATGAAGGGATTACAGAGATTATTGTTAGGTAGGTCAAGAACGATCTTCCACGCTTGAGTTGCGATATTAACTCAGACAAGTTAGACAAGTTAAAAACTTTAAAGGAGTGTTTTAACACTTGGGGAAAATATTTTCTACTCTTACTTGCTAGAAGGGCTGACACCACTCTCTCTGCTGCTCTTTGTACGATAAATACAAATCATATAAGCAGTCGGTTAGGCCAGGTTAGCATAAATACTGCAAAAGGAGAATAAAAAGATCTAATTCTGTCCAAAGTGAGACAAATCTGCCCTACAGCAGCCCTACAGCTCACAAATCAACACACTCGAACTCCTAATTATGGTGTGTATAAATATTTATCATTAATTGCTTTTACCACATGAGACTGTGGCTAAACCGTCTCCTCCTGTTTACAGTCTTTATGCTGAAGTAAACTAACGCTTCTGTAAGTAATATCCTCGTATTGCTTATTGTCCAGGAGGAGAGTGGTGCAGATGAAGTAAATAAGTCAACCTCCACCTTCAAAACGCTCACTATGACCTTTCGTGTGTGTCTTTGTGTGTGTGTGTGTGTGTGACTGTCGGTTTGCTGGCCACTTCCTCTATAAACAAAAGTTAATGATAGTTCCGGGTTAAGCCAACAACAAACAAGAGACCGCTGCCTTTCAGATGAACTTTTGAACCAACGGGAACCACAAGCCAAGCTGAAATTGATGCTTAACCCCAAACCAGTTACTGCAGTTTGATTTTGTTCTGGACAAAATGAGCGGAACAATAAAAAGGAATTAAGTAAGAGGGTTTTTTTGTTTGTTTTTTTGATATTCGTGACTTCTGAGCTGCACATAATACAGATCGCAAAGACCTTACATAAAACAAAATCTGGGCTGAATTGTCTGAATAATGCCAGATGTTCAATTTAAACTACGTCGCACATGATGTACACGTGCACTTTCAGTGAACCTGTGAGTATTAGCTGCACCTTGCAATCAGAGTTGACAAAGCAATCTTAACTGAAGGTCCGCTTGCTGAGGTCTTCCCAAGTTTGCACTTTGAATGTCATGCAGATTACTTTCCATTATCTACTTCAACAGTGCACTGACAACTGAGCTTTGAGGAAGACGGTGTGATATCACTGAAAGGTCCAGAAAGAGGCTAGTCTGAGCGCAAAAGATATTTGGTCAGCTGAACTGATTTTAGCACTTTTATTAATGTATTTCAGCGACAAATCCAAGTGCTGGCTATTCTGAACTGGCTTGAATGTTATCAGTGTGTTATTTTCTGACCATATAAAAAAAAAATAGTGGTATGTGCATCTGAGCCCAAATTTAAGCTTGTTTCTTTAACAGCAGCTGCAGCATTTCATAGTTTAAACCTGCAAACTCATAGCAGTGAACACCGCTAATGGAGCAGTGATCACTTTATTTATATAACCGCAAGCTGTTAATAAAACACAACCCCTCTTCTGTCTTCATGTCTCCTTACAGCCTGTCCTGTGGGCTACTTTAAGTCTATTTCAGGCTCTATTCCCTGCACTGTGTGCCCATCCAACAGCCGAACCAGCCATGAGGGATCGAGTGTGTGTGAATGTCGCAGCGGCTTTTACCGGGCCGCCAGCGATGCCAACTCTTCTGCCTGCACAAGTGAGCTTTGTCTGTTTGTTTGTTTACGCCTGGCTCCTCTGCGAGGCGTTCAAGGGGCCTCATTGGAGTCATTTGTCATTTGCTCAGACTGTGAGAACCGAGATACACAGTCAGTGGAATAAAATCCCTTTTTAAAGACTTTTTTAATCTTTAAATTGCACCAACAGAAAAACCTGTTAAGCATGAAACTTTCCTACGCTCGTTCATACGAAATTGCCTCACCATCAAACTATTTTATAAAGTTCTTTCCATTACTTTTCATTGCATAAATGTCTTTGCCAGCCTGCAGGTTCTTTCATATCTTAAACATTTTACCAGATGCTTCCATCTTAGAGTCCACCGCTTGCATTATGTATGTCAAACTCCTCCCATTCTCCCCATCTCTGCTTTCTCCGCAGCTCCTCCGTCTGCTCCTGTCTCTCTGACCTGGGAGTATGAGAGCGGCGATGGTGGGGTTTCCTTGAGGTGGCGCCCTCCGGTGGACATGGGAGGCCGAAGTGAGGTGTGGTACGGGGTGGTGTGTCGCATCTGTCCGTCACCGACCTTCACCAACTCGGCTTTGTGCTCTTGGTGTGGGGAGGGCGTCACCTTCAGCCCCTCCCAGACCTAACCTGAAACAAACCAAGGTCACCCTCAACAACCTGCTGACCAGGGTCACGTATCTCATACAGGTGCTGTGGAAAAACGGAAGATTCTTCCTTGTCTTATCTCACTCAAAGTTTGAAGCACTTCCTGGACCCACAGATGAGATGAATCCACTGTGCTCTATTATTTTATTATAAGTGCCGCATCAGTAAATACACACCAACATTTAATATTTAGTTCGGCATACCTTGACTAAAGCATCGCTTATTCCTTATTCATAACGGACAGATATTTCCCCATTTCCTGGCGTTTGTTGACCTGTCATAGTGGACGCTGCACGTGTCTGTCTTTGTTTCTCAAACGTTGAAGCGTGTCATAAATATAAATGGGGAAAAAAAGGCTTTGAAATTCACATCTGTGTGTTCTTGGTATTGACAGGTGCAAGCCATGAATGAAGTGTCAGCTTTGAGTCCTTTCCCAGTTCGATACTCAAGCATCAATTTCACTACGAGCCAGTCAGGTGAGAACAGGACGGAGACGATGAAAAAGATGAGATGAAAGAGGAAGAGACGCTCTGATGATGACGTTTGCGTAGATTGTGTGTGTGTGTGTGTGTGTGTGTGTGTGTGTGTGTGTGTGTGTGTGTGTGTGTGTGTGTGTGTGTGTGAGAGTTTTCTCTCCCCCTCCTCCTCCCCTCTCTTTCGGTCTCTTTGCTCCATGTTTTCTGCTCCTGCTCTCTGAACGGGAGGTTGCTCGAGGTTACAAAATCCTGTCAGATCCCATTATGGTCACTGTGGAGGAAGAAAGGGACAAATGAGAGATGGGAAGACAAAGAGACGGAGAGAAAGAAAGATGAAAGCAGATGAGTGGGCAAAGGAGAGGAGAATGGGGCATTGTGCACACCAAGTACACCATTATACAATTTTCCATGAAACCGATCAAGACTGGCTCGGAGGTTCAATGAGCTCACATTATCTAAAATCTTCCTGTGAGTGCTCTCAGAGCTTATTGATCAAATGAATGGAATGCCAGAAAGTTCCCTTTAACTGCTCCCAGCTCACTGAGTGAAACTAGATCCTGACTGGTGCACCATAAAAACTCCTACTTCACTTTTACGCTCAACTGAATTCTGTCTACATGTTTTGTAACACTGCCCTCATGTGGGCACTGTCACTTGTGAACTAACAGCTCTCCTGTTTTAACGTGCTCAAGTATCGTCTCTTGTCACCCACAGTTCCCAGTACCGTTCCTATGATGCACCAGCTGAGCCGGGCCCCGGACTCCATCACTCTGTCGTGGCCTCAGCCAGACAGGCCTAATGGAGACATCCTGGAGTATCAGCTCAGATACTATGACAAGGTATGTTCAGTGAAGTCACACATACCGGCAGAAGGTTTCAGCATTAGTTTTTCAGTTTGATAGCAGCTGGTCGTGACGGGACGTCACAACCTCTCTTACAAAACCAAGTTATTTGGTTACGAAATGGTTGTGATGAGACAGATGCAGTATCAACTCTATGGACTGGTTTTGCCATAAACATGTTTTTAACACAAATATCTAATCAGCCAATTGCGTGAAGCTCAGCACGTTTAGGTATGTAGACGTGGTCAAGATAACCAGCTGAAATTCAAACTGAGCATCAGGATGAGGAAGAAAGGTGAATTCAGTGACTTTGAACGTGGCATGGTTTTTAGAAATTAAAGAGAGTGGTTCAAAAAAGAGAAAATATCAGGTTTTCTGGGTGAAAATGTCTTGCTGATCCCAGAAGTCAAAGGAGAATAGTCAAACTCCTTGATGCTGATTGGAAAGTAACATCATCCCAAATAACCACCTGTTGCAGCCTTGGTATGCAGAGAGCATCTCTGAATACACATCAAATCTGTAGCAGAAGACCATCTTGTACTGGATGGTGAGCTTTTATGGGCCTCTTGACTTTCACCGTGACTACAAGCATCTCGCTACCTACCCGACGTGTGGTGTATTCTTTATTAGTGAGCTGGCCTGTTTTCACAGCAGTGAGCATGATCTTGCTGTTTTGACTGCAGCCTGTCTTATTCTTCCAGCATTACCAGAATTATTTAGATTTCTTTGTTTAACTGACAAAATTATAATGTACAAAAATGTGCTAGAAACTACAGGAAAAACATTAACTCATGTTCACAATGGCCAGCCTGATCAGGCAACAAGATGTTTTATAATGGAACCATTTTCTCCACCATAACGCAGTATGGCATTCAAACAACAAAACAACAGTCGTTTAAGTGTTCGCTGGGTAAATACACACAAAGGCATCCTTTACTGAGCATACTGGCTGTGATTGTACACAAAACAAACTGAGCCCAAACAACAGACCCTTCCTCTCTGTTCGTCAGGGTTCAGACGTGGACAGCGCATTGACTGTGTACAGTGAGACTAACACAGTGACCGTCAAGTCTCTGATTCCCGGCTCCATCTACGCCTTCCAGATCAGAGCTCGAAATGAGCGAGGCTACGGGCCCTACAGCAACACCATCTACTTCACGACGCTGCCTCTAGGTAATGCACACAGTCATTTATTTTTTTATAGTTTAAGAAAAAAGTATATATTCTGTTATTGTAGGGTCTGTCCCTTACAATAGAAAGCATGTTGAGGCAACTGTTGTTGTGATTTGATGCTATATAAATACAACTGAATTGAACTGATTTGAAATGATTATAGAAAACTGTCAAAAGATCATATTGGCATAAGCATTAAAATAAATGCACATGCTGTTGTTTGAGTGTGGGTGTGCACGACTGTACTTAGTACAAAAACAAGCATTTACAAAGGACAAACAGACAAAAGCTGGGGCAGCTTTCAATTACTGTAACTGCAGTTACATTCATCTCAGTGAAGTTGCATTACTATATGTAATACAAAGCTTAGTGGTTAATATAAGGCCTTACCATTAACATAAAAAATAGTAAGAGTAAGACCAGAGGAAGATGTCAGGATAGCATGATAAATTCAGGATAGCAATTAGAGAAACTAGGGAACAAAGAATAAACTGTGAATCATTTTCAGTGCACTTTATTTTGCGCAATGTAAACTTAATCATGTAGAAATGAGAAGACTGTGTTGCAAACCAGAAGCACAAAACCAGCTATCAGCGACTAGATGTGATATAATTAGAAAAAGTGGACACACCAGGGTAGCAAAATTAAAGGTGATAATAATCAAAGACAACGAGACAGGAGAGGAAAGAATCGAAGCGCAGGAGAGAAATGACTGCCAAAATAAAAGAGTAAGTTAGAAACCGGAGCTAAAGAGTGAGCAGACACAGGACGTTGAGACAGGAACTATTGAAGGAACACTTCTAAACTCTAAAACTGACTAAATTAAAACAAGAACTAAAGGCTCCAAAAATCCTCAAAAACAAAAAAGACATAACAAAACTCTGAACACCTGAAAAAGAAAGAATTCAACCTCAAAAACCCACAATCAGAACCGGGATGGTGACACTAGAAGGGCCAAAGTTACACTATATGGATACATGTCCTGGGCCACCTACAGATTTCACCTGCAGCAGCTGCTTGGCCATGGAAACCCACACCGTGAACCAGTTTCTGTGTTGATGTTAACGTCAGAGGTTTGAAACTCAGCAGTTATTGAATCAGCAGAAAGGTGCGTCTCAGTGACCTTGTGCTATAACTTAACATGGTCTGCCACTTCCTGCCCGAGCTGCTGTGGTTCCTGAGCGTGTTCTTACAACGGTTGCGTTCTGCTACAGTCCCACGCTCGACCTCAGTGGGGCATTTAGAATGACCTTTGCTTTTACAGATGTTTCTAAAAACAGGCTGCATGGCTACACCTGTGGGAATAGGATTGAAAACACCTGAATTCAAAAATTAAGAGGTTAAACACCTCGGTATGAACACAGCAAACATCTCTCTGTAGTTATTTTGTCATTTTTAATACTAAGAAAACATCTCTGCCTCAGTATTAACATCAATATCAAACTTTCAAATAGAAAATATATCGCTGTAACTAAAGATAAAGTGGTCTGTATATCCAATAAAAGCACATCTGAACTTGATAGCTGAAGGTGTTTCATTTTCTCTCCCGCAGAGGAGCATTCACAGCAAATCCAGACCCGGCTTCCTCTGCTGGTGGGCTCAGTCATGGGTGGGGCCGCGTTTCTCCTTGTCGTGGCAGCCATTGTGGTTGTGGTGGTGTTTCGCAGGTTGGTTGTGGTATAAATGCCGTAACAGATGAATGCATGTATGTTTTAATCTGGTATTACAGTTTTTGACTGCTTTTACATGGCAGTAAGAGGAGGGAGAGTCCATACAGTGACCGACTCCAGAGGTACATCAGTAACAGAGGTGAGTGAAATATAATAAAATGAATTATTTATTTTGGGATTCATTGTTTTTTTATAGGAAAAAAATAAAGATGCTCTATATGTTTATTATTAAATGAATAATACAAAGAAATGCTATCTGTGTGTAAAGTAAAGCTCATCAGCTTTGCATTATAAAAGATCATTTTTACCTTGTTTTTGGGATTACATGTCTAAAGTAAAGGACTAAAAGTTCTGAATCAGTTTTTCAAAAGTAGATTTCTTGTTCCCAGGTGGAGTTAAGTATTACGTTGACCCATCCACTTATGAGGACCCTAGCGAGGCCGTCAAAGAATTTGCCCGTGAGATCGACCCAACTCACCTCAAGATCGAGGAGGTGATTGGTGCAGGTACGTTTCATGGTCTCCTTTCTTTTAAATCTTGCTGTTGTTACGTGCTGGCAGCAGCACAGTGTAATATCCTCCGTGTTTATTCCATTACAGCCCAATTTGGCGAGGTTTCTCGTGGTCGTTACCATCCGCTGGGTCGCAGGGAAGTGCTGGTAGCAGTGAAGACTCTGCGCTGGGGGGCATCAGACAGAGAGAAGGGGATGTTCCTCAGTGAAGCAGGAGTCCTGGGACAGTTTGACCACCCCAATGTGCTGAAACTAGAGGGTGTTATCACTCGTACCCCTCCAGAGAGGATCATCACTGAGTTCATGGAGAACGGGCCCCTGGATGCCTTCCTCAGGGTGAGAAAAACAACGCGCTGTCAGGAATTCCTGCACATGTTACACCACACTGGAGACTTTTTTTCTCCATCATGTCTCTTAATTTCTTCAGGAGAACGAAGGTCAGTTCAGTGTCCTCCAGCTTGTCGGGATGCTCAGGGGAGTTGGAGCAGGGATGCGTTACCTCTCTGAGAGAAACTTTGTTCACCGAGACCTGGCGGCCAGGAACGTGTTGGTCAACTCCAACCTGGTCTGTAAAGTATCTGATTTTGGCCTCTCCAGGCTTATGAGGGGCTTGGACCACAACATACCAACTTACACTGCCTCACTGGTAGGTTAGAAGGGAAGGAGCGCCTTTTAGCTTGGTTTCCATCATCACTGAGTGACTGTATATGTTTTTGCTCTCTTTTCAATCTATCAGGGCAGTAAGATTCCTGTGAGATGGACGGCACCTGAAGCATTTCAGCATCGCAAGTTCAGCTCAGCTAGTGATGTCTGGAGCTTTGGAATACTGATGTGGGAAGTTATGTCCTACGGAGAGCGTCCGTACTGGGACATGAGCAATCAAGAGGTGAGTATGAAGAAAAATGTTTCCTGAATTGTTAAAGAAGCAAATGTGCAAAACCCTTGGTATAGTGCACTTATCTTTATTATGGTGTAACAATATACAGTTAACTAGAATTACTGCTTTGCTGTAACTTGTAACTTGTAACACTAACTTGTCAGGTGGCAATTTACATCTGAGTTTTTTAAAAGTCTTATAATACATAATTTAATAAAGTGTTCAAGAAATTACATATCAACAAAAGCAATTCAGTATTGGACTAAAGGGTGCCCTCTGCTCATGTTTTAAATATTAGACAGAAAAGTGTATTTAACATTATGATGTCAAAGTGAAGCTGACTTTTGACCTTTGGGATTTTTTTTCATATTTTGCATATAAGTTCTTAAGATACATCCAAAAACATGACATCAAAGTGATCTTGAACTTCATCTTCGAGTACAAATGGATATTTGCACCATAAATATTCCTTCCAGCTGTTCCTGAGCTATAGCATTCATATCATTCATAAGAATGAGGTGCTCATGAAGTCAATAAATGGGATCACAGTGATCTAATGAAGTCCTTCTTTAGCCCAAATTAACGTTTCACCAAGCTCATGGATTAGGCATTATTATCTGTCTTTCTCAGCCAATGTGAAGTTTTTAACAAAAAATCTCCTAAATTTTGCATTCAGTGCATCATGTAGCAATAAAGTACCAATAAAATCAAATCACTACCGATGCTGACAGATGCAGAAAATACCGTATCTGCAAAATAAAGATTAATTTGTGCTGTGTAAATCATATTTTAAATGCTTAATCTGTTAAAACAGCCTTCATTATGTAGAATATTTCAGTAATCTAGAGGAATAAACGTATTATTACACAAATGTGGCCCTCCAGTACTTAAATGTACTTCCCTCCCCCTCCTCCTGTTACACAACAGGCATATTTAAACGGTGACAAAATGCCAAACTGATGAAATTTGCATAATTTTCTCTTAGTCATTCTTGAAAGCTCTGAGAGATCTGTGACCTTTCATGGAGGCTAATTGCACAAGACTCCATCTGCCCTACTTCTGTCTGATGCCTTCCTCTTTGTGTCTGCAGGTGATGAAGGCAGTAGCAGATCAGTACCGTCTCCCGGCCCCCCACAACTGCCCCCCTGCCCTCCACTCTCTAATGCTTCAGTGCTGGCAGGCCGAGCGGGCAGACCGACCAGGTTTCGACTCAGTCCTGTCTTCTCTGGATCGACTCATCAGGCACCCCGCGTCCCTCAAAGCTGAGCCAACTCGGTGAGACGCCAGCTCCTGGCAAACGCACCTGCAAAGCATATCCGAGGCAGCAGGTGATGCACAATCTGCTGCAGTTATGGATTCTCGTGCTCTCATTTTTGACATTTACAGAAGCTGCTCCCAGCCGCTGCTCAGCCCCACTCCCACAGACTTATCGTCAGTGGTGACGGTCAGTGATTGGCTGAAAGCGCTGAGGATGGAGAGGTATCAGGATGAGTTTGATCGAGCGCACCTGGACACATTAGACAGAGTCAGCAAGCTTACGATGGAGTGAGTATGCATGGATAGTTACAAACGTAAAAATACAGAAAAATATATCAAACATTTTTAAAGCTGGCTTCTTGACTTAAGATTTAATTAGATCAGTCATTAATTTAATTTTAGCTATGTCATGAGTATTATCAAGCACACCAGCCACCTGGTATCCACTGAATCCTCAAGTCAAGTTGTCGCATAGTGGTAAAGAGCCCAGTGGGCCGACGCACTTTTAGACAGTGCCAGAAGCACTGGCAGCCTTTTTGTTCATTTTCATTACTGTATTGCCCTATCAAATCTCTTTATGCAACTGGACCCTCCCCAATCTTTGCTGTGCTCTTACACACCTTATTGAACAGAGTTTAGTGTGAAAGAAGAGCTGAAAAGGTGGCGCTGAAAGCTAAGAGAGACAAAGAAAGAGAAGCTAGAAATAGATACAGGAAATGTCAAATTGAGCAACATGTTAGCTGTCAGGGCAATTGCTGCTGCGCTGTCAACAGTAGTAATGTACCAGCAACAAGCAGTAATGAGCCTTCATAGACACAGGAGGCAGCTGTAGCACTAGCTGTGGAGAAGCTGTGCAGGCGGAGGGACACCAGTCCAAAAAACAGAGTGAGAGACAGACAGAGGGAAATGAAATTAGAATAATAAGAAAATAGATGAAGGGAGAGAGAGAGAGAGACGCGATAGACCGACTGCAACAAAAGTGCCAAGGCCGATTTTTTTTTGTGCATTTCGGTGCACAAAAACATTTCAGAGCAGCCCTGCATACTGGTGCTTGGTCAGGACCTGTAGGTGTCTCATTGCAACTCACTGAGCACTCCTTTAGTGTTATGAAACAGACACCATAAGATAAAGGTGCTCTGATGGTGCAACTGATGAGGGACAAATAGCCGGGAGGATTTTGCAGTTTTTGTAGGTATCTGATAACCAAAACAAGTCACCATAAGATAAGGAAAGGAGAAACTTCTGCAACCTGCAGATTTAATTCTTTAAACAATCTTAGAATAGAATAGGGACAGAATGGTGGGCCAGTAGTTAGCACGAGGGTCCAAGAAGGTCCAAGAGGAACGAATGCATGAAGAACCCATGCTTGAGCTCCGATTTGAACCATCATCATAAAACTTTGTAGATTACACCTGTGTGCTTCGCACAGGTTTTTTGTTGATCTCAAAAGTTTTTCTTCCTGATTCTAATCTAATTTTCTTTATAAAACATATTTAAAACGATTTCTGCACATCAAAAAGGAGTTTCAAAACAAAATATTCAATTCAGTTCAGTTTTATTTATATAATGCCAAATCACAACAACAGTTGGCTCAAGGCACTTTATGTTGTAAGGTAAAGACCCTACAAAACAGAGAAAACCTCAACAATCATATGATCCCCTTTGAGCAAGCACTTTGGCAACAGTAGGATGGGAAAATTCCCTTTTAACAGGAAGTAACCTCCAGCGGATTTAGGGTCAGGGAAGGGCAGCTATGTGCCAGTTGGGTGAGGGGAGGAAGACAAGCCAATGTGAACTGCAATATTGTTTTTGCAATTAATGTGGAGCCAGATTGATTGTATTCTGTCACAGGCTGGGTCCCCGACCCAGCACTCTGAGTTTTTCTTTGTATTTTTTGATATGTTATTAGTTTTTGTGTTATTTCCTATTTTGCCTTTAGTTTAGGCAGTTATTGGTTATTGTTCCTGGGTTTTCTATGTTTTGGGGTTTGGTATTTATTCATCACGTATTAGGTCTGTTAAGTTGTGTTGTCATGTTTAGTTTTAGTATTTCCTGTTTTATTCTGACAATGTCATGTGTTCTCTGTTAATTGTATTTAGCTTTTCTCTCCTGGTCCTGTCATTAGGTTTATGGCTGTCAGCTGTTTCCCCATATGTTTCCACTTCCCCTGATTCACCTCATGTCTGTATTTAAGCCCTTTGTTTTCTGCATGCCATTGTCGGGTCGTCTGTTTATTCTGCCCTAGTTCTAGCCTGGTTCTGTTTATTTTGACCTCGGTCTTAGTTATGGTTTTCTTCTGTTATTCATCATTAGTCTTAGTCATAGTATTTGCTGGTTATTTTCCATCACAGTCATAGTTTAGGTTTTGGTCTCAGTACCGTTTAGTGTTTTGTCAGTTTACTTTGGTTTCCTGGTTTATTTCTGCCGTCATCTAATAAAGGATCACTTTTCTGCTCAAACTTTCAACTACTCGTCATCATCTGCTTTTGGGTCCTGTTTCCACACACATCGGCGCACCCCGCCGTGACAGTATTCAATCTAATCATGCGGTTTCAGCATCTAATGCTAACCAAGCAGAAGCAACAAGGTGTAAAAATAAAGCTCAAACTTCTGGTACTACCTCCTTGTGAAGGTTTTCAGTCATTCGGCTCATGGTAGTCTGAAGAGCTTGAAAACAAGAAGGAAACTGTGTAGTTTGTGTAGTTGTTTCACGTCTCATCTAGGAGGTTTTCTTCAATTCTGAGGTTCGTAAACTTAAAGACATCCAATTGCCTACGGTTTTTTTGGGTTGTTCTTTTTCACATTAGAAAATAGCACAAAGGGGTTGTTAGATTTTCTGTGTCAAAATCCAACTGTATTGATGCATGCTCAATCATCCTGGTAAGGAAATTCCAGAAAGTTGTGTTTTCAGTGGGAGAAAATGCAACGTCCAGGTGAACCGACTCAACTTTCTGGGATAATCCAAACTGTTAGAAAATTACCTTGGTAATTTTATGTTGCTCTTACATATTGATTTTGTCAAGATTTGAATATTGTTGTCTGAACTCTCTTTCAGAGACGTCCAGGATCTCGGCGTGAACCTGCTGGGACACCAGAGGAAGATCGTCAGTGCAGCCCAGCAGCTCAGGGCTCACCTGACACAGGGGCAGGTGGAGGTCTGAAACCTACCAGCAATACACCCTGTGCTGTGGATTTATGGGCTTCACATTCCTTTGCTTGTTGCGTCCAGTTTCCGCAACATTTTATTTGGATGGTGCACATTTTAACTGTAAAAAAAAAAAAGAGAGAGAGATAATCAGCTAACAGTGCCACTCTGTCTATTCTGATATACCTGACACTGCAACCAGAAGCAGTGAGAAAAGACTTTCTCAGCCAGTCATTCGAGACGACTAACAGAAGAGAGATACACTACAGGAGCTGCGGCCCAACTCAAAGTGAGGCTAGAAAGTTGCTGACAAGGAGGACTTTAAAGATTCCTCTATGTTTTTCCACTAGATTTCACTTTATTGTTGTCTGCCTTCTCCTCTCCTCCCCCCTCTGCAGTCCAATCTCTCCCTTCCTCCTCCTCTACTCACCTTGCCTGAAATGCTTCTGTTTCCTCTGTGCTCAATAAAACCACAAAAGTATTTTTTGTTAAAGTATCTAGGGAGATCTCTCCTCACAAAGAATTGCGTGAAGACAATCAAAGCCTTTTTCTATTTTTTTTTTTTGAGTTATTTGTAAAGTTGTATCACTTCCTCTCCACTTTAAATGCCAAATGCTAAACAAACAGTGTTACCTAGCAGCTAATGAATCACCTAATGAGGTGTTACCGTTAGCTGTCAGAAAAATGTATAGGTTGTTCAGTGTTACAGCAAATACTATGAACCACCAGTCCAAAGTCGGTACTGCAGATCCTTAAAGTTATATAGCAATCACTGCCATAATATTGGGAAAATCAAACCTAAACACGAAAAGGCTTTTAATAAATGTAAGCCATGTTTTGTTTTGTTTTTTTTAATCTGCCTTTAGAAGACATATCCAAGGTCTGAGAGCTGCTCTGTTTGTGCAACTCACTGTAGAGCCTCTCAGTGACAGCAGAGCTCACTTACTCTAAAACACTTAACAAACGTCACCTCAGCTGCAAACACGAGCTTCTGCCTGCGATGGAAACAGAAGCTAACAGCACCCACCTTTACAGTATGTCTGCATTTCACACTTCACCTCTTTTGTTTGATTGCTAGAGTAACGACACTGAGTCATTGGAGCATTGTGAATGTGTGAAATGAGCAAGATGGACAAAATCTGATCTGATTTACACTTGAAGGAAGGAAGCAAAATGCTTTGTAGGTAGCTGCCCGTATGTCTGTGTGCTGTATATGAAACTCTGTTATTGCATACATGCTGTACATGATGTGTGTGAGTGAGTGTGTCTGTGTGTGCATGTGTGTGTGCGCGCGCGTGTGAGACAAGTGTGTCAGGCTACACACATTTATAGGTGTTTACTTGTATGAATGTTCACCACTGTTCCGTAATTGTGCAAATTTGTAAAATAAATATGATTTTATTTAAAGAAGGAGTCTCCTGCATTTTCTTTCTCATCCGTTCTGCTCTTATATAAAAATAATAATTATCTGGAAACAGTTGTGATATTAAATATGACTTGCAAAAAGAAAATAATGAATATAGTCATTTTCAGGAGGCAAATGAGTGCTTCAGTTCAGAAGACGCAAGCATGACACCACCCACACATGCAAACACCACAAAGCATATGTTTTGAATCCTGAGACTAAACCATTGTTAATATACACTTTGGCAAGTCGTAAGTTTACATATGCTCATCATGGGCATTAATGTCATGTAATTTAGTCATCGTAATCTTTAATAAACCCTGGGTCAAAAGGATACATATAGGTTCAAATATATACATACACCAGTGTATGAATGTGAGAGTGAATGAATAGTGGTATTGTAAAGCGCTTTGGGTGCCTTGAAAAGCGCTATATAAATCCAATCCATTATTATTATTATTATTATTTACTTAAATCGAATTCTCATTGGAAGATCCGAGGAACTCTATGAAGATCTAAGGAGAGCTGTGAAAGTTTAGAGTTATTTCTAAACAACCGCAGATTACAAGATCGTCAAAAAAACCTATACGTTAGTACAAATTATTCAGCTGTGTCAACAATTTGCCAAGGTCTGGAAGGAGACATAAAGTGTCAACCTCAGATGAAAGGAAATTAGTTGGTATGCTCAGGATTAACCCACGAGCCACCGAGCCTCAAGCATGCCATGAACCAGGGACAGCTGGAACACCGGTGTCACAGTGGACAGCGATGCCGTGAACGCAGAGGGTGCCGACTAAGAAAGAAACCTGTTTCTAAAATCAGCACCTTAAAAATTGACTGAAACTTGCAGCTGGAGAAAGGTTTTATGGTCAGACAAGACAAAGATTGAGCTGGCCGCAATGACAAGAGCCATGTTTGGAGAAGAAACTGTGAAGCATCGTGCTCTGGGACTGTTTTGCTTAACAATAGTAATTCTTGTTTAATTTTGACTGATGTGAATTTGACATGATGGCAGTAATAAAGAATGAGCAACACAAATTGCCCATATAACCAAGAAGAAAGAATACATGATAGATTTTTCTTGTTTAACATCATGTTTGGTGCAAAAGATGTGAGACAGAGGAAGAAAATCAGGTTGCAGCCACGGGGAAGGATAATGAAAGAAAGGTGCAAATTACTCGTGAGTTCATGGATTGGCACCTTTAAGTTTTTCTCAGATATGTTACATTATGACATTTATTTTCAAACTTTACTTTTTCAAATATAAAACTAATACTGTATTATACATTATGGTTGTGGTAGCTTTATTTACCTTCTCAAAGGAGCCAAACAGTACATACAGCATGACAGCAGTCTGCATGTTTTTTGACCAAGAATAGTTTATAGAAACAAGTTATCTATCTGTCATGGTCAAACAATAGTGTCGGAAGATTGTGTAACAAAAGATAAACACAAGTGGCATGTCACGGTCATGGACAAAACAACAGAATGACTAACATGGTCACAGATTTACATATTTATGGTCACATTTCGCTTGAAAAAATATGTAAACATTTCCCCTGGTTTGAACAAGGCTCACCTTGTTCCGCTAATATCACCTTCACAGTGTCCAAAAGTGAACTTCTCGGACTCCTCGCACTTCACGTTCCACACATCAGCAGGTTTGTGTAAAATCAGACTTAGAGATCTGCTGGGATCAGCAGTAATCCAAGAACAGAAACAGGTCTCCCACATGTCCCAGTGGTGCTGATATCAGAGCAGATCTGGACTGATATAAAGACTACACAAACCTCCATTTCATGGCTGCCAGAGTAATCTGGCTGGCGCCTTGCTGTATTTTACTGTATATATATTTTTCATACTGCAGAGCATTGCATCCCAATGTCAAACTGTGGGATAATTATAACAATATTTACACCAACAAAACTTTACTTTAGGAATTATCATCCATAGACAGCTTTAAGATCTTTTCAACTTCATGCATTTTCTATTCTTTTACATTGCAGAGTAAAATTACACATCTATGTGGTAACTATTAACAGCTGTTATTTTGCAGACTAGGATTTTACGTTAAAAATTTTACAATGGTACAAAATTAAGTCTTTACTGAAACTGTTCTTAAATTAAAGCACAAAAGCAACATCAGCGAAAGATACACAACAAAACCATTTACAGACCCTCCAATGAATTCAGATTTTTTTTTTCCCTTTTCAATTGCAAATAATTTGAACTATTGACTTTAGGATCTATCACCCTAATGAAACTGCTGTTCTTAGAGTTTCTCGTGGCATTTTAGTGAAGAGAGATGCAGATGAAAACGTTGTTCAGCTACATTTGACACAATTGATCATGGTATTTCGATTGACAGGTTAGCAACATGGCTGGGCATCTCTGGATCAGACTTAAAATGTTTTTAATTCTTATTCCCAGACAGAACTTACTTAGTTGCTGCTGACAGCTTGGCGTCCTCATTTGCAACTTTGTGCTATGGTGTGTCCCATGGTTCTGTTTTGGGACCCGTTCTGTTTGCACTGTATTTGCTATCTCCAAAAAGTTGATTCTGTTCATCTGGACGTAGCGTTTTGTGGGAGAAACGTTTCGTCGCTCATCCAAGTGACTTCTTCAGTCTCAGCTGACTGCAGGTTTCCCCAAATCTTATAAACAGTACATTTGCATAATGACTGAAACCAGCCCACTGAAGGAACAATGGGCTGGGAGGTCAGTTCCTTAATCTTAATTATGCAAATTCTCATGACCACTGATCAACAACCACTGACCAAAACCCACTGATCAATGGCCATGAGTACCATTCACAGAGAGTTGGGGAATGGCTGCAATCACAGCATTGTAAGATGGTGACAGATGTACCCTTAGGCCCCCTCCTCGACTCAGAGATGGTCTTTCCCTTTTCAAGTAAATGGTCTCCTTGACTCCGCGCTCAAACCAGCGTTCCTCCCTGTCCAGGATGTGTACATCCTCATCATTGAAAGAGTGTCCACTGGCCTGTTGGTGTAAATAGACTGCAGAGTCCTGGCATGACGAGGTAGCTCCTCTGTGTTGTGCCATCCGCTTCGCCAGAGGTTGTTTGGTTTCCCCGATGTATAAATCCTGGCAATCCTCCTGGCACTTAACAGCGTACACTATGTTACTCTGTTTGTGTCGGGGGACCCGATCCTTGGGGTGGACCAATTTTTGGCGCAGCGTGTTTTGGGGTTTAAAAGCCACAAAGACCCGGTGTTTAGAAAAAAGGGGATCACATGGGATCACTACAGGTTTTCGCTTGGGCAACCGCTGCCCAAGCGAAAACCTGTAGCGTAAACCTTCTCTCCTGTTTATAAGATTGGGGAAACCTGCAGCCAGCTGAGACTGAAGAAGTCATTTGGATGAGCGACGAAACATTTCTCCCACAAAACACTACGTCCAGATGAACAGAATCAACTTTTTGGAGATTTACTTTCCTGGGTGATTGAGAATGCATCAATATGTATTTGCTATCACTTCAACACCTTTGAATGTGTCTCATATCATTGTTATGCAGATGATATCCAACTGTACATTTCTTTTACTCCAAAGAATGTTGTAAAAATATCCATCCTTTAAGACTGTATTGATGCCATACAGAACTGGATGGCTGCTAATTATTTTCAGTTAACACAGAGAAAAGTTTTTGTTTGTGCTACTGACAGCTTTGTTTGCACTCTGATTATTAGTCTTGGGTCTTCATCATTGTTTCAATCAAATGTCAAAAATGTAGGTGTCAGATTTGATCAGGCTCTTAGTTTTAATACACATATCAATAGCCTTGTGGGATCCTGCATTTTATCTGTGAAATGCTGCCCGCCTCAGTCGAATGGTGTCCAAGTCAGAATTAGAAATGATAATTCATGCTTTTGTTTCCTCAAAGTTGTAATTCACTGTACGTTGGCCTCAGGAAGTCCTTTTTGGATCACTTACAAATCACTCACTGCAAAGTGCAGCTACTTATTAGGCTCTCTAGTGATCTCACTTGACACCTACTTTGCTGTCTTTGCATTATGTATCTTTGTGATTATTTCCAGAGCTATGCATGGTTGAATGCCTACTTACATAGTGAACTGCGGTCATATAAAACATGCAGGTCATTGAGATCTTTGGACCAAAACCTGTTGGTGGTTCATCTTTCTGGACATTAAAAGAGACTGTCTGTTTGAGGTTGTGGCTTCTTAACTATGGTATGCACCACCACTACAGTTCAGATTTCGTTTCTGTGGGCTGCAATGAAACGGTTAAAAAGTAGCTCAAGACTTACTTGTACAGGCTTGCTTTTAAATTATGAATATTATTGTTGTGTTTTAATGTCTATATTTTTTATTTGATTATTGTTGTGAATAACTTTGTGATCCTTGTCTACAATGGTTCTACATAAATACATTTTACTTATTTACTTGGTGCTATGTTAAATTTAACTCATATAAACTATCTTCCACTGACATTAAGTTAAACACAAAGGCTCAAATAAACACTGTGCATGTCAGACTGTTGATGAAGATGAAGAATGTTAAAAAGGTGCAATTCGTTTAAGATTTAAATAAAAATATGCTTTAATTTCAATTCTGATCACATAAAGACAGACAACCCGCTTTAATCTAAAACGTTAATTTTAATTACCCTCTCTAAAAACTTTAAGGAAACAGTAATTCACAAAATTTGAAAATAGCATTATTTTTGTAACAGACCTTTTTTTTCATTTTACAACGACATTGCACTCATGTAGGCTGAACAGTTGTTAAAAATTATGTTTTGTATATTTGATTTCATTTGCAGTATAACCTTGCAAATGAAATTAAAATATTTTCTGCAAAGTACTGAGTGAACATTTACTTCGTCCTACTGAATTATTATCGTAACCATCTGAAGCCTGAACCATGAAATAACTGCCTTTTTATGTGTTTATTGAAGCTTGTGACAATTTTGTTTAAACAAGAAATTAAATATTAATTTACATATATGAGTTTTAATATTTTTTCCTCACACTTTATGTGTTAACTTTACACATCTGGTTTTTAAGGGGTAAAAAAAAATCACACTGACGTCTCAAAACGTGTGTATAAAATATGACACATTTGGCATTACGGGGTCAAAGAAAGACTCAAAATATTTTTTAACACTGAAAAAATCTGATGATGAACTAAAGAGTAATATGAGAATGATTCATGTGACCTGGAATTTTCCAGATAGCAGAGGGTGATGGTTTTACATAATCCAATTTAATCATGATTTAAAATACATATTATAATACATCTTACTTGCAATATCATTTAATGCAGTCCATTAGGAATAATTAAAGTTTGGATATTAAGAAGCATGTGGGGGGAAGTTTTTTTATTTTATTTCATTCTTACAGTTTTTCAAAGAGTTTTTCAAATTACTTTGATTAATGGCCCATGTGTGGAAAGTTGTAGGTTCAAATCTCTGGCCAGTCGGGGGACTTTTGTAGAGTCGCTCTAGAGACGTCCTGTCTGTGACTCTGTGGGTGTCCCTGTGTCCAAAGACATGCATGTCAGGTTATCAGTGAGATTGTTGGCTGACCCGTCGAGGGTGTACCCTGCCACTAGCCTCTAACTCACCTGTGACCCTAAGAGACTGAGTGTGTTTATCCTGCAGACCCCAGAGGTGTACATTTGTTGTAATATCTCACAAGTGCTTCCTCTACAATTCACTTTGTTAATCATGTTGTCCTTTATGTTGTATCATTTTCTATTTTAATGCTTTGATTAATGCTTTTTAAAAATAAAAATGTTTTGGGGTATGCAATGTTAAATATGTTGGAAGGGTCAAAAAAGGTTTTGCGCTGGTCTATTTTTCTTTTTATCATTCTAGGATATTTCTTTTTTTTTTATAGATATTCAGGATTATGTAATCCTTACACATTTATAGACTCACAGCTATAAGGAATCAGTCTCAGTTAATATCTTCCTCTTGATCCTTGTTGTCCTGACAGATTTGACCAAGTTCACAAAAACTACGAAAGATATTTCCTGAAGATTTCTTTCATTTTAATTGCATTTCTATCACTAAACAGTTTGTGGGATTTTACGGCTAGTTTAACTTTCGTTTTGGTTTGGCTCTTAAATAACGGTCATCAAGTACTATTAAGTCACTCTGGACTCAGGAGTCAGCTGTCATAAGATTTCTGTAATAATTGTTTTCTGTGGTGTCTCACCTCAAATTAACTTAGTGTTGTTACATATGTCCAGAAACAGTGAACACCAAAGCCACAAAATCATGTTTTTTTTTACAGTGTTATTGTTTTCTTATAAAGACCTTAGCAGTTTTGAAACTACTGGTCTTTATGACACTGCTTAAAGATGGTGCTCTCTGTCTGGTAAACAGCTATTATCTCCACAATACTAAATGATGGCCACATCGGCAGCCATTATCAGGGCCTCCTATAGTCTTCCTAAACCCTGTTTATCCAGTGGTTAACCAGCTTTTTAGTCATGACCTAAAAATGGTGCAGAAAAATATGTGTCCACTACAGCCGAGGTGACCAGAAATTTAAATGTTCGCTGATTCAATAGTTTGTAAATAAATCAGATCTGTGTAAATGAAATTTGTGGCTTTTTATCAGCTGAATGTGTCAACTCTGAAACTAATTGCAGTTTCACAAAACAACACGCGCCATTAGCTTTGTTTTCCACATTCAGAGAAAAGTGACATTCTCTCATTGAACATGATGCTGCTGCCAGCCTCTAGATGATCATTATAGTCTTTGTAGTGCAGTAATTACTGCATCTGGGATCATTCCTGTTGACACATGAATGGTGCTCAACATGTTATATCACTGTGAATGAAGCTAGATGTTTAGTGTTTGTGTGTCCAAGAAGCAGCATGGTGGAAAATCCTTTATAATCTCCATATTTCCCAAATAATTCCAGTTTCACTCTGAGGATTTTGCTCATTCATTAAAAAAAAGATCCAAACTAAAACGCAATGCCATAAAGCGAGGTATAGAACAGCATGCTTGCAATTTCCAAACAGGTTTTCTTAACAGTTCACTACAAGTGGTGTGTTGACTGTCATGATCTTGCTGAATTTTCATAGTGGCCATGCAGGTTTCGGTGGTAGTCAGAGGAATGCTGAGAGGCCTGGTGATTGCATAGATATCCGCGAACTGGGGACTGGACCATTGTCACTTTGCTTTTAAGGAGATCAAGCCAATAATTTTAGATCAGCATGACAAAGGAATTCCTTGTCAACAGGGAGTTGAAGCACAGCTTTCTCTGTGGCACTTCTGACCAGTGAAAGTCTCCTTGCTCATTACTGCGTCACTGTCTTATTCTTACCTGTCAGCTTTCCACGCATCCTCCTTCTCCACCCATTTGCTCTCATATCTCCTCCCTCTTGGCTGGGACATATATATATATTGGTGATGCCACAGGGATTTCATCTCTCCTCGGGGACATTTTTAAAGGTGGTGTGTCCACTTTTGAGTGTTTCTCTCAGTGTCACCAGAGATTGAGGAGCAGCAGTTTCATTGCTTAAGGGTGAGGTAAGACTGAAAAGATTTACTTTAATTTATTAATAGAAAAAACTACCAAAATCAACAATTTTTTTTTCCACCTGTGGATTTAGACTCCATAGCATTTATTTTTCACCCACTCTACTTTTGTCTTTCTTGAGTTTCTTAAAAAACATTCCTAACTTTCCGTTTCACAATTCTAGTCAAACCTCAGGTGCCAATGTCACCGTCTTTAGCCAGATCTGCTCCGAGCGAGCTCAACCATTGGTGGAGCCAGCTGAAGTTTCGCCTTCAGAACAAAAAAGGATGGAATGAAATGCTGGATGAGACATTTCTGCTCTACACAAAAGGGTAAACTCCTGCCTGACGCCACTTTCCAGTACATTCAGTTTTGTTTAAAGTTTTACCATAAATTGGTCTTGTTTGTGTCCTTCTGTCCCTCAGTGTGAATGACATTCCTCTCTTCTATGCGGCTAAAAACAACAGTGCTGGTTGCATCAAGAAACTGCTAGGTTGTGCATCCACGAATATCTTTGAGAGAGGTACGACTGAACAAGGAGTTTAAACCTTACATTGCTGCCTTTTTGGTGTGTTTTCCGTGATTTTAGAAGGTGTATCTTCTTGTTCAGGCTCCCTGGGAGAGACGGCCCTTCACGTTGCTGTTATGAACGATAACCTGGATGCTGCTGTGGCTCTGATGGATGGAGCTCCTGACCTCATTAACGAGCCCATGACCTCTGAACTTTTCCAAGGTTGACATGCAGAAATTCATAACTGCAAAACACCAATGCACATCATGCAGGCTGAGTGCTGTGTGTAACTATATAGATGTCAAGTTGTCAGCTTTTTGGTCTGCAATTCAAATAATTCAGCTTATTAGCAAAATCTGTGAGATTTTTGATACAGTGGATACAAGGGCATGTAAAAGCCTAACACAACAATTTAAGCAGGTTTTTAAAAAATCTAAGGACCTTAGAAAGTAAGCGAACTGAAGAAACTTAAAGAAACTTAAAGAAGTCTTAGTCACTTTCTTTCTAAGCTCCCTAAACCACCATGAGGTGGATGACAGAGAACCTCAACCTTTTAGAAAATATTTTAATTAGTCAAATCATATCACTGAGGTTTTGTTTTTTTTTACTTCATTATTTTATTCATCTAACAATAAATCAATAAAGGGCAACAAATTCCAATTATGAGGCCTCATCTGCTGCTTTTGGAGAGCAAACCCTGTCAGGGTTACAGTGGTGGATAAAGCAAAAGCATTAAGTGTAGGTTTTACCAAAGCTGGTGAAACGAAAACCAGTGTGTTGGCAGTGAACTGATGTACACTTTCTCTCTGTGCTCCGCCTCAGGGATTACTCCTCTCCACATTGCTGTGGTGAATCAGAACATCGACCTGGTTCGTCATCTGATTAGTCGCGGTGGTGACGTGTCCACACCTAGAGTCACTGGTCTGTATTTCAGGAAGAGGATAGGTGGACTTATGTACTGTGGTAAGCCAGCATGAGTGAACTTACGTAAAGAAATGTTTCAACCATTAATTACAAGGCCAGTGGCAGGACAATAAAACCCCAAACTGGTCCCAACATATGTGATAAAAACAAGGCAGAGAGAGATTTTGTGCAAAATAACAAAACGCGTGGCTTTTCATCAGGCGAGCACATCCTGTCTTTTGCTGCTTGTGCTGGGAATATGGATATCATCTCCATGGTAATCGATGCAGGCGCCAGCACCAGGATCCAGGATTACAAAGGTATAAGCCCTTGAGTGAGAGAAGATCAAGTATTATTTTACACTGCTAGGAAATTTGACTGTGTGACTGCTTAAGCCACAAAATATTCTGCATCCCATGTGTTATTAGGGTCTTATTTTTAATTTGATTTATCACAGCATTGTCTAAAATTCTCACCACTAAAGGACAAAATCAACCCCGATGGGTTTGCCACTAATTGCAGCTTTCTGGCGCTGGTCTTGTAATTTAAACTCAAAGAACCTCAAGAATTACTGTCAGGCTCAAACTAGCAATTTTCTTATCTAACCAACAGCTGAAAATGCAAAAAGAAAAATTGACATCAGCCGGAAAAGGTAAAAGTTTCAGGCTTCTTTTTTGTCAAAGCTAAATTATATTGAGGAGACTGTTCATATCAAAGACACTACTGAGGCATTATACAATACAATACAATACAATAAAACATTATTTGTATAGCACATTAAAAACCAGAGGTTGCCAAAGTGCTTCACGTAATCCAATAAAACAGTAGTAAAGTACAAAGGCGGATAAGCTAGCAGGTGGGCGGCATTGTTTAAACAAGCATACAAGTACACAAGTACGCAGATAAGGAAGCAAGACTTAACGATAAAAACAATAAAACAATGTAAGTAAAAGAGTAAAAGAGAGGAAAGGGGAGGGCAAGAAAGTACAATTAAAAGGCATGCTCTAGGAGGCCGGGAAGGCTAAGCTAAAAAGGTTTGTTTTCAATCAAGACTTGAAGGTCTGGATCGAGTGAGACACGTGAATAGTATGAGGGAGGTTATTCCAGAGGTTAGGTGCGGTCACCTCTGGTTTGCAGCCGTGACCTAGGTTGCACCAAAAGTAAGACGATCTCAGTGTTCTACTGGGAGTATTCACGCTAAGGAGATCAATAAGGTAGCTAGGTGCAATATTATTTATGATTTTACAAGTAAGCAGTAGGACTTTGAAATCAATGTGATGTTTAATTGGAAGCCAGTGGAGGCCAGTGAGAATTGAGGTGATAGACTCAAGCCTACGAGTACCAGTTAGAAGGCGAGCCGCAGCGTTATGGACGAGTTGCAATCTATGAAGAAGGGCAGAATGAATCCCAGTGTATAGGGAGTCTAACCTGGATGTGACAAAGGCATGGATAAGCTTTTCTAGATCCTCACATGGTAAATATGGCTTGGCCTTAGAAATTAAACGAAGTTGATAGAAACAAGATTTAACAACAGAGGACACATGCTTGTCAAGTTTAAAGGAGCCGTCCTGGTAAACACCCAAATTACTTGCAGAATCGGAAAGATAACTAGCGAAGGGCCCAAGGACACCAGTTAGATGGGCTCCAGGGGTGTGACTGTCAAAGATTACAATTTCTGTTTTCTTGTCATTAAGGATAAGGGAATTGCTCAGCAGCCAGTCTTTACCCACATAGCAAAATTGGTATGACCCAGATCTGGCCCACACAATGTGCTTACACATGGCCCACATACCGCAAAGAACGACGGCCCTCTGGTGGCCCAGATCAGGTTTGCCAGATGTGGCCCACACATGGGCCAGCACAAGGCCAGTTGCAGACACACTGGTGGTCCTGTGCTGGCCCATGTGTGGACTACGTCTAGCAAACCTGATCTGGGCCACCGAAGGGCCGTCATTCTTTGCGGTATGTGAGCCATGTGTAAGTTGTGTGCAACCACGGGCCAGTTGTAGACACAGTGCTGGCCCTGTGCTGCCCCAGAACAGTTTTAGCTCTGGCCCCAGATGTCAGCCTAATGTGTACCTTTATCAAGGCATGTAATAACAACATGTGCCGGAACATAATAGTAAATAACATGAGAAAACTCTGTTCAGACAGTGAATGGACTGATTCTTATATGGCGCTTTTCTAGTCTCCCGGATTACTCAAAGTGCTCTATACAACATGCCACATTCACCCAATCACACATACTTTCTCTTAACTGAGTGCTACCTAACTGCATTCATACACATTCACACTCTTAACATGCAGACTGGATAAGCCAGGGATGGAACCACTAACCTTCCGATCAGTAGGTAAACTGCTCTACCGCCTGAGCTACAGCCACCCACTGGTGAAGATGAGTAAACCGTCACTAGGTTTTGGATAAAGTGTACACTCACAAACCTGTCAAACCTGCATTTGAAATCTTGGCTACCATAGCAGTATCGTATTGCAACATGGCATTTGGGTCTTTTAACTAAAATAGGAAAATAGGAACATAAATAGTGCCACCATTGCCAGACCTGGCCCACATCTGGTTGACATACACCCTGCCATGACACCGGTCAGTCAGATGTGCCACCTTGATGCCAGATCTGGGCCAGACCTGTTTTCTATGGGCCCGGGCCACATAAACCAAACCACAATTGAGCCAGATATGGCATGCCATCACATAGACAGGCCTGGCCCATATCTGGATGACATATGTTTTTACATGCCAGAAGTCAGCCAGCAGTGCCGGCTTGATACCAGATCCGGGCCAGAACTGCTTGCTATGTGGGTAACTTCACTTATACAATCGAAGAAGTGAAGCATTGATGAAGTATCACCCTCAGTCAATTCAAAATAAATTTGAATGTCATCCGTGTAGCAATGATAAGAGAGTTTGTACTTTTCAATAATATGACCAAGGGGTGACATATATAGAGAAAACAGCATAGGACCCAGCACAGACCCCTGAGGGACACCACAGGTAACAGGGGCAATGGAAGAGGAGTAGGTACCCATCGTGACAGAGAAGGACCTCTCCGATAAGTAGGAATTAAACCAACCAAGGGCCATACCTGTAATGCAACCAGATGTTCAAGCCTTATTAAGAGAATGTTATGGTCCAACAGCTCAAAAGCAGAGGACAGGTCCAACAAAACTAAGGCCGCGGGGCGCCCAGAGTCAGTAATTAAAAGAAGATCATTGAAGACCCTCGAGAGTATAGGTTAAAAATTAAAAAAACATTTTTAAATGCTAAACTAATTGTTGCCAGTTTTTGCTCACATAGCTAAATGTTTCAGAGTAATGACTGATTTCTGGTTTATGGGGACCTTCAGGAGGTTAACCCAGCTGTGCATATCTGAATATGAGCGTCTTATTAACAATTAATAGCTTTCTCCTGTCTTCTTGTGCCTCCTGCGTACACACTCTCCATCCAGGCAACACAGTGCTTCACATTTTGGTCTTGCAGCCCAACAAGAACATTGCCTGCCAGGTCATTGACTTGATTATGGCACGCGATGCAGAGCTTGACCAGCAAGTGCCCCTTGATATGGTTCCCAACTCCCGAGGCCTTACACCTTTTAAGCTGGCTGCAAAAGAGGGAAACACAGTGGTGAGTAGAACCTTGGAAGATTCACATGGTGACCCAAACATGAAAGGTGGAACAGATTGTTCCTAATCTCATCCTAACCCCCTGTCTCTTAAAGGTATTCCAGCACCTAGTTAACAAAAGGCGTGTAGTCCAGTGGAGTCTGGGCCCTTTGACCTCTCACCTGTATGACCTGTCCGAGATCGACTCGTGGGCCGATAGCATGTCAGTGCTGGAGGTCATTGTGGCCAGCCAGCAGAAAGAGGTACAGAAGAATATGTAGGTAGCATTCAGGAGAAAATGCTAATTGTTATCAGGAAGTTAGTTCTGACTCTGAGATTTTTTTTTCTCTTCTATTTTTGCTCTCCAGGCAAGGAAGATCCTGGAGGTCACTCCTGTGAGGCAGCTGGTTAGTCTGAAGTGGAACCTGTATGGGAAACATTACTTCAGGTAAGATTTTGTTAGTTTTGTTAAATCTGAACTAAAATACTTGAATTGTACACATGTCTATTGCTGTTTAACACACTGGGTTTCTTCCTCCCTTTTTGTTGTCAGGTTTCTGCTGTTTCTGTATCTCTTGTACATCGGGACTTTCACAATGTGCTGTATGTTTCGCCCCCTAAAGAACGCTCCAGAGAACTACACAACGTCAGATGCAGACAAAACTGTCTGGGTTCAGAAGACGCTCAAGGTGGGCCAGAATTATGAATTATCATAGACATTAGAAAACCTTAAACAGATCTCAACATTTTACTCACTATACTGTTTGAATGAGACACCTAAAGTGAAATTTTTATGTTCAATGTGCTGACTGTTTTTGAACTATCCCAAAAATATAATTAGATTTTTATTACAGCACGTTTATTTTAAAGAGTCATATTTCAGATTAACCTTTTGGAAATAAAATATGAACATTTATAAAACTGACTGCCTAGAAGTAACATTAAACCAGCTCTCACGTGTTAGTACAAATTATTATGATCCAAATAGTCGACCGAATCTGCATAATGAGTACTTTGATTTAGTTTTCTACCCTTTTCTCTTTGTTTAATTTTTTCAGTTTGTACTTCTATTACATGAGTTTTATGGAGTTGACGTTTTAGGTGTAGATGTTTAGGTCAGTCCCCACTAAAAAATTCAGATTCCTCTAATTGAATCCATTATTACCCCCTAGTTTCCCAGTCCCCACCTGCACTGGGGCCTGCTACACATTTTAGGAAGGCAACACTTTTATAGCATGTCACTTCTACTTTGGTAGTTAGTACTTCCTCAACTACTGCACCACCAGAGTTTTTTTTGCCCCAAATTACTTCAGCCATAACTTACGTAAAAATTCAAATACATATGATCCACTAAATGCATGTGTAAATGCCAAACTGTACACCTACAGTTACACTGTCAGACAATAATGAGATTTTAATATTTATAACAGCATCATTTCCTCTTTGTCCACCTCAGGAGAGTTATACAACACATGGGGATAATGTGCGGCTGGCAGGAGAGATTATCAGCGTCATTGGAGCTTTTGTCATCCTTGTGCTGGAGGTGGACATTTAAAATATGCTTTTTGTTTAAAAATATTCAACAGTACATTACTGTGAACTGTTCTGACCTCATGCATCCCCTGTGCTCCTAACAGATCCCAGACATTCTGAGAGTTGGAGCAAAGCGCTACTTTGGCCAGACGGCACTGGGAGGCCCTTTCCATGTTATCCTGTAAGCACACACACCCTCTGAGAACCCAAGCAAAGCATAATGTTTGGGAACACTGCCTAACCTTGCTGCCGCTCTTGTTTTTGACCAGTATCAGCTATGCCTGCTTGGTGGTGCTGCTGTGCGTGTTCAGAGCCTGTGAGGTGCAGAGGGAGGCCGAGGTGATGGCGGTGTGTTTGGTCCTCGGCTGGTGTAATGTCATGTTCTTCGCCCGTGGCTTTGAAATGCTTGGCCCTTACGTCATCACGATACAGAAGGTGCGGATGGGTTTCTACACGAGCTCCATGAGTAACAAAAACATGAGTTTGCTCTGCTCACACACCTGCTCACACATGTTTTCATTTGTTGTTTTGGTTTTTGAGGTTTTACATTTTCAGACTGAGCTCGCTTGTGTCTCGTTTCCCCCTAGATTATATTTGGAGACCTGACAAAGTTTATGTGGCTGATTTCCATTGTGCTCTTTGCCTTTTCCACCTGTGAGTATATTGTTAGCAATAAAAATAAACACAAATTTTACAAAACATTCTTTAAAGGAGACCTTCCTGCTCTCTTACAAACATTTTTTTCTTCTCAGCCCTCTGGATAGTCTACATGACTCAGGAGGTAGATTCCCTTCCTTCGTATCGCTCATATCCCGTCAGCCTCTTCTCCCAATTTGAGCTCAGCGTTGGCCTCATCGATCTGCCTGTGGACCACACCATCCCTATACCTGCGATTGTCCATGTGTTGCACTGCACCTCCTCTCTGGTTTCCCACATCCTTCTGCTAAATCTGCTCACCGCCATGATGAGTGACACACAATGGAGGGTGGGCCAGGAGAGAGATGAGCTCTGGAGGACTCAGGTAACAGGGTTATTACACACACATGCGTAATCACCTCTTCAGCGTGCGTTAAGCATTGCTGTGTCATGTTTACAGCTGTAATGTTGTTATTCAGGTGGTGGCCACGACGCTCATGCTGGAGAGGAGGCTTCCTCGCTGTCTCTGGCCTCGACTTGGGGTCTGTGGGCTGAACTATGGCCTGAAAGAGTGCTGGTATCTCAGGTAAAATGCAACCTTGTGTCAGGAACAGACGAAAACCCACAGAAATCACCTAACACAGCAGAAAGGGACGTTATCTTTAAAAATAAAGTCAAACAGGAAGTTTGTACAGAAACTACAGCCACAGCTCATGTCACGCTATAAAATGCTCAATTCTTTTTTTTTTTATTGTAGTTCTTATATTACTTTCACACCTCCTAAGGCTACACTGCATGTTTTTCTTAGTCGATTCTTTTCATTTTTGCGTCCGTCTCATCAAGGTTAAAGAGGAAAAACATTCAGCCTGGCTAACAAAAGCTGCCTTTCAGTACAAATCAATTCAGTCTATTTCTCAACACATCAAATATTCCTTTGGTTGTGTTTTTTCTTATTTTATCTCAACTGGTGAATACTCATATGAAAGAAAACATGAAACAAAAGCCAAAAGCTTGAACTTCGAAGTGCTGTAACTCAGTTTTATAAGTTCTTTCTACTCTTGACATACACCTTTGAATGCAAGCACTTGTTTGAGCACAAGCTCCTGTTTGTGAGGGCCAACCAATCAGAAGACAGGTAGTTTAAAGTGAATTGGACAAATATGAGTTGCTCCAAGCCAGTATAAGACTAATAAGGATCATTTTGAACTGCAAGTTATGGAAAGCTAGTGTAGACAGGGAAAATGTGCATAATACACCCTTTTAAGTGTAATAGTAGGTTATATATGTATAAGTAGGGGGAAAAATATAGTATTAGTAATACGATAAGAATGGTGCTTCTCACTGCAGGCACAGCATTACTCATGGGTGAAGTCCATCAAAGGCTTTCATTTAGTGTCAGTATGCAAACTGTTTTCCTTCTGTAAGTGAATAAGCTTTTTGTTTTGCAGGTGGGGCCCAAAAAAAAACGGAAACTAAAAAGAAGAGTGTAACATAATTAATTTTGAAACATGTGTGACTTTTTCTTTATTCATCTTCTTTGCAGGGTTGAGGAAAGAAATGACTCCATGATGCAAAAGATGCGGCGTTACGTAAACGTCTTCTCCAAAGAGGATGAAAAGGAAACGGAGGGAGATGAAAATTCTGACTTCAAGGGAACCTTGAAGCTGAGACTTAAAAACAAAGGAGGATGGTGGGAGCTGGTTCGACACAGCGCTTTAGGTTTGGAGATGGAGCAGGATGAGCCAGAGGAGGAACAGAGCATTAAATATGTTTAGAGAGAGACGCCATCTAACCAAGAAGTTCCTTCCTATCATCAACTTTGAGTCATATACATATTAAGTAGATGTAAAGAATTGCTGAATTTCAGTGACCTTGGGGTGAAAGAACCACACTATCTTGATTTTTCAATATAGTAAACAGTGCAATTATTTCCGCAGTATTATGCCATAGAACAGACTGTGATTTTTATAGAAATATGAAAGATGTCTAGCAGGAATATATGCTAAAAAAAAACACATAGAGATTCATCTTATCATGTAGGTAATGAGTAATTTTATATGAGAATAAAACTTTCTTAAAACAGTTTCACTGTCACTTCATTTGTAAAGCAGACAGCAGATAAAATCATACAAAACAAAGGAGCAAGGCACTTACAAAGCTTTACAATCAAATATTAGAGCAGAAATTATTCCACACTAAGCTGCAAGAAAATCTACTGTAAATAAACTGCTAAGTGTCAGACTTAGCAACTGTTATCTAAAAAGCTTGTTTATATTTCTTTGCTGGATACTGGAAAGAGATGTCTTGGCATGTTATTGTTGAATTTGATGCTTGCTGGCGGAACAGATTTGCTCGCGGTTCTTTTACAAGAGCTGCAGCTGACAGATGAAGTAAGTGGCGACGTTGCAGGAAGCTCTAATCCAGTTTCTGGCAGATGGGCCTGTGCTGTCTATGATCCCACAATCCCCAGTTCTTGGATCTTCTGCCCAATAGCTGCAAAACAAAAGAAAGAGTCATTAACTATTATTCTGCAATCTATATCTGGATTTTTTCTTTGTTTGAACAAAGTGTCCACTTTATTAGGTACACTTGTAATTCAATTTGACAGCTGTACAATAAATGTTTTACTTTATAAGCTTATTAACACATGTATATTTACACATAATTTGTTATTATGATGGATCTGTGACCAAAAATTACCAAACACCAATATGCACAGTGCAATAGTGGCAAATCCCACACAACCCTGATCTAAACCACAAACAACTATGTCTAAACTACCCTATTAGTCAATTGTCTGTTTTAATAACTATTTATAGAATCATTTATAGAATAAAGACCTCTCTTGCATCTTTGTGCTGTCAACCCAGGTCCATTCAGTGCCTTTTTTAATGGTGCCGATCCAGTATTGGAGATTCCCTTTCTGTGTCAGAAAGTCCTAAAAGAAAAAACACCATTGATGCGTAACTATTAGCAATTATTACCACTTCATAAACTGCTTGCTTGTAATATATAAGCATATAGTTAATAACTCAAGGAAGGAAGAGAGCGGAAGTTATCAGATTCACCTGAACTTCTTTGCTTGTAATAACAGCCAGAGATCCCCCTCTGGAGGTGCAGTTCTGCTCGCTCTGGTGCCACTTCAGTCTAAAAGTCGACAGGAAAAAGCACGATCGGCCAAAGGTCATCCACCCGTCACCACACTGCCGGCAGCCATGATCTGGAAGCAGAGAGAACAGGAAAAGCTTATTTAAAAAACAGGTTAATGAAAAAGTAAAAAGCTGTTAATCAGACCTGAAGCTTCCCACACTCTTTTTTTTCCTTTGCATATTCAAGGGTTTTGCTTGTGATTTAATTTTCCTCATATTTTCATCTTTATGCATGTATTTTTTCAGTTGCACAGAAATCTAAAAGTCTCAATTTTTCCTGTTTTATAAACAAAAAAAAAGAAGCCAAAGAAGAACATGAACTTGAGTCGAGACTTGTTTAAAAACTAATTTGAATCATTATGAAAGCAGAACTATAGCTAAAAACAAGGTGATTGAGAAAGAATCCCCCCACTTTTTGTGCCTGCTCACGTTTAATGTGAATAGCTGGGAACTGGGCCTGGCAGTTCTCGAAGGAGCATCCTGGAGCAAACGCAGGTACTCCGTCTTTAGCTGTTGCACTTTCCTCTACCACCGGGCAGACTGTGGGTCCAGTTTGCACTAGAAATCAGAGCACAATGGGAGGAGATTTGAGAGAAGGAATAATGCCCTGAGGCTGCAGCAAAGCAATAAGCAATAGTTTTACTCCTTTGTTATGCACTGTTATGATAAATAGAATTGTAAAAATCCATAGCTGAAAACAACTGTGCACCATTTTGATCCTGCTCTGCCAGGACCTTCAGTCTTATATAATCTGCTTTGGTGTTATAAACATGGTGGTGCCAGGAAGGGTTTGTTATCACAGCGCTGACATGAATTCAGATCCATGGCTGCAGCTACTCACGTTTCAGGCTGAGGATAATGACAACCACCAGAAGGACGATGCACATTAAGGTGAGGAATAAGCACACTGCACGGTACAGACGCACATTTCCTCCAGTCGGTTCTTTGCCTGAGGAAGATGACATCAGATAAATGTTAATGAGCACAACAAAGACCGCCATGAAGCCTGCAAAAGCTGCAGCTTCCTACCTTTCTTCCCCTCCAGTTCAACCGATAATTTGGGTTGCAAGTTTTCATCAGCCTCATCTTTCTTATCCTCACCGTAACTGCGGCAGAATTTAATATACATGGAGAAAAACGTCCTGGTATTTGAGAGAAAGCTTGTTTGCTCTGTTGTGCTCCGTCTTCTCTGCTGACTCAAGACTGGCTGCAACAGTGCAGTTATAGGACGCCCCCTTTGTCTCATCACCATAGCAACTTGACCTTCATAGATTCCTAAGTTATTCATGGAGCACAGTGCCTGGCTTGTCCTTGAATGACCCAAACTTTAAACTCTCTTCCTGTCTCTCTCATTTTAAACATTAGTCTGTGTGTGTGACAAAGTTCTGAGAAAAACACAGACACAGCAGACTTTCTCCTTCAAAACAGCAGATAACTAATTTCAGATCAGTATTTATGTCTAATGCTTTGGAGATACGGAGGATGCACACGTCACTGATGCAGATTTCAAACATTAGTCTGTAAATATCATGTTATAGTACAAGGTTTTGCAAAGAAAGAGGACGTGGGTGAAGACTTAATGAAGCACAAGAGAGCAAGACTTGTTTGTTTGTACCTCAGCAATGTAATAAAAATATCTTCCATTAATCTAATTAACAAAATATTCTTGTAAACAAAACCATTATTTGATTTCACCAAATTGCAAAAAAGAACATGACTCATGCTGCGATAGCTTTAATTGGCTTTGTTGCCTTTTTGCGGGTTAGTGATCATAAAAAAGTTAGACACATTGCTGTGCCATGTTGTCATGCCGCCTTATGTACTTATTTATTTATTTATGCAGCTGTTGTTGTTGTCTTAACGACTAAACTGACTCACTACAACAATAAAGAACGATGGAAGTTCAACACAAAGGCCAAACTACAACAGGTTGTGAGTAATGTGGTTAGAGGGAAGTTTAGTTAAAATTGTTCTTTGTAAAGACACACAACAGACAGACTTCCTGTCAGACCGTTTTGCCTTCAGGCTGTGGGCGAATTTTTATTCGCACTGGGTTACATTAACAGCACAGCAACCTCAAACTACATGCGGTCTTATCATAATGGTTGCACGCAAATTGGATTAAAATGATGTAACAGATGAAGGAAAAACTCATGAACTAAGCTTAATTAACCAACATAAATTATAGCAGTAGCATTTCATAACAAAGCCCAGATCTTACAGAGTAATTTTACACAATTACGTAAGTAATTCTTCTGGACTTAGGATGTAATTTGATTAACTAAACATACTTACTTTTAGTGATACTTAGCATTTACAGTTGACATACGTGAAATTTAATTACTATAGGTATTCTGGACAGTTTCCAGTATATACCTACAAAGAGAAGAGTAAAGGGAAACTATTATTTTATTTTATTTTATTTTTTTACAGTATTCAAATAGCAAAAAAATAATATATATTTATAATGTAGTAAGGGAGGTTCAGACCCTTTACGATACAGCCAGTACCTTTGATACTAACGTGTAGATAGAAGGTAATTATTAGTAAAATATTCTATATCACATTTTACTCTATAAGAGACATGAAAATTAATGCTAAACAAATCATTAATAAAGAAAATATTTTTGTAATTAATTGATTATATGATAACATAAATGATTATACAATTAAAAAACTAAACAAGAAGAGGGCACAATAAGTTTTTCTCTAAAGTATCCCAAAGTACACACTAAATGAAAAACATTTTTTTCACCCTTCTTCTCTCCATTAAAACAGAAAATCCTGAATCCCATGTTCTGCTGAGCCTGCTTAAAAGCATTTTTAGATACTAAAAATTGCATAATTTCCATGTGATTTAGACGAATTAAACCGAAAGCGCATGACAATAACACCATAAGTTGTGAAATCATGAAGCGCCACCAATATATCTAGTTCTATTTTCCTGTATATTACTCTTTAATGGTGAGATTATTGATTATGTTAAGTAACAGTTTTATTAGCAGCGGCAGCTGTATTAATACTGCTTCTAATTATAAGACAGCAATATTTCAGAGTACCTTATATTTCAGGTAAACTTACATTGTTACTCCGCAGTGATTTTCATTTTTCTACTTTTTAACACAAATTCTTTTTTATATATATTGCAATATCTCCAGACATTAGTAAAAACACATTTTCTTGATGCATATCATTAGCATTATAAATGCATGGGAAAAACTGAGGGAGCTTTTTATGCCGAAACAATTTACTTAGGACAAAATGGTCAATAAATTCATTTGTTTTGAAAAGCAACAAATAATGTATCACGTCAAAGATCATTGTCTTAATAAAGACAAGAAATCTGCCTCTACATTGTAAGTTTTAGTGTAAAACAAGAAAACATCAACAATAAATCACTAAAAATAAAAAGACGGTCACAGCCCTAAATACTACAAACTGAAACATTTAATACCATATATCAAATATTCAGTACTATATTTATTTGATAATCCTACAAAAACATTAAAAAATAGTATTATACAGACTCTACAGTAAATTCTACAAAGATTTAAACATGCGCAATTTCACTGCAATGGTTACTATTATACAGATTTTACTGTAACTGGCGATGTGGTTTGAAGATTACCAAAAAAACCCACTTCTGCTTTTTTTTTTCTTTTCTCTTTGACTGAATCGGTTTTTGTGAGAAACCAAAATATTTACTGCTTTAATTTATCTCCCAGATGGTAGATTATAAAGACAAAAAACACATTTATTATTATTATGTATAATAATGATACTAAATCCTGTGTTTTACCTAAAGCACGTACTGAAAAAAGAAAGAACGAGCCCAAACTGGGCAACCAACCAGCTGAAGACACAAAATATTTTGTGTAAAACTGTACCCAGTATTTGTTTTCTTGAACCAGTCGCAGAGAAAGCTTCTGAATAGACATCCTCAGATGAAATTTCCAGTTTGGCGTAGTGGTCTTGTTCTGCTTCCTCTAAAGATAAAAATACAGATGGACACATTTTAGCAAGAGAAATGAACCAACTGTGGTCGGCTTTCAAATAATCTGGATTTTCTAAAGTAAACTTTTTTAAAAATCTCAAAACTTTTAGGATTTTCTTTTTATTAAACAAGTTTTGAATCTTTTGCACAGTTTACTTACTTTACATAACATTTGCATGACTTGCATACATAATTTTCAGTTAGACTTTGGTACAATGTAAACAGCTTCTTTTTTTTTTTACCTTCTTTTTTCACCTCCAGCATCGGTTCGCTCGGTCCTTCATCCCCTTCTTTGGCTTTTTCTGTCTCTTTGGGGATCTCTTGCATCTCCATGGCTTCCCTCTTCTTGTTTTCTCACAGTTTCGATTTTGCTGGAGCTTTTCAGACCTGCCTAGTCAACTGACAATGAGCTTATGTAACTTGTCATGCAGTTGCACAGACACTAAGTGACTTAGACTTGAACTTGGACTTTTATTGGACTTTTATTGGACTTGGACTTTTATTGTCATTGTACAGTTGCTTGCACAATGGAATTACGTAACAAGGCCACAAGGTTTAAAAGTAAAAGACAATATAGAAGAAGAAAAAATATATAGGAACACTATGTACACTAGAATATAACAAATAATAAAAAAGGGTGGATGGAAACTGCACATCTGCCAAAATATTGCACAAAAAAGACATTTTACATTAAATGGAGAGACATCTAGAGCTGGTAATGGAGTCCAGGGTGGAGTGTGGACACCTTCTCTGCAGTTTTGATGACCAATAAGGAGAGAGGGTCTGGATGACACTAGGAGGTCAGTCTGCAGCCTGTTGCATCTCAGAACCCTCAAGAAATGGAGGAGCTGCTGAGCTTTCTTCATTCAGGCTGATGTATTTGTAGTCCAGGACAGGTCCTCAGAAATGTGGGTACCGAGGAACTTGAAGGAGGACAACCTCTCCATGTAGTCACCTTTTATGGAGAGGGGACAGGTGGTTTTCCTGTGTTTAGGGTAAGGTTATTGTGGTCACACCATTCTGTCAGACCCTGGACCTCTGTCTGTGTTGTCAACGTTGGTGATGATTCCCATCAGGGTGGTGTCATCTGCAAATTTGATGATGATGTTGCAGGGTTGCGGGGGGTGCAGTCACTGGTGTAGATGGTGTATGGGAGAAGACTCAGCACACATCCCTGTGGTGAGCCAGTGCTGAGTGACAGGGAGGACGATCTGATGACAGATTGTGATAAAGTTTTTGATCCATGAACATGTAGCGGGGGGAGGAATCTAAGTTTACCAGCTTGGCTATAAGGATGTCTGGGATGATGGTATTGAAAGCCGAGCTGAAATCAATGAAGAGACTTCCTTACTGAAGTCCCAAGATTCTAAGCAGAGTTTAGGGCAGTGGAAACAGCATCCTCTGTGGAACTGTGAGGGCCAAAGCTGAGTGGGCGGCAGTCCTTTATGTGCTTTAGGACCAGCTTCTCAAAACACTTTGCAACCACTGGTGTTAGCGTGATGGGTCTGTAGTCATTGAGGCCACTGATGATGGTGGACTTGGGGACTGGTACTATTGTTGCTGATTTCAGGCAGTGAGGGACAGTGGCATGTAACAGGGAGAGGCTGAATAGTCTGGTGAACACAGGAGCCAGCTGGTCAGCGCAGACTTTGAAGATACTCCCAGGTATTCTGTGAGGGCCAGCGGCTTTTCTCTGATTAACTGCTCTGAACACATTGTAAACCTGGTGTTCTTGGGGAGTAAATGTGTGTGGGCTGTGCTCAAAGGCGGCTATGGGCAGGGTGGTGTGAATGGTAGGGGTGTTTACAGTTCTCTCAAAGCAGGCTAAGAAGTGGTTAAGTTCCTCTGCTAATGAGATGTCTATTTTATCTGTATTTGCCCCATTGCCTTTGTAGTTTGTGATGTGTTTCAGGCACTCCCATACCTTCTTAGAGTTGTTATCTGAGAAGCGATCCGATAGTTTATTTGAATAGTCAAGTTTTGCTGCTCTGATGCCTTTTTTAAGGTCTGCTCTTTCTCTGCTCTACATATCCTGGTCCCCAGATTGGTATGCAGAGTTGCGTGCCTTTAATGATGCCTGAACCTTACTTGTCATCCAGGGTTTATGGCTGTGGTCTACCCGTACCCGCTTTTACATGGTGACAGTGTCATGCAGTGCTTGATGTAACCTAGCACTGCAGCAGTGTGAGTCTCTAGGTCGACATGTTCGAAGACACTCCACTCTGTGAAGGCAAAACAGTCCTGCAGCTGAGCCAGAACTTCCTAAAAAAGGTGTTGATAGTTCAGTTGGTGCCCTTTGTCCTTTTCATGAGTGGTGTGTATGCTGGGACAATGAGCAGAGAGAAGTGGTAATACATGCTTAGGTGGGGGAGGGGAACAGATCTGTAGGCTTGGTTAATAATTGAGTAAACATGGTCCAAAGTTTTGTTCCCTCTCGTAGGGCATTTCACATGTTGAACAAATTTAGGCAGCACAGTTCTTAAGCATGCTTTGTTGATGTCCCCGCAACAATGTGTACTCCTCTGGACACGCCCGTTGCTGTTCGGAGATCAACTCATGCAGGTAGACAAGCACTGATCTAACATTAGCGTCTGGTGGTATGTAGACTGCTGTTATATATATATATACACACACACACACACACACACACACATATATATTATTATTATTATAAATACTAATAATATTCACTTTATTGATCCCCGTGGGGATTACTCTCTCTGCATTTAACCCATTCACTTAGTGAAGCAGTGGGCAGCCACCAATCAGGCGCCTGGGGAGCAATGTGTAGGGACGGTACCTTGCTCAGGGGTACTTCACGTTAGCCGTTCAGTGGCAAACAAATAAGAAAAGAATGCACACAATGGATGGCTTTTTTTTTTTTCCACAAAAGTTTATGATAATTTACAAAAACAAAAGTACTATTTGCATTAAATACAGGTAAGTGAGGAAAAAAAGAGCTCTCTCAACATAATTGCAATAAGTTCCACTTCTTACAAAGAATTCGTGCTTTCAAACCTTCCTGTGTTTTTGTTTACTGAGTAAGGAAATCAACATGACTTACCCATCCTTCTCCCCTTAAAATACTGTTGAAAGTTAAAACCATGCCAGCACCACATTGTTTTATACAAAGCTTTTCTTCCACCATGCACGGTAGTTACTTATCAAAGCTACTATTATAGAGAATAAAAGGTGGATGTGAAGCATTTCGAAACAGCCCCAATTCTTTCTTCAGCCCATATCACTCTTCTCATTTGCTCTCTTGCTTGAGTCTTTCGTTCGTCCTCATGCACCGTACACGCTCTCATTACTGTAGGTCATGTAGAGAAACAGGTCCTCTTCATGGTGCTCCTGAACACATTAAAATAGCAGGGAATAATCCACAAATGAGCATGAAAAGTTTGTGAACTTGGAGATACACAACAATGAAAAACAGAAGTTTATTTTGGATGTGAAATAAAACAAGTCAGCAATTTATCTAACTTCCTTCTCTGATGAAGTGTAAAAAGAATGGGGAAAAAAATGTGTCTTCATTTACATGTTACCTTTAGAGCTAATCAAACCCTCAACTGTATCAAGATGTTCACTTCTCTTTTCTATATATTCTGATTTTGGCATCACTTTTCGGATGATAAAATATCACTTAGCTCATCCTTACTTCTGTTTACTTTCTGTTAGGCGCGTATTAATAGGATTAGAAAAAGCGAAGTAACACTGCTGCCTAAGCAGATCTGCCAAAAGAGTTTCAGAATGTGAAGACAAATTCAGTATGTTATGCCCAGAGCAGCAACTTTTTAAAGCTTTTTCCTACTTTTTAAGCCACTTAACATGGACCTTCAAATTATTCAAGCATTAAAAAGGCACCGAACTCAAGGGATGAACCAGTGTTGTGTCTATACATACCAGACAAATTAGCAGAGAACCAATTTTAATTTCTTTAGTTAGATCTATTAAAAACATTCCCAGTTTGTGCCTGTTTCAATACATTTCTGCACCTATTTTCCATTTTCCTAGAAAAATATAAAGAAATGAGGGGCTACTCAAGACTATTCCACAGTGTTTTTTTGCATTTTTTTGTTTTGGAAAAGGAAAGCAATCTCTAAATGTGGATAACTGTTGTTGTGAGTCTGTGCGTGCGTGCACTGAAATGTTTACCTCATATACTGCAGAAAGAGGGGAGCTGGATGGGGGAAGAGAGTTGTTGACAAAGAAGAAGAGCGCTTCCTCTGGTCTCAAAGACACACGCTGACGGATTAGGAAGCACAACTGGCCGACTAAAAAAAGGGGAAGGAGATAAAGGAGTGGATGGTCAGTGTATAGCAGACACAGGAGTTTCACTTCATGTAAGATGAGAAAGGGGGAAAAAACTGATCATGACAAGTCACAGATCAGTCTGTGACTCAACAAGTTACCGTAAAACAAAACTTCTGTAAAGCTAAGAGAACTACCAATAGATTAAAGAGACCAACAAAGGAGAACTGGAGAGCTCTCTGTAATTTTATCGAGTTATTATCAAACAGACCTATGATTCCCAAAGTGTGGCTGGTGCCCCCTGGTTGACAGGGAAGGTACTGCAGGAGGGTTGCAGTAATAGCAGAATTTCGTTTGAAATTATGAGTATGTACAGTTACATATATATGTAAATAGTACTTTTTATTCACTTTTGATTTACATAAAAATGCATTAAAACTGGTAATGGGAGGTGGTTAGTTTTGTTTTAATCAAAGTGAATGGCCTCCTGCTGTGCTGCTCCTTCACTGACACTTGAAAATCTCTAAATATGTTTAAAAAGATGCCCGCAAAAGCTTTTAACTTATTAGGGACATCCTGTCTGGTCCAAAAGCTTTGGAAAGTACATCATAGGAGATACGGTTGGCTTGTGTGGATAGAGCAGATATTTGCTGTTTAGTCCTGTGTTGGTTGATCACCAAAACCAGAAGAGCAAAGTTGACACTGGCTTAAAGTAATTTGAAAACAGCTTTGACATTGCATAGTTTGTCAGCCCCTGTTAAAATATAACACGTCCTGCTTACAAATACTCTTCAATCATTCACTTTTTAATTTTTCCTTTGGTTTCAAAATATCTGTAATGTCGTTTCACCTGTTAAATCGGAGGGTACTAAGTATTTTTTCTTGTCCAGTTCAGGAGCTCGTGACCTCGGGGACCTCTCAACAATGATCTGCAAAAACACACCCCGAAACAAAAAGCAATCATTAACAAACAAAGGCACAGAGAACAAGTACCTGAATATAAACAAGAAAAAAATCATTTATCATTTATATATATATATATAGAAAACAGCAGTCTACATACCACCAATTAAAATGAGTCTTAAAGAATAATAATGTTGTTGTCATTTTTTTTTTATTACAAACCTATGAAGTAGATCTATTACACTTTTATTTGCTTTCTGTCACATATATACTGTTACAATGGTGGGTGCTCACATTAAACATAGCCAAAGTTCCAAATATTGAGGTCAGCAGATGTCCAAATAATCCCTGAGAGGCAAAAGTGCCACTTTAAAGTGCCAGCCAATCAGATGAAAGTTGTCTTAAAGGGAGAGTAGCTACAACAGTTGCTTTGGAGAGATGATGAACTGAGGTCCAGTAGAAGACAAACAAAGATCTTGTTTTAACCGAAGATACTCTAATAGAGCCCAAGAATTAAAAAAAAAAATGCTTAAAATGACCATAGAAAGTCCACCTTAAATTAGCTGTGCATAATTTTCAAGAGTAAATTGCTAAACTTGTTAAGGCACTTTGTTGTCAGTGTATAAATTTATAAAAATTAATCAAGTCTACTGGGAAAAAGTCACTGTTGTTGTACTCACCGGTATCTTGTCGGGATGCTTGGCCCGAACTCTCTCTCCCTCTGCTCTCCTCACTTCTAGTGGTACTGAGCGCTGGTACTGACTGCCCATCTGAAACCATACACAGGGAAACATGAAGTTTCTCACAATAGCTATATTTATGCAGTAGACAAAGGAGAAAGCACACTGGTGGACTGACTTCAGTGCCCAGTGCATTCAGTTAACAAGTGATGATGACAGCTGGAAGAGTGCATCATTGTTTAATATCAATCCATCTTTAGGTCAAGAGTTTTGCAAAGGTCGTATTAGGAGTTGTGGACATTGTGTACATTGCACATTTTTGTAAGCAGGGTTAGAGTTTTCCATTAAAATAAAAACAACACAAAATTGTACCTTAAATCTATCTGTCAACAGCACAATACCCATTGCCGTTTTTGGAACGGGAAATGTATTTTTATTTTTGTCAAACTTTGCAGACCTCACAGTCAGCTCTGCAAAGTTATGATGGGCTAATTTTTTATTTTATTTTGATTAGATTTATTTTTAGGAAACAAAACAATGTTTACATGTTCATTAACTCTACTAAAACAGGGCACGACCATGACAATTAGACTTAAAACGCATTTTAGGTTCAGTCAGGTTGCTCCTGATGGACAAAAATAATGTATGACATTTCCTTGACTGATTTTTATCAGTGTAGAGATTGTGCAGATTGTACAGATGTACCGTTGTGATCATGGTTACACCCGTTTGTGGGTTCACGTAGGTTGGGGTCATTATGAAGTTAGGCCACGTCATTTCTCACAACAGCACCGGACTAAGCTCGCTTCCCGTATGTTAAGCAACCATAAAACAACCAAACCCTTAAAATCATTCAAGTCCAAGTGCCTCCAAGTCTAGCATGTAAAGGCCGATCGTAATTACAGTGAGAGAAATCCGATGTTTACGATGCTATGTAATGCTAGTAACGGCAGCTAACGTATCAAGACTGACTGCTCACATACCTTTAAAACAAGTTTTAGTTAAAACAGGTCAGAAAAAAAGATATACTCCAGTGATGCTCTGGGCTTTCAAATTCCCCCCCAAAATAATAACCAGAATTCTTTTTAAATGCTAATAAAAACGCACGATCACGTATGAGACGGCTATCGCTGTCAAAGATGTCGACCGCTCTACTTATTCTGCTCAACGAAAACAACAACAAACACTTTAAACCCCGCCCTCTGTAAACTTAGCCAATCGGGGACGAGCAAGTAGATTGACAGCGGAAAGCACGGAATCTATTGGGTGGATTTCTCGATCCGTGACCAGTTGTCACCGCCTCATATTCCTTGAGTGACGGCAGACATAACCAATATGTGGCTGTATGTGAGATTGCACTTGAGCCAGGCCCCACACCCATGATCGCACACAGTCTGGCTACGTGCACAGCGTGTTTTTTTTTTCTTTATCTGAACTGTTCATTTTGTTCTAGAAACAGCTCCTGCAGACGCATGCCAGCAGTTTAATGCAAGCGAACTCTTACTGTGTACGTGCAAAATTACCGCCAGTGGTGAAGTTTTTGTTTACAAAAAACAACATTGATTGAAAGAACTACAAGCGTGCACAATGTTCAAATACGTGTTGTACATTGTTTTGTTATGTTTTATGCTGCTGTATGTACATCTTGGATATGTCCTGTAGATATTGCATTATATGAGTCCACTCTCCTGCATGCAGGGCCCAATTTCAAAAACATACAATGCACAAAAAATACACCACATAAAGATTAAGATTGCAAGATCGATTACTTAATGCAGTGTATCAGGTATGGAAACTTTGTTTGCTGGATTGTGGATTTTTTTAATAGCTCTAGCCAGTTGCATTTCCCAATACAAATCCACAGAATGAAGCTTCAGGCAGTTCAGTTTAGGCATGTTTATAAACCATGCAATTATTCTCATAATTACAACTAGGGAGGTGAGGTTAACATTTTCTGCTGCTCGCCTTCTCTATTTATGTTTTCCGTGTGGCACATTCTGCCTTTTTAAGTGTATTAAAGTTGAAACATTAACATTTTTGTTTTGTTAAAAATCACGCAACTCAATGTCTGGCTTTAGCTAGTTGTGTAAATTGCTATCATAAGTTATACATTGTTACTGATAATGCAAACTAAAGAAGTTTTAAATGTTTATTGACTGCTGTGAAGGGAATGAATGGCTCTACTCACATTTAACCATAAAGTAAACACAATTCAACATTAACCCAGCATGAAAACTTTACCTTGGGCGACATATATATTTTAAGAAGCTTATCACTCCTGGGAAAATAAAAGAAAGCTGCATTTTATGCAAGCTTTTATAATGAGATGACAGACACAACTGCTCTTGTCTAAGTCTCTTATGGTGAATCAGCCCATAAAAGCAAGGAGTTTTGTGTCATTCAACTGGAACATCATCATCTGTAGGCAGCTCTCATACCAGACAAGTAACCAGTTGCTGTAAATCTCCACTGTCTGCAAAAAGCAAAAATACAAGATAAATGAGATAACGGAAGGGAAACTGTGATAAGACTGAAAAGATGACGACACAAAACTGTCTAACAGGATGAAGCAACTGGTAATGAGAGATTTCCTTGTGATGCAGATCCAGTGCTTCTGATATTCTGTGGGAGGCATTCTGCAGAGATTTGGGCCACCCTTGCATCTAATCTGCATTCAAAGTCCACCCTTAAACGAGACCAGAGACTCAATACTTTAGCAGATGATTTCATTACTCGAGTAATTCAGAAGAGAAGAAAATGAAAGAAAAAGAGATTTATCAACAAGACGTTGAAGATATTCAGACTACTTTCTATTTAACTTTAATCTTGGTATTTTTTGTGAAAAGAGAGCATTGCTGTACCCAGGGGTGCCTCCAAGTGGGGGACCGCGGGGGGGGGGGGGCACAATTTGCTTTTCTTTCTCTCTTTTTTGTCGTATTTTTCATAATAAAACTTGTAATTCCGCTTTTAGCGTGCCACCCGAATCCTTTTAGTGGCCCCCATATGGCCACACCTTTGGAAAAATCTGAAGGAGCCCCTTTCTTTACCTTCTCAAGAAGTTTTAGTTTTAATTGTTGCCTCTGCAATGCTGCGTGTTGTTTTCTTGACAATATTCTGGTCCGAAACAGCATGCACATGTTCAGGTCAGATAACAGAAAACAGGAAAGATGAAATATGCAAAGGTTTATCGTGATAACAGTGTATGAAATAAGAATCAGCACAATTTTAAAATATACATTCCTCTACCAATTTTTTTTCTTAATTTTCTTCTTTTAGCAGCAAACAATTTTACAACAATTTTCTATATTGTTCTATAAGCATTAATATACAATCCTAAAATATGACACCTACTACCTACCACCAAGACATTTTCCTGTGAAGTCATATGACCCGTGAAACGTCCCTCTTAGATTGACCAGATGCTGCCGAAACCACTCCTTGTGCATGAACGGACCGGGGAAACCCTGGGATGACTTAGCATGCTGATGTGTGGCTGTTTATCCCAATTTAGGTGAAGTGAATCAGAGAATGGAAAGATATCTTAGATAGTTTGAACTTGTTTCGTAGTATAGGGCCCAGTTTAACTGGGGATCCTCTTTTGTGTTTACATACTTCCTGTGTTCCAGTTATTTCTGTACACAGATTCATCATTTCCCACTAACAGCAACAAATTACGTCATAAAATTTATGAGATTAAAGACATTGCAGGAAAAAACAAATTCCATGAAAAGCTTGTGCCAAATCCATGTCAACATCACCTTCAGACAATAATGTGAGACAGGATGACAGGGGCGTACCACTGTGCCTCTGTGCCAACAATCACAAGTGGATGTTAACCCTGTGACACCATTGATTCCTTGATTGATAATTGAATTTGCCTGCTGTTCACTCTGTGAGCTGTATAACACTTATGACCTATTTTAATAAGTGAGCATCACAGCTTGACACATACAGTCATTATTCTGTTCACAATAAGCAACTTTCCTTCATTTTTTATCAGCTCAGACAATTGTTAGATTTGTCGAGTTTTTTTGTTGAGCTTTGTAATTCAGGAAATAGCAAAGATCTAATCAGTAGCCGATTTCCTTACTCTGTGGGTGCGTCACCATAAAATGTGCAGTGGAAAGTTTAGCCCTGCACTAAAGGACACTAACTGAAGGTTAAAAATGCAGAATCCATTGGATGCGTTCTGATCTACACTTGTAGCACACCCATTTGGCACGTGACTGCACGGATAAAAAGCGCTCATTAATAAGGAAGCTTTTTTGTTTTTTGCTTTTTTAACTATCCAAAAGCCATAAAACTTTATTTACTTGAAAGAGATATGTCGAAATTTTGAGATACTGCCTCGAAAAATGTCTACTTAGTGTTAGCTGGTTATTTATTTGTTTATTTAGTAAGGGGGAGCAAGCTTCGTTGGTGCTCCTGATACTCCTGTGAATGCATATCTTGGGCATGATTTTGTTTTTTTAACACTAACCCTCCTGTTGTTTGTGAGATATTTCAGATATTTCTGTAATGATTTACAGTAAGGAGAATGTAAGTCTGATCAGATTCCCTGCACACACATGTGCACACACACACCTTGCTAACTTAGATTCATAAATCAGTATTACAGTCCAACAAGAACTCTCTTTTCACTCCTGCTCTTGCTAGCTGGTAGCCTTGTGATTGGATGGATATTTAACAGCCAATTCAGTCTATTAGATGGCTGACATTGATAGTTTCAAGCTAATATTAAATGTCTAATAGCAAACATGCATCTACAGTATTATTAAGTTATAGTGCATTTATTTTCCCCAATGAATTGGAGGTATGAGATAAAATATATCTTACCTGTGTTTCCCGCCCTCCTTGTATATGTGGCTTTTAATTTAATGTCGCACCCTGCCCTTTATTTTTATCTGTACAGATACAGTACATGTACATGTATCACTACATTTATATTAAATAGGGGAGACCGGGGATAGTTGTAACGTGGGTCAGTTGTAAGACTTCCAATTTCTCCAATCAGGGCTAAGTTTCAAATGATGTGACTCATCCTGTGCATGCCCAACTCAGTTCTGCTATCACATGTGAAAAATCAGCACATTTCGTCAAACACAGACAATTTAACATGAAAAAAAGTAATTTGTATGCCAAAAAGTAAGTTTTTCTACTTTATTTCAATTTCTAATAGCATTATCTGCTTTGCAGTTAAACTCATCAAACTTAAATTATGTTATTTGTATGTCTATGGGGATATATTCTGTGTAGGTCTTTAGTGCTAATGTTTTAGCCGTTGGCTGTAATGTTGGCTAGTTCATGGCTATAGGAGTCTGGGTCAGTTGTAACAGCAACAGTCTGGGTAAGTTGTAACAATAATGCAGATGTTACAACTTACCACACTATTACTTTAACTTATATTAAACAAGTTGGGGCAACGACATCAGCAGAGAGAGGTTCACTGGTCGCATTTGTATATGCGGTTAATGCCATTGGCAACACAATTCCTCCACTGTTTGTGTTCCCACACATACATTATGCAGACCTCTGTGTCAGAGATGGACCAGTAGGAAGTACTGGTAGTGGAAATAAATCAGGATGGGTGCAAGAAACAGATTTCCTCATCTTTCTGAAGCACTTTGCAAACCACGCCAAGGTAAGCCATGATAAAAAGTAATGGAATTGCGATGCTGGTGAACAACTACATTTTTTCAGCTTCATTGTTATGTTCAAAATTGGTGCAAGAGTTGTAGGTTATGATGCCCACTGATCCAATGAGACCAAACTCAAGGAAGACCAACCAAAATGAATGAAATATTCAGTTGCAGAAAATTCCATAATTTGTCTTTTTTGGGGGGTTGGAATATGTTCAAAAGTTAGATTTCTGCATTCTGTCACTCACACACACAGCTACATAAATGGATGTAAGTGCATTCATGAGTTGAATAAACAAAGATTACATGTTAATGTTTTGTTAGTACCCTTATTTCATTGTGTTACATTTCACCCCAGGATATGTTACAACTAACCCAGACTATGGGGTTAATTGTAACATTTCACTCTTTGTGTTTGAGACCATACCATGCAATGGGTAATTGTGCTGCAGAGAAAATAGCTGCACTATTTAATAGCAGAGACATGTAAATACTTTGCATTACATTTTGAATCCACTACCTTAAAAGAGCTCCAATTTACAGACAGAAATGTCAAAAATGTTACAACTATCCCCGGTCTCCCCTACTGTAATTAGTATTCCCTTTGGCAACTTTGAAAATTAAAATTAAAAAAAGAAAAGAAAAAGCAGTGGATCTCAGAGCCAGCTTACATAGATAGTCCACAGAGAGCATGCGCGATATTCCCACCGACTGACTACTTGCTCACGTTGCAGACACCCAGGGATGCTGGAGTCTGTACCCTGAGACCCTGAGTGGAAGCTGAAGGTGTGGGACTCTGTAAGCTGAGCTGTGAGCGTACTGGAAGAGGTGAAAATGGACTTGGGAGAAAACAGGAGATGATGAGGAAGTGAAATACAGTGTGAGAAAACAAGAGACTTAGGATCGGCGTTTTTGTTGTTGTTGTTGTTTTGTGTGTGTGCCTGTGTGCTTTGTATCGTTGGGTTTAGACATAGATTCGATTTTTTTTAAATTTAATTTATTGTTGTTTTTTTTCCCCATAGGTCAGTTGGCTTAATGAATTTCATTTGTCACAGTGATTTAAATTATAAGCTGAGATCAGTTTGTTTAAATGCCAAAATAAAAGTTGGCTTAAAACAATCAACAAATTAATGGCACATCGTTTAACTGGGATCGGAGACAAATAATAAATAAGCGATGTTCTCTAAGCACAATTTCTTTACCAAAGCATGTTTTAAATCTACCAACAAATAAGTGTTGTGGAGTTTACACCATGTCGTAACAAAAAGACAACTGTCTGCAATATCAAGGACAATGGACAACATGCTGCTGACATGAGGACTCAGAGGGGACCAGCTGCATGTCTCTGCTCACTGTACTTTCTCATTGCAAATTCATAGTTTTATAATTAAACTGCAGGTGAACTCAACGTCATCTAGACGATTTAATTTCCTCTATTACTGCGTCACTTGTAATAACACAAACATATTTCTATATTTTTAAAAAGGCTGTTTTTATGGAAATGCGGGACTCTAAAGTAGGAGTCTATTCCTGGGAGCACACAATTGCGTAATATTTGTTGTCGGAGGACAAATATTCAGATTCCTATTAGAATCCTAATTTTAGTTTACAATTTCCTGTCGTGGAGAGAAAGAGAGGTGCAGCCACTTGCTATGTCTCCAAAACACCATCAACAGTTAACATGTTAAAACTGATCAGCAATTTAAGCACATAAAGTGAAGTAATTCAAGGCTCCACCATTATGCCTGCACTGGTGCAGGGCAAACGTTTACAGGCAAGTCTAGATAGAGTAGATTTTTGTTGAAACTTGTCTGCAGTTTAAAAAAAAATATGTGGTTCAACTGGAAATTGGGCTATACTCTTGTTTATGCTTGAGCTGTTGGCTTTAACCTCTCTATAGAGAAGACTGAATCTTTAGTGGACATAACGGTGTCTCAATAGCTTCCCTGTCGGCCACATTCCCAAAATTGTCTTTGTTTAGGTGCAGCACCACAAACTAGTCTTAACCCACAAATAACAGCAGCATTAGCTTGAGTTTTCTCCCATTATTGGGAACCAACAAGAACACTGCAGCACTATCCTCCAAAACACGACATGAGACAAGCTTTAAATGACCAAGTCAGAGAATGTGAACTCTGACTGTTCAGTGTTGTTGTAAATGTAATAGTGACCTATCATGAGAAGGTTTACTGAATTTAGATTTTTATGACTATGCAGTTGAATTGTGAGACAGTGCCACTTCATCAAAGTTGACTTGTTTCAAAATCAAACATATTTAAGCAGCAACTGTTGCATTAAAGTTTGTTTGAAGACATTAACATGCTCGTAGCCTTTGCTGGTAGTGCTTTGACCCTCACTCCAAATTTGTGGACCTCTACGTGTCACACAAACACACTTGGGTTTGTGTCTTTCCTCAAAAAAGCTGTTTTTTTCCCTGATGTTTTGTGTTCGAGAGGAATAATAAATTGGAATCAGCTGACAAAGGCTTACATTGAGTCTAAACACTACATTATACTTTACACAAACATGGTGAAAAATGTTAGAATATTAAGTTTTTAACTACACTCAACAAAAATATAAACGCAACACCTTTGTTACTGCTCCCATTCCCCATGGGATGGACGTAGAGACCTAAAATTCATTCCAGATACACAATATAACCATCCCTCCCAAACAGTGGTCACAAATCAGTCCAAATGTGTGGTAGTGGGCACATCTGCTATATTGAGATAATCCATCCCACCTCACAGGTGTGCCACATCAGGATGCTGATCTGACATCATGAGTAGTGCACAGGTGTACCTCAGACTGCCCACAACAAAAGGCCACCCTGGAATGTGCAGTTTTTTGCGCTATTGGGGGTCTGGGGACCCAGAACCGGTCAGCATCTGGTGTGACCACCATTTGCCTCATGCAGTGCAACACATCATCGCATGGAGTCTATCAGATTGTCAATTGTGGCCTGTGGAATGTTGGTCCACTCCACTTCAATGGCTGTGCGAGGTTGTTGGATATTCATGGGAACTGGTACACGCTGTCGTATACGCCGGTCAAGCACATCCCGAACATGCTCAATGGGTGACATGTCCGGTGAGTATGCTGGCCATGCAAGAACTGGGACATTCTCAGCTGCCATCTGCCCTGAACAATGTGAACCATGATTCATCCGTGAAGCGCACACCTCTCCAACGTGCCAGACGCCATCGAATGTGAGCATTTGCCCACACAAGTCTGTTACGGCGACGAGCTGGAGTCAGGTCAAGACTCCGATGAGGACGACGGGCATGCAGTTGAGCGTCCCTGAGACGGTTTCTGACAGTTTGTGCAGAAATTGTTTGGTTGTGCAAACCAATTGTTCCAGCAGCTGTCTGGATGGCTGGTCTCAGACAATCTTGGAGGTGAACCTGCTGGATGTGGAGGTCCTGGGCTGGTGTGGTTACACGAGGTCTGCGGTTGTGAGGCCGGTTGGATGTGCTGCCATATTCTCTGAAACGCCTGTGGAGACGGCTTATGGTTGAGAAATGAACATTCAATGCACGGGCGACAGATCTGGTTGACATTCCTGCTGTCAGCATGCCAATTGCACGCTCCCTCATTGCTTGTGGCATCTGTGGCATTTTGCTGTGAGACAAAACTGCACATTCCAGGGTGGCCTTTTGTTGTGGGCAGTCTGAGGTACACCTGTGCACTACTCATGATGTCAGATCAGCATCCTGATGTGGCACACCTGTGAGGTGGGATGGATTATCTCAATATAGCAGATGTGCCCACTACCACACATTTGGACTGATTTGTGACCACTGTTTGGGAGGGATGGTTATATTGTGTATCTGGAATGAATTTTAGGTCTCTACGTCCATCCCATGGGGAATGGGAGCAGTAACAAAGGTGTTGCGTTTATATTTTTGTTGAGTGTATGAAAAAAAGAGAACCACTTCCTTTGTGTTTTATTCAATTTCAGCTGTGCTTTTGATCACAGATCACCTCTGACTAACTGATATGTTTTTTTCTTGCATTTTTATTCAGGCCTTCACATTTTTTGCAGTAGGAAAATTCTTTCAGTTTGTGGCTGCAACGTATGGTAACTGGTAAAGCACATAAGCATAATTCAGGTGTTAACTGGATTTGTGTTAGAGTAAGGATGAAGTCACTCAATGTAGCAACTACATTTTCTATTAAAAGTAGGACAACATTTAGAACGTGCAGTTTCTATTGACATTCATTTATGAATCTGTGGTATGTTGAGCTCTCTCTCCACTGTGATATTGCTCAATGTAGCTCACCCAGTCTATCAGCTATAATCATTTGAATGTGACAGAATTATTGCAATAAGGATCTCAGATTTTAAGTCAACAGGAAAATTATTGGTCTACAACAAAGACATGAGTGATAGATTGAGTATTGTTTCCTTAATTTGTAAACCCAGGTGTGCCTGCTTGTAATAATTTATGAATGTAGCATTAAAACCATTTACTTATGTAATTACAAGGCCCAACCTGAAGTACTGTGGCCCACCTAAAAATCAGAATCCTGGCATTGTGTCCGTCTGCTGATGTAGTTCAGCTTAAAATTTAAAAGTTCAGCTTGAAATCAGCCTCAATTCATTGTCAAGTCACACACAATGTTCAAATATGTTTTTATTTCATAAGTCTGCGTTTACTGAAATGTGTCCCATGTAACCTATGAACCTCGTTGTACGTCTTGGAATTGTCTGGCAGATCTCTTATGATACATCTCATGATTTCTCTCCTGCACGCAGGGGCCCATTTTTCAAAAACCGTATATTACAACAAAAAAAATAATACAGATTCCAAGAATAATATTTCTTGGGAAAAAGTCATTTCCATAAGAAAATATTTTTTTAAAACACAAATCTACTGATGTACACACAATATTTGTAATGTACTGTGCATAGCAGATAAAAACCATAATACCCACACCCCCTTTCTGGCAGTCTTCAGTAGTTCACTTTGCTGCTTCATGCAGTAAAGTGAATACATTGTTTCAACACATGAAACAAACGAGAGCCACTGCTACACAGAGATGCAATCTTATAGCATTTTGAGCTGCTGCATTGTCCTCTAGAAATGTCACTGAATGTCCATCATCTTTAATCCAACAGTTCCTGAATCAGATAACTGAGTTTGATCCTTTATAGTGTCCACTCTCGGGTCAGGCTGTGGCTGTGGCCGCTGTCAGTTTGAGAGCATCTGACAGGTTATGACTCTTGACTCTGGAGCTGGCTATGGTTTCCAGATGGGATTTGGGCACCCATCCACGTTGCCGATCAGAGAGCTTCGTCCCTTCTACCCAGTCTGGAAAAAAGGATAGAATCCAACATAAGTGATTTCTTCAAATACTTGTAGGCATTTCTAGTTGGGAATGACAATGAAAGTAATGAGATGATCTTACTATCACTGCTTTCCTGGTGCACCAGAATGACATCAGCTTTTTCTAAGGACAACTCATCTGGCTGTTGAGCAAAAAAAGCTCGGATGCATTGCATCTGTTCGAAATCTGCAAGAGGGAAAATGGAAAGGATAAAAGTTAAAGGAAGTTAACACACTATTGTCTTAAAGTTTCCCACTGTTTACATATTTAGGTTATTTGCAGGAGACTGTGGGATGCTGTCTCCAGTACTGAATGGACTGATGTGTGTTTAGACAAATCATCATGCTACAGTTGTATGAATCAAAATTTTGGGCCAAATTTAATGTTTTCCTTTGCAGTAGTCCATCCAACTATGCATGGGCTGACATTGGGCAATAGGTAGTTACACCCTCAGCATTAGTTAGTCACCAATTAACCCAACAAGCGTGCTTTTGGATTATGGGAGGAAAGCAGAGCACCCAGAAAAAATGCATTAGGTGCAGGAACGTCACATTACAGACAACAGACAAGAGTCTTGTCTCCCTTTAAGACTGAGGTCACTTGCCCATACAAGATTGTCTACAATGTTGCATCTAAAGGCCTCTGTTTTGAATGCTAGACTCTCCAAATCTCAGCACTGCTGTGAAAGAAAAATCTGATTTAAAAAAAATTTCTGTTCCTATTTTTGGTAAACATCAAATGCTTTGCTTTAGCCGGATGTTTAATTTACTGTCATGTACAAATTCATATTGTTATTGATGATATAAACCGGAGAAGAATCTTTAACACACTGTTGGGTTTATTGACTGCTATAAAGGGAATTCAAGGGTTTCACTCACATTTAACCATGAACTAAACAAATTGCAACATCTAACCCAAGGTGAAAACTTTACCTTGTGCACTAGAAAAATCTACTTCAGTATGGGGCCTGGAGAGGGCGGATATCCAACGAAGCTTATCACTCCTGGAAAAATACAAATAAGATGCATCTTATACAAATTTTTATTATGCGGTAAACACTGCAGACACTACTGCTACTATCCAATCTCTTACGGTGCATCAGTCCTGAGGAGCAGGGATTTTTGTGCCATATACAACCGGAACAGATTCTTCTGTAGGGAGTGAAGTTTGACACGACAGTTCTCAACACGCAGCTCTGATACTGGACAGTGATCAATTACCGTAAATCTTCCCCCTCTGCAAACAGCAAGAAAAAGAAAAGAAAAAAAAAAAAAAAAAAAAAAAAATCACAGAAGAAATGAGACAGCGGAAGGAAATACTGATTACTGAAGAGGTGACGACATAAGACAGTAGATATGAGGGTAACAGGATGAACCAAATGATAATGAGAGAGATGCTTAATGCCTGGTGATGGATTACTGTGCATTCACAAAACAACGTGATTGTTCTTACTCCTTTGGTAGTGAAAGCAGCAAGTAGTCATTGAAGAGGTGCAAATAAGCATTTTTCTCTGTCTCCTTAAGAGAGAAATCCATCAGCTGAGTGACAGGACCTTCTCGAACCATCCTCCGAGACTGGCTAATCAAAGGAAGAGTCTGCAATAGAAAAAATACACAAAGAAAAAAAAAGGAAGATAAAGCAGATATTAACTGTTAATGACTGTTAATGCCAAACTATTTAAATGGGGAAAAATTAACTCCAGAGATTTGGTAGTTTTGATTGTTGAGAAGCATACTGGACACATTTGGACAGTCGTTAATTACCCACCTTGCACTCAAAGTCCACCTTAGCACTGAGAGAAACCAGAGACTCGATGCTTTTCATTTGAGAGATGCTGTCATTACCTTGTTGAATAATCTAGAAGAGCGACAAATAAAACACTGATTTCACAACAAGTAGTCTTGAGATATTCCGCTTATTTTTAGTAACTGTAATTTTGCTATTATTTGTAAATATTCAGTGAATTTTAAAAAAAGTGTGTCGCTGTACCTTCTCCAGTTGTTTTAGAGCTTTGATGGCCTGCGTTGCCTCCGCCGTGCCGCGTGTTGTTCTCTTGACAATATTCTGGACAGAAACAGCATGAATGTGTTCAGGTGACAAAATAGCAAAAAGGACCAAACGTCAACTAAAACTGCTGCAGAGAGCTTTCATACACACCTGGACCAGCAACTTAAGTCTTGTAATCCTTTGGAAGGGAAGCACAAGGAAGGAGCGAAGAGGAAGTCTCTGACAAACAGCACTCTTCTCCATTTTCTCCACGATCATTTTAAACCTTGGATTCTCATTCCTGGAAGGAAAAGAGAAATTTTAACCATAACTAGACAGCGAAAATTTCAGAAGAAATTTTAAGTGTGCCTATGCCGGACTTTATGTCCGACTTTAACCCGGAGAGGCGCGATTGCAGATGCTGCTCGGGTGGGTCCACCTCCCCTGCAGCGACACTGCAGACCACACCCCGCCACACACATCAAACACGTAAAATAAATATTTATCCAGATATTTTGCAAATATTTATTTTTCATTTTTTGCAGCATAGTGCTTTTTCCCAAATATTTTTAAAATTCAGGTCAAGGCGCAAATCAAAGTAAACTGTATTTTGATCTCTCCTATATACAGCGCAGCATACAGAGAGAAGAGGACGAGGCTGCAAGTACATCACAATTTTGCATTCACTATTTTGGTTTTTGTTGTTTTTACACAGCATTCTGATTGATTGACAATGGTCTACAGCCAATCTTTTGCATTATTATACAAACTTTGGTTGTAAGATTCAGATAATTATTTAATAAAAGCTAGATATTTTAAATGAGAATAAGAAAGAAAAGTATTTCGTTGTGCCCCCCTTTCCTTTTTAATGCCCTATCTGGCCCCCCTAGCAAAAACTTTGCCAGACCCGCCCCTGCACAGTTACCAGCTGTCAGCTGTAGAAAAGGATCCTGGTGTTATTTGTCTCTCAGAAACCGTTCATAACTTCCCTTCAACTCATTCATGTCACCTAAAAGGTAAACCTGTTTCTCCATCACCTGTTCAGCTCTGATGATTCAGTAAGGACATCTCCTGGTTTCATCTTCATGTTTCCCCTCTCACTAGGATATCCAAACCGACATAATGACCAGCAGCTTTTACAGCTGTGGCTCCAGCAAACATCAGCTGATACTAGAAATTAATATCAAATAAATTCTAACAAAAGCTGATCAAGCTTAAACGCGCTGCTGTTGTTTAGCACGATATCCGTTGGTTTCCTCTTTCTGGCGCAAAGTGGGCGATAAACAAACACGAGAGAAAAGCCGGTCAGCTGATCATTGATCAGTTTCATGACTGAAGTTACAACAGGCGAGGGAGGGATAGAATGACAGCACAAGAGGCAGCTGTGCAGCGTAATGACAGAATAAATCCAGCTTTGTGTCTTCCCCCCCCATTCTAGCTGAAGTACGGGCCAAACTGTGTTCCTTTTCAGCTCAATACGAAACACGTAATATTTTCTCTGAATGTGGGATGATTCCGTTTGTACGGGATGGTTGGCAACTCTACTAACTAACCTTATGAATAAAATAAAGTTCAACATCAGTAACATAGCACGCACACAGCTGTATAGAAACTCTGTCATGCTAGCTAGCACGCAGTACGAGTTATTGTAACTGATTGTAAAAAGTCAGCACAACGAAACTAAACTACACCTAAACTTGGTTTATATCAGACCCAGAAAGACTCCAGGTCAAAACTTCTCACCTGAAGTTAAGTTCACCTGACACTCGGACCGGTGGCCCTCGGGTCTCTGCTTGACCTTTGTTTCATAAAACGGCTGGCCTCTGCTGGAGCTCCGCGTTAGCCACCACCAAAAAACTGAGTTATTTTTTCACATTGACCAGCATCTGGACAATTTACCACCTTCCACTGTTATATCGTTATTAAAATGAATACATAAATCATCGGCCCATAAAAACGAAAAATAAGTCCATCTATGACACAGAGTCAACGAGAAAGACCGATGTTTGTGTGTGTGTGAGAGAGAAAACGACATCCAGAGAGTGAGGTTTTCTCGCTGGCTTTAATTAGCCAGGATCGTTGTCAGACAGCCCGGGCTAGCTAGCTAGCTGTCTAGCTCTTTGCAAAACGTCAGAGCACTTTTGCTAATATGGGATGTCTTGATAAAACGAGCAGATATTTGAAGTTTACATCTGGCAGATCCACCACCTTTCACTGAATAAATAAATCAACGGCCCATATAAACAAAAAATAAGTCCAGCTGTGACCCAGACTCATCACGAAAGGGTGAAACGAGAGAGTGAGCCGCCCTTGCTGTCATCCAGGCCGGGCTGTCGCTTGTCAGCCAAACCGCACTAGCTAGCCAGGGAGTTAGCGGTCAGGCGGCACCAACGACATCTGAACACTGTTGCTAATATGGGACGTATTGATAAAACGAGCAGATATTTGAAGTTTACACAGCAACATTCTCGCCTGAAAATGTCTTAAAAGTTTATTTTGTGACCTAGAAACAGTAATAAGAGCAATATAAAAACAAAGTAGTGGCCGCCATTGTTTGACTCGGCAGAGGCGTACTATGAATTGTGGGATATGGAGTTTTCCACCAAGCATACACCCTTTCCATTACCTTAACTAATGAATAGTTCGCGCAATCTAAAGAATTCCAATGGTTCCTGAAAGCAGCGGCGCGCATACCGTCAGTATGGTAATCCAAATAAGGGTAGACAGGCCGTACCACTCTAGGCATACCACTAGAGAGAGCCAACACACCACAAATGAATAAATAAAAATAAAATAAAATAAATCGATACAAGATTTTAGAACCAAACAGAGGAAACACAGCATGATTCAGTGGCTTACATGAGTCTCTGATAAGTTGCATCCTGATAGGACTGGTTGGTGAGGTAGGGCACATAGGCTTTTCTGAAGAGCGGACACTGCCGATAAATGATGTCGCAGACGGTGAAGTGCATGACATCTGATTCCACCCGCTCCTCCAGTTTTGACAGAAAACTAAAAATCACAAAGCAGCATTTTTTTTTAAAAACCAACGACTTCAAACTTTGTGCCTGCAAAGCACAATGGGCACAAGAATATCGATGCATGCCAAAACTATTACTATATATTAGTACACCTTTATTATGATGAGTAACTACAATCATGTAACTGATAAGAAGAGGTTTTTGAGCAAATGCATATTTTAATAATGAATTTGATCCAGACAGCTTTAATCTTAAATCTAACAAAAAGCAGTAAATGACAGGCTTTAGTCTCATAGCTGTATCTAAATGTAAAGACAACTATTTCAAGTAAATGCAAATGTATAGCAGAGTTATAGTTCTGACCTGTGGCTAATGGCACGAACATCAACCAGCCTTGAGAAGAGCCAGTTCTTGTCCTGAGTGGTCAGCTGCGCCCCCAGCTGTTTAGACTTGACAAAGTGGTCAACGACAATTTCCAAACTCCGGCAGTAGGAAGCTTCTGAGGTAATAACTTCAAACCTCACCTTGAAACCAAAATCAAAAGTGCGAACGTTAAGAATGTGTCAACTGCCCAAAAACTGCAGCTAATAACCACACTGCTGTCAGTCTGCTAGAGGCTGGGAAATTTCCAAGGAGCACAATTTCACAACAAGTCTTTGGGAGTTTACAAGGAAAAATGCACATGTTTATGCAACTGAATATTCTCGCAAGAGATGCACATCTGCCAGTAAAACGTAGAAAACCCGGAGGGTTAGTGTGGAATGTTACAAGGAATAATTTAGACAATTTGAGTGGGCATAAGTGTGATGCAATGATAATGAAAAGCTGATTCACGTAAGTCACGTGACTTCCTATAAACAGTTTTTAAAAAGCTGACAACGTAAAATGCAATCTGAGCACTTGAATGAAACATTGAGCAAAAGGAGCCGAATCACTACAATCTTAAGAAAAACTCAAAAGAAACAATGAGTAAGTCTAGAAATGTTAAAAACGGCATTTAAGTATCTGGAGGAGTCTGAATTTCCACTACGCAAAAATGTTTTGCCAGTTTTTTCCCAGAAATGCAAATACAGACTGTTACACTGATCCTTAACATTTACACATAAATATAAAATTTACAATTAAATCAAGCTCAGAAGCTTAAGAGGAAGTCTGTAAGGAAAGTCACAGATAACTGTGATGCAAACAGCTGCTATTAAGACAGCCCATCTATGAAAAAATGACTAATAATATTACTGCTATTGATCATCTGATGGAAAGTTACTTGCATAATACTCCTGCTCCAGTGAAGTCTAAAGGAAAATACATGATTTGTGATGATTTTTATGCAATCAAATGCCGACCCTTTCATATGTGGATTAAGTCAAAGTTACCTCTTGTAGCCGCCTCTGGTCCTCTGTGAGCTCATCTAGCTCAGCACTGTTCCTGACCCCCGGCAGATCTCGCCACAGCGAGGACGACTGTGAGATTGACAGACGTGGGGAAGAAGCTCTACGTTCACCCCTGGGGCATTCAGGGAGATGCAAGCTTTGGATAGGGAAAGAGCCTGTGTGGGAGAAGGACTTGGGATGTGGTTGTGGTTGTGGTGGAATGGGAGGAAGAGCTCTGCGGGCAGGAGGAGGTGAGGGAAGAGGAGACGAAGTTTGGTCCTCACTCACAGAGAGGAATTCAGAGCGAGCCTGACGCAGGATCTCAGAGTTCTGGGCTGCCTCACTGTATTGCTGATAGAGTTGTGCAGCATCTGGGTGAGAGGCAGGAAGAGAGACGAATAAATAAAGAGTGCACGAGAGAAAAATAAGGTAGACATTTTTTAATTAAAAGGAGCAAAGGAAAACAGGCCAGACAGGAACAGCACTACCCCACTACCCATAAGGAGCTGTTTGCATTTGTCTTTGCATTCCAACAAGTAGGTGTGTGGAGGCAAAGTTGTAGAAGCAGCTGTGTTTCCTCTCAACATGTTAGAAAATATGAACGCTTGCAGAAACACGCCTGTGACTTTCAAATACACCGGTATATACAGTGCAGCCAAAGACACATTACTGCCCCATTTCTCCCAATATCCATTTCATAATATCATTAGGCAAAAGGACCACTGCCATTTTAGATCTTTTAAGTCATCATTTATAAACGTGACAAGGCACTAGTATACAGCACTCGAAGTTTATGGCCTTTACAGTTATAAGCCAATGAATCACACACATTCGAGAGAAATACTCAAGTTGCATCACACTTTTCCCGACTGTAATTAGAGCAGAGTACAACCTGTCACTTTGTTACCGACATATTGTTGCCTTCTTCCAATGAATCATCGTAAGAACTGAGTTGATGTGCTCGGCTTGTATGTAAAGTATATATAATGGGCTACTTTAAAAAGGTAAAGAAGCAAAAAAGACAGGTAGAGCAGAGATACTCACTGTAGAACCTTGAATTACTTTTCTGTCTTTCGATTGTGCCCAAAAGATTCCTACAGCGACAGGAAGGAAATTAAATATAAGAAATGTGACATGACCTATTTGCATTAATGAGTAAATTATAGCCATTTCTCTTTTATTAATTTACATTACGAGTGACCTTTCACTGAAATATGTACAGTACTTAACAAATTTATTAGACCACCACAGCCGCCCTAACAGCATTTGCCCAAATCCTTTTTTAATGCTTCTGTAATATCCAAACCTTTTAATCAAAATTATATTTTTAATACTAAAACGAATTATTGTGGCTTTCCACCAATGTTCAAATTTACTGTTTTACACAAAAGCAGAAAAAAAAAACAGCACAGTAAAGCATATTATTATTCTTTGAGATGCCAAATTAGTCATTTAATTACATTCATTAACAGAAAAATGATTATATATGCTTGATTACTTAATTGATATGAATTAATTGATAGCTATTCTGAATTTTCAGAGAACTGCAGAGTGCCAGTTCAAATTTGTTATTTGCCCTAATAAATAACAATATACCCTTTTTAGTTTTAAACACAAGCTGTCTAATAAATTTGTTAAGCACTCCCAAACTCAAACAACACAGTTAAGACAAGACTGTTCTTAATATCAGGTACATCAAATGTTTAAAAAAAAAAAAAAGAGCATATATATGTGCATCTATACACACACACACACACACACACACACACACACACACACACACACACACACACACACACAGTATATGTGACAGTTATTCTCACCTCAGCCCCAGTTCGCTCAAGCTTTTGCTCCGATCATCCTCATCATCTGCAATATAAAAGTATCCATTTGTTGACACATTGTACAGCAACATAGTTGCATTTAAATAGGCAATAATTTAAATAAATAAGCTGGTTAATTTAGTAAGCTTGATAAATAACTGAAGAGATTAGTGTGTCCAAAGCTTATTTCTTGTGTCTTTCTTGTGGCTCAACTGTGACTTTTTAACTCCTGTTCTGGGTTTTCCCGGGGCAGGAGTTTGTCCATCTCCACCTACTCTTATCTCCTCCCACTACCTGTATACTCAACGCTGACGCAGTTTCCAATGAAGGTAGCGTTTTGTGCTCAGATTGGGGTAATGATAATGTTCACTGAAGTCTGCCTATGATCTGAGGTCCCCGTGACTGATTCAAAATAAATTAAATTAAATTATAATAATTATTTAAAAAAAAAAAAAGGAGCAAAAATAAAAGTAAAGGCTTCAAGTAAGTGGAAATGACAAGATGACTGTTAAGTAAAATTCATTAAAAAAAATAAATAAACCAATAGCATCATTTGGTGCATGAGTAAATCCTGAGACGTTTAAATCTAGTTTCCTCTGAGGTCAGTCTATCTTGAAATGTCATTGATTAAATGATTAAAATTTCATGCGTTGCCATTTGATTTGAAAGAGGAAAGACGTTTTTTTTGTTTAAAAAAAAAATGAGTAGAAAGGAGGGAGGTGAGGTAACTATGCAGCTTTCCTGGAAACATTAGGACTGAACTGAGAAGACAGCCACAATGTTTCCATCCTCAACCTTCTTTCTTTACCTGTTGCATAAAATACTCTGGTTCTGCGATCCCTTCCAACACCTTCATCTTCTTCCACGTCTACATTTCTTCTTTGAGTTGTTTTATGGACTCCCTTTCTTCGAGACGGCACTTTGGAACCCAGTTTCTGAGAACTGTAGGAGCTCTCCAGATTCCCTACTTGCCCTTCTGCCTCTACGCAATTCACCTCAGTCAGTTCTGGTACTATCACGTCCACTGCATTAACCCTATCTTCAGGCTCCCTTCCTTGTCTTTCTTCTTCACTTTCATCCCTTCCATAGTCCACCCCCTGGCTCTCACCCTCACTAGAGGGGCACAGGAGCTCAGACTCGCAGTCATGATAAAGAATAGGGCAGCTGTTAGGCTTGTAAAGGGTGTTGTTCGCACTTAAATACATCTCCGCTTCCTTCTCTCTGAGTTCTTCTTTTTCGCTTTCTTTCAAATTAACCTCATCGTCTTCAGTTTCACTGACTGTCACCTTTATGTCTGACTTTCCTAACTGAACTTCACCAGAAGGCTCTAAAGTTGTTTTGTCCATGCTGCAATCTTCCTTCCTTTCTGATTCTAGCGCCGTGTCAGCATGAGTGTGTGTATGCGTTACAACATGCATAGCCGTGAACTGGTCAGCATGCATGTGGGCTTGGCTCTGCCCCATACCTCTCGCATCGAACAGCTCTTCCAGCTCTGGCTCTAAGTCATCTTCTTCCATACTCAGCTTAATCGCAGGTACCTCCCTTGTTTCTTCTGCAACTTCCTCTTGTGGCTTGGCATTGCTGGTCTCAGTCTGGTTGGCAGCTGGTTGATCTTCCTGGGCCTCTGTGCTTGGTTCTTCCTCTGAATGTCCCAGGATCTCACGGACCACATTTTTAGCCCATTTAAGGTGGGGGGCTTGGGAATGCCGCTTGGGCTCCTCAGACACGCTCCATGTCCCACTCAGTCTGATCCGAATAGCTTCCACCTCCTCTGGACTCATTCCTGTAGTGTTTATCTGATCCAAGATGGGCTGCAGTTGATCTATCGCTGATTGAGAAATTGGAGTTTGCATCTCTTTTTTGTCTGTTGGCTCTTTAGTTTTCTCTCTCCATTCCTGGAGAAGTCTCTCAGTTTTTGAGTCCTTTCTTCCCATTTCAGAATATGACTGTTTCACTTTACGTCTCATTTCCTTTCTATATTTTAAATTATGAACCGCTGAAGGCGCTCTGGAGTGGATTTTGCTTTCAGTTGCTTCTTCTGTGGAGAGCCTCTCCTCCCTCTGAACTTTATGCTCACTTCCTGTGTCCCAGTTGTTTATCATTGGGTGCTCATCATTTCTACATGATCTCTGAAGCAAGTCTTTCTGAGGCTGCTGAGTGATGTCATCAACCAACTCATGGTGAGTTTCTAAATTCGTGTCGCTTCTTTCCACTCCCCCAATCTGATCAACCTGCAATGGTAAAATATTGCTGGGTTTTGATCGGGGAAGAGTTTGCCCAACCACACAGAAGACGTACTTTGGCTGCTTCTCCTCCCCCTGATCCTCCCCGTCAGCTGTTTCCACCTCCCCCACTGTCCGTCCTTCCTCCCTCTTCTGATCTCCCACAAACCCCTGGAAGCCAGCAGGTGCCTGGGTTCCACCTTCCTGGAATTCCTGACAGTCCCTAAACCCTTCTTCACTGTCCTCTCCTCCACTTGACACGGTCACGAAGCCATCCTGTGTGGATGGCATTTCATTTCTCTCTTTCTTCCACCCTGCCTCACTTCCTCCTTCACTCTCAGAGGGTGGCCAGTTATTGCTCCCATTCTCATCCTCTCTGTCGTCTACGACGTTGTCTCCTTGTTCATCCCTTTGCCAGCTTTCCTCAACCCCTGCATCATTGTCAGACATATGTTCCTTCCCTCTCCTGATTTCCCCCACACCCTCCTGATCTGCACCGACTCCCTCCTGTTCCCTCTGTGCGTCTTCCCTGTACTCACTTCTCCCCCCCTGCCTTCTTTCACAATCTGGTTCCTCTTTTACTGGTCGCCCATCTCTTCCTCTCTCCGTCTGGGAGTACATACTCATCTCTCCTTCTCCCCGTAGCTCTTTCCGCTCTGTGTGCCTCTTGCTGTCTACAAATTTGTCTGTGCTATTCTTGCCCCTCTGTGGCTCTAACCACATCCTTCTCTGCTCTGGCATATTGCCAGTCTTTTCTCCTTTATCGCTCTCTTGTCTCTCATTTCTTATTTGCCTTTGACTTTTATCAGCAGTTCTGTCTTGATCCCTCCATGTTTCTCTCTCTCTTTTCTTTTCAAAACTGCTGTCTCTCCTTGATTCCCGTTCTTCATACCTGTCCCTGTATATTCTGTGTCTCTTCTCATTGTCAGGATCACTGCTCCACTCTCCACTGCTGTGAGCTCGTGCTGGCGGACCGGGAGCCCACTCCTTCGGTGATCGACTGCTTCTGCCTGTTGCATCAACTATTCTAGTACCAGCTTCTTTTCCCCTCTTTTTCCTGTCTCTCTCAGGCTCGTACTCTCTTCTGTCTCTTCTATCTTCCTTTAAGTCTCTCCCACCTTCCTTGTCCTGCCTGTCAGTTTCTTTCCTTCTTTCTTTGTCTCGGTTTCTGTCTCTATATCGCTGCATTTCTCGATCTCTGTCATTTGCCATTTTGCCCATGTAGTCCCCCTCACTTCTGCTGTATTGAAGTATCAGCTCCTCCCTCTCTCTGTCCCTCCCTCTTTCCCTCCTCTGCCTTCTCTCATCATCATCACCTTCACTCCTGATGTCTCTCCTTTTCTCTCTTCTTCTTGCATTCTCATTCTCCTTTCTGTCTGCATAGTTCTCTCTCTCCTTTCTTCTGTGCGGGGAACCCATTCTTACCATTCTTCTATCCCAAGATTCATCCACCTCTCTTCTGCCGTCTTGAAACCTAATATCAGACAACTCCTGATATCGTCCCCTCTGGCGTAACTTCTCATCTTCTATGTATCCTCTTCCAGTGGGTTTCCCCTCATCCTTTTCTCTGCGTCTACCCTCATATCTTTCCTTCTCAACCTGGAATGTCCTCTCTCTTTCTTGGCCCCAGACATCAGTCTCTGCTTTTTTGGGGGGCCTGTCATTCCACCTCCTTTCCCCTCTTTCTTCATCCATCTCAGTGCACAATCTTCTATCAGGACTTGTAAGACCTTTTTTCATTCTGGGAAATGTGTCACCTTTCTTTGCCGTGCGTTCTAGCTCTCGCTTAAACCAACCAGTCATTGCTGGTCTGGGACTTGAATCCAGGGGGATTTTTCCACCTGGCTGAAGCTTGTGGTCAGACCTGCTTGTTTTTGTTAAAGTGTCAAAGAGGGTCCAACTGGGCCTTTTGGTCCCCATAGTACCATTGTTATTGGAGAACCTAGAAAAGAGCAGTCAGTGTCAGTCTCGAAATTGCATTGCATTAAGATTCAAACCAATATGTCAGATAAATGACTACAATATTGACCAAATTAAGTAAAGTATAAAGCTTAATAAAAATTTGAATGAATATTAGTGACATATCAATCATCTGGAGAGCCACAGCCTCTAAAATGTTATAACTTGGACAATAATCTGTGCGTTTTCTGTCTGCATTTTTAACAAGTTTTGCACTTTCAACAAAAATCAATGACAAGATCTTTTTTTAACAACAGGAAATCAAGAAGCAAGTCAGTGGAAGAAAGGGACACCCTTTTACAGTATTTAAGAATGCATTAGAGACCTGCAAAGAACAGCATACCGAAAGCAGCCTTCGAGAAAGCAAGGACCAGTGACACATAGGCACGGCATGTAGCATGCAAACCACATCTCGCAGCTTAACCAGATCTAAATCTGTCTTCAAAGCAGAAGCAATTTACAGCGTGGTGTTTTTAATCCATCTAAAATAATAATAATAATAATAATAATAAACAACTCACCTGAATGTTGTATCCGGTGAAGATCTGGTCTCCTCCTCCTCCCCAGCCAGCTCAGCTCAAAAACATGGGATTGCACAACACAGAAAATTCCCTCCTTGCGTTCACATTATCAGATTGACCCAAGAAAAAGTTCTCCTTTTTTAAAGAATTAATACATTCAGCTTTAAATCTCCTCTGGCTTTTCCTCTGGTGAGAAGTTAATGTTTACGCCTAAAATGTCTTTGCTGCCTCTCCCCCACCTCCCGTCTTCGCTCAAATTCCCAAACAAGTCTCAACAGATTGACACTTATCTTTGCCCTCCTTTTTCTCCCAGTCTTGTCCTCGCAGTCGCTGAACAGGGAGACCTCTCATAAATCAAGCAAAACTCGAACCGAGTGCGTCCACGGCTTCACTCCCCTGTTCCGCCGATGAGATCGCCTCTGTGGACCCCCCGAAAAAAAAAAAGCAAAACAAATCACACAATACACAACTCTCTACGCACTCCTGCACCATTCCTGTCTCACACGAAGTACAGGAAGCACACCTCCTTGGAGCGCCTCTCTTGGATCAGTGATTGGTTGATATTCGGTAGTCGGGTGTGTCTGCGCTACACACACACACGGACACACACAGCCAGGTAAGGGCGCTGAAGGAGAGTGGGGGAGGGGAGGAAGAAAGTAGGTTTGAAAATACTAACTTTTTTGGAGCAAAGCAAACAGAGGCCTAGTAAAACTTGCCTGCGTTCCCTGGAGAGGCTGTACAGAGGGAGGCAGGGAGGGAGGCAGGGAGAAACACCAACTGTTCCTTATGATTTAAAAAGAGAGAGAGAGATGAAGCAATCACAGAGGGAGAAACTAAGGGAGGGGTGATATGTGAGTGATTTGTATAACAATGACAACTTTACTATGGTTATTAACTACTGAGAAAGCCTAACATGAAAGCTCTGAAATGCTGTGACTCACTCTCATTAGCATTGTTAAATAGAAACCCACATGATTGCTGTCACACTGCCCTGTTTCACAACTTTGTTGCACTTTCAGCTGCGCTCAGATTTTACCCACTTGCTAACCGAATTTGCACAACACCACGTTTTTTAAAAAATAATTTGCAAAAATACTGTCTGACACACACACACACCTGGCTAACTGCAACAGATCCAACTTCCAAGAAGTAACTACACCCCATGAGTCAACTTTACTGCATTTTACTTAAAGCTGAAAGGTGTTTCTTACACTTTGCCTTTCCCATTTACTTTATAACAAGGAAATCCGTTTACTTTAAAATCTGTCAGATGATTTTATATACATGGCCACACCTTGTTTAAATGACTTGTTCAGCACTCTGTCGTTTGAGAAGATTTTATCACTGTCCGATTTGTGTCCAAAAGTAGATTCTGTTCATCTGGACGTAGCATTTTCAGTGGGAGAAACGTTTTGTCACTTATCCAAGTGACTTCTTCAGTCTCAGCTGATTGCAGCTTTCCCCAATCTTATAAACAGATTTGTGCACTACCTATTATATTAGGCATGCCTACTCAGCGTCTCACCAGTGAACTACAGGATTTCATTGCATTTAGGCATGTAGAAATGCTGACAACCTGAAGTTCAAACTGAGCATCAGAATGAGGAAGATGGGTGATTTAAGTGACTTTGAATGTTGGATGGTTGTTAGGACCAGACAAGCTGGTCTGAATATTTCAGAAGCTGCTGGTCTACTGGGATTTTCGCACACCAACATCTTTAGAGTTTACAGAGAATGGTCTCAGAAAGAGAAAAAATCCACAGAGCGACACTTCTCTGGGTGAAAATATTGGTGTCAGAGGAGAATGGTCAGACAGCTAGGGACGACAGTAACTCAAATAACCACTTATAATGATAAAGAGATGGACTAAAATAGCTGAAGACCACACCGAGTGCCACTCCTGTCAGCTAAGAACGGGTAAATTCCCGTTGGGACAACATAAGCTTGGAGAAATGTTTTCTAGTCTGACGACTCTCAATTTCTACTGTGACATTCAACATGCTGTAAACAACATGAAGGCATGGATTCATCCTGCCTTCTATCAGTAGTTCAGGGTGGCTGATACAACAGAGAATGAACAAACCAAATAGTAAGACAGAGTTCTTTAAAGCAAAAAACCTGAATGGAAAGACTAGTCCATCCAGCTCATGGTCCATCACTATTCAAAGGTTGCTATAATGTGAGAAGTACAGAAAGCAAATTATAGGATTCCTTGTCGGGGATTGGCTGCATTGCACAAGCTAATGAGGATTAAAATCCACTGAAAACTCAAAGACCCTCAAAAACAGTCATATCCGAGATGCATTAATCTCATGTCACTAAAATCTGACCAATAATCTAAGAGAAGTAGTGATTTTTATGAAAGTGGAAACGTATTCATAAAACAACTGATACGCTCTTGACCTTAATTTAGATGCAAGTCCATTAGGTGATATATTGTGTGAAAGGTTAACTAAAATCTTACCAATACTGCAGGAAGAGTAGCAACTGTGAAGGGCCGCCTCGCGAACATCTCAACAAGTGTTTCAACCAGATGAGCTAAAAATGACATTTTAAAAAAGGATCTCGATAAATGCTCAATCATCCAGGTAAGGAAATCCCAGAAAGTTGATTCTGTTGATCTGAAAATGCTACATCCAGATGAACAGAGTCAACTTTCTGATATTTCTGAAAATGGTATAAAAAAGACGGTACGTACAATGTAAATGAAGTCAAAGAGCCTGATGTAGCTGAGCTAATCAGAGCATGCAGGAATGAAAGAGCTCTTATAGCACACTTACTGGTCTCAAGCATAGCGAGTGCAGCTTATTACCTTTTTAGTGAAATCCAGCAGAATGCAACAGACACTGAGGGCCATAGATTCTCAAACACACAGTCAGAGATCAATCTAAAAATACTGAGGGAAGTGAAACAGTGATCAAGGTGTGTGTGTGTGTGTGTGTGTGTGTGTGTGTGTGTGTGTGTGTGTGTGTATATATATATCACATTGTACGAAAACTGAGCAAGTCCATACTTGACCACTGTTACTAAATGAACTTGAACTAATGCCGTGCCATGTTGACAAACCAGCTCTCTAATAAGTCATACTCTTGCGATAAATATTATGTTGTGGTTATAGAGTGTTTCAAAAAAGGGTTGACCCAAGTTCATGGTAATTTTAGAGGCTATTGTTTAGTTTACGCTAGAGTAGTGTGGGGGTTAATCTGCCTTTCAAAACACTGAGTAATGATCATATTTCAGTAACCTCAGTTATGCCATCTTGAAATGGAAATCTGTGTTGTTGGTCTACCAGTCATCCACAAGTAAACATTCTGACATGTGAAAGTGAAAGTACACTCTCTTTCAGCTCTAAGGTTTTACTTATCACAACATATTAAAAATTACTTGTTCGTTAGCATGTTCTCAAATTCTCTAAATACAACCTGACATTAACAGCAACATATGACATATTCCCCCATCCTTATTTAACAAAATGCAAAAGCAGCTTGTGAGAAACTACACCCCATGATTCAGTCGCTTGTAGAATCACCTTTAGTGTCAATAACTTAAAATAATTCTTTTCTGTATGACTTTATGAGTCTATCATTTAGTTGCACAGAAATTTTGCCACAACTTTACAATGGTGCTTCGGTTCATTGAGGTTTGCAGGCATTTCTTTATGCACAGCTCTGTTAAGGTCAGACAGATCTATTGACTGGACCATTGCAACACCTTGATTCATTTCTTTTTCAGAACTGGGATCATTGCCCTGTTGTATGACCCAGTTCTGGCCAAGATTAAGCTTTTGAACAGCTGCCCTTGTACTTGGCTCAAGAATGCTTTGGTATACAAAGGAGTTCCTCGTCGACTCAGTGACTGCAAGGTGCTCAGGTTCTATGGCTGCAAAATAAACCCAAATCATCATCGCTCAACCACTGAGGTTGACAGGTGGTGTGAGGTTTTATGATTGTTTTTTTTTACCAGAGTGGCCTCAAACTTCTAGTACACACTGTTGCATAGGTTTTTGGGTTTGTTCAGTGTTACAATGCAGCCATGTTCATTACTGGGAAATCGACAGGAGGAACGTGCCGAACAGGCCAATGACAACATCTGTAGACTGTGCTAATCTGACATGTAGTTACTTTTCTTGGGAGGTGCACCTATAGTCACAATCCCTGGGTAATTAAAACAATGAGATACCAGATACAAGTTTTCTGATGAATTTTCTTGATGTTCAATCATTTTATTGATCTCTTTTTCAAACAGAGCTGAAAGAATGTCTAAAACATCAGAATCAAGGCATCTGGGATAAATGTCTTGAGCTAGGTCCTTAAAAACTTTTGGGGTAAATATCTGACATATTCATGTCTCTGAATATGAATTCTCAGGAATGTAGCTCAGGCTAACACAGAATGATGGCTTGCTTGAACTATAAATATTTGGATGTCTGATTTCCAGCAGCAGATGTCTATAGTAACCAAAATTTTGCAGGCGAGGAACTGATATTTTCATCCAACTTCATTGCAATATTCATCAGGTATGATACCATGTGCCAAGCCCATAACACCCTTTTTAGATAGACAAAGCTGTTTTAATTCCATTTATGCATGCTCACTCCCCAGAAAGTAGTTTTGTTTTCCAGTCAAGAAGGTGAAATGTGTATTTTTGAAAAGATAGCTGGCACTTGTATACATCAGCACCAGTGAAGCAATCTTTCTTCTACTTGTCCAAATAGGTGTGACACACATATTTTACAGTCTTACAGTAATTCTCTCAATAGGTTTTATTTTCTCTTTCATTTTGCCTTTCTGTTTCAGCTCATTTCAGTTTATTTCCAGAGCAGATTTGCTTTTAAGTCTAATTTTTATTGTTCGGAAATGTTTTCTTAATTTTGATTCATTTCAGTGTTTTAGTCTTTTTAATGATCATGATAGGGAAGTAATACCATACAAATTAAAATACTTATTGTCGGCAGCTGACTGGAAATCATGTAGAGTCTGAGTCACAGTGAAAAGCTTCACCACCTGACTAAATACTGAAACTGAAATTATTTTTTATACTTAGTCAAAAAATTTTTTTTAGCTCATTTTAAATTAAAGCAATGTTGATTTTAATGTAATTTTTACTACATTTAGCAAATTTGAAAAACATGTATTTATATAAATTCATCTTATTAGATTGTCAGGTAAATGAAGCACAAGACAGTATTGTGTATTATGACTTATTATTATTAATAATAAGTAATTTTCTTTAATTATGATTTCTTTACCAAAATATGTTTTTTGGATCTAAATCATGGAAATAACTCCAAAAAATGTCACATGTGACATTGTTTGAACAAACAAGAATTTCCACAATGTAGTTATAAAGATAATATTTGTTATTTATATCAGTGATCAATTAAATTTACAGGTTTTAGTTAGATACATTTGTTTGAATAATAGTTGTTTGATTCTGTTTAGCAGCGCACACAAAATTCCACATTATACAATCAAGCGTGTTTATTCATTTGCTTGCTTTATTTGATTTATTTTAGTTTTATTTTATGTATTAGTTATGCATTTATTTTATTGTATTTATATGTATTATGTATTTATTATTCATTTTTTGTTTATCTTGTTTATTTACTTACGTATTTATTTTATTTATTATTGTATGTATTAATGTTTTTTTGCCTGACATAGAAATACCATGAATGGTGACGCTGTGACTAGTAAACCTTTCTGTGACGCTTGCTCCCCTGTCAGCTGACGCGGGTGTGCGTGGCCTCAGCCGCCTTTCGTTGGCTGAGTTTCATTTGGACTGTCACATGCGCGTGTTGCTCTGTTTGGTTTCACTTCCGCACTCCTTCGCCGCTATCTCCAGCCTGTTAGCCTCTTGGGCACAGTTGAAGGGAAAGCGTGTTATCTCTTCAGGGCAGAATTAAAAGGGGGGAAAACGTTGATTAAAAATAATAATATAAAACAGACTCCGCGCAGTTTGTTTTATGCGCATATCTAAAGAGTCGGCTAGTTGCTAATTGAGTCAACCAGGAAGCGACGTTAGCGTGAGGAAGCTCAGAGCAACTGTTTAAACTGTCAGCTTGTATGATAAACTGTTAGATTTCTCACAAAGAAGATTTCCCCGCTGATTCGCAGTGACGGAAGTCATGAAGGTAGGTGTGCAATCCAGCCAAAGCAGCATCTTTGTCAGAGAAATTATAAACGGACTGTTTTCTCATCAGTAAAACTTATTGCCTCGTGCAAATAGAAGCAGACATTTTGGATGCATACTTTCTTTTCAGGAAAGACTTGCAAACATCGCCTTTCACAACTGAATTTCCTATATCGTTATTGTCTTTTAGTTTAGTGCTATGTTTTATGTCTTTAAATCCCCCCCCCCCCCCCATTTTAAATGAATAGGAAAGTGGGCGTCTCTTTACTCCCCTCTCTTTGTTCAGGAAGCATGTGAAAGGTGCTTCATATTCAAAGTTTAACCACTGAAGCTTTGAGTATTCCCTTGTTTTACCTATTTTTATGAACTGTGGTGTTAAAAAACGCAAACGGTTTGTGGAATAATGCATTAAATGTAAGTACCTGATAACTGAGGTATTTTGTGTTAATGCAAAAACCTGCAACCTGTAACAAGGTGTCAAAAGCATGAGAACTGCCACGGATTCATTTTAATGTACACATTAAACTAACATAACAGGTTCATTGTGTTTTGAAGTGTCAGACGATTATCAAAAAAAGTGCTGCTAAATATTTAGATTTTTTTTCTAGATAGCAGTCTTAAAACCCAAAAGAATTCAGCTGAATATAACAGATGATGAATATTCAAATTAAATGAGTAAATATTTGTTTTTAAATTTTTTAAATATATATTTTTTTCTAGTTTTCTGTCATATGACTATGACATTACCCAATAACTGTTTCAGCTCTTAAAGGGATAGCTACCACACTGCAGTTGTTTCTGCTTCTTATTTGGTTGCTCCCTTTAGGGGTCGCCACGGCACATCTGCTTTCAGCTTAAGCTACCTTTATCTTCTGTCACATGCATGTCCTCCTCCACGACATGCATGAATCGACCCTGTGATTTTCCTCTTTTCTCCTGGCTGGCAGCTCCATATGAATCTAAAATCCCTCCTCTGCACATCACAACCTTGTCTCTCAAACTTTCTTTCTAGACCGCTCTACGTCCGCCGTCCCTCGGATGTACTCATTTCTAATCCTGTCCCTTCTGATCACTCTGACTGAAGATCTTAGCATCTTCAGCTCTGCTACCTCCTGTGTGCCTGCTATTTTAGACCCACTGTCTCCTTTACCATCTCACTATAATCATGTAAGCCTTCCCGTTCAATCTTGCTGCTATCCTTCAGTTACAAATTACCCCTGATGCTCATCTCCACTGCCTTTGTATGGTTGACCGCAAGTATTTCAATAATGCCACCGTTTATATTACTGTAATGTAAATGGTATGAAACAGTCTTGCATTAGACAGTTTGTATGGTCTCACAATAAACGTAATCCTACTAACATGAAACAAATAGCAAGCAATCACAATTGAGAATTGCCCGTTTTGATTGTTTTTTCTTTATCATCTAACATCTGTTCCAGGTGTTCAGTAGCTGCAGAGGAATCTCGTTCCTCATGTGGATCATGGCATTTCATCTGGTCCTCTCTGTGAGTGGGGTGTATAGTGTGAAGAGCACCAAAGACTGCAAACTGTTATCTCACAGTCCATTACAGCAGAAAGTTCTGGAGCGACTAGAGCCGCTCGTAGGAAAGAAGTAAGGAATGAGTCACTTGTGTACCAGCGTATTCAGTGCTTGGTAGGAGATGAGATGTTTTTGGAATCCCTGTTGTGTTTAATAATATAATTTTATGTTAAAGGAAGAATCTATATGGGCCATGTTTATTTAAATTTTCTCTGGGATTTGTTCTTTTTTTGACAGCTTTACAGCTGAGGACAAGGCTTCGAACGAGAGCTACACATATGTGTTCCAGTTATGTGGGGATGCAGGGGGTGCTCCCAATGCTGGGGTTATTCAAGTGGACAAGAAATTACAGAAGACAACAGTGATTGGCAAATACACGCATACACAGGCCATTGGAGGAAGTAAGACTATGCAAAATCCGAAAAACATTCTCTTATTAGTTCAGACATGACCGTAAGGGCATGTGCGTGAATCTTAACTGTATTGGAAACTGATAAATAATTCATAATTGCATCATAGCCTGAGGCCAACTCTGAGGAGTATAAATCTAAATCTTATCAAACGTGTCCTTTCAGGTGACTGGGTGATGCTGATCTACACAAATGGTGAAAAATACGATGCACACTGCAATAAGGAAGAAAGGAAAGCCATCATTATGATCTCTTGCGACAGGAATGTAAAAGTGGTAAATGAAATGTGCAAAGCTTCTAGCCGAGCAGATTTGAGTTTGAGGAAAAAAACAGAAACAAAAAGCAGTCAGCTGCAGCCGTGGCGGCATGTTGCATCAGGTCTGTGAAAATGAAATTTGATCCATGAGGACGCTCTGAATAATGTTTCCGTGAAGCTCAAGGCTTTCCAGACACCTGAAACCAAGCAAGGATATTTACAGTAGAGTGACGAAGACGTTTAATACAGTGGAACACAGAATGAGCCTATTTGTATTAAACAGTAGAGTTATTGAAATAAAAACATGTTATACACATGTTGCATGTTTAGAAAGTTGCACAAAGACACTTTGTATACACCTGTGTTTCACTCTCTCTCCCAGAGTAAGCTGGAGGTGGGTCTGGAGGAGAGGGAAAAGGAGGAAGACTGTTTCTATCTGTTTGAGTTGGACACCAGTTCAGTGTGTCCTGTAATTGAGTCCAAGCTCAGCACTGGCTCCATTATCAGCACTGGCTCCATTATTCTCATCATGTATGTAAAGTCATCTGTTAATTTAATGAATGTGAGAGCTTGTGATATTACAGATGATCAATAATCATAACCTCTCACATTTCAGTGGTTTCTCTCTTCTGGCTGTTTACCTTGTTGGAGGTTTCCTCTACCAGCGGGTGATCGTTGGAGCTAAAGGGGTGGAGCAATTCCCCAATTATGCTTTTTGGGTGGAGTTTGGAAACCTGGCAGCGGTAAGCTAAATCTAATTGATGAACACCGTCAGTGAAAGGTCAGAGTCTGATGAAATAAAAATAAATAAATAAATAAATAAGGACAATTGTTTTTGTTTTTTTTCTTCGCTGTGCTTACAGGATGGCTGTGACTTTGTGTGCCGGTCGCGCAAGCGAGAGGAATCGCCAGCTTACAGGGGAGAGGCTGCAGACAATTTACAGGAAGAGCCAGAGGAGACAGATGACCAGTTGCTGCCTATGTGACCTTAGTATGTTGGGACTAAAATCTTCACCGTGTGATGCAGTTTAATCGGTTACAGCTTATCAGGCTGCTTGTAGACACAAGTCTGTTTTCTTGTGGGGGGGTTGTGAGTGAATTACGTCAGTACCTGCTAATTCTGTGTTTATTCCAGACTTGTGCCTAGGGCAAAAAAATCTTTCATCTCCCTGTCACACAGGAGGGCATGTTACTCATAGGGCTGATGATCCTGTCCACACTTTTTACACCGTACGTTTCAAACAGTTGTTTGATGTCAGACAAATGAGTGATTCCTCCAAGAAAGCTATTTCACAATAAAGACTCTTCTGTGAAAATCTGGCAGAAAAGGGAGAATTTGAAGAATCATATTTCTATCTTGTGTCAGCTAAATGCCACATTGTGTACAGTTCTTTTCTGCTAAACGAATGCTTTATTTTTTTTCTCAGATGTTGTTGGTTTGTCACGAGCAGAGGGGTGTACTGAAAAGCAAATTCAATATAATTGGTGGGGTTGTGTTAGCTGGCTTGATAAAAGCCTAGAAGCCCAGATAAGAGATAAGGGTTACAATGGTGGTTATCAGTTTTCTTCATTAACTCAGGCTTTCTGCTTCATGCTCTGTGCAGTTTTAGATGCGTCATTTAACTCTTTGACTTTACAAAATCGATCATTTGAGCTCCGTCTAATCAGGTGATACAGATCTATAAATAACATGCAACACTGCAGCTGCAAAGGAAACGAGAGTAATGCTGCCGAAAATCTTTAATCTTGTGAAGTCACGATCATTACACGCACACTTATCAGTAAATTAAATAGTTTACCTCATAATATATTTATTTCACCTCTGCTGTTGATTTCTAATGTGACAAATTACAGCTCTTAAACTTTAACACACTCCCACAGCCTAAAGAAAGCATCACTTCAGTTTGTCGTCACTTGTAAGATAAATTACTTTTATTCATTCAGAATTCTTGGTGTAACAGTTCTAAACTTTGTTCCAGTAGGTGGAATTCTAGCGGATTAGGACCAAAAATAAAGACATTTATAAAAGAAAAATTGAATATTCCAGTTAGAATCTGCAGTGCTGTTTTAGAAGTGTCTCAACAGGTTTTATATTCTGGATAAATGACATTCCTACAGCAGAGAATCTGTATTGCAGCTAAAGCTTACTGTAAATAAGCGAATCAGTGAAAATGTGGCTCTTCAGTTCGATTGCAAACCGAAAGGCTGCGCAGGACCAGGCTACATGTATGACAGTAGTTAAGATGCTGAAAAGAGAGTGAATGAAAGCCCAACATACCTTGCTAACCCATTAATCTGGCTTCATAGTACACCCCTCTGTGTTTATTTGGGTTGAGCTTGCTTAATGTTCACAGGCATACAAATAAATGTGTGTGCAGTTTAAACAGTTATTGTTTAGGTTAAAAAGTCAGGTTTGTAACATGTGAATGTAAATGTTTAAGTACAGGGACTGTACTTACAGCCTTACCACACATTTAGAAATCAGTGCAAACAAACCAAAGTTGAACTGAATTTGATTTTTAGCTGGGCGTCGTCCTTTCTCACATGTTGCAGAGAAGCTCAGCGCTAAGATCCCAGTCAGAAGGTCGGCTGCTTGACTGAAATCTGAGCTCCACGGTTTAATTTTTGTCAGAGGTCAGTGGTGCTGACGCAATACCAACGAAATTTGTGGTGAGGAGCAAAGCATCCAACTAAAATTCAAAATTAAATTCACTTAATGTATCTTTTGTCATTTAAATGTTGCCTGTAGTGATGAGAATTTGAAGGCAATTATATCTGAATTCTGCTATTTATACTTATTCAGAAATTGTCTTCTGTGCTTTTTCATGAAATAATCAAACATAAAGGAATATTTACATTTTAATAATCACAAAACAGTTTAATAATGAACATTATAGTGCTTAAACGCTGACCTGCTTCTTGATGTGGTGAAATTGACCCAAAGCGCAGACACAGTGCTACATGTACCCACCTTACTACTATAGACTCATGTTCAGGCTGCAGTAGGAGATGCATACGGCAGCAATGAGGGTACTTCATTTTCAGTACTCTAGTTGTAAAAATGTTACACTTTTAAACTTGACATTAATGGGATTTATAATATTTTTACATAAACCTAAACATCAGTGCTGCTAAGGACTGAACCAGGCTTTTTTTTTTGAACAGGACGTGAATGTTATTTTTCTATTAATTATCATTGAGTTATGCTACTTGTATTCACTGTGAGCACTGATATTTGGTCTTTTTCGCTTTTGTGTTAACACTGAATTTTCTTTGCTTAGTTCACTGGTCTGAGGTTTCATATGATTAATGTTATGTTTGGCTAAAAATTGACACAAGTCACAAATCTTTGGGTTTTTTTCTGATTCTATTAAAAAGAAATGATAAAACTAGTTTATGCTGTGATAACTCCATAAACCTATGTGCACTCATCTTTTAGGATTTGATGGAATAAATTAGGTTATATTAGAAATAATGGATTATATAAACAAATGCATTCATAAACTAGAATAGTCATAAACCTCGTATTAAATTTGGTGCAATTAAGCGCTTATAGTGATAAACTGTTGTTAACTAACATGGAGAAAGAGGCTCAGACATGACCAATGTTTATTCTTGAGCACACATCTTTTAGCAGCTTTCTTGTAATTTTTAAGTAGCCTTCAGGAATAGTCCTCCAGGCTTCTTGAAGACATTCAAAACTCTTCTTTAGGTGTTGGGTAATTTTTGCTCCGTTGTCAAAATGATCCCGCACTCCTTCAGTAAAATTGAGGTCCAGGCCATGGGGAGGTATGTTTTCACTGTACTGACAGTGTTTCTGGGAACATTGTGAAGATTTAGGCTAGGCGTCTTTTTATGCTTGAATCACTAAAAGGTTAGTGTATGACTCCTAGAAAATATAAAGAAACGAGGAGTGTCTTTTGCTGTTGATAACTGTAGTTATCAAAAGTACTTCTATTCATTACAAAGGTTAGCTCGCTGTAAGTTTTTAAAAAACATATAAAAACTAATTGCATAAATCCCAGTTTGTTTGCCAAAGTACACAAATAGATTTCGATGCAGTTTACACACTGAAACAGTAGGTGGCTCCGTCCGTCTGTTAACAATGGTTTACAGTCTTCCAGAGTATCCAAAAAAGAAGAAGAAGGAGGGGAAAAGAACTGCTTTGTGAGGGGCGGGGTTTTGTTGGAGGCAAAAAACCTAGAAATCCCTGTCGTTGTTGGCAGCTACAACCAATATCCGAAAAAGAACTCAATTTAACTGTGAAAAGGACGGAAAGCCAAGAAGAGGTAGACACAAACGGACACCGAAAGGCATTAAGCTCTGACATGTAGCAGCAGTAATAGTCAGCTAGCTGCTTGCTTTCTCTCTGCAGAAAACAGATAGCATTGCTAATTAGTTAGCCTCTGTTTATGTTTTTTAGTTAGATGTTTGCGTCAAACAAACGACTCATCTACTTTCATTTTTCTATATATGCATTCGGAGTTTTGCTGCACACGGGAATGCATTTTTTTAACTATGGTATACTGTACTAGTGTCGAGAGATCGTTAAACCTGTGTAATCCTTTGTAGTTAGCCATCGCTGGATAGCTAGCTTCCTTTGCTATTTTCAACTTTTCCTCCATGTTGGTCTTTCTTTCCTACCCATCTATCATCTTGACAACAGGCCTGCTGTAGAAAATACCACAATGCTCCTGCTTGCCACGATAGTAAAAACTCGTGATATGCCCACAAGAGAGAATAATCTGCTGCACTTTAAAAACATAAACAATCAATTGGAAACTTTGAGGGTGCAGTCCAACAAAGGACGTTTAATAATCCGCCTTTGTTTATATTTAATGACTAATCATTTCATTTGTCGCCTATTAATTATTTTTTTCTTTATTTTTCTCTGTGCCCACAGTGAGAAATAGCAAATACACCATATAGATCGTTTATAGTTAAAACTGTTGGCACAGCTACTTCTGATGATTGGCCTTTTCGTTTTGAGCAGTAAACATGGATGCAGGTGAAGACCAAAATACAGGCACCAACAATGGAAATTCTCAGACAAGTGGCAATTCTCATGCACCACAGATAGCCCGCATGTCTCTGTATGAGAGACAGGCTGTACAGGTGAGTGATTGTGTCCAAATGTTAACAAAATGAATGCTTTACATGTCACAATAACAGTACCATTTAAATAAAAAAATGAAAAACAAACTTTTGAATTGGTATTAGCCAAATAAGTATGTATGTATGTTTTTTTTAGGCTCTGCAAGCTCTGCAAAGACAGCCTAATGCTGCTCAGTACTTCCAGCAGCTCATGCTGCAGCAGCAGATCGCAAATAGTGCTCAGTTCCACAACTTAGCTGCTGTGCAACAGGTATGACAAGAATATACATGCACAACAACAAGAAAAAGACTAAAATAAAAACAAACAGACATGTCCCAATCAAACCTTTTCATGTCTCTTTAAAACAGGCCACACTTGCTGCTAGTCGCCAGTCCAATACTCCAAGTAACAGCATCTCCCAAGTGCCCACCACTGTAAGTTTTTGTAAATTATTATTTAATTATATCTTACAGATAATTAGAAAAATTTGAATCTTCTTTCAGCTGCACCCTTTAGGGGTTGCCACAACGGATCATTTATGTTCATCACAGTTTATCCCTTGCTTCCTCTTTTGTAACACCAACAATCTGCATGTCCTCCTTCACTACATCCACGAACCTTCTCTCTGATTTTCCTCTATTCTTCTTACCTACCAGCTCTATATTCAGTATTCTTTGTCCAATATATCCACTATCAATCCTCTGTACATGTTCAAAACACCTCAGCCTTGGCTCTCTTAAAGTTTGAGTTAAAATATAAATATGTGTGTGCCTTCCAGGTCAATCTAAGCACCACCTCTGCGGGAGGGACTATGTCCAGTCCTCGTCCTCATGGTCCGGCCACCTCTGCAACCAAAACTGCTATCAACCAGTCAGTGCTGCTGGGTGGAAACTCAGCAGGACCGGGACAGATGTATCTTAGAGTGGGTTAAAACTGATTATCCACAAAATCTATTAAATGCATATACTTTGAATTAATTTATGTAACATATTGTTATGATATAGTAAGAACGGTTGGAAACCTTTGTGTAAAATTCACACTGACAGACAATCCAGAGAAAATGCAGGGAAATCATTAAATCTTTCTTGCAGTCATTAAGAGAAATAAAGGTTGACCATCTCTGCTGTTTCCCACATAGGTCAACCGTTCTCAGCTCATCTTCATGCCTGGTGGCCCAGCAACTGCTACTGTTGCAGCAGTTGCTCAAACTCAGCCCCAGCAGCAGCAGCAGCAACAGCACGAAGTTGCTTCTACCGGTGCTAGCACCCAGTCTGACAATGATCAGGTTTGTGTGCTTTTACCAAACGCTCTAGCCATGTAATCTTGAAGAAATGGTTGTGAAGGAAGAACTATTTAAAATTGATCACACCCTGCTCCTTTCTTCATCTCTCAGGTGCAGAACCTTGCCTTACACTGTGCTTCCACAACCAAAGCAGTTGCTGTTAAATCTGAGCTTCCAGAAAGGAAAGATGCTTCTGGCTTTCCTCTTGGTCAGCAACAGCAACAGAGTTTCCCACAGACGGTTCAGCAGCAACAAGTGCAACCACAACAGCAACAACAAATTGCCAAGAGCAGCTTTACACAACAGTCTGCCACAAATCCACTGACTGTAAAGACTGGAAATCAGGCTGCCATGACTGTAACTCCTGCTTCTTCTGTAGCTTCTTCATCCACTTCCTCTCCAGGACTCCCTCTCTCCCAACTCCTCCTGACCCCCTCTGCTGCACCGGTGATCCTAGTACCCACGTCAAATGTTCCTACCTCCACCCAGGGCTACCCTATTGGCTCAGTAGCACCAAAGGCAAATGTTAACACTCAAACTCTGGTGGTGCAACCCCTGCAACAGTCCAGCACTAATGTAGACAAAGGTCCTGTTCCAATACAGCCCAAGACAGTTCAGGGACACCGTTTACCGTTGCAGCTGCCCCCTCGACACCCACCGCCCATTCTCCCAGCTCCACCTAGCAATAATCAGTCCACTGCTGCAGGTCACAACCCTCCTCACATCCCTGTCCAGCTTGTGGGAGCCAGGCAGGGCGTAGCAGGAAATATGCAAGCTGTGGCCCTGGCACAGGCACGAAATAGCACAGCCCAGGAAAGTCCACCTGGTGGGAATGTTGGCACGGCCTCCAGCAACAGTACTATGGTAAGATCAAAGGATTTACTGCTTGGGTTAGGTGTAGGGAGAGACGTCTTTGTACAAGGGATTGTAACAGGGCATTTTTTTCCCCCTCACATGCTGTTAGACAAAAGCTCCTCTTGGCTCTCTCAAGAGGAAATATGACTGTGATGGCCTGAATGAGATGACAGAATCTTCAGACTCAGCACCAATGAAAGACTCGGCTCCTCCTTTATCTCCTGCACCTACAAAGGACTCAGGTACGTCAGCTTGTCTTCTCCAATTCATGCATAAAACGTTTGTAGAACGTCTTCAAAATTCTCACTGTAAGCTCATTATTTTTTCTTTTTCATGATTCACCAGCTCCTCCTTCAGAAGCTGCCTTCTCATCTCCTCCCACGCTTTCTTTGCCTCTCCCATTGTCAAGAGTAGGGCACGGGGACAAAGACAGAGCACCTGTTCCCCAGGCTGTCGTCAAACCACAAGTTCTCACTCATGTTATCGAGGGCTTTGTGATTCAGGAGGGAGCTGAGCCCTTCCCTGTAAGTGTGATAATACATGCACAGAGTCAGATAATGAATGTTAAGGTTACCATGAGAAAAAAAAAAGTGTCTTACTAGCTTGATGTGACAGGTTGCTCGGCTTCCCAAAGACGGAGATTTTGCCCTGGTTGGCTGCACAGAAAATGGACCTCCATGTAAGTGGTGGTTTATTATTCATTAAGTATGGTAGCTTTAAGCTGTGTTTATGGTCAGTAGTGTGAAGTCTTTCTTTCCCTACTCAGTGTTGAAGTGTGAATACTGTGGGAACCTTGCTCCAGCCAGCCAGTTCAGAGGATCAAAGAGGTTCTGTACTAATACTTGCGCCAAAAGGTACAGTTTTGTTTCTGTTTCAGCTTACATACACATTATGTGTTGTTTTGTTCCTTCTTAATTAGCAATAAAAGCTCATACGTTCAAAGGACATTCATATCTTATTAGGAAAACAGCTAAAGCCTTTGCAGTTTAAGCCACTGACTGCAGTATTTGGTTAGAACAGAGGTTCCCAAAGTGTGGGGCGCGCCCCCTGGGGGGGGGGGCGCAGAGCCATTGCAGGGGGCGGCACGATATGAGAAAAAAAAGACTGCTTGGACACTGGTAGCATAATGGAGAGGTTTTTGACGGGGCTCCCACACAAACGCAAAGCAGGAGATGAAGCATCGCCAAATATGTTTCCAAACCAACTTCCTTCCAAGCCAAAGACTAGAAAATATGGTGAAACATATCTTCCCTTTGGCTTCACCTGCACAAGTTCCAAGGTAGGTCTCCCCTGCAGAATTGATTTTCCCTGCGTCCGGAGCACGCGCTGGGCTCTCCAAGTCACGGACAAACAGTATCCCACATTCTTGATTTTAAGTTCACACACACTTCTTATAATAACTAACTACTCCTGACATTTTGGAGCTCTTTATACAGTAAAGTTACAGTGGGATACAAATAATATCAGGCTGATCCTGCCATAATTTGTTCCCCCCGTCCAAATCACGGACAAACAGTATCCCACAGTTGTTTATGTTTTTAAACTCATTTTGCACAGACGGGCATTTTTTGAAAAATGTATCGAAGATGTTTCTTGTAAAACAAAGGGGGGTCTAGCACTGGGTTAGAACATGCAAGCTCTGAAGAGTGAAATTCAAAGCAAAGAAACGATGTGCTTACAGTGAGTTTGAATTATTTGGAGGGTATTTGTTGCATTTATTTGCTTTAAAAATGCTTTAAAAAGAGAGCAAGTTTCTTACTATGTTCTGGCCTGTCTAGTTGAAGCTGCGATCTGCAGGTCTTGTCTAAGGGCTAAAATAAGCAAATTTACCCACTTACACTGAAGTTTGAAGCTAACACACTAACTAACAGGGTGGCACGACCGATTAAAGCAAATGATGAAAGTAGACAGATTCAAAGGAGGTGGAAGTACTTCTTTATCTGGGGCTCACGTAGCCCTTTGTCAGAGACAGTCTCTGCCATTTTAAAAATCCTGTAATTAGCATTGTAATTTTGAATCTACACAGCTGCAGAGCCACAGAGCCAGAGAACAAAAGCTTGAGAAAGTTAGTGTAGTAGAAAGTGATGTACATCTTTGAAATGTTTTTTCAGCTAAATCTCAAATTGATGGGGCTTTGAATGCAGTTTCCAATTTGCCACTATGGCACAGATAAAGCTGTTTCATGTTCGGGCTTGTGAGAAATGCTGTGCAAGAACAAAAATATTCTGCTTTAACATCAGGAAGCTTTTTTCTTTTTTTAATTCAGGCAGTAGCTTTCATACTCAGGCTGTTGTGAGTTGGCGCCACAGTGGCCTACTCTTATCTGAAAACATTTTTCTTGACAGAAAGATGGCTAAACAATATGTTTATCGATTTGCTGTTAATTGGCTTTATTTGAGAACACTAAGCAAGATATGTGTGCTGAAGACATCTGATCCTTAATGTGATTTTTATTTTACCCGTTTCGTTAAATGTGAAACTAAGTTTGACCCCCTCTTTAGACAATAGTAACACTGGAAATTTACTCAGGGGAGGCAAACAAACAAGAATGTCTCTCTCAGTGCTGACTTTGCTTTTCATTCGCAGGTATAATGTAAGCTGCAGCCAGCACTACAAATCCAGCAGAGGGAGAACAGCTGCAGGGCTGGCACCAAATCCAGCACCCACAGAGAGCATTGCTAGGCGTAGGGGCTCCACTCGCAGGAGCAGTTCTAATATCACCTCTAATAAAATATCAACCAAGCATCTACCTGTCAAGGTAACACCTGTAGGTTTTAAAGGATGTCTCGTGTGTTTTCTGTTGTTAATAGTCTTAAAAACAAAACAAAAATCAAGGACATTATGTTTGAAAACTAACATTCACAGCTGTTTTTGGAAATCCTTTTTTCTTTTTTGTCCTGCAACATCATAATAGTATAAAAATGCTGCTGATTGTAGTTCAATGTCTGCTGTTTTGGGTGCAGTTTAACTCCGAGTCCAGTCGTTCAGATGAAGTATCCAGCGATGGCGAAGAAGACGATTCTCCTTCACTGTCTCCGAGTTCTTCCCGCTCCTGCTCAAGAGCCGAGCACAGCGCTCTTCAGTCTGACAGCTCAGCTCCTGGAAGTCTTCCACTAGAGGGGGCTGGCTTCCTGTCTTCGACTCCTTCACAGTGGAGTGTGGATGAAGTCTACAGGTTTATCTCCTCACTTCAAGGTTGGTGGTCCATCTGATTACAGTTCACTCGTCACATGTTGTTTCTCTTTATTGTCTCCTGCATTAACTGAGTCTCTTGGTCGATCAGGTTGTGAGGAGCTGGCTGCCCAGTTTCAGTCTCAGGAAATAGACGGGCAGGCGCTGCTGCTTTTGCGTGAGGACCATCTCATCTCCACCATGAACATCAAGCTGGGTCCCGCTCTCAAGATCTGTGCCTCCATCAACAGCCTGCGTGAGTAATGCTGCCAGAAGGACTCCAGGATTGTGTTCTCATAGCCAACTTCTCACTGAAATCAACACTTGGACTCTTTAAAAAAAAAAAAAAAAAAAAAAAAAAGACTGAGAACTTTGGGATTAATGAAGATGCTCCATCGGTCTTGTAGAGACAAGAAGATGGAGAGTTTACTTTCAGGACACTGAATGTGCAGAAGACATGAATGCATATGTGTGAGTGGTTCGTGAGAAGTCCAGTATACATGTCAGTAGTGTTTTTCTTTTGTTTTTTTCTGTCACTGTGAGTAGAGGCGTTTTTACACGTGGAAGGAGAAACTGCAAATCAGACAGCATAGCGACATCGGTGCTAGGACAGTTCACCACTTGGGTGCAAAAAAAAAAAAAAAAGAACCTTGCCTTCTTGTTGTATTTCAATCGGTGCTTTAACTTTAGCGACGTGATTAGCAACAGTCCATTACATTGATATTTCCGTTCTTTTTGTAGTTAAGCTTATAGTTTGCCATAGATGTTCCATCCAGGCTCCAATCATATCACGGAAAAGACACAGAAAGCCTGGGCTTTTTTAATTAGGTTATTAAAACAGTTATTGAAAGTTTAGTTTTGTATCTTTTCCATTTTATACTACAAACAAAATTATTTTTTCATGGATACTGTAGTTTTAGTGGCTTTAATCAACCTAACTACCTGAAAATAGGTTTTCCTCATGGTTTGCTCTTTCAACGACTGGAAGCGCTCTCTGTGCGTGTATGCAGTACTACCAATAAAAAGTACCTGTTACTGGAGCTTTGTGTGTTTTTGTTTTTATCTCCTCCACTCAATGAAAGCCGCATGAAAAATAAGGTCATCTTTATTTTATTCACATTTGAGTTCATGTAAACAGATTTTCATGTTCACATAAACTGAACTTGATCAGTAAACATAATTTACAATGGAAATAATGGCAAAATTACATTGATGGGTCCTTCATTTCCACACTTATGTCTGATACGAAATCATGAAAAAATGTGGCAAATATATATATTGTAACATACATTGGCATCTTCAAACAAAATTAGCAAACCATCATGTATGGACAGTATTTAGCACAGGTTCAGGTTGAAGCTGTACGTCGGTCAGGTTTTACGGGTCCAAATGTCGAGTCGGAGGTTTTATTTCTCCAACTGAACATTAGAGACATTGGGAAAGGCAAGACACATGAATGAAATTTGGAAAAAAAAAGAAAAAAAACAACCTAATGTTTCCCAAAGTTAACTGTTGAAAGAAGGAAAAATGAGCAATTTCAATTCCCAGAGTGATCATACCCAGAGTTTTGAGCTATTGTATTGCATCTGAACGTCATTGTTTTGTTTCGTAAAAAGTGCTTTTGCTGAGGATAGCTGCAATCAGAAAACAGTGTAGCTGTTGGCTTCGCCGTATCCAGCTTCTTGAAGGTATTGCTCAATGTTAACTGTCCCAGATGCCTTGATGACCTTGTCAGAGGCCGCCTTCTCTCCTGAAGCCAGCTTCTTGCTCACTTCTGCCAGAGTGGGTCTTTCTTGATCCTTCCACTGGCAGCAACCTTTAATGATCGTGTACCTGTGCGAAGAAGAGATGAAGAAATTTATCTGACTTTTGCGGTGATTAACGAGAGTAAGTGTAGCGCTTCATGTTTGGCGTTTCTGGAGTATGCAGTGGACACTCACAGTGCGTTGGAGCAGTTAGATGGTTTTTTAAGATTTTTTCCTCGCTGATGAAACTGCAGAAGCTCATTAGCCGGGATCTCTGCAAACGGAGCTTCACCTGGACAAACGCAAGAGAAATTAGTAGATACATTATAGCGTATAAATGTGAAAACTCTTTGATGCAATCCTGTGAAAAAAACCAAGTCCACCCTTACTCTTTCCATAGGAATTAAGATGGTAAGTAGCAGTCTGGGAAAAGATACTAGTAATGATCTAAAAGAAGAAACTGGTGCTGTCCATCAATCTTGGAGGAATTGAAAGGCTATTTCCAAACAATTTGAAGTCTGTGATGTTACAGCGAGAAAGATTCACATGGAAAACATTCAAGACAGCTGCCAGGAGTCAATGAGGCCGGACTGTGCAATGCTCAGAGAAGCTTGTGAAGTTAATGACAGTACAATTAGAAAAAGACTGAACAAGTACGACTTGTTTGGAAGGCTTGCCAGGAGAGAACCTCTTCTCTCTGAAAAGAACACGGCAGCATGACTTAGATTTGCAAAGCTGCATTTGAAGAAACCACAAGACTTCTGGAGCAAAGAGACTAAAGTGGAGATGTTTGGTCAAATCAAACACTGAGTTAACCGTGAAGTCCTCTGTATACCAAAGTATTCTAGAGTCAAATATGAGGCCATCAATCTGATAGCTAAAACAACAGAATTGCTCAAATGACCTCAATCTGACTGAAATGCTGTGGTAAGACTTTAGAAGAGCAGTGGATAAATTAATCTGAACTGAGCAAAGTTTCATGTGACTGCATAGAAATAAGTACACAAGTGTTACTTTGCAATGTTAAAATACAGTAAATTATAAAGGTTTGCATGACTTTCTTAGGTAACTCTATCGAATTAAATAATTTACAGCTTAAGGATCAACACTGGCACAAAAATCCTTTTAAAATCCAAAATTACTGTCACACACATGTATTGTTTTTAAAACACTGAGTCCATCTGCACACAGGAACCCAGAGTAAAGTGAGTAAAAAGTACAGAGACATGTCTAACAACTAATTCAAATTGTTCTATTATTCAACTCTTGAAAGATGTATTCATTAATACTTTTTAAAGTTACGAGTATGTTCTAAAAAGTAAGAATTGAACTTACCCAAAGTTGTCATTTCATACAATAAGATACCAAAGGACCAGCTAAAAAGGGACAGACAAAAGCAACTGATGTTACAGTCTTTCTTCCAGGAGTTTAATAACAAGCTTGTAGACTACACATTTCATGTAGCAACATCTCTATCAGAGGATATTAAGGTAAACAAAGCACCAAGACATCTTTTATAGACGTGACACATAAAATTGGGCTCAAATGAGATCTAACAAGAACTCACACGTCGCTTTTCTCACTGGCAGGCCTCTTGGCTAGCACCTCTGGTGCCTGCCATTTCTTCATGCTCGGATCCTCCCTCTGCGTGGCTCCTTGGTTCTTTCGTGTATAGACTCCATGCAGGCCCCAAAGCTTGGCTGTGAACATCTTACTGATCAGTACACTACGGGCACGGATGTTTCCATGGAGAAGATCTTTGCTGTGAAGGAACGCCTGATCGGGCAACATGACAGCGAAGTCAAGATTAACCAGATGAGCATGTGCAGTTCCTATAAATATTAAAAGACTGCCCTCAAGCATTAAAAAAGAGCCAATGAAAATACAGTATATTTGTATACTAACCAGTGCACTGGCCACCTGGTTTGCCATGGTAAATATTCGTCTCTCTGTCATTTCACATGACGGATCCCCATTGTCCTGGAAAGGCAGTCACAAAAACGTCTAAATAATTCTTCTTTTACATCTCGATTTGGAGATTTACATTTAGATTTGATCATACTTGAAGGAGAATCAATGTAGCACACGCTGCATCTTTGAAGCTCATTAAAAATGTATCTCCCTACCTCTCTGCATCTCCACAAGAAGCTGAGCAGGTCTCTGTTTTCCAGTTCTTCCACAACTGTAACCAGGGGAGCTCGCAGTGACACCACACCTAGGAGCTCAGGCAGGAAGGGATGTGGTCCGAGCTGGGCCAGGAAGGAAGCAAAGCCCAGGAAGTTGTGCCTTTCTGTGGCATTAGCCGAGTCTGCCAACGAGAGAAAAAGTAAATGCTGAATCTTGCACTGAAAACCAAATGAGATCTGCAAAACTCACAGATAAAACCTTGGTGAAAATCTCACCATTTAGCACTCGCAGTACCACATTCCTGTTTTCCATACGGGCCCTGTAGATGGACACGGAGGAGTCTGTGCGCAGGGAGAAGGTGCCAGAGAGAGGCGTGACCAGGTTGAAGGACTCGGGGAGCCTCTGGCGGGGCAGCTCTCTGGGCTGCGGCGGGAGAGTGAAAGTGGGCTTGAAAATCTCCTGTGGCGGTGGGCTGGGATGTTGAGGGAGTGTCTCCACAGAATTGGAAAATGCTTTATTGAGGTAGGTGTGCGGGGACTGGAAGGTGGAGTAGGAATTGGGCATGTCCAAAGCAATGCTTTCATGCTCCAGAACATTGATACCTGATGGAGCTGCAGAGAGAATAGAGGCTTGTATGAAAACACAGGGAGTAAATGAGACCATAACCTAGACGCTATTTCAAGTCATGTTATTTAACATTTATAAAAAAGTTGAGAAGCAGAAACATGCATGTGGTTTTGAACACATAAAATTGTAGTAGTTGCTTATATAAGGATTTTTTTCAGTACTTATTAATGCACAGTATTTGTAAACTCCTTCACCTGAAGTTACATCTGCCTAACACAACATTACAATGTGTTACAAACCATTTATTAAATGTTCGTGTTTGCTTATATGAGTTAAATAAATTAAACAGTTCCAGAAAAACAATTAAAATTTGCACATCTCACAGCAGTGAGCAAAATTAAAAGGACACAAAAGCTCAAAATATTATTATTGTATTATTTTTGTTCATTTAGATTAAATTTTATATAATGCTGTTTCATGAACAAGTAAATACAGGCCACAAATTTGACTTAAACTACCAATATCACAAAAAACATTCAATCAATTCAATTTTATTTATGCAGCCCCAAATCACAACAACAGTCGACTTCATTCTTTTTTGTGTTCTTACCATCAATGCCATGCAGTATCCTCCTGGTAGTGACCTTTGACTTTGGACGGATACGATCGACCTTCTCTGGACAGAAGCGCAGCAGTAAAATGAAGACCAGAGTTATCAGAAAGCTGGCCAGCAGGAAGACGGGCACAACGATCACCTCCTGTTCGTACACTCGGATCTCTGCAAACAGGGAATGTACACAAGGAAACGTCCGTCTTTAGATTCAAAGTACTTAAAGTGGCAGATGTGGTTATGCAGTCTATGCTAATATTTTTGCTCAGCTGACGTGCAGAGTTTATCTTCTATCTTCAGGCGAAGACAGAAGACGTCTCTCTAACAAGGGTTAGGCTCGTCAAGCCCCATAAATGGTCAGACCTGTTTAGTGAGCAGAAGTAGCCACAAAACTTACCACAGATAGCGTCTCCAGTCTTGCACTGAGAGTCTGCAGCTGATACTGAAGACATCCTGTCACATATTTAAAAGAAAATAAAAAGAGATGAAGAGATGCAAGAAGCTCACACAACCAGACTTCATACTGAGGAGGTTTTTAGTGCTTTCATACACTTAAAAGTTGTCCAGATATTTTCTCAGTAGGAAAACCATTGATTTCTTTGTTATGGATGAAGTAGTCAAATTAAAATGTGTTGCCTGACAGGCCTGTTGTTCCTGGAACAGAATCTGTTAATAGTAATGTGACTCTTACAGGTAATCAGTACGAGGAGGCATCTGAGCAAACAGGTAACTGAGACCAGAAACGTCAAATGTCGTATTGCTATCTGTGAGGTATACGGAGCATTTCCCTCCTGCTACAAACTAGTCATAAACATAAACAGCCCGTCAGAGTTAAAGTCTAACACCTTTATTTTTGTCACGGAGGCTTTTGGACTACTTTAATCAAAGATGTATATCAGAAAAAGCCTAACAAAGCAGTCCTAATGATCTATGTCTAAATTCATAGAAGCTCATCTTCATGAGCACGCTTTTACGTCACAGCCAAGAGCTCCAAACCTGTTTACCTGCATTTTTTCATCACATTAGTTCCAGTGATGCACTACACGCCCAAAGGCCAAACATGATTGGCAAAACAGCACCGGCTCATTCACCCAGACTAAAAATAATACATTATGTCGTAAAAATCACTAAAAGGCTCCAACCACACTACAGCCGCTTTCATAAAGTCAACATAGCGTGCATTAATCAGCTCACTCTTCCTACATGCTGCCACAAGGACAGGTCATGTGTTACAAGCAGACAGAAGAAAAATAGGGGTCAAAGCCTTACCTCACCACCTGCAGTTTACTCTTAACAGCCAAACGAGAAATAATCAAAAGTGAAATCCTGTTACTGCGGTCAGGCACTTTTCATACATCTTCCCTGCTGAAGAGTCCGGGCTCAGCTGGGCTGTTCAGAGCTTCATTGTCTTGTTGTTCTCAGGTGATTTGTCAGGCTCAGGGGATCAATGTGCTCTCTGCTACTCTTCGTTCAGCCTTCTGTGTTTTCTTAACTCCACCCTCACCTGCTTCACCATATCCTTCTCCTATTTACTCCTTCCTTCTTCCTCCTTTCCACCTCCCTCCTCCTCAGAGTCTGCTGATGAGCTCTACCACATTCTGTAATGTGCTTTTCCCTGAAGTACAGCAGCGACTCGTGACCCTTGCCTTCCTCGTCTTTGTGTAAGGAAACTGGTACTGCTGCTCCTTGTAATTTTGTTTCAGTCGCTGGCCCTTTGTTAAACGTGTTTGGTAGTCTTTTGCTCAGAACTGGTATAACAAGCTCTGCCATCTCTGGAGTATTTAGTGAAAAGATTATCTTGGTCCAAAGAATTCACAGCAACCACATAACAGATTCTGTTTTGTGTTTAGTGCAAAATATTTACACCTAAAATTTTAAAGTAGGGGGTAGAAGGAGAGTCTGTAACCTTCACTGTACAAAGACACGGTTACTTACAGTATATTTACAAGTAATTATTCATATGACAGCAATACTTGATGTTTGCAATATTACAGTTATTGTCAAGAAAACACGTAGTTCAAGCTAAACATTAGAAATGCTGAACACACACAGACTTGTGTTACTTTACGATACACTATGTGCTCACACACCACACATTAATCGCTGGCTCTCCACTCAGTGTGTCTTTTGTCCCGTCTTCAGCACTTAAACTCCCAACTGATCACAGCAGATGGCTGCCTGCTTCTGCCGGAGGTTTCTTCCTATTAAAGGGGAGTTTTTCCTTCCAACTGTTGCCAAGTGCTCATCTGTAGGGGAGTCGCTTGATTGTTGGGGGTTTTCTCTGCGTTATTATAGGGTCTCTACCTTATGATATAAAGCACTTTGAGGCAACTGTTGTTGTGATTTGGTGTTATATAATTAAAAATGAATTGAACTGAACTTTATGCATGAATCATTTGATTTTATTCAGGAGTTTAACAGCCGAGCTGCCCTGCCGTTTGAGGCGAGGCATACAATCAGAGGGGCACGGCACTGTAGACACTGCGCCAGTGCTGTCGAAGTGATTTCAGCTATTTGCACAACAGCAAGTGTGCAAAGTATTTCAGTATACTGTAGCGTCTTTCTTTCCACTTTATGTTGTGGCATCATACATTTGTGACATAACAAACATTTAATGCATTTATCCATTTCCACATCCCGTTCTTACCCAGACCAGGAAAAGAGAGGATATTTACGCCCACAACAGGTCATTAACCTCACACAAATCTAAAACAAACAAAAAGCCACATCCTCTCTAACATTAATACCTGAATGCAGTTCAGCTGAAGGAGGATATAAAGGCCTCTGCTTGCCTGCCTGTGAAAGGGTTGAAATTCAAAACCTGCTTGCTGTGAATGATGGGTTACAAAGGGAGCGATGGATTAATTAATAATGACGTAGTAGTTCTCAGCGAGGTGACAAAAATCTCATCTCGTCTTTCTAAGAACGTCTGAACTTTCCGTCAGGAAAGGTGTTTCAAACCTGTGGCACAAGGGCCAGAAACGGCCCATCAGATATTCCAGTTCAAATTACTGCAAAGTCATTAGTTGTTAATAATTTAAATGAAAAGCCTTTTTATGGTGTTGTAATTTGATGCCAGGACTACTAAACAGGAAAGAAAATATATGAGAAGTATTTTTATATTTAGACGAGATCATAAAGGCAGAAAACACTTTTGCTCTGTTACAAAAACTTTACATATGAAGGTTTTGGTGCCTTGAAAGATTCACTCTTAAATGTAAATTGTAATGTACATTTAATGAATAATGACTCATTAATATTGTTTTTTTTTAAATATGTTAACTATGAACATTTTAGAGGGATGTTTTTTAGGTTATCATTACCATAGTTTTACTGCTTCAGCCCACTTGGAGATTAAACTAAGATGTACGGCCTCATAAACTATGACTCCTCCTGGTTTAACCAAATTAGCACTTAACAATATATTAACACTCAGGATGATATATATTTTAGATATCATCCTGAGGATGATATATTGGTCCAGGGTGTACCGGCCCCACTGCAACTCTGAATTGGTGAAGTGGAAGAAAACGGGTCAATATTTCAGTCATGAATGGAAATAATGGGCCAACTGACCAGCTGGCAGTTAGAAGACATTTAAAAATCACAAATGTCAGCACTGGCAGAGAAAAAAAAGTATCAGCTGGGACCATGAATATTACTGTAACAATAATAATAATAATAATAATAATTATAATAATAATACTAAGGTTTAGTACAAGCTGCCAAAAATACTTTTCTTGTATTTCAAAGGCTTTTATTAGGCACATAAATAGCAGCACAATTGTATGATGCATTAATCACAATACTAGCAGTAGATTACATGATATGTCAAAATATGAGCACTGAGGTCTGTGAACACTGGTTGATCCTGGTAGACACACATCATGTGACCAAATCTACACCCACATTCGTTATTGTTGTTGTTATTAGGGTTTTTTATGACTAACATTAAAAAAAAAGTCATATGTATACGCATATTTCAACAGTACCAGTTTGGAAACTTGTTACTGCCACTGACAGAGCCTTTCACAACTTGGAAAACTGGGATTTTAATTCCAGAAAAATGAAAGATGGAACTTAATGACAAATCAAAACTGTGAGCAAATCGTCTTTAGATGAAAACAGGTTTCATTTTACAGCTTGGCAGCTGATTTGCTGGGTTGAGGTCCCAGCCATTTCTCTCCTGAAACAGAGAACAAAATGTGACTGAATAAGAAACTGCCAACAATAAGAAGGAAAAGTAGTGCCACTGCCTGGAGAGATGTGTGTCTTTCTCCAGAGTGCCAAACACTTTTTTGTTTGTTTTTGTAATTTTGAAATCATAGGGGATTTACAATAAAAACAAAACTAGAATAACTTTAATTGTTAGAGAGCAACAAGTTCAAAAAATAAGTGACAATTGATTCCTTAATATCGATTCAATATTCAGCTAAAAAGAATTACTAAAAGAGCCAAAAGTATGCAAAGTCTTTCACTGACTACAAGTTAAGGTGTCATTTTATTCCATTTACTTGAGCCAGTTTGATAGTAAATTTGTAGAGATGGTAGAATCGTATTCTCACCGATGCAGTGGGCCATGAGCTCAAATCTGTCAGATCCAAAGAACATCTCTGGCTTTCCATCAACATGACACACAATCATGGGGAAACCAAAAGCCTGACAAGGATTTAGGAGGAGAGATTTGGGTTATAGCTGATGGTTTGTTTGTTTTTCACTTTGCTAGATCTACAAGAGGAGCTGAAGGACAACTGACCCCATAATCAAGTGCAGCCTGTGTTGTGCTTTTAAGCTTCTCTTTGACCTGCGTTGAGGTGGACATGGCCAACAGTTCTTTTATCTCACTTTCAGACAATCCAGCTTTCACTGCTGCCTGCAAAAACACAAAAAGTCTCAAAATTAAATTGTGCTTCTTAATTTTGTTTTAAATGCAGCCAGGATGTTAAAGAGTCTGCACCTCAGACAGCGACGCAGGTTCAGTGATGTCTTTGTCTTCACTCCAGATTCTTCTCCACAGCTCACGGGACACATTCACCACCTTCTCTCCATCCTTTTCTTTTTCTTGCACTGCTGCCACAAATCGCATTGCAGCCAAGCTGCCTAGAAGAAGAAGAAAAAAAAAAGGGCACTAACATGCATCTGTTACCTGAACCACTATTGACAAAATCATGAGATGTCACATCTCAAGCCTAATATTTCAGTAAATCTCTTAATCTGCAGTTCTTTATTCGATCTTTGGTGAAAATCATTAAAAATTTTGAAGGAGGGTTTCTTATGAACCATACAACAGTATCTGGAATTGTTGGCTCTCTATAAAAAGGGAAGTAAACTTTCTTAGGTACACACATTCATTGCAAATATTGATTCAGCCAATCACATGACAGAAATTCAATGCATTTAGACACGTGGACATGATTAAGACAACTTGCTGAAGTTCACACTGAGCATTTGAATAGGGAAATAAGGTGATTTAAGTGACTTAAAACGTGGCATGGTTTTTGGTCCCAGACTGGTCTGAGTATTTCACAAACTGCTGATCTTCTGGGATTTACAGAGAATGGTCCAAAAAAAAAGAAAATATGACAGCGGTAGTTCTCTGGGGGAAAATATCTTCTTGTTACCAGAGCTGGTTTTGTCTGGTTTCTTGAAATGTCATCAGACGTCATCCAATAGAGCACCTTTAAGATGTTGCGTAACTGGAGACTCACGTCATGGATGTGCAGCAGCTGTGTGATCAACATGGACCAAAATCTTTGAGGAATTCTTATGAATTAAGGCAGTTCTCAAAGCAAACGCGGGTCCTATCTGGTACTGGTGAGATGTACCTAATAAAGTGTCAAGTGTATATTGTGTTGTGCTTACAGCTTGTTTTGCCACAGCCAAGTGTTTTAAAGTATTAAATTAAATTTGCTTTGTGTTGCTTTAACACCATGTCACAAGTCATGACTACGACATTATCACTTACCCAAACTTTTGAGAGTTAAGAATAGTAGAGTACAGTTTCCCATATCTGAAGATAATCTGTTTTAGTTGCATGTTCCCCCCCCCCTTAAAAAAACAACAAAAAGTAGTAGACACTTATGTTTTTCTTTAAATGTGGAACTTCTGTCAAAATCAAGCGTCATTGCTTCAGTTAAAATGTCTTTAGGGGTCAAATAAGGTCTAATAGGGTCAAATAGCTTGGGGGTCTAATAGTCTAATCAATAGACATTATAGAACTGATTCTGCTTGTACCTTTCTGGAACATGACCTCAAAGGGGTCAGCAGGCGACTGCAAGGGGACACTGAAGTATTCTGCCAAGCGGTTGAGATCTTTTGCCATGTACGCGAACTTGTTAGGAACCAAACCAGGAGGCTTGTTGCCTGTCAAGAAAGAGAAATGTGAGAGCAAACAGAGTCAGTGCGCACCCGGATTTGACCGTGCAGCGTGTCCTGCAGCAGGTTTACAGGTGCCTGACTGATCTTTACTGACCCGCTCCGTGCATGATGCCACCCAGAAACGCAGGGCGCAGTTTGAGGTCGATGTTCCAAACGTTTCTGTAGCGGCACATGACCTGCAAACACATGAGATATTTGCGCATCTCCTAAACAAACCGATCTGATGCTGTGGTGCACATCAAGACGGCACAAACCTCGAAACCAAGCCATGAATACGGAGAAACTACATCGTAGAACAACTCCACAACTTTTCTGGAGGTCATCCTGGGGTCAGCAGCCGCTCTTTGAGTTGTTAGCAAGAGCTTTAAATGAAGAGCAACAAAAACCTTAACGGCAGCGTGCGAATAATTCACAAGGAGTGTTTAGTTTTTGGGGGCAGCCTCTGAGCAATGTTCACTGTGTCAAAGTTCAACTAACCTGAAGCAGAGCTGCTCGGTACGGTGGCCCTGAGAGGCCAAACGGACTGCAACTTCAGAAAACACTTGCAAAAAGAAAAATGCTGCAAAAAGGAAAACGCTGCAAAAAGAAAGATGCTGCACTGCAACTTCAAGAAAAACACTGCACTTCAAAAAGAAAAATGCTACAAAAAGAAAGACGCTGCACTGCAACTTCAAGAAAAACACTGCACTTCAAAAAGAAAAATGCTACAAAAAGAAAGATGCTGCACTGCAACTTCAAGAAAAACGCTGCACTGCAAAAAGAAAAACGCTGCAAAAAGAAAAGCGCTGCAAAAGCACACAAAGCACAACGGAAATAGGAAAAAAGACAACGGAAATGTTCCTGGGGAGACAATAACCCGACGGACCAGTTGCACGGTACCCCGCACGCGCAAATCTTACGTCACTTCCTCTCTTTGCCAACATTGCGACATTCAATATATTTGAATGACACGGTTAGCACCCAGTTAGCTCCTAGCATTTCTCAGCCTTTTTGACTACCGGGACATTTAAACAATGGATAATCCGTAACCGCAACAAAGTTTTTCTTTTCTCCTCAACAGAGAGCGTTCCCCTATTGAACAACAGCACCGTCAAATAAGAAGAATGGTGCCTAATGACAGAGTTAATAATACAGACTTTATAATATGTCACGTGAAGGTTCATCAGCCAGATGAAGTGTTTACTGGCAATTGACAGTGATAGAGGACATCATCATCACTATTCCAACAATCCTCTCCACACAGACAAGCATAAACACACTCGATTATCACTAAATCAAATGTAACACACGTTTGTGATGACGCTAATTCAGTTTACAATAGGGTTCACTAGCTCAGTCAGCAGGTGGCGGTATCCTCGTACACTGGGGAGTAAACTGCCATTAAACGAACAGAAGAAGAAGAAAACCCCTGCGCATGCGGGTGACCGATCGGGTTTCCGGTACGGATCGGGTAGTGACAGACAGCTTGTTTTGGTTAAAAAAAAAAAAAAAAAAAAGACAGCTTGTTTTGGTTCGTGCAACTGGTCCGTCGGGTTATTGTCTCACCAGGAACATTTCCGTTGTCTTTTTTCCTATTTCCGTTGTGCTTTGTGTGCTTTTGCAGCGCTTTTCTTTTTGCAGCGTTTTTCTTTTTGCAGTGCAGCGTTTTTCTTGAAGTTGCAGTGCAGCGTCTTTCTTTTTGCAGCGTTTTTCTTTTTGCAGTGCAGCGTTTTTCTTGAAGTTGCAGTGCAGCGTCTTTCTTTTTGCAGCGTTTTTCTTTTTGCAGCGTTTTTCTTTTTGCAAGTGTTTTCTGAAGTTGCAGTCCGTTTGGCCTCTCAGGGCCACCGTAGGCTCGGGCTTAGCAGAAATAAAACTAATTGCAGCAAAGACCGCGAGCAGAAACCACTCGTTGTTTTTAACAGTTAGCTACAACCGATGCTATATTAAATGGTGTTAAAGACGGAGTTAAAAAACGATAGCAGGAGTTAGCCTGAGCTAGATAAATAACGAAAAAGCTCAGTAGCAGTGTCTGACCACAAGGGGGACCGAAATGATTTCGCCTACCTGCTCTAAAAGCTACAAATCAGGTGGTACAGAACAGCCAAAAGCCTTCCGCACGGGCTTCTTCTTCTTGAATGCCAGCAGGCAAGACAGCCTACATGTGCATTACTGCCACCTACCGATTTCGAGCAGTAGTTCACTCTCTGATAACCCTGAAGACAACCATGACGATTACAAACTTACGCGCCAAAGCACGGGTGTGAAACATAAGGCTCGGGGTTCTGGCAAATACTCCAAACCGGCCCATTGTACTGCTTTAGAAAATCTGAAGAAGGACATACATTTTTGACTTTTTATTGTATTTTCACAAGTTTTACACCTTTTCCTACTGATAAACACCTCTTCCATAGCTATTCATGCGACAACAAAGGAATAAAGTAATAGATATTTAATAAATGACAGAAAAGTGCCAGTTTTCCACTATCTAATATATATCTACTATAAAAATGTCCGGTTTTTTTGTTTTGTTTTTTTTGCTATGAATAAACTTTGTCTTTTATAATTAAAAAAACATCTAATTACAGAACTTTACAGACTGGCAGTTTAAGCCAGAAAAGTCATGATGACAGTTCATTTACTGCAGCAGCATTTCTTTACTATTTAGAAGAAGTGAGGTTTAGTGTTGAAAACGCACTTTTTACTTATATTCTGATTTATAATGGATTGAATATATAGTTAAACTTCTTTACACTGACAGCAAGGGGAATTTCACAGGTCCAGCTCACTCAAGATCAAAGTGGGCTGTATGTGGCCCAGAATATAAAATGAGTTTGACATCACTGAATTAAAGCATAAGCATGTAATAGTTATGCCATATAGTGCACTATAGCTGAAATACTTTTTTTTTTAACTTATGCATAAAAATGAGTATTTTCTGCATATGTAAGAGATCTGAATACTTCCTGTACTGCTAATCTTGCTTCTCATCACATATTCTTCTTTCTGGCTAAGTACAGCGCGTGCATACACTAAGTGATGACCTATTTAGTGCAGTTTTATTTGACGGACTCTTGCATATCTTATTCGAATCAAACAATCTTATATATTATGCAGTAACAGTTCACCTCCTTCTGCCTCCTTACCTGCATCATCACTCCAGGACAGAACAGCACGTCCCTTTATTTTGTTGCTTCATTTCATTGTTATTCCAGTGTTCTTGCCACACTTTGTTAAAATCAGTTTAGAAACCCTTTTTTGTGCATGTGTTGCTTTTATCCACAACCACCACACTCAAGTGACGATTTGGTGTGAGCGGTCAATTTATCAATTTATCAGTTTTTTACAATATTTAAAAGGTTGGTTCTATCCAGATGCTGTATTTGTGCTTTATGTTGGTTGATTTGTATATTTAAGACATCAAAAATAACCAAGGATTTTGCCCAGTTTAGGTTTTGTATGGTTTTTCTGTTGAGCAATAAAGCTGTTTTTGAGTTCACGTTTTGTCTCCGGAGTCTGCACTGTGGGTCCTCCAGACCTGCACACAGCCAACACCTGACAATAGTAACTGATTTTTCAAATTACATTTTATTGGTCTTTAAAACAAACCATTTATTTTCTACATTTTATATTCAGTTTTAATTTAATTCATTATATCGTGTTGCCTTCCTGCAAATTCAGTCTCTGGCATAAACCTGATATTGTCTTATCATTTAAACTCTTGTCATCTGTTTTAAGTCAAAACATTTAAATTTAACGATTCTCATGAATCTAGAATATCACTCCTATAACAGTCATATAATTATATTTTATGCATTCAGAACTATTTACTTTTACAGTCTATTTACATACAGGTCATCCACCAGGATTTTAAAGTCTAACCATACAGGCCAGCAATGTCTATATTCATGTCTAAAATCTACAAGTACGTTTTTGCTTTTATATCTCCTCTTGAGGACTTGTTTGATCTTTGAGTTCAGCTGCCCCCAAACTGTCAGTGGGAGCAGGCAGAGGTCCTGAAGATTTGTCACTAAAAAGAACAAAAAGTGATTTGTTTTACTTCCTCAGCTCATACACAACTGAACATTTGAATTTTTTAGAATATTTTTATGAGTCTCACCTATCTCCATCTTTCTCTGTCTGTCAAGGAAGGTAGAGGAGAACATCAGTGCATTTAGTATGAATAATCTTATGACTTTATTCAAACAGTTTCCATTGCACAGCAAGCTTTTTCTTTCTTTCTTTTTTTTATTACCTTAGCCTTCTGTGATGTGCTGCTAGCATTCTTCCTGGGGACCCCCAGATTCTCAAAAGAATGGCTCCGCACTCTGATGGCTCTCTGGTACAGGAGACAGAGGTAAGAACACTTAGTTAAAATTGTAAATTCAAACATGCAAGTATTTCAGAGAAATACAAACATTCACCTTAAAGTTTTCAATAAATCCCCCACTTCCTTCAGATGGCCCCCGCAGGCCCTCTGAAGTGGGGACAGCAATCAGTGATTGATCCCCCATCATGCACTGGGAACGGGTGAAGAGTTCAGCCTGCAAATTCTCCAGGAGTGATGAACGAGTGCGGAGCTTTGTAAGAGTGAAGGAGGGGAAAATGCAAAGGGCAGAGGTCAAAGTCAGAAGAATAAAAAACACAGATATTCAATAATGAAGCGCATTAGGGAAAAGTGTTCCTCCATCTACCTCCAGTCTGCTGAACTGCTCAGCCTTATAGCAGGATATCTCAGCGTTAATGAGTTTAGCCAGCAGAAACTCTCTGAACTTTGAAAGCTAAAGGAAGGACAAAGGAAGACAAACCTTGTGAGATATTTCACACACTGATTATACTGGTAAATACTGTACTGAGCTCCCTTAAATAAAGGACTGACACAGAGAGCAGGTGGAGCAGAAGCAACCTTTCACTAATTAAATCAAGGTGTGTTCGCATTCAAGCAGTCTGAATGGTCAATGACGTCCAAAGGAGCAAAGCAAGGCAAGACAAAGGTTAGACCGACATGTTAAGCTGTGTCTTTTTAGAGCACATATTTAGACCTGTAAGGAAGGTGCAGGAGTTACTAGTAACACAAGCTCTGTTTTAGTGTCTCAATAAGCCATGGCAGTGTGGCAATGAACCACAAAATACCAGAATTCTGAAACCACTTTCAGCCATCATTTTACTATTTACACCTGTGCTCACTGTGACGAGTCGAACTGACATGTCTCCACTGAAGAAGGTTTGTCCACTAGAGCCCTAGTCTGGAGAGCAAGTATACACTTTAGGGCCACTTTGCCACTGCCAGGTTGGACCTCCATGTTTTGAACTAGTGGTTATTTGAGTTACTGCTGCTTTCCTATCAGCTCAATCAGCCTGAATTGTTGACACAAGATGAACTCTTCTTAACTTTTTCACGCGTCTCAAATTGTTGTAGATCTTTTGGCTACTTACTCTCAACTTACGTAGCATGACTCCTATTTCTAAATATCTTGTGAGACCTCAAATTATTATGTAAATCTTTTCATAGCATGCAATGGGCCCCTCAGTACCAAGCAAGTAGGAAAAAAATTAGGAAGATTTCATTTCTGTAGCAAGCTCTGCCATCCGGAGATGAAGCAACCACACCATCTCTGTAGGGCTACAAAAGCTATTAAACATTTGACGTCCACTCATATTTCTGGGAGAAAATCGCAGTGGACATCAAATGGATATTACTGACAAAGCAAATAAAGTACAATATACCTAAAAAATATATGAATTGGCTGCAGCTGTTGCATTAAAGAATAAATAAACACATAAACAAAGTATACTGAGACAGAAGCTCTGTTTTTTCTTACATCTGTAAAGACAGGGGGATCTGGAAGCACTGGACCAAAGGGAGGAACATCTTCTCTTGCCGTGACAGACACCTGCAGAAGACAAAAATGGCAGAGATTAGCAGAGATTGTTGCATGATGTCAGTTTATCACAGATATATTTGAATCAACCGCTAGTCTCATCAGCTGGTTTTCAAACTGCCAGGGCATTCGCCCCTGACTGCCACCCAGCAGTCATTAAACCTGTACTCTACAGTGCCTCCTGCAGGTGGTCAGCCAGCCCGTGTTGCCTGTTCAGGCTGTGTCTGAGTGTCGGAGTGGGCCCCGTGTGATAAAGCCTGGTCATCAGGCTAGCTCCTTTGAGCTTCCTCCCAAGGTACATAGTATTCTGGTACCTGATGATTTTTTCTTCATCGGGGTTGTGTAAAATGCTCTTTGTCTGGTTCCCCAACAAGAAGAAATTTCCCTAGAAAGACCCAGTCAGGGTCAAAAGCTCCTAACAAATATAGCCCAGTCGTTCAGTCGTTCAGGACGGATTGAAAGCAGCGCTGCCGTTCTTCCGCACTGAGGTGGTCCAGGCATCTAATTTGGATACCTCCCTTCAGTGTACCTCTGGATGAGAGGGAGGTCTGGAATTCTCTGGTTAGGGTGGATGGATGAATGGATGGATGAATGGATATTTGTATCTATATGGCAGCATATAAGTAACAACAATGGCTTTGCAAAAATGTCAGTGTTAATGCTGTAAGACACCAGCACTACCACACAACCACTACATCACCGGGCCACCCAGCTGCTATATTCCTTTACAAATATGGTGAATTTATTCAATTTGCATTGATGGGGATGTATTTTGCCCACTTACTTGATATGCTGCTCCACCTGTTTCCTCTTGCCTCTGAATCCTCCGGACGACAATAAAACAGTGAAGGAAGTGAGACTTGATAACATCAGACAGAAAGGGGGTTTGGCCCTCCTGGCAGACCAAAGCTACGATGTCATTACCGATGTGCCTTTTTCTTTGTAGCTGTGCAGGGTGATGAGAAAAATGTTGGTTAGTGTCTAAAAACAAGTTGATTCGTCCCTCCCCACATAAACTTAACTACACATAATATCCTCAGAGAGACTCTCCTGTGAATCATCAGCACAAACAGACTGAGGATGATGTGATTAATGACCTGCTGTGGGTCACCCTCTGTGTAAGGCAGTTTAGTTGCGACATGAAACATGATTTCTCTCCCACGAAAGGAAGTGTAGACTGCTTCACTTCCTGTCTGACCATGACACACATCCAGTCCTCCTCTAAAGCTGAGAAAAAGAGCGAGGAGAGAAGAAACCATGTGATTTTCCACATTTCTTGTGTCACTTCTTCACATTGTCAGCATACTTTACCCCGTGAATCCTTGCAGCTGAACCGTCTCTCCCAGAATAGACAGGAACTCTTTAAACTCCTCACTTTCCTCATTGTTACCCAGTATGTCTTCCTCAGTGAGCTACAGAGAAATGGATTTCTCTGAGAGGGATTGGTTATGATATGCTGCCATATTTTAGCCATTTTTATAAAAATGCATGGCATTTTGAAGTAAAGCATCAGTTCTTACCTGCCTGTCCTTTTGGCACAAAACACCAAACTTGAAATTAGGAGAAACTCTGTGTTCATCAAATGTGGTTATAAGTTCTGGAGCCTGAGAGAGGAAGAAGAGAGAGTTGAAGAGCGAAGAGCTTCACAGAAAACATGCTGACATGTCACAGTAGGAAAGGCACAGGGAGAAAAACCACATCAGGTTCTTTGTATTACCTTTCTGCTCACTGTCACACTGTTTGGGACACCCGTTTGTGTTTAACTGAGCCATTCTTATTGTTTTTGGTGACACCTGTGGCATTCCTCCTGTGACGTATGTGAAATATGTGTCAATTTTTCAAGTCATTTCAGAGCATATTACCTTCAGGTAGCAGACCACGTCAAACTTTGAGGCAGTCACTCGGTCACAAAGCATCTAGAAAGAATGTGAGGAATAATTATAAGTGCTTGTCACGTATTCAGTGCTTGAAAGTGAGAACATTTATTCATGTACTGAGGTTTGATTTTGGGGTATCTTGAGCATTTCTTTTGGTTTATTTCTCCGTTTTCTACTGCCTCTCAGAGTGAAACAATACTTTTTACTCTGCTGCATTTTTTTACATATATATTACTCTTTTAGAAAAACTGCAAGATTAAAAAGTGCTACAGTCACCATCTGCAGTACTGCAAAAAGTGCTGTCTGCTCAGTAGCTCGTAGAACCACACTAGCAGCAGCAACTTGATGTGATTTGAAGTTTCTGTGTGACTTTATCAGACTCTCACTTCATTGCTTCAGTTCTTGGATGCTTGGAGACATTCCTTTACGCACAGCTCTCTTTAACTCCCACCACAGCATTTCATAGTTTGAAATCTAGACTTTGGACTGGGCCACTGAAACACCTTTATTCTTTTTTTTCTGTCGCAGGTTTGCTGCTGAGTTTGAAATGATTGTCTTGTTGCATGGCCCTGCAGTAGCTTTAACTGGCCAACCAGACAGATGGCCGCCTGTTTGATTCTCCTTTACATACAGAGGGGTTCATTGTCAACTTAATCACTGCATGAAGCTGCAAAACAAGCAAAACTATTACCCCACCGCCACTGTGCTTAACGGTGTGCATGAGGTGTTTTAGGTAATATGCTGTGTTTGGATTTTGCCAAACATTGGACTGTACACTGTGATCAAATATCTTCATTTTAGTCTCATCGGTCCAGAAGATATTGTTCCACAAATCTTGTGATTTACACAGCCGTAGCTTTGCAAACCTAAGTCATGCTGTCATGTTCATTTTAGAGAGAAGAGGCTTTCTCCTGGCAATGCTTCAAATGAACCATACTTGTTCAGTCATTATCTAATTGTGCTGTCATGAACTTTAACAGTTGATGTGCTAGCTGAGGGCTGCAGAGTTTGAGATATAACTCTTGGGTTTTTTTTCTACGAGCATTGCACAATCTGACCTTGGGGTGAATTTGCTGGCATGTCCATTACTGGAACAGTGTGTCATTGTGTTAACACACACACCTAAAAACTGCCAGAAGTTATGGTTTTATGGAGGAAGTCAGACTTGCGGATGATTGTTTTAGCATCTACCTGCTACTTACTGTCTTAATTCCTATGGAAGCATTAAGGGTGTGCTTAATTTTTCACAGAACAACATAGAGTCCAGTAAAAACTCTATTTTTCACATAAGTGTAGAATGTAAGGCAATAAACAGTCTATAAAGTAGTTAGCCTTAGCCGCTCATCGTTTAGCTATTATGATGTCAGTGCATCCATAAAAATAATAAAACACATATGTAAGCTTTTAAGTACTTTAAATACACAGAATGTGCACAATTAATGCTTTTACTTGAAATAATAGTTTTTCATTTGTGGTTACTATTTTGCCAAATAGAAATATAGGTATGATACAGTAAGAAGTTTGATACCTTTGCTAATTCAACTGCAGATGGCAGGGTGGGGAAAAGAGACACAGAGAAGACTCCATGCAGAGAACACTCCTTCATCCTGTGAGACATAAAGCACAATCATCATGCCTCCTTTTCTGTGATGCAGTTTCTTGTAATAATTGATCAACCACGCTCTACATTAAACATATGGTAAATGGCCTGTATTTATATAGCGCTTTACTAGTCCCTAAGGACCCCAAAGCGCTTTACATATCCAGTCATCCACACACACATTCACACACTGGTGATGGCAAGCTACATTGTAGCCACAGCCACCCTGGGGCGCACTGACAGAGGCGAGGCTGCCAGACACTGGCGCCACCGGGCCCTCTGACCACCACCAGTAGGCAACGGGTGAAGTGTCTTGCCCAAGGACACAACGACCGAGACTGTCCAAGCCGGGGCTCGAACCGGCAACCTTCCGATTACAAGGCGAACTCCTAACTCTTGAGCCACGATCGCCCACGATATATATATATATATAAACTATAGCAAAGAAACCTTAAAGATTCCTTTCAGAGATACTTTAAGATCTTTTGTGATGCACAGCATGCACACGGGAAGTTTTAAATGACCTTGTTATGCTTGTAAAAGTTGCATATTAAACCAGGATTGACTTCTAAAATGAAATTCTGCTTGTCCCATGACACCTTCACATCAGATTTAAGTCAGATAAACATTCCTCTTTCAGCATATGAATCTGAAAGTTTACACAATAACCCTAGGAGAAAGAGATTTCGGAGCTGAGGGGGCATTTAAGGAGAAGCACAATTTTCTGTTAAACATTTTTGGCTGCATTGTAGCTTAGAATAAAAAATGTCTCACAGTAAGCCAAAATAGCCAAAGATCACCTTAGAATCACCCTGAGCCTATTCTCCTCTTCCTCCAAACACACAGAGAGAACCAGCGAGCCCAAAGTTGGATCCACTGCTGTGAAAGAGTGATGGTACTGCGTGGCAAAAGGGTCAAAAACATTAATATCAGTGCAGAAAGAATATTCCTATAGATTTTACAGATAAAGTCTACTTACTCGTGAGCGGAAGAACTCGTGATAGATTTTGGCCTCACCGTCTCTCTCCATGATGTCATAGCTCTCTGGGTCAACGGCATAATGGGAAGAGGTGGGACTCACATCTACCAGTCTGTCCAGAGGGGGGTCTATCCAATAGCCTCCCAGTTTCGAAGGAAGGATAAGCGGCAGCTCTCTCCCAGTTGTAGAAAGTGGAGACTGACAGACACAAAAAAGAAGAATCTGATTGGGCTGATGTTTGTTTGGGGAAACACCTGTTATCATCAGTACAGAGCCTGTGTCACTTTTTTATTATTACTATCAAGTAGAGAAACCTTGAGAGGAAGGGGGAATTCACATCGTTGCTCATCGATCCTGCTGCCCTGATGGACAAGAGCTTTAGTGATTACAAACATCTGCTGCTCAGGCATTGATGGATGCACACACTGCACAAAATGATTGACACTGTAACTCACCTGCAGCTTCTCAATGATTTCAAACAGCTCTGATTCCTAATATATATATATAAAAAAGTGAAATTCAAGTTGAGAGAAAGGAAAGCAGAAGCACGGGTGAGGAAGAGGAACATGACTCATATTTCAGTCTTTCTCTAAACGGACTTCTAGAAATGTAGAACATGGATATTCATCCCTTAGAGTGAATTAAAATTAAAGCGAGAAAGTGCACACTAAAAATGATAAGGATGTCACCTTCTGGTTGCTGCTGGAAGAACGGAAAGGCTTGCGCTCACTGGTAGGAGAATCCAGGGTGTCCAGACTTTTGTCCTGCACGAATTCAGGTCTGCAGCAACAGGTTGGTTTACACAGCAAGACAGCACAGTTAGTAACTCCTTACATTATACAGGAAAGGTTAACATGTTAACTCAAAAAAGCTGCAGTAGAAAGGAAAATAAAGCCTCACCCCGTCTCATCCCCACATGTGAATCTATCCACACTGTAAACAAGGAAGTAAGAGCTTTTCAGAAACTTCTGCATAAACAGACAAGATGACTTAAATCTAAAAAAAAAGTGCCGTTTGTTCAGGTTGTGCCGCTGCTCCAAGGACAATGCCAGTCCTAATTTAAGACTAACAGTGTCTTTACTTACCTGCCATATGCCCCAAAAGTGAAACTTCTCTTTCTAGAGTAGGACATATCATTCCTCTTTTCTCTCTCCATGCCTTTGGTGTCACTGTGAATGTTTGTACATGCCAGTTTGGTGCTGAGTCAATCAGGGCTGGCTAAGGTTGAATTAATTCACTCTATCATTCTGTCACTCCTCTTCCTCCTCCTCTGCCCCCTGCCATTCACTCATTTAAGCTTCCCTTTCCTGCCTCTGTCCTGCTGTCAGCCAGACAGGCAGCATTAACCCGCTCGTGGTCACAGGTGCAGCCGCCGCCGCTAACTGTAAGATGGACACGGTCAGGTGCTCCACGCTGCTTCGCGCTATCGATCCCGAGTGAACGCTTGTGGTGGTTTCACAGACCGGCTGAGCTTAAAGATAGGCGTGTAAATAAATAAAGAAATGAGTGAGACATTTTCTCCCGGACCTGCTACCCTTTGAGTCAGTGAGAATCATCAATTATTGACAGGTCACACAGTGAGGGTGAGGAGATAGACAGCAGGGGAGGGTGAAGGAGGGAGTGACAGAGAGAGAGGGATGGAAAAGGAAGTAAGAACGCGAGAAAAACAGAAAGGCAGGAATACATGCAATGCAAAGCACTCACCTGTTGGTTCTAATGCATTAATGGTTGCTGTCTGTCTCTGTGTTTGTCATAATGTGTGTGTAACTCTGATACCTTATTGTAAAATACACCCAGTAAGAATAAATTGTGCCAGAAATGTTCCTCCATTGGTTTTATGTGATTTGTCATATTTTATTCATTAAAATGATTTATTTAGTATGGTTTTATTGCACTAATTATTTTCGTATTTACAGTTATTTTAGTTCATGGTTCTCAACGTTGGAGCTTGTAAGATTATTACTGAACTGGGAAAGAAGAAAAGAAACCTCTGGTACAACAATTTGGATTCAAAATTGTAAACTTTATTCTGAGTATTGCTTTTTCATGAGCAGATGGACTAACTTTCTAAATTTCAATCACCAGCTCAAATAAAGCTATGACATTTAAATGAAATATCTCTTTGAAGGAACTGCAATGGCAAACATTAAAGAATACTTTAAAAAGGAAAACAGGTGGCTTCCTTTCACACACAAACTTTGCAATGTATACAAGAATGCTCTGTTTAAAATGTCAATTTCATATATTTAAACAGCTAAACAGATAGGTTTAGCTATCAAGTAATCATGGTGGAGTGAAAAGGATAGAGTACTCAAGTATAAGGGATATGACTGACAGAAAAAGATGCACCTCCACTGAACTGGACATTTCTGAAGCTGTGGTGGAAGTCACTGAGCAAACTGTTATCAATCATGACCACCTTCTGCACCACTTCCTGGACAGGCAGCAAATCACCTCCTCTTACGGACTGATAATTTCATACCACATTCTGTCACCCTGTATGATTAAAGTCCACTCTACCTTTTATCATTAGTGTGTCCCACACTTATTTTGTTCCCCCTCACTGCAAACGTGTGTCTCAATTTCCTTATCATATTTCAAAATTTCCTGTTCCTCTTGTTGTGGCTAGAAGCAAGTTTTGTATTTTTGTTTGTTTGTTTGAAAAAGTACAGAACTGTAATAACAGAACTGTTATAACAAAATAATTTCCCAAATCTGGGATAAATTCATTATTTCTTATCTTAATTGGTATTTTAACATTTGTTAAATATCAATGGAGCTTGTTTTTCCCTTTTATACTAAAAAACTGACATCAGGTTGTTTTGAATATCAGATTGTAACTGGAGGCAGGACCTTACATTACAACTTATCCTGCCATTGCTCATTTACAAACTCAAATTTTAAACCCAAGTTTCAAGTTTTATTGTCATGTACAGATAAACAGTGTAGCCACATTTATCCATAATGAAATTCTTTGGCTCGTGCTCCTCAGCTTTACATGAGCATATAGAGAGTGTGCAGCAACCCTGCTGCAAATATGTGACCTTTAAGTGTCTTTACACTCCTCCTTTTTAAATAGCTCTCTATTCGAGAGGCCTTTGTGCCTGCCTTCTTATCAATTGGTTACTTATTAACTGAAATGAGATTCAAATTCAAAATACCCTTATTTCTGTTGTTCACACAGAAAAGAAGAAACGATTGGTTCACTGAAACGCCACTCAAACTGTACACCGCTCTCATTGGTCAGAATCCAACTCGAAGAGTCTGATGTAGTGATGTGTCGGTCGCGAACGAAATGGCTCTTAGAGCCGGGTCTTTGATGTGAACGACGCGAGCCGGCTCCTTATCGCGAGCCGGCTCTTATCACAAGCCCTGGGTTCTTTTTTTCTTTCTCTCGCCCTCTCTCTCCCACTTTTTTCCCGCTTCACTCCGCATGAGCCTTGTGCTTTGCGCTGGGAAGAGGGGGGAGGGGCGGTAGTTACACACTCAGTGGCACAGGAACAGACACAGAAAGACAGCCAGGGACAACAAGGTCACATTAGAAAGGTATAGTAATCATCCACAACTATTTTCAGTTGCAGATGATAAAGGATTCAGAAAGTTTATTCATGCAGGCCCATATGACAGAGAATATGCATCTTCTTTTTGTTTTCATATTATAATTTACATTTAATTGTGTTGTGGTTTGCAGTGTTTTGTGTTGTTTTCACTTTAAATTTGTAAAAGGAAAAAGCTGAAAATTTAAATAGTTAAAAGTTGAAATGTGAATAGTTGATTTTTGTATTATATGATTTATTTATTATATTTTATGTGGCGTGAATAAATAAAAGTATATTTACGGTGGCCCCTACAGACAAAGCATGTAAAAACTTCAAAACACGTAAAAACTCCAAAACACGTAAACACTCAAAACACGTACAAAACACAACAGAAGTGCTCCAGGATGCTGGGCGCAGTGTTGAGCTTTTGTTACCTAGTGGCTACACAAGCCAGCAAGTACCAACAACCGGATTTGGTGTGTGGTAATAACAGGTAAATGAACATTGTTTTAAATTATTTGAATATATATATAGGAGTGCACAAACAATACACATATGCTTTCAATTGTGTAATTTAAGTGATCTAGGTAACCAGTGGCAGTCCTAGCCTGTTTGGCGATGGGCTGTGTGTGAGACTTTAAATCATCAAACTGTAAATTATAAATTGTAAATTGTTATTGATCCCTTTACCCCGAGTCCTAAAGTGTATATTTATTTTCTTACTCTATTGTTTGTTTACTTGCACTGCTGTAACTGGAGCCTCGTCGTCTCGTCTCTCTATATGCTGGACTGTATGTAGCGGAGATGACAATAAAGTTTACTTTGACTTCAGCAGCAAGAAGGCGCACCGAGGGCTCTCGCGCTCATTTTTCGCGTGTAGAATTTCGAAAAAACATCGATGCAAATTATAAGTCTGTATCATAACGTCTGGTGTTTTCGTGTTTGTTGTTTTGTTTTTATTTTGTTTTATTTTGCGAGTTGGTTATTAGATGCTGCTCCAGCCAGTCAGTGAATCCCCCGTCGCCCCGCCCTCTCCTCCCTGTGCCGCAAGCAGCAGGCGCACCTGGCAAACGGAGGGCGCTCTTACTCCCAGCAAATGGGCGATAGAAAACCGATCGGTGCTTATGCCATTCCCAATATGCGCTGGCTGATGTCGGGGCAGCATGAGTACGAGCAATTTTTATTTTTATTTTTTTTTGCCAATGCCCGTGATGCCGCCCCCCACCACAATGCCGCCCCAGGCAACCGCCTGTGTCGCCCGTATCAAAAACCGCTACTGTAGGTAGCTCTGTTTTGGAAGTTCAGTTAACGCTAGAAATGTGTTTTGGAGTTTGTACCTGTTTAACCCATTGCGGGTTTTCGTCTGTGGAAAAAACCTTGGTCAGACGACACGCTCTCATGTCTTAGTTTATTGCGTTTAGTAAAGGGACTTACGGAGACATTTTGCTCATTTTTAGGGTGTGTTGATAGTCTGTTGCAGGAACAGAAGAGAGGTAAGTAGTGGGGATGCGGGGAGTCATATTAAACCCACTTCAGTGCAGAGAAAGTCGAAGTTAGCTAGCTAGTTAGCTAGCGTTTATCACCATCAGCCAACACCATTTAGATTAGCGTAACTTCTCTTTTATTGTAACTCAGCATAGTAAACTTACATAGCTAATATTATACTTCCATTATTTTTCCTCTTTATCTTATTATGTGGTAGATACTTTACTGAGTTTACCATTGTATTGTTCAGCTTCTGTTGTTACTGGTTTATTATTGCTGGCTCAAAGAGTGCCTCATGGTAACGTTATCGCTTGTGTTGTATTTTGTTATAAGGGTGTAACTGAGGAGCCAAGCTAATAAAGTGACTGTTCCCAGTGTTGGACAAAAACGTCCATATGCTTGTATTGTTCACAATGTTCGTGTACCTTGTTACCTGCTCTGGATACAGTTTTTGAGGGGAAAATGTTGGAGTGTGGCATGATGGAGCGGGACAGGCAGGCTCTCCGAAGAAACTCAGCTATCCTGTGCAGACAGCTGGTGGTGGATGAGCTGCTCATTCAGTCACTGCAGGCAGACGACATCCTCACGGAGAGCATGGCAGAGAGCATTATGGTATGTGGATAATAACTACTATATTAACAGTGAGACAGCTGATTCTTAACAGTTATGTGACTTTGAGTTACCTCCAGTTTGCTTAAATTGAAGTTAACTGAATTTTAGTTGGCTGTCAGCAACTTTGCTGAAGGTTATGGTCAGTTTTTAGCTTGTGGTTTAAATGTATGTGGGAGTCAGAACCTCTAATCCTCCCATGAAATAGCTGTTAAGTAAAAGGTGACTACAGAAATGTTTCCTGCAGTTTTACAGGAACTACCACCATTTCTGCACTCTGGCAGCCAGTATAGGCTCCAGTGGCAGAGAAAACATGAGTTAGATAGGTAGTTAATAAAGTAGATGATTAATTCTACAATTAAAAAGATCTCTCACAGTCAAATCTATAAAGTTCGACAGTGATATAGTTTATAGTATAGTATAATATTTTTCTTTCAGCATGCTAATGCTTTTTATTAGAAATAAAGCATTCATGATGTGATTGATGGATCCTTCTACATCTATTATCACAGCAAATTATCAACACTGCCTATTCAGTGATGAGTAGTTGTGCTTTGAATGAGGCCTTCATCTTCTGTGCTGTGATTTAGGTACACTTTAATTAGGTTTATCTGTCCCAGAGACGTTTTGGGTTTTCTAGTTAAGTATAATCTAACTGTATACTCATATTCTTCTTTAAAGTCCGTCACCTCAGGTATTTACATAGTTGGTTCACTGTAATGTAAATTCTCCTCAGATGATTCTGCATAGTCACAAAATGCAGGCGGGCACGTGGCTGTCCACGTGGCCACTCACGCTCCCCATCTGATGACAAAATTTACTTCATTCAGACCTGAGCAGAGTCACAGAAATGGAAAATATAATTATGAAAATTGAACACATTTTAATTCTGTCATTCTGCAAGCTTTTTTAATAGCTATGTAATGTTTTTACAGCCTAATAAAACCCTTCATATTTATTTATCATTGGATGCATATATAGACTAACTGCAAAGTCAGCACTTAAAATCTCTACATGCTTTTTATTATTTTGATTTGGTAATTGAAATAATTAGGGAACATGCCACACCTGTTCTAAATACTTCAAGCATGTGAAAGATGTGTAACAATGCAAGAAATGTCTGCTTTCCTAAATTATTAACAAAATACTTTTGCTAAACCTTATGCATTTAAACTGAAAGTCTAGACTGGAGAGTCTAGTGTCTCACTATCCAAAGACTTAGGGATCTTACTATTTTAGAGGTTTACCAGAGAAAACCAGCTGGGAACCACAGGGCAACGTCCTTCAGAGACATTAATATCCCTTTTCCACCGACACAATGCTGGTTACCAATCTAGAACTAATGCCAGAAAGCTGGCACTGGCACAGCACCACAAATTGCCAGGCTAATGTCAGAGGAGATGCCGTAATAAATAGTTTGTGTCTGCCATGATTTTACTGCAACTTCTAATAATTACAGCATAGTAACCTTTCAAATTGTCGGCTGTTTCTCAAAAGGCATCAACATAGAACAGGCTTATATTTGGTGGAAAAGGCATTTGTGAAAGTTTTGATTTAATCCCTCAAGGTTGAAATCTTTACTTCCGACTGTCCTGTCTGAGGACCACCTTTAAACATCTAAAGTTTAAGGTGTCTGGATGAATTCACAATCAAATGTTATAATGTTGAGAAGGTGAAAAAAAAGTAAAACCAAATGTACTTTTTAATTAATTCATTGTTAGTAAATTTTATGTTTCCGATGTGATCTCTTCTACTCCAGGCAGAGCAAACGTCTCAGAAACGCAGCTGGCGTTTGCTTCTACTCTTACCAAAACGTGGACCCAGAGCCTTCAGCAGTTTCTGCTCAGCTCTTCAAGATACTGAACAGAAACACCTCTACGACCTGCTCATAAAATCACCAGAGAAAGATGGCATAGAGACACACACAGATGTGAGTGTGTACTTGACATCAACCATACACATGTCGCACAGCAGCAGTATACACAGCAGATTTAGTGCAGTTCTTAGACTGCTTTCTGCTCACAGAGTTTTCAGCCTGAGGAGGAGCCACAGGAGAAGGCAGGGCAGCTGGTTATGGAAAGAACAAAAAAGAAGAGAGAGGTGAGCTTGCCTATGATTATCGAAGGCAATGTCACTCTTGGCATTTTTGAAGTAGAAGACATCATTGCATCATTGAATGCCTTTCATGCCTCTTTAATAGATTTTTCTTTAATTATAAATGCTAAGATTATATAGAGTAATATTTTGGGAATTGTAAGCTTCAGTAACATGACGTTTGGCAGGCATCTTCAGAAGACAGAGAGGAAATGTATGAGGTGAGCAGCACCTCATCATTCCCAGTCCAGGCATCAGATAGCTGGCCTGGCTCAGAGTCATCAGTCAGAGACTTACCCCCAGTCAGGGCTGAGGACAGGAACAAACAGAGACTGAGGACAAAGAAACGAGGAGCAGATATGCAGACAGATGTGAGAATCACAAAATGCATCCATCTCATTATATATATCCAGATGGCCCACCTGAAGTAGAAAGGCAGGCAGGAGTTTCCCAAATATTCAATCTAGGACTGCAGATGTCATATTCCCACAAAAACAACAGCTGCTTCCACTGTATAGAACAAAATCCTTCATTATCTTTTTTGTACAGTCTGTCTTTAATAATTTGTGTATCATTTTAAATTTCAGAGGTCTACGGACTCTTCTCTTCCACTTCCAACTCAGGAGGAAATTGCAGCCAAGAGAGCAAGGACACATGGTGAGCGGTGCTGCAGAGCGTCTATGCGTTCATTTCAAAATGGGTTTCAGTGTGTGTAATGTTGTTGTCAGTCTTGTTTCCCTGGAGACATGAAGTTGTTTCTCAACAAAAGGCTTTATGTGTTGTTCATTTTTAAGACAATTTAATATATATGTCACACAAAAACACCATTCTGTAGCCACTGACTACTTTAGGCCTTTAGTCTCCTGTTATTCTGTTGATTATTTGAACTGTTATAAACACACATCATAGAGAAAAGTGTAGAAATGTTGTTTTTCTAGCAGGTACCTACTGTCTCTACCTGCAGGCACCACACCCCAAGAATGACTCATTGACAACATGATACTCTGCTGTTAGACAACTCCATTCAGTGATGAGGACTAAGAATAGTTCAGTTTGTATTAGTTTGTGATTGTTTGTGTGTATGTGCTGCAGAATCCATGGAGTTTAGTCTGGATGCTGACAGTCCCATCAACAGTCCGGTCCTACCCTGCACGCCTGACTTTTACCTCTCCCGCTGCCAGCAGGTACGATTTTGTTTTCCCATCAGCGGGTCAGTTGAGCCCATGCGAAGGTGCTCAGTTTTGTTTGGATTCACTGCGACCGCCTAAAAATGCATGTCTTCAGCATTTAGCTATGTTTATGTAACAAGCATAAAAATTGCAAATTTAATCTTTGGGTTTTGTCACTTTGTTAAGGTTTTTTGTTTTAAACAGATTAAAACAAAAAACCTTATTGTGTATGAATTTTCTTATATAGGTCATTCCATTCTTATTCAGTCTTACAGGTTGAGTTCATCGCCTCGTGGTTTTGGCTTGGTGATCAGTAATGTGACCTTTGACCCTTGTGCTGCCCCTGACCTTGACCCTAGAAAAGGCGGCGAGGTGGATGATGAGGTCCTCAGGAAGGTTTTTACAGAGCTGGATTACGTTGTTGCTGTGCACAGAGACCTCACTGCTCAGGTAAAATGATGGATTTTGCAGGATGTTTGAAATGTGACACTTTTATCTTATTTATTGATAAACCTAAAGAAAGGATGTTTGGGCCAAACAAAAGAAGATGTTAGATAAGCACCTCAGCAACCTCTTCACCTGACACAGTTTGGAGAAAGTCACTTGTTGAAATGTTTAAGTTAAGAAATACTGGGGATATGGTGTAGACAGGTTTTTTTAATGTAGGATTTCTTCTGGTTAGCCCACTTTCACTGCTGTCTGAGGAAGGTGGGAGGTTTGTCACAAAGTAAACACACTTCACGTTTAATTAATTTAAGTCCAGATGCACATATCCTGCCTTGAACCTGATTGTTTACTGCACATCATGGTCTAATGAATCCATTGCTAGTGAGGGGGTGTCATCCTGCACACTTTAAGTCAGACCCTAAGTTGAGTGTTTCCATTAGTGAGAATGAAAATGTTTGAATACAGCTTCTGTGAAATTTGGACTGAAAGATTGTTGCGTTTGTGTTAACGCTGACTTTGACCACAGATGCTGATGCTTGTTCTTGTTCGTATTCTTGTGTAGGGTATGAGGACCTGCATTGAGAACTTTTCCAGACGGCCAGAGCACCGGACAGTGGACAGCTGTGTGGTGTGTCTGCTCTCCCACGGAGTGGAAGGGGCAGTGTACGGTACAGATGGCAAACTCCTCCAGGTCAGTTTGTCTGACACTTTACTGTGTAGATGTATGGTATGTCATTCAATAACAAAGATTCAACTGCTTTTTTCTGACATTTAATGCTAATTGTGTTTAACTTGGTCAATTTCAGTTGGACTGGGTGTTTGAGGCCTTTGACAATGCACACTGTCCACTTCTACAAAACAAACCAAAGATGTTTTTCATCCAGGCCTGCAGAGGAGGTAAGATGAATGAGATTGTGCAGCACAGCAATAAAAAAGAATTATACGGTAAACATGTTCTGGGGACTGCACTGTCCACAGTTCTGAGAAACTACCTGGGTAAAATCCAGGGCTCTCAAAATTTCAAAATCCCTGGTAGCCCTTCGGGCAGGGACTCCTCAGTTTTTGGTAGCCCAAAATAAATGTAAGTAGCCCGAATAAAAAAGAGAGCAATTTTTTGATTGATGTTTTGTTTCCTGTTTTGTTTCCTTTACAATATTATACATTAAAGTATAATATTGTAAAGGAAACAAAACATTAATCAAAAAATTGTTGAAAAACAAATTACAACATTGTATAAAAATTACAATCATCAACTCAAATACTTGGTTCTAATTGAACAGAAATTTCTATGAACTTGTAAGAACTGTGTAGGACATGAATCAGTCTGTGTCAGATCCTGAATTTGAAATTTCCACTGAAGTCACGGGTAAGAGACAAGTGGAACCAAGATCTAGGCCATTTGCTTTTTGAAGTTTGCAAAGACTGCTAAATTTTGCCAGTGGTAGTTCACTCTTTGCAACATAGTACGCTGTTCTAAGCAGATTTTTCAGGTTTATTTTTAGTATGTTATTTGCAATTGGTGTTTGTTCTGGGAAAGATATTGCAGACTGAGCAATAATGCATTTCTTGCATTTCTCATGGGTTCTAATGGGGGCCTTTCTTAAAATGACTGGTCCCAGTAACAAAGGCGCTTGTGGACTCAGAAATCGAGAGAAAACCAACAACACACCCGGCAGAACATTATGTTATTTACACGGGTGCACATAAGTGGTCCGCAGGTGCGCATTCGCTGTCAAAATAAAAGACGCGCACCAGATAAGAAGTTGCAACGCGTGTTTGCATCCATATAAAAAGCACTGTTTTTGTCCGCTAGAGTGGGATTTTCACGGCACATTCTGCACCACATCTCTGTGCGTTCATCATTTGTTTGAAGCCAGCTCACCTCCTGCAACCACTTTTCCGAGAATACGCGCTTCTTTTGTGGTTCGGACTCCTTCTGACATTTGTTTGGAGGTAGAGGAACACCAAAGTAATTGCTTAAAGGAGCTTCTTCGACATCTTTAAGAGTTCTAAACAAATGTCTGTCCTCCTCCAGAAAATCTTATGTATGCAAACACGCGTTGCAACTTCATATCTTGTGCGCGTTTTTTATTTTATTTTGACAGCGAATGCGCACCTGCGGACCACTTATGTGCAGCCCTTATATAGCTCGTCATATTGCAGCCACAGAAATTCTTTTGTCCATGAAACCATAAAGCTGCACTTTTTTGCCTTATAGTCTGATTTGTCCTAACTTTTCCATTTTGTGGTAACCTTTTCTTTGGCTGTCACTTCTTCACCCTGACCTGTCTTATTTGGCTCAGCAGAACTAAAATATATATCCTGCTGCTTTTACACACACACACACACACACACACACACACACACACACACACACACACACACACACACACACACACACACACACACACATAACGGTCAGCGATTCTCTGCGCGATCAACCTCTCATATGTTTAAGCTTGCTGCAGGAGATTTCACTTGTCATGTTTGCATAGTAAGCTAACGATTGATAAGACGATGTCAGAGGAATTGGTGCGCAAATTATCATCACTCACCAATCAGTGCTGTCGCTCTCTATACACAGTTCGCGCGATTGCAAAGTGAAAGCAAAAAACAAGCGCAAATTCAAACGCAATTTCAATATGTCACATATTGACAGTGGCTCACCGATGCCAATGACATAATTACCCAGCTACATTTCCGAAAGAATGCAAAAGCATTGACATATATTTTTCCTTCCTATGATAGCCCGACGGGCAGGGAAGAGATAGATTTTGGTAGCCCGACTGGAAAAATCGCTAGCCCCGGGACGTCGGGCTAGCGATTTTGCGAGCCCTGAAATCTCTTAGAGCCGTGCAGCATTATGAAATAGTGGTACCAATCTTCCCCTTCACATGGCCAGATGTTGTCTGCTGTCATTGTCATGCCCACTGAGAGAATCACAGTGGGTGGCAGTTTCAGAATCGCCCATTTACTCTACAGTTCCAGCTGTGGATTGTGCCAAAATCTCAGTTTTGTGTCAGTTTTCATCTTCTTTATAATATTTTGATGAAAATTCAAACAAATTCAGCACAATAAAAATAAAATGAATCTGTGGCTTAACAAGCTCCAAGTCAGTTGTTCTGTCTCTGTGACGGAGGTTATGGCCTGGCTGCACACCCAGTGATGCTCATGACAGATCCTTAGACCCCTCAGGAGCAAACCTAATTACTTCCCACACTCCCTCGCTGCACACAGAGCCCAACACAGGTGTGCTGCTGAAAGGCTATTAGATGTGCTTAGCAGCTCTGGAAATAGCTTCAGTGAAATTCAGATATTGCTTATTTAGAGTGTTCATGGATACATTGGTATACTGCCAGTTTTTCTTAATAAGTAAGAAAAATAAGTACCTGTAAGTGTTGTTTGCAACACAGTGGTTAACACTGTGAGGTCACCGCAAGAGGGTCCTTGTTTTGTGGAATATACATGTTATCTGTGTGCCTGCATGGTTTTCCCTCCAAGTAACCCAGGATCCTCCACCAGTCTAGGGCATGCACGTTAGTGGAATTTGTGATTCTCAGTTGGTCGCCGGTGTGAATGTCTCTGTGATAGCCTGGAGACCTGTCCAGGGTGTATGCCACTCCTCACTCAATGTTAGCCGGGATAGGATTTAGCTCTCCTGTGACCCTGAGTCCTTTAAACGGTTAAAGAAATGGATGGATGGATAGCTAAAGGCTTCAAAGTGCCTGCGGCGTAGTGCTGTGTGAATGTGGCTTGTGGTGTAGAGTGCTTTGGGGGCAGTCAGTAGGACTAGAAAAGTGCTATGTAAATTTCAGTGCAAGATTTCTTCGTTTTTTGCCATTCAGAAGTTTAGAAAAAACATTTCAACCAGGGCTCATGCTAAATGCCAGTGATAGCTTCGCTTTCAGACTTTTTCCAGAATTCATTTGGAATAATACTTGAGTTTATCAAAGAGCTGCAGGAAACCCATTGAGTTCAAGCTGTTTAGCTTTTTTAAGGCTGGGGCAACAGCTTGAGAAGCATGCTAACTGAGCAGGCACAGCTTCATTGCTCCATCTATGTCTGCTCAGGTGGTGTTACAGTGCAGCGTTGAATCACACATGCATTTTTTTAATCTTTCAGTTTTAATCTCTTCTGCTTTGGTTTGTTTTCACTGGCCTATAGTGTCAATAAAATGCTTTGCCCCTTTGGTGGACAGTTGCATTCATTATTAAAGAATATTTGAGACAAATGACTAAAACCTGCAGTAATCCAACCCAGTTATTGCACTAATATCGCTGCTATTTCTTTTTGGGCCTAATTGAAACTTACTTGTCTTCCAGAGGAGATGGACTGTGGCGTGGAGCAGATAGACGGGCCAAAGAGGACGTGCTCACCAAGCTGTGAACAGCGGGATGCTGGCAGGGAGGGACAGGGGGATGCAGACTCCAGACAGAGGGGGGACACAGGAAGACCCAGGATTAAACTTCCCCAGCGGTCGGACATGATCTGTGGCTTTGCGTCTCTCAAAGGTCAGAGAATTTGTAAGTTTATCTAATTTGTTATTCTGGGGTGGGTTTATTTATGATATTTTATTCATTAACTGAAACATTGGTGTAAGAGGAAAACTAATGAGGCCATCGGGATCAGCAGTAATGGTTTTGTAATTCTTCTTTTTAAATTATCTTTGGCCCTAATCATTATTTCTGCTTTTTGTGCAGTGCAATTAAAATGTCTGCTTGAGAGGTTTTTTTGTGCACAAGCGAATCAAAAGTGGATCTGAAATTGATTCTTATTATGTAAAGCTTTATTATGTAAAGCTCTACCAGACAACACCTTCGCTCTGTGTTTCTGTGTCTCATCTTGATGTATTACACTTCTGCTGTTTGATCTTTTCCTCCTCAAGGCACAGCAGCCATGCGAAACACTAAGAGAGGATCCTGGTTTATCCAGGAACTCAACTCAGCACTCCGCCTCCACGCCAGAGACACCCACCTTGCGGACATATTGGTGCAGGTAAACATGTTTTTTCAGACTGCAGTTGCAGATTACAAACTGCTATTTTGATATATAGTACATTTTTGAAACCAACATGTCTTTTTTTTTCTTTTTCTCCCAGGTGAACAGTCGTATTAAGGAGAGGGAGGGCTACGCCCCAGGTACTGCCCACCACCGCTGCAAAGAAATGTCAGAGTTCACCAGCTCATTGTGCAAAGACCTCTACTTTTTCCCCAAGCACCAGCCCCAGTATTAATATGCACATTAACACACACAGATCATTCCTTGTATTGAAGCCTGGAGTAAGGGCATCACAGCTGTTTATTGCACACCACACACTCACACATTCCCCCCTGTTACAACTTGACATCCAAATGTCTAGTGGTTTAATTTATCCATTCAAACCACTAGACATTCACAAGCACACACACATATACACAAATCCTGGAAAGAAAAAAGGAGCGAGCTTCTGTTAATCTACATGTACATGGAAATGGGCAACCTATTGGCATACAATGTGCTCATGTATATATTTGTGTGTCTGTGTCTATGCCAGTTAGAGGGTTTAGATGTTAATCCTTTGCAGTCAAACTGCACAGCTACTTTGAGCTTTCACAAGCCTCTTTTTAAAATGTATTTTGTACACAGATCTATTTTTGTGGCTTTATTTTGTATGGAATTCTTTTTATAAGGATTGTAAGGCCCATTCTTATATTTGTACATAATGTATGTTAAATGTTATGAACATTTCTTGTTATTAACATAGTGACAGGCAGGGGGCAGGGCAGCAAAATGCATTTCAGCATCTCGATTTCATCAATATTAACATCTCCTTCAGTTGAAGAAGAGCTTTATTGTCATGGCAGCCATGGTTACAGACAGCTATGTTTAAAATTAAACAATAGAGTTTTTGAACTATTAAATTAGAATATATGATTTTTTTTCCTCACATAGTTTGCCTTACGAAAAGAACAACACCTACAGGGCAGCTTCAGTATGAAGTTTATCTTCTCACTTTAAATTGACATTTACTGATATTTAGTAAATTTCTCTGTCAGGGTGGTGGAGTGCAGTCTGGTGCTACATGTAGGGTCACTTACAGACAGTATGAACTCTGACCTTTACACATTTTACTTGTAGTGTTTGTTCCTGCATAGGAGCTGCATATTTAGTCAGTCTCGCCATTGTATTTTACTATAATCAATGCACAACACATAAAAAAGTGTCTTCCATTTAAAAAAAAAGCCTGTGCCAGCTGAGGATGATGTGTTGGATAAGTTTATGACCATGGTGCTGCTTTCATAGCATATTATAAGTCTCTGGCACGCCTCCAAACAAAGTATTTCTGAAAGCTGCTCCAGAATTTATGGTTCCCAGAAAGAAAAGAAAACTGACCAGGCAAAGTATGTTTTAGTTACAGCAGTGTTGCAGTGAGGGGCACAGTGGTTGAAACAGTATTGATTGTTAACTATCAGTAAAGGGATGATTTTAAAGATCCTGTGTATGAGGCGGTCTTAGCAGAGTTTACCCTGGTCTGAAGCGTGCTCACTCCACTTATGTTTTAGTTTTAATAATTAAGAAACATAACTTAAGAGAGGAAAAGATTGGACTGTTATAAGAGGATAGTTTTCCTGTAGAATGAGACGTTTTGCTGCCAAACTCTGCTGAAGTGCTTTGTAGGGTGATGTGATGTAAGGTGGGGAGGGGGCAGGAGAGACTTCAATATTAATTACTGCCAAATGTTGAGTATAATAAAAGGCTGTGGGTTTTAAACAATAAAAAATGTCTGTGTTTGTTCTTAAAGCTGTGTTTGTAATTGCATTTTCTGCAACGACAGCTTTTATGCACAGGTTTAGATCACGTTGCATCCGTAAAGTCAAGGCCCTCTGCTCAAATGTACACTGTTGCCGCTCCTGTGCATGCTCCGCTCCATTTGATCCTCCTTGTTGCTGTGTTTGTGTGTGTTGTTCCCGGCGTTCAGCCTGTCCCCCTCCGTTCTCAGGTATAGTATAACTGGCTCCCCACTATTCCGCTGCGCTCAGGTCGTGCTGCGACCGGGACAACGTACGCATCTCTCACACTGCCCGCCACCCACTGATAATGTTCTTAGTGTATCAGATAGAGCCCCCTGGGCCAGCTGTCCACAATCATTCTCGTTTGACATACACGCACACGCCGGTGGTCTGTGTAACACATTTCTCCCTGGCCTCCGGTATAGCTGTGCGATCAGGCTGTTATGCATTAGCGTGTGGGCCACAAAGCAGGGCTGGGTTAGGAGGGGATCTGCCTGTGCCTTTGTGGTTGTCATAATAGCTGCCGGTGTCAACGGGTTAGGAGGAGGAACCAGAGGAGAAACCCGCCAGTGAACTAGAGATGTTTAATTTAAAGTTGCTTGAATAGGATGTTGGCTGAGCACACCAAAGGCCCGATGTAAAGCACAAATTCACCTCCTCGCCTATCCTCTTGGTACCTGGATCCTGTGCAGAGCTGATCAGTATGAGCTGAGCTCTTGCTATTGGGGGTGTGTCTAGGGGTCTTTTTTTTTTTCTTTCCCCCTCCTTCTAAGAGAGGACTGCCATAGCATGTGAGTGTTACGGGGATTGCCTTGCGGCATTGGCTGAATAGGTGCGGGCTGTCATAGGGGTGTCATGTGCACCTTCCTGCTCACGTTGCAGGGGCAGCCCTATGTTGGGGCGGGGGGGGGGGGGACCCTTCCAACTACCACCCCTCTCAACACTCCTGTCCAAACAAGAACAAGCCATCCAAACACACACACCTAATGGCCGTCTGGCAGGGAGGGTGCTGCTTAGGGCAACAAGTTGCGTGTGTGTGTGTGTGTGTGTGTGTGTGTGTTATTAGGTGTCTGCAGTTCTAATAAAGGAAAGCAGTGTGTCCTTCACTGCCTCATCAGATGGCTTTGCTCTGCTTTGTCTGCCTTTCTGATTTCTGTCTATGTGTCTGTCGGTGTTGCGGTGGAGCTGGATGGCTCTTAGACTGTGGGTCATCTGGAGAAAGGCGCTTTCGGGATGGACCTCACTTGTACTTACGGACTATCTCTATGCAATGAGTGTGTTTGAGACTGAGAAACTTTAGATGTTTTTGTGGTGTTTTTGACCTGGTGTGAAGTGGGTATACAATAAGGCAGCGTGTGTGTGTGTTTGTGTTTGTGTTTGTGTATGTGTGTGTGACATTGCTGTTGCCCACGCCATTAGAAATGCTGGGGTGTCCAGCGAGATTATTTTTGGATCAGTGACAGCGTGTCAATGGCTGCAGATGCATCGCAAAGGAAGGCTCTGAGCTACCAACAGACCCTGGTAGGTCTTTCCCAATCTTCCTTTACTTGCCTGCCTGTATGCTGTCCTATCTTTAACTTCCAAAGGTTTCCCCTCGTTTCTCTTGTTCTGCCATCACACCTGCTTCTCTCTCATCTTTCCATCAATTCACCTGTCACTTCCTCTCTTCAAACCTTTTTTTTTAACCGTTCTTCATTCTTAATGATTTTTTTTTTTTTTTGGTCTAGCCTTCATTACTTCCCTCCTACGCCTACCTTTTCTACCCATCATGCTTCTCTGCTCCATCATACAAAGTCCTCCTCATGCTCTCCTACTAAATCAATAATCTTCATCTCTGCTCTCGTCCTCCCCCCACCCACCCCAACTCTGTCTTTTCTTCTCGAACAAGATTTATGCAACTTCATGTCAACTTTATTTCTGCAGCTCGGATAGACACGAACAGTCTGTACAATTTCTCACCGCCCACGCCTCAACCAGCTGAGTGAAGGCGATAAATGGAAAGTCATCCCTGGGAAAATGGAAAAAACCCTCGATCGTTTACATTTCTTTTGCGACTCATGTGCATCTTCTTTCTGATGCCTTGTAAAGTCATTGCTGTTTACATGTGGCGGTGGATATAAATACCTATATACAGGAAACCCGAGCAGACAGGTTAGATGTACGTGGTGAGATGAAGTCATGTCACTTTATCCTCCAGTTCATCTGTTTAAATGCTTATCCAGAATGATAGTCATTCCTCCCAGGAGCATCTCGAGATGTCTGGTGACATTTAGCCACTATTGACTCTTTTTTTTTTAGCATTTTTATTCTCTTCTCTGCTGTGGTCATAGATTACTAACAGCTTCAGCATGCTCTTTTCTGCAGAGCTGATTGTGAGTTTGAGACAAGACAATGAGCAATTGAGGCTGGAGCAGCTGGGCTGTGTATATTCATGTAACTGATCAAGTGCGGAGGAGCAACAGCAGTGTGTCAGTCCGTCCTTCTGCTCGTCTTCCTCTTCGCCTTTGAGAAGATGGACGATTGTCCAGAGCAAATCCCGAATCCCTGGTCCTCCTTCAGTCCCTTGGTGCTGCACAAGTCAGATATAAATAAGACAATTAATTAAATCACGCTGTTTACAAGCTTAATGTCTCTGTGAAGTCACACATCTCTCAGGTGTGAAAGCTGTGTCTGTGTGAGAGGAAATTAGAGCCTTGAAGGATCAGAGGATTTTATGTGCAGAGCTGTTAATAGATCGTCCTGATATAATTTGTTTATTGATCAGGAGAACTCTCCTGTGGTTAGTTTGGCTGCTTCACAGATTCACACCGGTGCCTTAAATTGAAGATGACTGTCTGTTTTTAGTGCTTGCAGTAAGTGTTGATGTTACGCCTGAGATTTGCTTTTAGATCACATATAACTGTTATTTCTTAATTCACAACAAGCCTTTCAATGATGTTCAAACAGCACTCGAGGGTCAGTTTTTGCTTTAGAGGATTGTGCGATGAATGAAGCCGTATTACAAAAAAAAGTAACTTTGCCCTCAGAAGGTTAATGTTTGGTTTCCATTCACTTACATGATTTGGTTCTTCACAAATTACACAAACTAGGTGACGAAAGATTTTAGTGGCACCAGTCGACTGATTTACACATTTTCATAACAAGCAAAAGTTTTCTGCTTTAATTCTAGGAAGAATATCTGTTGATGTTTCTCATGTGACCTCATGCGCAGATTACTCTCGAGCTATGTGCCATATTGGACCAAACACTGGTTGTCCTGGAAAAATGTGTTTTCCCCAACTGGTTGGCAGTGGTTTCTGGAGGTTCCTGGCACAAAAGTGTGCGGACTGACCAGAGCTTTTAGGAATAAAAGCAATTTTAAGCTGCTTCCTTATTCGCAATGATTCGCCAATACAGTTAGCATCAAGATAAAAAATTTTTTTTTAAAAAGGCAGTGAAGAGATCATGAGGATGTCTGGAAAGAAATGCTGTCCACCCTTCAATTTGGCCTCGGGCATGTCTTTATCCACACCTCATCAGGTGTAGTCAACAGTTTAGCCCAGGCAACACCAAAAGACTTGCACTGTCAGTCCAATGAGGGTAGAGAATATGGAGAAGTTTAAAAATACCAATATAATAATTAGAAAAGTTCAACTTTAGACAAAAGCTAATAAAAGATTTGAATTAATTTTGTTTCTTTTTTGTTTATCTGGTTTTCTGTGATATTTAATGACATTTAAGAGATAGATCTTTAAATTATCCACCCACAAAGATTAATGCTCACTGGCCTTGCAGAGTAGTGTTTATTAATTTAAAATCACACAACTGTTGGTGACTCTTCACTTTCCCAAAGAGGAAGCTCCCTCTGTAGACTCTCGTCACACTGACAGACGTTTCCACAGTGACGAGAGCAAATCGCTGCTTGTGAAGATGTACACACACACACACACACACACACACACACACACACACACACACACACACACACACACACACACACACACACACACACAAAAAAAAAAACACAGTGTATATTTGTGCCTGCTTTTTACATCTGGTTGTGTGTAACAGTTGATGTGATGGATGAGGTTAAAAGCGAGGTTGTGTGAGGAGACGAGTCTCAATCTGTGAGAATGTCAACAGCAGTGAAATAGATCCCATAAGTCTCAAATGTTACAGGCTACTAAAAGGGATAACGTTCACCTGCCAAATGTCCCGTGGGCTGGAATGACTGCAATGTAGACGATTAAGCCATTAAATTTCATACGATAATGCGGACACGTTTTTTCAATTACAGGGGTAGTTCTAATGTAATAATTAAACAGTTGGATGTTACTTCCATAGCATAAAGGTGAAATGTCACATTGCTAAATAGTGTCAATAGCTTGTTATTGTTTTGTGTAAAGGTTAAAGCCTTCCATCTGTCTGTTCAACAAGCCTCCTGGGAGAGATGGCCCGAAAGAGAGGCAAACAGCGTCAGAGAGAGAGGCAGAGGGAGAACTGGGGAGAAGTGTGTCAGTGAACGTTGGATCACACTGCTGCTAAATTTATCGACGAGTAAGGTTTCACCTCAGGGGTGGGGGGGTTGGATGGACGTGGACAAGGGTTGGTGAACGGGAAAGTTTGAGGGTGAAGAGTGAAGCAGAAAGGTGAAAGGTCTCCAAAGAGTCCAGATGCAGGAGAGACCGCTTGGAAAAATAGACAAAAAAGTAACTTTTTGTGTCTCTGAAATTCATAAACGCAGATTTCTGATCTGTAACGGTACCTTTACGGATGTGTGAAAGTGGAAAATCATAAAACATTGTGTTGCTTATGGAGAGTGGAGCCAAAATCACAAGAAATAGAACATTTAATACTGCTGGTGACTGAAAAATATGAAAGCTTGTTGCCACCACTGGATTGTTTAAATTTTTTTTTTTTAATGTTGAAATTTTACTACAACTTTGAGTTAATTACTCTGAATTTCAAGATGCATAACTTGAGCTTTTCAGATAAACCCAAAAACAAACTTCCATAAAATGGACTTGTGGGAATTTGGTACTTAAACGCTTTCTGTCTAATAAATGAATACATTTCTATTAATATATCAGTTTTAAAAGAAACCCATTGTACTTTTTTCCAACTTTGTATTTTTAATTTCAGATTCAGGGTAGCTTTGCATAATTCAGTCACAATAAGCCTTGATTAACTCATACCGGACTTTGATGTCGCTCCAGTGTTCAACTATTGTCTGAAATAAGCTGTTTTAGCCCCTTTTACTCCTCTGTTTAAGGGATTTTATGGAAATCCACTCTACTTCATAGCCAAGAGTAGAAAATAACCCCCGAAACCAAGCTTTTTGAATATTTTGAACTCTGACCCTTTGGTTCACAGTGATTGCTTGGACATATGTTGATCTGACAACAGGAAACTTCAGCCATATATGAACATCTGCAAAAAAAACCTCATTACAGGTCCCCTTTAAAAATCACAAATGTAGATTTGTTAGACTGCCCAGAAGAGAACAAATGTAAACAAATAATAAATGTTAAACAATGAATCAAACTGATATCAAAGGGGGCGGGATTAAGGATTTAAGCCACAGTCAGACTATGTCAAAGTGTCAGTCCACCACGTCTCTTCTTTCCACTAATTTCCTCTCTAATAAGGAATAAAATACCCAAAATACTGAGTGATACCTGAAATATTTACCTCAGGAAAAAGAAGGCCATCCATTACACTCACAGCGGCTTAACATTTTTTCAGACTGATGTGCATTAGTTCTCTATTAAAAATCTGCTTTCATCTGTCTTTTTTTGGGACATGCTTGTGCAAAGAAGAGTGGTTGGATTCTGTCTTCTAGTACACATGAAGTGAAATATTTCTTACAAACAGGTAAAATAATAACTACTAATAAAAGTGCAGGGCTAACTGTAGTTGCTGGTGATGATAGGGGATCCTATACTACCACAGTTCAAGTTACATACAACCCGACAGCCCTCCAAACGGACTGACATTTCTTGTTTTTGCCAGATCTCAAGAACATTACAAACTGCTTCCTGCTGGGATCATAAATCATCAGCTCCCCAAAATAGAAGCCGACTGATATCCATGGCTTATCGCGGCTATACTGGCATCACAGTTCATATCTGTGCAATATGTGTACAAAAACGCTTATGCTTCTCCAAACAGAAGAGAAAAGAAAACCATAACTTGGGGTAATTTAGATAGTGTGTTTCCAAAGGCATTGTTTACGATACTATCAGCACCTTCTACAGCACATGTGGCAGAACATGCATCACAGCAGCACATATGCAACAAAGTCAAGAGGTGTCTTCACAGTAAGCTATTAACTAATCTGTGAAGTGCATTGCTGGAGCAAACACATAAACACAAACTAATCCAGAATAACAATTATAGAGTTTATAAATCCATAAAATCGACATGTCAACCTCAAAAATCCAAAATCAGACTGCCTCTTCCCCAAATGGCACATAAACCACGTGAGAATTTCTGGGTCAGAACAGAACACCAGACTGACCCATTTTAAGTACCAGAGTTGGGAAAACAGAAGCTGAGGTCATCAACTTAAACCAAAGAAATCGCTTTGAGTTTGTAATGAACATTTTATAGAAGATTAAAATGTTTTATAGGCTGTATTTTATAATTAAAGGAAGCTAATTTGTGCTTTTACAGTAAGGTTTACTGTGTGTAAAGTCTCACATCATGTTTTTATGTAACTTAAGCATTAATTAATGGCACCAAAAAAGGCTTCTGTGTACAGAAACAGAGGAATAAAAACATGATATGGCACATTGTACTGGAGCTCAGCCAGGCTTTAGTGAAGCATGCCATTCATGCTGAAGGCACTTGAAGAGCAGTGCAGCATTATCCATACACAATGTTAATATATTTATGGTCCTCTCTCAGTCAGCAGGTATTATTTTCATGCCTTGAGCTTGCATCCTGCCTGCTGGGTATCATTTATGATCTTGCTGCTGGAATCTGCCAGATTGGCTGCATGACTGGGAATCTACCCTGCTGAATTAAGAGCTGCTGACAATTTATTGTCAAGCTTCAAGTGTCTGTATTAACCTCTGCTGCTTTCCCTTTTTAGTGTGTGTGTGCGCGCACACTCACCTAAGAGTCACTACACTCTTTCACTGTATGGAAGCAGGTAGCAGGTACGGTGTCCCTCACACTGGCAAAGACAGGGAAGGACAGTTGTAAGACAGATATTCAGAGAAGGCATTACTGAGTGTTGGACACAAGCAAGACAGTGAGCAGGAGGAAGAGCTGAGAAGATGAGGGAGCGCATCAATACTTTTCAGACAGGTCTGAATATCGATCAGTTTCTGGTAAGGCTTACTATTTCCTCCCTAAATAATGAACTGCTTTTGCAAGATGAAATGCATGTATGCAAAAGTAATTGAATTCTAGCTTCCGTTTTCTTTTCGCCGACTTTAAATTTCATGTTGTGCCTTTAATTATTGAACATGATCCAGGTTTAGATAGGATTTAATGGCCTCACTGGTTTTATTTTTCTGAATTTCTTGGTGGTAACATGAAGTGTGGTCTCGCATGTAAGACACAGTTTTTTGGCTGCCTCGATTTGCCTTAATTAGAAAATGACAGCTTGAACAGTGTTTGGATGAGGCATGGAATTGTTATTGTGCTGGCTAATTAGTGTATGCATATGGAGACACTGGTGGAAGCGTGTGTGATAGCTGGGATTTGTGTGTGTGTGTGTGTGTGTGTGTGTGTGTGTGTGTGCGTGTGCGTGTGCGTGTGTGTGTGTGTGTGTGTGTGTGTGTGTGTGTGTGTGTAAGGGGGGTAATCTGCTGATCTGTCCATCAGTGAGCAGGTCAGGTTTTATCATTAACCTTGTGCTACAGGACAGGGCTATATTGTTGTAAGGCTTCACCACACACACACACACACACACACACACACACACACACACACACACACACACACACACACACACACACACACACACACACACACACACAAATAACTTAATAAACACACATAATGTTCATTTAAGACACAAACACAGACTCTGTGCGCTGAGAAACCTGCACAAACACACACAGATATTTATGAATATGCAGTGCTCCCTCACAAGGGACACAGGAATATGCTTGTATTTTTTAATTAACTCTCAATGTCACACTGCCCTTCAACCTCTGCATCTATCAGCAGCTCTCACTGTGACTGAACCTCTCTCTCTCCATGTCTCTCTCTCTCTCTCTTTCTCTCTGCAAACCTGTTTGTTTTGTTTACACTTGAAGCTTCTTTTATTTTACAATATTTAATATCTTGTTCGAGCCAACTCGTACAGAACAGATCCATGAACAAATTAAAAGCTCGTGACTGCTCATCGGCGTAATTTGAATACAGGCTTTTAGTCTTAACAAACCCGAGGGAGTGATGTTTTACATTTTTCCGATTTCCTTCATCCCGTGAGACTTGCAGTAAGAACAACAGTAGAAGCTCGGGTTCTTGCCAGAAATTAATAACGAGATGTGTCAGGACCGTACAGTAACGCCTGGCTACGTCCGTGTGTCCGCGGAGATTAACGTGAAAAAACACAAGGAGAGCTACGCAGGAATCTCATGGAGAGTAAACAAGTGTGGGAAAAGGAGGAAGAGGAGTTTGGAGAGGTGGGGATATGTCCTTGTGTTCTTGACTTGGAGTGGGAAGGTCATTCCACGTTTGGGAGCCAAACAATGGCAACAGAAAATGTGCAAAAAGTATGTGAAAGTTGGACAAACTGTGGTTACTGATGATGATTGATTGTGAGATTCGGTGTGTAATGAACATGCAAGGTTACGCGAAACAGTGTAAACATAAGGCTGAGGGATGAAAACAGCAAAGTCACCTGACATTAATAAATCGCGGCTTTCAGTGTCTTTCTCACGCTGTCAGTCGACATTGTTGTCTTGCTGAGACGTGCTTGCTCTCACCTTTTATTTGTCTTTATGTCTCACCATTTCACAGTCAGGTGACTTTCTGACAATGCAGGAGCTGCGGCTCAGTTTGTGACAGAAATATTAAAAGCCCAAAGTGACATCGTGAATTTCTCTTTCTTAATAGTCCAAAAATGCCCAAATATGACATCTTTGAATAAACATTTCACACTTGTTGAATTTGTTTTTGATTGTGACATGAAGACAAATGCAAAAACCCCAAACTAAGATAAAACACAAAGATAAAGAGATTGAAACAACAAAGATTTTAGACTTTTTGAGATTTTGAGCAAACAAGTAAAACTCAGCAGAAGAAGGAGGTGCATCCACTGCACTATGTGGATGATATAAAACTTAATTAATTAATTAAATAATTAATAGCAGCAATCACTGATTTATCCCTTTGATCAATCTGTTGATCTTGAATGAGAGGTCAGAGGTCAAATGTGACATGATATTTTAAATCCTTACACAGTACTTTCTATATGTTGACAATAAACACCACACTTTTAAGAATTTTGACCAATAAATCATCAAGTTGACCTTGAAGACTTTGGTGAATGTAAGCCAAATGTTAATGGATCCCCTCTGCACCCCTACAAAGTTTTATCAGAATTCATTAAACTCTTTTCGAGCTCTCGTGTTTACAGGCAGAATGACACACACACACATACAAACGTTGCCAGAAACACAACCTCTTTAGTGAAAGTGATAAGACCAGTAAAATTATACTTAAGTGGGATTTGGCTGAGTAATAATTCCAGTTAATTAAAAATAATTACTTTAAAACAGGAGGAATATGTTAAGATATTTACTTTTAAAGATTATATTGACACAACATGAGATTTGTAATTCGTTTGAGGTTCACAGTGTGGTAGTGAAAAAAAAAAAATCTTATCAGACATCTGAAGGTCACTCGACTCATTTTGAGGCTCCATCAGCAGCTTCAAGGCAACCTGAATCTCATTTGAACTGAGGGAAAGTGTAGAATAAAAAAATGTCTAACCATGTTAAATGGGTCCCAGGCTCAATCTGGGAGTGGGTTGGGTATTACCTTTTAAACAATGGTCGTGATCTGTCAGCTGTGTTCATACGCAACACACCTATTCAACAAGGATAGACACTAGGAAGAAGAAGAAGCTTGAAAGACATCATCAACTGTGCTGCAGTTATTTTTCTCTTTTCCTTGAGGCAGGGCATGAGAGGTCACATTTTTCCCCCTCTCTCTGTGAACAGTGCACAGGTTCCTGTTGTTTCTGTCCCTGGTTTTGATGGTGTCTGGTGCCAGCGGCTGTTTGATGATGTTGATGGATTAGGGCTTTGGTGCTAATGTGTAGTGCAGTGGTGAACTTGCGTGCAGTGCAGGACACAGAGACAGAACAGAGACAGAGCTGCTGCAGCATCATGCAACAGACAGGTGATGAGAACCAGGTAAAGACATGAGGACCGAAGGCTGTAGCTCGTCAGAGGTTGATTCTTTTTTCTGTTTTCTCTGCCATGACTTAATTACACAGCCCTCTGCTGTCTTTCTCTAATCTTCAAAATTCACTTTGGATCATATGCATGCACTGAATTTGAATCTCTATTTCTTTTCGTACTTCTCTTTTCCAACATTTTACCGATTGATCATTTTACTGATTTGTGTACTTTGACATATAAAATCAAGAAACCTGTATTGTAAAACCATATTGTTAAATATTTGCTGTTTTTTTAATAAGCGTATGAAAATACGGCTTGTTTACCTGCCCTGTTCTTCCATACAGCGGAAGATGACAGAGGTCACTGTTATTTGTGTGATACATTTGCAGGCGGTGAAATTAGAAAGTAATCAGCAGTGACCTCTGTGATCTTTTGCTAGACTGAAGAACTGTAAAAGTATGTGAGTCCTTGTTGCCTTTAAAGCAGCAAAATGTGAAGGTAAACTGGTTTGCCCCGAAATCAAAACATGTTTTTTCACATTAGAACATTTTTATTCGTTTGTATTGCAGACAAAAAACAATCACAAACAGCTCACTGACGGATTCATTCCTCATTTTTAAGGTTGTAGACAAAGAAAGGAAAATAAGATATGTCAGTGTCATGAGTGGAGACCGTTTTATCTTTACTTGCAGCAGAAAATTCTTCAGTACGATATCTTTTTAGCACAGCTCTATTTTCTTGTCATATGTTTTATTTCTTTTACTTAATCCCCTTACCTAGGTTGTTTCCATCGTCAGAATAACAAAACTCTAACAACAAACATGGAGGGTTTTTTTCTTTGTTAATTATTTATTCAGTAAATTTGAACAAATTTATAAACAATAATCTAACATTTCATAATATATTATCTTAGTGCATAACCATCTGAGTCCTCTTCAGTCCTGCATTTCTCCCACACTTTCATGTAAAAAGGTGCCTCCTTTAGATTTCAGCAACAAAATCATCCTCTCTGTTATAAAGATCTCCCTCACTATGTTAATCCATTGTTCACAACTTGGACAGACATTTGTGTGAAATTAAATTAAATTCTGTATTTAAAAAAGTGATAGGAAAAGATCTTCCTATGTGCTTACACATAGACTCGCTGGCCACTTCATTAGATACACCTTGCTAGTACTGGTTGGAAACCTTTTTGCCTTCAGAAACGCTTTAATTATTCATTTCAGACACAGATTCAAGTGTTGGAAACATTCCTTCCTTGACATGAGAGCAACACACTAGCTGCAGATTTATTGGCTGCACATCCATGATGTGAATCTCTAATTCCACCACATCCCTAAGTTGCTCTATTGGACTGAGTTCTGGTGACTGTGGAAGCCTTTGAGTTCACTGTGGACTACAGTGAACTCAACGTCAGGCTCAAGAAATCAGTTTGAGATGATTTTAGCTTTGTGCTTTGTTTTGCTAGAAGCAGCCATTAGAAGACATTCAGGTAGGCTAGAACATTTAAATTGTTAAAGAAGCCAAAATGTGCCAAGAAAGGATCCCCCAGACCATTACACCATCACCAGCACCTGAAGGTGTTGAAAATTCTGACCAAATTCTGACCCCACCATCTGACTGTTGCATTAGAAATCTCATCGCCAAAGTGTTTCCTCTGTTGTCCAGTTATGATGAACCCGTACTGTAGCCTCCTTTTTTTGTTCTGACAGCAGTGACACATTTTGATTCAAAGGCTTCATGACTCAGATGGTCTAACAGTTCAGATTCTTGATCATACCTGAAGGATAGAGAGTTTTATGTTTCCTTAAGAGTCTGTCCTCAGTCCATTACTCTTTAAAATTTAAGCGTCTGGACTTCTTTAAGTTGCTTGAAGTTGCTTGAAGACATTTCACCTCTCATCCAAGAAGCTTCTTCAGTTCTAAGGTCAAATGGTGGAGAGTCCCAGATTTAAACCTAGTGGGAGTTTCCCCCCACAGAGGGACAAAAGGACCCCCTGATGATCCTCTAATTGCCTGAGCCAAGGTGTGAAATTGGGTTTGGGTCCCAATCAGCCAGAACTGAAGAAGCTTCTCAGATGAGAGGTGAAACGTCTTCAAGCAACTTAAAGAAGTCCAGACGCTTTTCTTTGAAAGCTCCTTTGACTACGATGACCTGGATGACTGAGAACCTTCACAGACTTTAAAATTTACATTCTCCCAGTTGGTACTGTCATAACGAATCATAATATATCCTACCACTCTTATGCAGATGATATACAGTTGTACCTATCAGTTTCCTCTGAAGATCTGACCTCTGTTTATTAGCTAATGAGCTGCATTAATGACATCAACTGCTGGTTGTCTTGAAACTTTTTAGAACTGAACAGAGACAAGACAGAAATATTGTTGTTGGTCCAAAAAGTCAGAGACTAACAGTCTGTTTGATCTTAAATGGTAATCTCATGTGTTCACAAAGCTCCTCTGCACACTCCACCTCTCTGTTTTGCTTCTTTAGCTGAGAGTGCTTTCAGTTCCTGTAGTCCTGTTCCAAGCTTTCTGCTGACCTGAGATCAGTTACATCTGTGCCAACATTCAAAAAACAGACTCAAGACCCTTTTGTTCACACAGGTCTACACCTGTGTTTTTTAATGTTTTATTTTGCTGTTTTCATTGTCTTGAGGCACTGTAAACCTAAATGGAGTTTTGTATTTTTATCTTTTGTGCTACTGAGTTTACATATAATGAATTAAATGTATTATATAAATAATACATTGCCCGTGCCGCTGAACAGGTGTGTCTAATAAAGTGTCCAGTGGGTGTATGCAGATAGAAACAAGACGGTACCTTCAGTTGCTGTCAAAAAACATAACCTTTGGAAGAAATAATCGCAGCAGAACTCAGGAGAAGTTTTCCGTTGCAAAAACTTTCATCAGTTTCCATCTTCACATCACACAGAAAAACTTGTATGTAACTTACTTTAAATATAAGTTTTCCCGCGTGATGCAAACTCTTGCAACCCGATTTGAGGAGGTAATATTCAACCAGCTCTTTGCATATTAACAAATAACTGACAATACTTTGTTTCTCCTGCTGTTAGCTCAGGTTTTACGGGGCTGAAGGACAGGAGTATTAAGCTGTTAGTGATGCAGCATTGTTCTGAATAACAGTTTGTGGTTTGTGGTGTTTAGTGAGATTTAAAATAACCTCCTAGACGATTTAGAGGCATCAAAGGTTTTCAAAAGCCTCCAGCAGTAACTGCTTGGCCACCTGCTATGTGGTATATTCATGTATTAATTATAAACTTCTATATCAGTCACGTTGTCATGTGGTTGTAGTGAGTCATGTATTGCAGTGGACTGGTTATGTGAGGCTGTTTTTTGTGTGCACTTGAACTGGAGAAAAATGAACTTGCGCTCTGTAGACGTAAAGACTTTTAGAGAAGATGAGATTGTGGATTTTTGTCTCACCTTTCTTTCATTTCACCAGCACATAATTATGTGCAGTTAGCCGAGCTTTCGTCCTAGTTGGGCCTCATGGTTGGATGTGGCCGCTCTCCTTTCCTGTGTGAACATGAGACAGAAATGTGTGGCAGCCAGCTCTCTGTATGATTCAGTTTCTTGCTTTGCTGTGTGGTGGGATGCATGTGATCTGTAGGTTTCCGTTGCACACACCATAGCTGCATCCGGATCTGCAGTATTTTACAGCTTCTACAGTTTTAACGAGTCCGGTGCAAGCTGACCGAATGTATGTGTGTGTGTGTTTGACAGCATGTGTGTAGGTGTCTGTGTAGTCATAGGTGTAAAGTGCACACGCAGTCGGAAGTGGAACGTGTGGAATGTCCTCTCTTTCCGAATATCTTCCTCTGGCTTTTTTCCAGACCCTTCCTTTGCTCAGGGCGGGGATTTTCCAATCTCTATGCCCATTTTGTCTATTTCTGTCTGTCAGGCTATTCAGGTTGGTGTGTATCCCTTACATACACGCCACACATTCCCCATCTCTTTCTCGTTATCTCAAGACTCTTCACACTAGATCCAGTTTTATCCTTCTTCCAAGTCTCAGTTGTCAGAGGTATTTCGCCTGTTTTTCGTTCTCTCCCTCCTCTCCATTCTAGCGTGTTGTTTCTCTTCTGTGCAGCCCAAGAAACACATGATTTCTCGACTGGGTGCTTTTCGTTTCATAGTGATTGCCAGTGTGTCCCCTTGGTTACAGCTCTACGGAGAGTACAGGGAGCAGCTGGGAAACTTCGCCCGACGGGAGGCTGCCCGTTTACTGACAGAGAGACAATGGAGAAGACAGGCAGGGGACAATACCGCAGCCGCAGGCCGCAAAGGCCACGGCCGGCGGCATCATCATCAGCACCCTGTGACCCTGGAGTCGCATCACAGCCATGCCTCCTCCACCAAGAAGCCTCGTCCCTACTCCAAATGCCAAGGTGACCAGCATGTGGTTATGAAAATGGAAATGGAAACATTTGGCTGCTTTGCCACTTCCACACACTTTGTTGTTTTATTACATGACTTTTCAAAGAGTGAAGCTTTGCATTTGTCTAATGGTTTCAATTTCTGGTTACTTTGCACATTATGATTTTACATGCAACATGATGAGCTCATAAAATATGAGGTAGCACGGTAGTTTAATCAGGCTACACGAGGCACTTAGACTTAATACCACTTGAACTTAAGGGCTACTGCGAAGGGGTATCTAAATGTAACCTACCCAGAGTTATAAAAAGAAAATCTCTAAAGGTGCAAGACTCAAAACATTTACCCAAATCTTAAGGTATAGAAGATATTTTGTAGCTCTAATTTTGAATTTTGACTTTTTTGTTTTTGGAGGCTATAAATGCAGATGATTATGACATAAGAGGGACTTTAGAGTAAGCACTTGAAGGAGTTGTGCTCAGTATTGTGAACATGTGCACAGAGTTGAACTGTTGGTGTGTATTTATGTTGACATGGTGTCAGGGAGGTTGAGTCTCCTCTCTGACCTTCTTGCTGCTGTTTTAGGTTTTGCTGTAATGTCTATTTTGACTTTAATACATTTTGAGTGACTGCAGCCGAGTTGTTTTAAACTGACCTAGAGGGCCCCTCAAATCAGGATCCTCATCGTCATTGTTTCAGCCAATTCCAATGATTTTAAGAAGGAAAATAAATATGCAGTTTGTATCAAGCGGGAGTTAGTGCAGGGAATATTGAGATTCTTATATTATAGGAGTGTCACCTCTATCTGTGTAAATAATTACACTGTTTTGACTTTGTGATCTTTCATGTTGTAGTCCATGCATTTGTTGACTATTTGACTGAGTTCATCTGTACTTATCAGTCTACATTTACTTTATTTACTGCATCTGTTTCATCCATGATCTCACTAAGTGACTCCCTGACTCTTTGATTTTATCTCTCTGTCCCAGATTGTTTGGCTCGTGTGCGGCGCTACATAGTGACAAAAATGGGAGAGGACTGGATTTTCCTGGTTCTTCTGGGACTGACTATGGCTCTAGTTAGCTGGAGTATGGACTATGCTAGTGCCAAGAGCCTGCAAGGTAGAGCTGTCATGGAGATTATTGCCATTTCAAATCTTCAGTTTTTCTCTGCACTGCTCCTTTGTTTAATGTGCCTTTTTTTGCTGTTCTTGTTTCTTTCTGTTTCTACTGTTATTCTGTGTTGCAGCCTATAAATGGGTGCATGGGGAGCTTAAGGGCAATGTACCGCTCCAGTACCTCGCCTGGGTTACGTATCCCATGATCCTTGTCATGTTCGCCTCGCTCTTCTGTCACCTGGTTTCCCCGCAGGCCATCGGTAAGCCCTCCATCACCTGTCAGCCTCTATTATCCTCTCTCATTATATTTCCTCCTGTATTTGCTTCTTTTTTCTCATTTTGTCTATTGTAAAGTACTGACATTATAACTTCACTCTCTCTTTTTTAAATACAGGTTCTGGTATCCCTGAGCTGAAAACCATCCTGAGAGGTGTAGTCTTAAAAGAATATCTGACCCTTAAAGCCTTCATAGCTAAAGTTATCGGCCTAACCGCTGGCCTGGGCAGTGGGATGCCTGTGGGCAAAGAGGTAAACCCCCGTGTTAGGCAACATTACTTTAAAAACTATCGTGTTACATTACAAGATCAGTTGTGTTACAGTGTTTCCGACTGAGGAAACTCTTTAGAGTAGATCAGCCTCTACCGCTCTACTTCTGACTATGTTAACTTTGACTCATTTCAAAGCAAGTTGGTACTGGCAGCATTTCCTCCACCATAAAACAGGAACAAGCTTATTCATTTCCCTCAGAGTGACAGGTTTAGCACCAGCATCATTCATCTGCTCAGTTTGCTTCACTACCAGTGTTTTAGCTTACAGATGTTTTTTAAAAATATGACATAGAGCTCCTTGGCAGCTCAAATACACTCAATGATAATAATTCAAATACCTCAGCAATGTAACATCCACCCTGTCTGTCGTCGCAAAAGCTGATCTTAATATTTGCACTCACCACAGGTTCTGCTGGATAATAGTGTGTAAGGCATAAACCTGATTTATCTACTAATAGGAACCATGGGTGTTTACTGAGGTTAAGGAGCAAAAAGGGCCGTTTATCACAGACTTTTATACAACAGGGAACTTTTAAGAAACTTGTGCACTGGCTTCATTTTGCAGACCCAGGAGCTGCATCAGTCTACAGCACTAACACAACTGTAGGATTAGATACATTCCACTATGCATGCCAAGGATTCACAGGGATGTAGAAAATATTATTCTTTCCTCACTGCAAAGGAGAAGGAAAATGTGGTAATATGTTAATAATAACACATATTTAAAAAACAGCTTAATAAGCGATTGTTTGCAAAGCTAACAGGTTGTGTTACTACAGAGTAATCTGAGTACTCTAGCCCATTGCTTTGCATTGCATTAAATCCAGCACTGAAGCAAACACATATTTTCACCTCCTTACTACTTGTGCTTCTGTGTCTATCCCCACTCATTCAGCATCTTGTTCCACATCTTCAGTCCTTTTTCTGTCTCACTCTCCAACTGGGAGGGGGTAATAAATCATCTTCTGTCATGTTGTTCCTCTCGCCCTCTTCTCACGGGACTGAGGCAAATTACTCCAGTCCTCAGCAAAGAACCACATTCGTTTTCCTTATTACAGTAGCATGGAAAGTGTCACATCCAGTAATTACACAGTGATTTATCAGTTCTGATAAAATATGTCCCAGTTTAGACTCTCTGTTTTTACAGACAGCACTCTGTGTCTCTGTAGATAACATTACACGTCACTCATATCTGTGTCAGTAATGTCCTCCCATCACCCCCAGGGTCCCTTTGTCCACATTGCCAGCATCTGCGCCGCAGTGTTGAGTCGATTCATGTCCATCTTCTCTGGAGTCTACGAGGTAAGCTGAGCCCCTGACCAAAGCCGACTACATTACCCACAACCCCCCATCTCTTTACTGACCACAGTCAACATGCTGATTTAAATGAAGAATGCAGTTTTTTTGTAATAACTTATGGTGTTGCTGACATCTTTGTTGTAATTACAGGGTTCCCACTATTTTTCTCACTATTATTCTCATTATTTTTTAAAATCTGAAAAACAGAAAAAGTTCAGGTATTTCTAGATATTTACAATTATCTCATTTTAAATTTAGTGCCATTTATCTCAACATCCCTGAGAACCTTGCTTTGTTTCTTAAATGTTACCATAGCACCATGGTAGACGATGATTGGGAGAGCAGAACGCTGTAACTGTAATATCAACAGGTCAGTGTTGAGCATTCATATCAGGGTCCTTGAACTTGAACCCTTAATTATAGAATTTTAAATGAAGCCACTTTTGAGTCCCTGAAATTTGCTGAAAGAACTTTAACACTAATGAAAAAGTGGGAACCCCGTGGCTGTGTTCTGTCTCTGCCATCCAGCTCACGCCAGCCCCTCCCCGTTTCTCCCGTGTCTTTGTTTTGGTTCGCCCCCTCACGCCTCGTCTGTGTTTGTCTCACTGTATTAATAGTGTGACCGTTATGTCTGGCATGTGTATTAACAGTGACCTCCCTGTCTCCCTCTTTCCCTCCCCCCCCCTTCCCTCCCCTTGGCTTTCTCATTCATCTCTGCATTCACCCTTGACCTTTAACCCAGAATGGCTCCCATAACCAGGACCTGCTGGTGTGTGCGTGTGCTGTAGGAGTAGCAACTTGTTTCGGTGCCCCGATCGGAGGCAAGTCCCGCTCTGCTCGCTCGGCCTCAGGTCTACGGTCGGCTTTGACCTCATCAAGAAACATCAGTTACAATTAATTTGGAGGTTAAAACTGGCCTCACATCAGTGTGCTGCACTACTTGAAAGTGAACCAAACCACTATTCAAACATTTATATTTAGAATCAGTATCAATGCTACACCTGCAACAGATATTTTAAAGGTGCTGGCTCTTCATTTGCATACATTTTGTGCTACTGAAACATAGTGTGTTTTCACAAGGTTATAGTCTGACACAATCCACATTTAAACTCTAGAAAATATGAAAGCAAAATCACGGAAGAGCTGCTTTTCTTTTCTTTCTGACTGGACGTGATGCAAAGGTCAGGATAAGAAATACAAATTAACAGTCAGGGCCGAGGATGTAGAATAAAACAAATATGGAGTGCAGATCCACTTTGTTTTTGCTGACAACTGTGCAGATAATCAAATTGCCCTGTATGGATGTTTTGTATGGATGCCTCCTTAAATCATGAGGTGGCTTTTAAAGGGGGCACTTACTGTTCTGTCTTGTCTGTCATGAAAATATGACAGTATGATGTTCCTCAAACCTTTTGTTTGTACATGGTAGCAAATCAGAAAAATAGCTGCTTTAAAGGGAGGGGGATTGGAGCTAATGAGGTGTGTTTAGGAGCTGAGGGGCCAGCTAAATAAGATAAATAAGGATTGGTTTGCTCTCTCAGTCATGAAGATCTGCTCTAGTAGACTTCATTCATCCATCCATTTTTTTTTCCCACTTATCCAATTAAGGGTTGCAGGGAAGCTGGAGCCCATCCCAGTTGTTGCTGGTTGCAGCTGCTTCGAACCCCTAGTATTTCTGTTTGCTGTGAGGTGACAGTGCTACAAAACTGTGGCACCCCTCTGGCAGAGTACAATAATAAAAATATGGAGCGATAATAGGCTCCATTAAACACCACAAAAGTGACCAATGTCAGGTGAATATTGGATTTTGTAAATGTAGTTGGGATAACTGAATTTGAATCCCCGATGTTGATGTTGTTACGCATTTATCTGTGTATTATTGGAGAATCTTTACCTCATAATATAAAGTGCCCTGAGGCCCCATTTGTTGTGATTTGGCGCTAAATAAATAAAACTGAATTGAATTGAATTACTGCACAATAGCCCACAGTCAGTCGTTTATATGGTTCAGACAAATTTAATGAGAACTTGTGAATTAGCTGTATTTGCTAGAAGGTACATTAAGACTGAAAACGGAGAGTTTGTTTCCAGTCATCCTAGGCTAATTCAACTGCCTGCTGGCTTAAGCTTTATGTTTAGCATACATATATAAATATGGCATCAATTTTTCCATCTACAGTGCTGCGAAAAGTATTTATCTTTCTTTTATATTTTTATCATGCATAGACGTTTCAGATCATGCAAATGAAACAAACTTGAATATGAAGATAACTTGAGTACATACAAAATGCAGTTTTTAAATGATGATATCATTCTGAACTCAGCTTTTAAAACATAAATGTGGGTAATCACAGTTAATTCATTATTTAACAAGGGGGACAATTGCAAGGTGTGCTTGGATAGCTTTTTTCCCCTTGAAATATGAAATCATCATTTATAAACAGGATTTTTAATTTACCTGGGTTATCTTTGTATAATATTAAAATTAGTTTGATGAGCTAAAACACATAAGGGTGACAAATGGGCAAAAAAAATAAGGTAAGAAATCAGGAAGGGGGCTAATACTTTTCACTGCACGTTAACTCTCAGCAGAAAGACAAGAATTGCAGATTATTCCTTTAAAACTATCCTAAAAAGTTAAATAGTCTAAAAAGTTAAACAGCAGCTCATCATTCAAGGTCATGAATAATCAGTGGAAGTATTTCATGTGTGCTACCTTCAATTTTCAGTCTGCAATCAGTTGCAGGGATCTGTCTCCAAGGACAATGTGACCACTTGGTTTGCTTCCTGATTGCTTAATTGCTTCCTCAAAGTCTGTATACTCACACTGGCATGCGCCTCCTCTGCTTCATATCCTCGTGGTGTAATTTCCCCTCCTTTATAACTTTTCTAATCACACTCTAGTGAACATTATTTATTCACTTTATTCCAATTTTCTTTTCTGTCATTTCTCCCTCTGTGTCCTCCTCTTGTCCTCACCACCTTGATCTTTTTTTCTCTCCCCCTCTTTCCGACTCACTCTGCTGTCTTTCTGTCAACACTCATGTTTCTTGTTATTGTCCTCCCCCCCCAACACCACCACCACCCCTCATCATCTCTTGCCTTTCATCCCTCACTCTGTGACTCACCCCTCCACCCCACCCCACCCTCCCTCTCTGTTTTCTGTGTCAGTAGAACCCTTATGGTTACACAGATATACTGACTGTTGGCTGTGCCGTGGGGGTGGGATGCTGTTTTGGCACTCCACTAGGAGGTACTGTACATCTTCCACACTGCCTCTCAGCCACAACCTCTGCACCAACCGTCCTCCTGTACTGGATCAGATTCTTAAAGGGGACACATTATGCTTGTCTTTATTTCTTTACATATATAATATGTCTGATTTGTGAATTATTGAAAGTGAGCATTACTATTACAGTCACTGAAGACCAGTGACAAATATGCACTTAGTTGCCATTTTAAGAGATACACATGTGAGCAATCAAATAGCTCAAACAGGTCAGCCACACCTTCAGTGGAAGCAATATGTCCTCTTACAATGTACTCTCCTCCAAACCAGTGACTGTGACCACAATGATAAACGTTCTGCGTAATTTCATGGTAATATTTCCCCATTTCACATTGTAAATACACTTTTTAGGCCAAATTATGGAGCGGATTGATCTTGCCTAGCAAGACTAAACTTAGTACTTAGTGCTTCAATTTACTTACAGTAAAATTATCTCTGTTTCCTGTAAAAACCTGACTTTTTACCCCCTTATTGCAGTGTACATGCCCTTAAGTATTTGTAGTATTACACTGTAAATTCAAATAAAATATATTGAATTTCCATTTTTTATAAAGTGTTACTTGAAAGTTATAAAGAGTATGAGTAATTCAAAGACTCAATACTGGTTCATATTAAAAATCAATAAATCCCCCTTAGTAACAGGTTAAACAGTTCAACGGTCCAATCAGCTGAAGTTAGTAAGCCAATAATTAAACTCTTCTAATCAAAAGCTTTGTAAAGATCCCATTTTTTTGATAGATCATTTATAGAATAGGTTAATAATCTGTTTATTAATTATCAGTGCGAACAATCATGAGCTGAAGTACCAACCAAAGTACAAAAGTCAACAAAACATCGAATGCTGTGCAAACGTTTTAGGCATTAAAAAAAAAATAATGGAAAGTTTGAAAGATAATGCCGTGAATAGTATTTAGTTAACTTTGACCACTTCTCAGCTTTTCAAGGTGCTTGTTGGGTAATTAGTCTGTCTCAGTGTCTCTTGTCTCTTCCTGTAATGCTGAGCTGAGGGGATTAAGGACAGACCGTCTTCTGCAAGGCCCGCTCTTACTGTCGAATGTGGCTCTTTTAATGACAGCGGCTTATTGTTTGGCCCTGTTGTCACGCTGCAGAATAATTTTGGGACGATTAAACTCTCCCCGAGGGCGGATGGGTGTGTGACAGATAAGAATCTAAACTTCTGAAATGCCTACAATTTTTGCACAGCACTATACTTAAGTCACTAGATGTATACAAAACAAACTAGAATGTATTTACTGCTGACATAATGTTGGTCCCAAAATATGTTTTTGAAATCTTTTTTTAGAAGCTTCACACAGCTTTGATTATTGTTTTATAGCTTCACATGCTGATTATGTCTCTGTTTGTGTGTCAGAGAGCGAGACTACATGTAAGTGTGTGTTTAGCTGCGTTTGAATGTGTGTTAACTCCCCGTGGTTCTCCTGGTGTGCATAATTACACCCTCAGCTTCAAGTGTTTTTGAATTCATTTTGTTGCTTTAACTCATAATACCGTCCTCTCTCTCTCTCCCTTCTCTTCCTCTCCTCTTCCTCCCCCTCATTTTTTCTCACTGCCCATCCTCATTGCTCTTCCTCTCTGTAATCCCTCCTCTCCCTCTGTCCTTCCTCCCCTTTTTTTCTGTCGATCCACCGTCACCAGGGGTGCTGTTTAGTATTGAGGTCACGTCTACCTACTTTGCGGTGAGGAATTACTGGCGGGGATACTTTGCCGCCACATTCAGTGCCTTCATATTCCGGGTGCTGTCTGTTTGGAACAAGGATGCTGGTGAGAAGCAGAGGAAATGCATATTCAACAGATACACACAAACTACTGAAAAAAAGACAGCTGAGCTTGCTGTTTTATTAAAAGTAGCTGAATATGACAGCTGAGTAATACTTGCTTCTTTACATAAACCTGAAATGTTTCAATACATCATCGCAGTCTTAAAGCAGCCCAGCAGCCCTGTAGCCTAAAATCCCTACAAGCTGCATTCAGGTGACCCTATCTCTTTATTACAATACTAGATATTTTCACATTTCCAGTGTAATTTTATAAATAATATATAACTCAGAAAGGGGTGATCATTACATAGCCACTCTTACCCAAACAGATTTTGGGAAATCTTCATCTTTTAAAGTCTGAAACCTCAGTTTCATGGAATTTATGTTAAAATATTACAGAAATGTGCCAGGGTGAATTTTTTTCTCTATTGCAAACATAACCAGTTAGATTAGGTTCGATTTTTCAGAATACACTGTTCATGAATCTTCTTCACTGAAGCTCCGTTAATCAGCATTTACATTATTTAAGTATAATACTTCAAAGTATTTAAGTACCTCAAAGTATTTAAGTATCTGTAAGCTCTGTTTTCATTGTTTTGGTTTTCAGGCCTGCAACTTTACTGTTTACTGCTCTTTTAATATACAACTAATGGACATTTTATTAGGCACACCTTGGTAGGGTTGGGCTGTTTTTACCTTCAGAAAGTATTCATTCTTTTTTTTTTTCATTTTTCACGGCATAGATTCACCAATTTTGGCCTGTATTATTATGATAGCGTCACACAGCTGCTGCAGATTCATGATGTGAATCTCCCGTTCCACCAAATACCAAAAGTGCTGGATTGGATTGAGTAATGTTGACTGTGGAGGCATGTTCGAGAAACAAGTTTGAGAGGATCTGAGCTTTGTAACATAGCACATTACTTACCTGGAAGCTGCCATTAGAAGATGGGTACAGTGTGGTCATGAATGGATAGACATGGCATGTAACAATACTCACGTAAGTTGCGGTGATTAAATGATGCTCAGTTGTTACTCGTGTGCCAAGAAAATATCCCCCAGACATTAAAACACCAGCACCATTAGCCTAAACGATGATACAAGGCAGGACTGATCCATGCAATCGTGTTGGTTGCACTAAATTCTGACCCTAATGTCTGAATGTTATTATGCCAGACAAGGTTTTTTCAATCTTCCATTGTTCAATGTTGGTGAGGCCTCAGGTCCCTGTTTTTATTTGACAGGAGTGAAACGCAGTGTGGCCTTGTACTCCTGTAGCCCATCTACATAAAGTGCATTCAGAGATTCTCTTCTGCTCAAATAATCACTGGTTATTTGAGTTCCTGCTGCCTTCCAATCAGCTCAAAGCAGTGTAATCTTTCTCCTCTGATCTCTGGTATCAAGCAGCCAATCTCTGCAAACCCTGCAGGTGGTTGGATGGGAAAATTCCAGATCTCAGACCAGCTTGTACAGCACCAACAACCATACCATGTTCAAAATTACTTAAATCCCTTTTCTTCCTCATTCTTACGCTCAGTTTGAACTTCAGCAGACTGTCTTGGCCGTGTCTATATGCCCAAATGCACTGAGTTGCTGCCACGTGATTGGATGAGCCAATATTTGCATTAACAAGCAGTTGAACAGGTGTACCTAATAAACTGGCAGAGAGAGAGAGTTGTTTTTAAAAGTAAGGGAACCCACTGCATATTACATAGCAGCACATTGTGGACTGAAACGAGCCACATAAAGAATCATTTGTTTCCTTCAGGAGTTGATGGAGACATAAAAACAGCTAAGGGAGCTTAAATATCAGGCTCAGACTCATCAGGTGGACTGGAGTATTTGTTTTTTTATTGTTATACTTTGTTTAATTTATCTTGTTGTCCCTGTTGTCAAAGTATTAGCATAGGAATGACAGACTGAGACCACATGTTCACTTGGTGTGAAACAGTTATTTCTCTCTTCCTCTCAGTCACAATCACAGCCCTCTTCAAAACAAACTTTCGGATGGATTTTCCCTTTGACCTTCAAGAGCTGCCTGCATTTGCAATAATAGGGTGAGGAGACTTTGTGAGCACTTGCATGCCTGCATGTGTTTGTGTTGAAATAATATGAGTCAGCAAGGTTCCTTTAATCTGCGATAGTCACGTAAAAGCTGCATCCTTGCTCCTTAACCCAGCTTTCTTTCGTCTTTCAGGATCTCGTGCGGCTTTTTGGGAGCGTTCTTCGTTTACCTGAACAGACAGGTGGTTCTCTTCATGAGAAGGCCTACGGCTCTTACACGCTTTCTAACCAAACAGTAAGATCCCCACACAGACGCAGAAACATAACAGAGACCTCCCCGCTGCTGTGGATTAATGTGGCGCTCAGCCCTTAAACTGCTGTGACTCTGGTAGCAGAAACTGTTTCTTGGAACTGAAACCATTTGTGCATTTAAATCCAATTCCTCTTAATGTTTCTCAGCTCCACTCTCCAAACTCATCAGTCTCACAACACTGGTCAGGACAGCAGCAAAGCCTTAACAACCTTTCAGCCAGTTATTCACTCAATGGGGAGATTCACTTACCCTCTGAGACTCAACAGTCAGGGAACATTAGTCTTCACCATTAGAGAAAAGAGAGTAGCAGCATCAAGAGAGCTCTACAATCAGCGCTGGTTCACACACACTGGTTATTTCTATGACAAGACAACTGTAGTCCTCTGGGGATACACTGCTGCTTTTAATGAACTCGTGTGTGTCTCCGTCTGTGTGTTGTCCCAGTCGTTTGATCTATCCAGGTGCAGTGACATTGATCATCGCCACCATCACGTTTCCTCCTGGATTTGGACAGTTTATGGCTGGAGAGGTCAGAATTCATCAATCTTGTTAATTCTCTGACTTTTTTCATGTTCATTTCTGGTGGTATTTTTTAAAACCTGATATGAATCAGGTGACTTTTCACTAAGTCCGCAAACACTAAAACCTTACCTGTGAAAGTGTGGCTGTCTGTCGCATGATTGTAAATTAATAGGATTGTTCTTTTAATGTAAATGGACTGGAACATATATCATTTCTATTCTTCCTGAATATTTTTTATACTACATGTCACATTTTAGGTTTTTTTATTATGAACATGTAGCGTCATCAGGATGTGATGATTTTGTGTTTATGTAAACCTTGTTTAGGACAATTTTTTTCTGTGTGTTTGTGTTTCCTCTTGCAGCTGATGCCTAGAGAGTGTATCAACTCACTCTTTGATAATTTCACCTGGACCAAAATCTCAGAATACCCTGCTCCTCCCGGCCTGGGTCGCTCTGCCGCGTGGCTTCATCCTCGTGTCAGTGTCTTTATCATCCTTCTCCTCTTCTTCATCATGAAGGTATCTCTTCCTCCTTGCCTCCTCCTCACATTGTGTATGGAGTGGGTGTTGCCTTGAAAAGCACTGTGTGCGATAGTGTGAAAAACCTCTGGGATCGGTCTCGATCCTACTTTGATCCTGTTTTTGTGTTGCAGTTCTGGATGTCAGCAGTTTCCACCACTATGCCCATCCCCTCAGGTGCCTTTATGCCGGTGTTCATATTAGGTAAGAGGATTTTGTAATGCGAGTCTCCTGCTGATCTTCAGTTCAATTTGTCTTTACCAGAGTGCCTTATCTCTCTCCTCAAGGAGCTGCTTTCGGTCGCCTTGTCGGGGAGATCATGGCCACTCTGTTCCCAAATGGAATCCTGTTTGATGGGATAGTCTACCGCATCCTGCCAGGAGGTTACGCTGTCATTGGTCAGTCTGTTAACCTTCCCCCAGGTCCCCAAAGGCTATTTGAAGAGTTGTAGATTTAAGAAAAGTTTAAGAAAAGTTCTTTCCTTTTTTGGTGTTTTATATTCTCTTGTTCAAGCTGCAGATTTAGCAGCAGAAATCACCCCCAACATGCCAAATGATCAGTTTGTGTGCTAAAATAAACAACTTATAATTTAAAAAGTCATTACAAAATATTACATTTGATAACAACTGAGTGTTTTTTAAAACTAGATGTACTTTATCTGCCTCTCAAGACCGCTAAACTCTTGACGCTCCTAAAGGTTTCTGATTTACTGTGTCATAAATAGTATAATGCTTTCAAAGCTAATTGATGGTTTGTTTTATTTAGCTGAAATAGGTGTAGTGATTTACTGAAACTTTCAACCACACTGAAATACACAGAAAACAGAGTTTGTACAATTCTAACAAGCTTAAAAGTAAAAGTTTCAACAGTCTGAACTCTTTCAAACTTTCTTATAATTTCTTTAAGTAATCTTCCCCTGGTTCCCCTGCCTTTTGTCCCATTCTCTGTTAAGATGATCTCACACTGGTTCAATAATGATGAGGTCCAGGCTCTTCTATTTTCTATCCAGATATGCTGTTACTGCATTGGTGGTGCATTTGGGATCACTTTCATGCTGAAAAATGAAGTTAGTGCCAATCAGACACTTTCCAGATGGTGTTACATGGTGGATCAAAATCTCACTGTACTTTTCACTGTAAAATCCCCAACACCAGTGAATGAAACACAGCCCTGAACTATGACAGAGCCTTGTCAGTGTTTTACAGACGGCTGTAGACACTCGCTGTTGTACCTCTCTCCTGACCTTTTCTGTATATACAGTCAAGCCCATAATTATTCATACCCCTGGTAAATTTTGAGTTAAAGTTACTTTTATTCAACAGGCAAGTATTTGGGTTTTTTTGACCAGAAATGACACAGGCGTCTCCCAAAAGATGATAAGACGATGAAGAGGCATCCTTCTGGGAAAAAAATAAAATAAAAAAACAAAACAAAACAAAAAACTTGCTGGTTGAATAAAAGTACATTTAAGTTGACTGTACAGATGATGATTTGACCCAAAAATTTCAATTTGGATTCATCAGTTTCATATATCTCAGCCTTTTCCCCCCTTTTCCCTTCCTTAATAATGGCTTCTTGACAGCCATCCTTCCTCTGTGTCCATTTTTGCTTCGGTGAACAGAAGATGATCAGCTGAAGGGCATGAAGGACATTTATCAGGTCCTGTGTCAGATCGTTACTGAATATTTTTCTCTTTATTAAAGGAATGACTTTGAGATAGACTTCATGTCTGGGTTATTTGGGGCATTTTTTTGCAGATTGAACTCAAGGTTGCTAGTAACAAAGTGTCTAAAGATACAATTTAAAATGGACTCTTTGCTAAGTTGTAGATAGAAACAGGTTTATTTGGTGTCTTTTTTATGCTTGACTCATGGGTCAGTTTTAAGTGGACTAACAAACAAAACCATTCCTCTGAAAATGATGATGTACAATAATCAGGAGGAATTATATCACACCCCCCATCACAGGTGCAGCAGCGATGACGGGGGCCGTCACACATACAGTTTCCACAGCAGTAATTTGCTTTGAGCTCACTGGTCAAATCTCCCACATCCTACCCATGATGGTGGCCGTCATCTTAGCTAATATGGTGGCGCAGGGTCTACAGCCGTCTCTCTACGACTCCATCATCCAGGTGAAGAAGCTACCCTACCTGCCTGAGCTGGCCCTTGGGCACATAAGGTAAAGTTAAAATACCTAAAAGTCCTTATTTTGTTTTCATACCGCTGTCATGAAAGACAACCTGTGCTTATTGTTGTATCCCGTCATTCCCAGCAAGTATAACATCTTTGTGGAGGACATTATGGTGCGCAAAGTGAGATTTCTGTCTTCTCAAGCCACCTTTCGGGAATTAAACCATCTGCTTGACACCACGACCCTGAAAACCATCCCCATCGTCGACTCCAAAGGTAGGATGACCAACATCTTTGCCATCTCTGTGAGCCATAATTGTCACGGCTGCGGGGGAAGACGTGTGATGAGTGTGAGACAGGATCCAGACGCAGGCACTGGCTTGGAAGTGAGCGAGCTTTATTTAACACAGGTGGCACAAACAGAGCGAGCAAAGCAAAACCTCAAGGTGACCTAAACTGGGAATGACTAACAAAACAAACCTGAATGGACGACTGGGAGAAACACGACTGCGAGAAACACAGACGGACTAGCAACTAACCTGAGTGAACACACATACTATAAATACACAGAAGGGAACAAGGAAACGACACACAGGAGGGAGGCACAGCTGATTATGATCAACAAGACGAGACAGGGGAAACGCAACCTGAACACACTGGCATAAGACACAGACTTTCACAATAAAACAGGAAACTCAAAACACGCACGAAGGCACAGACTCAGAGACGCGGGCTTTACACAGAGACTACACTAGAGGGAATACACAGGTAGGGATGACACAGAACAGAGGGAGCACGGAATTGACACTGGGAGGTCAAATAACAAAACCTAAAAATCAGAACTCAGGAAGTACCACAAAACTAGGGAGCTAGAAACACTAGGATAGAAACCCAAAACACAAACAGTCACAAACCATGATGAAATCAAAAGTAAAAGTACAAAAACCAAAAACACTGGGTCACCGACCCAGGACCATAACAATAATACTTTATTTTGCTTTTAAAAGGCTTAGTACTAATGGGATACACCAGGTCTATAAGTAGCTTTCCATGATTAACAGTTCAAAATAATTCCTCGTAGCCTTGGTGCAGATCTTCAGTTGACTATCTGTCTGAAACAAGCTTCTGATTGGCCACCCTCGTAAACAGAAGGGTTTAATCACATGTGGGTGGAGCTTCTGTGCGCAGAGGCAGAGCTGTGTCCATGAGATGATCATATTGGGGAGATATCAGCTCCTAATGATATCATATGGAGCCAAGAGTAGAGAAAATTTTAAGAAAACAGCTTTTACTGTCTGAAGCCTGAGCTTTTGTCTAACAGGGATTACTCTCACCTCTTTTTTGGAACCTTGGCCACTGTCAACATTATCCATTGTAACAATATATATATATATATATTTATGACAGAAAATAAGGACCATTAAATTAGTTTTTTACCTTAAAGTTATTTTTTCTGACTTGGTGCTAAGCTGATCTCATGTAAGTATCAACAGTTTCCCCCTGAATGCCAAACTTTTTCCCTGTGAAACTTCCTTTTTTGCAGAATCTATGATTCTGCTAGGTTCAATTGAGAGGACAGAGCTTCAAGCCCTCTTGGACTGGTGGCTTTCACCTCAAAGACGAGTCTTTGAAAGAGGTCAAAGTTCACCGGGTCAAGCCTCCAAAATCAGCTGGGAGTCATTCACCTTTGTAGATGAGGAGGGAGGAGAGGAAAGCCCCGACAAGGTGGAAAAATGTGACCTATTCCTGACCATCAGGTGTTGTTTGTTTGTGTCTGCAACCCCCTTACTGACAGCGTTGTGTCCATCAGACCACCACTCCTGTGCAGGAAGAATGTAATGGACCCGTTCCTGCCCCCAACCCTCAGGAGCCCTCCGCCAACCACACAGACTCAGGTAACAAGTTATTTCCACTACATACAAGGACAGGTTCGCTCATCCATGTCACTTGTCTCTACTCTGACATGCGTTGCCATACCACATCCCCAGACAAGCGCAAGCTGCCATCTGTCAGGAGGACCCTTCAAAGACTCTTCTCCTCCACGTCTTTGTCAGGCCAGACAGATACTCAGGTACTGGGATCAACCTTATGTATCCATTGCTTTGAGGCTAAACACTCAAAGAAGCAGTGCATCAGTGATCTGCTACTGAGTTGGCAGTGACAGCTAAGACAGGGATATCAGTCCAGCATGGCAGTCTAAGCCAGCCTCAATAATGTGATGAGGGGGGTGGGGGCATAACCTGAAGCTGACCTAGTGATAACTTTTGCAGTAGGTAATACTTTAAAACCAGCAGGGGGCATCTATCTTTCTTTTCATCATTTGGTCTATCATCTCTTTCTTCCTCCACCTTTCTCAGGAGACCACAACCCTTCAGCTGACTGACACCATGTCTCCAGAGGAGGTACTTTACACTATTGATTGCGCAGCCTCATACTCAACGATGGACCAACAAACCACTCTAATTGATAATTACAACCTAGTTTGCGCCTTCATCTCTCTGCTTTGTGATTGGCTGCAGATCAAAGCCTGGGAAGAGGCAGAGCTGAACAAACCAATTGATATGGAGCAGATACGCATAGACCCTTCTCCATTTCAGCTGGTGGAAAGAACGTCTCTGCATAAGGTGATCATCAAAAATCATGTACACATACTGGTTCTGTACACTTACAACTATGACTTATTTTCATGTCATGATCTCTGCTCACAGACTGGAAACGGGAGGAATAAACTCTTCATAACTAAACTATACTGAAACGATATCCAAGTTCATCTTCTGTCTGAAACAAACTGTTTAGCCTCTCTCCCATAAATACTATGCTCCCTTTGAGCCAGCTTTGTTGTGTGTGACTTTGTGAGTTTTTGATTCATCTGTCCCAGCTTCAGTTTTCAGTTTTTTAAGTGTATACCAAGTCCACCTGTCTGCCAACTGTAGCTCTAAAGGAGCTTTCTGAAAGCTGTGATGAAACATTAGACTTATTTCAGCTTGGCCTAAGAGTCTGAACAAACAGAACGCCCTGTTTGTTCTTTGTCCATATGATAAAACTTTGAAACTTGATTTTTTTTTTTATTATGCATCTATGTAGCAAAGCCATGCATTTCCTCTTTTGTTGCAGAAAAATTGCTTATGAGAAACAGTGCAGTCATGCAAGCAGAACACTGTCACAGTACAGCACATCTAACACTGACTGGATCGTGTCCTCTCTCTCCTCTCTCATTACTCAGACCCACACTCTGTTCTCCTTGCTGGGTCTCAGTCACGCCTATGTCACCAGCATTGGTAAGCTGGTGGGTGTTGTGGCACTGAAAGAGGTAAAGTCACTTTTTGCTTTTCATTTTGTTTTAATTTATCGGCTTGTTTTTTGTCACCTCTCTGGATTTGATCCGGTAATGTGGCATGACGAGCTGTGAGCTGTTCTGTCACCGCGTGCATCATTCTTTACGCTCTGATTCATGCAGTTATTCCACTAACCGCCCTCACAACTCATCTCGCTGGATGTTCACTTTAATGATCTTATGTTGTTGCTCTGCTTTGTGGTATGTTTGTTTTTGGTTTTTTTGCTTCTGTGGATGTTTAAACCTCGTTCACTCTTGTAACAGTTGCAGAAAGCCATAGAGGGCTCAACTCGGAGCGGGGTGAGGCTTCGTCCTCCTCTGGCCAGTTTCAGAGACACCAGTAGGAAAGCCAAGAAGCACCAGCCTCCCTCATCCACCACTTCCTCGCCAACACAGGACAGAGACCTGTGGGGGGAGGGTAGCAGAAGGGAAGGGGAGCTGGTGAGGAGGGAGTCCAAAGACGATTCCCGAGGGAAGCCTTCAAGAGGAGCTCCTGGGTGTGACGTTGCTTCCTCTTCCCCCAGCACCATGGAGAGCAATAGTAGCTCCACCTCCACAAGAGGGGCCGAAGGCCCAGCTCAGGAGGCAGCATCCCCCTCCACCTCCTCCTCTACCTCGCCGTCAGCCCCTGCCTCTCCCATGTCAGCCACCAGCCCTGTCCTCACACTGTCCTCCCTGCAGGAGGAGAGGGAGAGCGAGGACTCTGATGAGCCCATTTAGGAGAAGTGGCTTTCAAGAAGAAAAACTTTTACCTTCTTTTAATGTCACTCCTTTTCCGAAAAGACAAAGCTGCAGTTTAGATGGAGGAGTCAAAGCGACCCGCGGCTGTCACAGACATTCAGCTCTCGGTGGGCAGGAGGAACTGGTGCACACAAAGCTCAAGAAACTTTTAGTACAGGATATTTTTTTCTATTCTTATGATAGTTTCACTTTTCCACTCTTTAAAATCTCAGGTGCTTTCCTGTGTCTTCTGAACTGCTGACAACCGTTTCACTGAAGTTCAATCTTCCAAGCGTATCTCTGAAATGCCGAAAACAGCTGATTTTCACATGTATTAAGATCTTTTAATGTCATTAAAGGTATAATATGCAGCAATGGTCAGTTATTGTAAACTTGGCCTTGAGAATGAGGATGGAGGGAACAGCTTTAGCAAGAAAAAAGCAATGAAGCATAATTTTCTAATTGTTTTACAATGATTGAGTTCTGAAGCAGAAATCACACAAGTCAGCAGGGAAGGTGCTGCATTTCTTAATTTAGTGTGAATTAGGTGTGGCTCTAGGCTATAAACTGGTGTTGACAATGACTATAACACGTATGATAACATTACCAGATAACATTGCATTAATACGTTCTGTAGTTTTTAAGTAGCTACTGCCCAGTGTGTGACACTGGAAACCATAAAAACATGAGTGCCAGTCAGTAGTAGTTATTCCAGTCTAATTATTAAAATTTCTTTCTTATTTTGGATATTGGTGTAATGAAAACATGCAATGAAAACTAACATCACAACAGCTCTTTTATAATATTTATGAGGAAAGAAATAGAGGCAGTGATGTAATCCCGCCCTCCTGTTGTTATTAGCTGGGGGCTACACAATCATTGCCCAATGCTTGCAACCCAGGAATGTACAGAAAACAGGAAAAACAGAATATATTAAATCAGTCTGTGCAGATAAATACAACAGTAAAGGAAAACTGAGAAATTTTACTGTTTTAGGAAAATCCTGCATATTATACCTTTAAGTACCTGTAGGGTAGCTGACAGTAAAGAATTGTATTATAATGAAATAATATAGTGATTAAGACTTAATTAATTTGACTGATGGGTCAAAGAGATCACACATTTAAAGTTTACTGATTGAGGTTAATTTAAAATTATAACTTGTTATAACATGTTTATTATGTATTTTCTGTATTGTGAATCTAAATCATTATTACTGGTTTGTAATTTTTAAAAAATAATAAATACTATATTTGTCCACTAACTTATTTGAGTTCTTTACTGCTGTTAAATATCTTTCTCAGTGAGGCTGGATGCAGCAGTGCTTCCAGCTAAATGCTAAAATAAATATATTTTCATTTGTTTCTGGATTGAGACGCAATGCTGAAAATGTGGGTTTTGTCACTCTTTGTCACTGAAGAAATATTTAACATATTAAAAAGGAAATGTTTTTATAGAAGGTTGAGATTAGCAGATGGAAAACAAAAGTTTGGAGAATGATTGATTTGACTTTATGGTCTGAAACAGCAATTTTGCAGCACCCCCAGTTTACTTAATCCTGTATCAGCGTACCCAGGAGAAGATAAAACAAATAAAACTTTATCCAGCTAACTGCAAATCCATTTTTAATTATAAAGAGAAATCTTCTATATTTATCAGGTTTATTTGAAGAGACTGTACTCAGATGGTTTTAGTAACATTATCACCTTCAAGTTTAGCCTGAGCTAGCTTTAGTTTAGTCTGTTAGCATGCAAACATTAGGAAAATGTCAGCAGCAGAGAGCAACAGTGTGCTGTTACTGAAGTAGTGTTCTTTAGCACGGTTGTACTCACCTTTAGTACTCTATTTCTATATTATCTCATAGCACTGATCTGTTGTTTGACACAGTTATTGTAAAGCAATGCAATTTTTTTGTCACAAAAAAGCCAAAGAGGGATAGTATTAATAATTATCATAATTATAAGGTAAATAGACAGAAACTTCAGAGCCGGAGTGGACAAATTTAGTGTGCGTGGGGGAGCGTTTCTCTCTAACCTGCTGCTGAACCCACAATTTTTTTTAAACGCACAATTTTATCACCACTGACATTTTTCTAAAATTTGACAGACTTTTTAATCTGCAGGATCTGAGAAAAGGTTGGCCATCTTATTGACATTTTGGCAATTTTTGGAAAAAATCTGTAACTTGCTGCTGCCTATCTTGGCCAGGTCTCCCTTGAAAAAGAGGTTTTTAATCTCAATGGGATTTTCCTGGTTAAATAAAGGTTAAATTTCAATTAAAAACTGTCTTGTTGTATGTCACTCCCATGACTTCATGTTTAGTAACAGAAAAAGATCTGCAAAGCAACTTCTTAAGGCGCTCACAGTTTTTAGTGTTGAGCTTTGGTTTGGAGTTTCTGGGTTCCATAATGTAGTTATCAACTTAACAATTACTGCAAGGTGTATAGATCACAGATTAAACAACTCAAAGTATAATAAGTTGTTGAAAATTACAACATGTATCTATAGAGTATATATTACATCTATACATGATATAAGCGTAGTTCATATTTTTTAAATACTCCACATTCAGTAAAAGTAAAGCTTAAGTGGAACACAATTATTTATCCACTGAGGCGCATTAATGTTTGTACAAATTAGTTTTGTAATTGTTGGGATATACTACGTCAAGAAAAGGAGTGAGGGTGATGAAAAAAAGTCTAAAAAGAGAACATCTGCATGCATATAAACATTTCTGTGCTGTGAAAGTCAGCAGTGTGTTTCAGCCTCTGATTCCTATGTGAGCTTGAACAAATCAGCAGTTAGTCCCTATGGAGGAGGCCTGGCTGTGTTAATATTCTCCTGGCATAAAAGTCCCTGATAAGGACTGGAGAGGGATGTTTTTGGAAAAGCATGACAGGCTGGATTACTCTGCTGCCAGCTCCTTGTGACTGCTGTTTTTGTCTGTCAAGCACATGGTCGCAGACACCCACTGTCAGTCCAAAAAAGAAAAAGAACCCCCCCAAAAGCATATCACTAAGCTCTTGAGAGAAAGGAGGTGAACATGTGAGAATCTAATTATTTCCAACCTGTGAAAACATGAAAACATAACCACACGTGTGCACAAGAAATGCCATTTGTTGGTTTTGTTTATTTGCTCTTTCTCCACCAGAGGAAAAGGAGAGGAGACAGGTAAAAGGAGCCGGAAGGTGAATAGGAGGTCGTGCAGGAAAAAGAGGGGAAAGGAAGAGAAACGGGAAGAAACAGAGAGTTGACAGAAGAGAGAGAGAGGGGGGGGAGCACGGAAGAACCATCCTGTGACAGCCATCCAACAAGCATGCATAGGTGGGACTGTTATAAGTGTTCACTGGTATCACCAGTCACACTGCCTCATTTCAAACAAATCCAATTTTATGCAGACTTTTACAGAAGCCATCCAATTTTATACAGCGTTTTATACAGCAGTTACTTTTTTTGCCAGACACTTCCAGATTATAATTATCAGATTCCCTATGACTGATGTGAAAACGTCAAGTTATTTTTCTGTTTTTTTTTTCTCTCTTTTTTTGGCAGTGATTTTTCCAACAAGACAGTGGACATCTTACTGTACACAGACAGACATACAGACAGACACAAATATACAGAGCAGATACAAAGAGATAGACGGAAAGGAAGAGAAGGAGCAAGGCAGAGGACCAGAAGCAGGTTTTGAGCATCATGCCTGCAGACAAGTTGTAACTGTAACTGGAAGATGGCAGTAGAAATACAAAAAGAGTGACTCAACTGCAAACCAGCAGGTTAACAAAGATGTGATCAGTAAACCTTAACATCCACAGAAATATTTTTGGCTTCTTATTATTTGTTTATTCATTCATTGAGATTTAATTTAAAAAAGAAAAAAAGCAACAACACAAAATAAATAAAAAGAAAATAAATAAATAAAAATAACCCAAAGCGAAGCAGTGTCTATAACGGAGTTCATGCATGTTTCCTTGTGATGTAGCTTATTAGCAAACAGTCAAGCCCAAATAAGCTGCGATGGTCAAAGAAATATATATAAAGCATTGGTCTTTCCACCACATTATGTCATCTGACTCATTAAAAAAAAAGATACTGCTCCCAGAAGGGTTGGTACCCACGTGAAATTATACTCTGTACAAGATGTCTTATTTTTCCTCCCCACCAAGTAATTTTCCAATAAATAAATTAATATTTGCCATTGCGTAAAGACATTCTGTTTGCAGTTTTGAGCAGTCTTCAAGTTGTTTTTGTCACCTGGCACTACTGAAATTCTTGAAGTTTTTAAAAACAGTGAGCTGCCAAACTGCTCCATCTCTTCTTGGTTTAAAGTGCTCAAAACCAGACAAAACGAGAGTGCTTTACAGCCGTGACACCTACTCTAACTCAGAATTCAGCAGGTCAGTAGAAAAATAAACATTGTCCCCAACATTGCATAAAGAAGCAATCAATAAATAAATTCATTCAAGTCAATAAACCATATATCTTATCATCTTAAAAGTTTCTCACACAATCATCAAAGTGAGAGAAGGTGCTCCTCCAACAGAGAAAACAGTGGTTTTGTAGTGTCGTAAAGTTTTGTCAGTGAGCCATGCACGGAAAGTCCACTTTGTTCACCGCCGCTGTTTAACTCCACGTCTCGCAAGCAAACACTGTCCTTCCTCCGGTGAAAGAAAAACAAAAACCCACAAAAAATCCAGGCAGCTGCTTCACAGTAAGAACGATGAGCAGGAAGACACCGATCTTTTCAGGTCCAGTGTTCAGTCCTTATCGTCCGCTCTATTCCCTGATTGGCTGACTGAGTGGCAACTCCTGTCGCCGTCGCCAAACTTTTTCCACCGCCGATGGTCTCAGCAAGTTGAATGCCCCTCAGTTTGATTCGATCACCCAACTTAAAACACAACATCCCTCCCATTTCCTCCGATTTTGTCTTTGTGTTGTTGCACACAGAAGAAGAAAAAACTAAACTGTGCTAGGCTAAGCTGTGAGTTTGAGAGCAATCCCCAAAATAAGGTGGGACCCAAGAGGTGTACAAAAATAAAGAAATCATACTGTAATAGAACAGTTGTGATTGTGAGCGAGAGGCAATTTCTTTATTTACTCAGAATATTTACATATTTGTGACAGAGCTGACACTGATCTGGGAAGCCAGTGTCTCGCCTGCCTATTGCTGGTTACAATTTAGATATTCATATCTGTGTGTGTGTGTGTGTGTGTGTGTTGTTGTGGTCTTGGTGAGCCAGCAGTGAATCCACTTTCCAACATGGTTGAAAGACTCCCCCACTTGTTTTTGTTTCACAAAACAGAACAGCGCTCCCTTCTCTCTCTTGTGGACCACGGAGGAGGCATCAAAGCAGCACTCGTGTACTGCCGCCTGTCTTCCAGTACATTCAAAATAGTGGTTATCATCCTTTATTCATCGCGATTACGTCTATGGAAAAAAAAAAGCAGCTGAGGGTTCGCGTTGTCAAGTGGCTCGGTTTTGGTTGTCGGTGAAAGCTTTCAGAGCGGAAACTGGGTAACCTCAACAGTCCAAAGGGAACCTCTGATCTGTTGGGATTGCATCAGTGCAAAAGAGATTCACATATGCAGCTCTGTGTTTATTTCTCAGTCATGAAAGCCACCGCTCAAACCCACCGCAGGCCCACTGCAGGGCCACTGTGGCCACACCTGGGATACTATGGTTCAGTGCAAAGTCTATACAGTGCTGTATAGTACAGGTACTCCATAGTACTCTGAAGAAACATGCATACAGAGAGACAGAGTAGGAAGCACGGTATACAGTACAATCCTTATCTGTGCAGGGTTTTTGGGTGTCCAGTCAGCAGGGCGAGCCTGTCCCTGGATTGTGCCTCGGGGAAAACTGCATTTCACTGAAATGCTGAGATTTTCTGGGCCTACTTCAATCATCTGTGAAAGTGCTTGGGTTGCCAGATGTAAAGTATAGTGCATGTGTTTGATGCAATGGGGAAATAAATTTGACTAAACTCTATCTTATGTGTTGAATAACAGCTGTAAACAGAGTAGTTCTCCCACTGGAAATCTCATATCTTATCATACACTTATACATAGATTGTTGTTCTTTTTTTTGTTTCTTTTATTACAAAATTATTGTTATTTTTTTATTACTTTAGATTTCTATTATCATTATTAGATGATGACAGGGTTGAGTTGCTTGTCTCATAAAAAGCATGCATGTTTCCATTCCCCTCTTTTTTGTCTCAGTGCAGTTTCCCGGTGGATATAATTCACTCGGTTGGTGCTTCTCTTCCGCCTTCATCTGTCTTTTCTTCAGTTACCTTTGGGATGTAAGGCTTGCAAAGAAACAGGTGTCCATTGTTGCATCAGCTCTACTGTTATTGGGAGTCCACCAAATCTATTTCTCACCATTTTGAAGAAATGACCTTGCAACCAAAAAAGTTGTGGTTTTGATACCTGAAAAGGAACAGAGTAATAGAGATATATTGTGTTATTATGCTCATTTCTTGCTGACTCCCCAGTCAGTTCTTCATTTGTCTCTTGTCTGCCACAAACTCAGTTGGCTGCCACAGAAGCAGGAGGCCCCTCTTCTGGCTCTTCCTTCTCCTCTAGTGTCTGAATGAGACCAGAAGTGACATCAGACAACTTCCGCTCTGTGATTGGCTCTGCTGGCAGCTGCCCCGGACTACTGCCACCAGAAGCATCCCCTTGTTGTGTGGGTGGAGTCAATGTGGCCGACTCTTGCTCCATGCACAGTGCCACATCTTCTTCCTGATCAGGGCAGAAAGAGTGAAACACACAAGGTCAACTAGATGACTAACTTATGTATGTGGATAGATTTTTACCTATTGTGCTCTTCAGTAGTGAAAACAAATATTTGATCCCCTGCTGAATTTGTAAGTTTGGTTACTTACAAAGAAATGAACAGTCTCGGGTTTTTATGATATTTTCATTTTAATGGAATATCACCCCAAAATCCAGGAAACACATTATATAAAAGTTATAAATTGATTTGCATAGCATTGAGTGAAGTAAGTATGATACGTATAATCATTCAACCAATCAATCAACCAGTCAACCAAGCAACCAATAATAGAGGCACTTGATCTCAATTATGTGTATAAAGCACACTTGTCCACAGAGTCAGTTTCTTTCTTTCCAGCCTCTCCGCCACTATGAAAAGACCAAGGAGTTGTCAAAAGATATCGTGGATAAGATTATAGACCTGCAAAAGGCTGGGATATACTACTAGACCATCAGCAAGAAGCCTGGTGAAAAGGTGACAACTCTTGGTCCAACTATTTGCTAATGAAAGAAATATAAAATGATCATCAATTGCGCTTTTCCTGGAGCTTCACTCGTAAGATCTTGCCTCATGTTTTGAGGATGATCATGAGAAAGGTGGTGGATCAGCCTAAAACTACACAGGTGGAGTTTATTACTGATCTGAAGGCAGTTGGGACTACAGTCCCCGAGAAAACCACTGATAACACACGCCATAGGGTCCCCCCTGCTCAAGAAGCAACATGTGAAGATCGGTCTTAGGTTTTCTACTGAACAGTGAACAGTGTGGTCAGATGAAACCAAAACCTTTGGTATCAACTCAACCTGCTGTTTTTGGAGAAGAGAAACACTGAGCCAAAGCCAGTTTCCAGACCTCAGTCCTGTAGAAAATCTGTGGAAGGAGCTGAAGCTTCAAGTTGCCAATGGGCAGTCAAGAAATCTGAAGAAATTAAAGTTTCTGTAAAGAGGAGTGGGCCAAAATCCATCCTCAGATTTCTCCTACTGTATCAGCTAACAGACTGATTGGCAAATATGAAGAGCACCGTGACGCATCAAAGTACACTTTGTCAAGACAGTCTCAACTCAAGGCCAACTGTCAAACTGTTTTGAAGCTTGCAATACATAATCTTTCTCTGCAGACCTCAAGTCAATGCTGGTTTAAAGTCAAGGTTTCCAAAGTCCAAATAATTAATTTTTAATGGTAAATGGTCTGCACTTAGCATGCCTTTTAACTTTAGCTGTGTCTGCAGAGCTCTTTGCAGTCATTCACACAGACATTCTGAAGTGACTTGGGGTTCAGTGTTTTGCTCAAAGACTCTTAAATGTAGTCAGAAATCGAATGACCAACCTATCAGCCTCTCTGCACTATAATAAAACACTATTGGGATACATAATAGTCAGTTTTTAGTGGCTGTTACCATTTTTCCCCCTTTCCCCCCATTTCTCTCAGTAAAATTGCAGTTAAATTGTGACATAAACAAGCAGGAACAAGCTTACTACTCTCTAACAGGTAGAAATGTTAGCATGTTTGTTGACATGGGTGGAAAAGCCAATGAATCTTTTCCTAAAGCTTTTTGTGCTACCATGATACCACTGTAGGTTGTCAAAGTCAAAAATTATATTCAATATATCCAATTGGGATAAAACAATTATTGTGTTATATGATTGTGTTTTATAGGGGCAGCTGTAGCTGAGGATGTAGAGCAAGATGTCGACCAATCAGAAGATCAGTCACGACGCATCCATCAGAGTTTGGCGTGTGTTCAATGTTAGATAAAACCGCTTAGGTGTTGATTTGTATGAATGTGTATGTGATTGGGTGAATGAGGTTCGTAGTATAAAATGCTTTGAGTGCTCAGTTAGAACAGATAAGTGCTACATAAGTACCATTCAGCATTCAGTCCATTTATATGGACCAAAATAATTGTGATTACGGTTTTTGTCATAAGGAAGAGCAGCCAATCCTATACCACTGCTTATTCAGTGATGGATTGCCAACAAGAGCTCAGCTGCTAAAAAGTGTTGCCTTCTTGAGCTGCACAGCAAAATCAACCTGAAGATGAGGACTTCATGAATTAGATATATAGGTGACTGATTGTTTTGTGCATTAATAAGGTTGCTCCCTGCAATTTTCATGAAAACTTTCATAGCAGTCCCTTTTGCTTCACACCTTTTACATAATTTATCCCCAAAATAACTGAAGTTTGGAGGCCTGCCGCAACTGTGGTTTTCAACTCTCCCTCTTGTTTCCTGACATTTCTGCTATCTAATCTATTCAAATTTTTCCATTCCCAACTTTATCTTATTGAAGCCACAAATCTAATATTTTTATCATCAGTTAATGTTGTCATCAATTCAGTCAAAATGATGGAAATGTAAAAGTATATGTCTTCGGCAGGTCAAAAGTTAAAAAATCCATCCATTCAGTTTATTCCGCTTATCTAATTCAAGGGTCAGGAGGCTGGAGCCGATACCAAGGTAGGGTACAACTGCTCAGGTTGCCAATTTTGTCGCACGGCTAACACAGAGAGACAGATAAGCATTCACACCTATTTCACCAATTAACTTAATATGGACGTCTGTGCACTGTGGCCAGAGTACCCATATAGAGCCCACACAGGTGCAGGGAGAACATGCAAATTCCACATGGGAAAGCAAATCCTAATCCAGGACCTTCTGGATGTGATGGTGTTAACCCTTCTAACAATCATGCACATACTCGCACCCTGATCGATGTCTCAGGGGAAAAGTGGGTTCAGTATCTTAGCCAAGAACACAGCTGCCCGGCTAGTGTAATAAAACTTTTAAATGTACCCAAGGAAAAGCTAGAAATCCTCACTTTCCTCTTTTTGCCATTTCCCCCAACCATCCACAGCAGATGACTGCCCGTTCCTGACCATGGTTCACTCAGAGGTTTCTTCCTGTCAAAAGGGAGTTTTTCCTTTCCAATGTTGCCAAGTGATTGCTCAAAGGGGGTCATCTAATGGTTGGGGTTTCTTCTGTTATTGCAGGTTTTTTAGCTTATAATATAAAGTAACTTCAGGTGAATGTTGTTGTGATTTGGTGCTATGCGTACAAAGAAAACTGAACTGAATTAAAGTACTGGCAGACAATTCTTTTCAAAAAATGTCAATCAGTATCCCCTCTATTGACAAATTGATCTTAGATTGCTACATGTGCATAAAATCAAACCAATCTTATGATTAAATGATTCGAGATAAAACTTTAAGTACAGTCTGCAGATTTAAAAAGAAATGACACACAGGTTGCAGTAAGCAGAACTAAACCTCCAGTCTGGTGCCTCTGAGAACTCGCTTAGAAAGCTACAAAATCAAATATTAATCACTGAAGAGATAATTTTATGTAATGCAACCCCTTGTTCAACTCACCTTGACCTCCTCCTCCTCCTGCTGTTCCAGTAGCGGGGAGTGTTCCGTTCCTACTATCTCTTCACCAGTGGGAACGCACAGGCTTGGCTCCACTGTCGCCGCCACACCCATGTACCCGCCGGCTTCTGCCTGATAGGTTTCCATCTGCCCCGTGTTCCACAGATCAACCAGCGGAGGGTGAATTTGATGAACCAGACTGTGGATGGTGCTGTTGGGTGTTGCTTGCAAAGAGTGGTTGGCACTGTGTAGCCTGTGCTCCAGAGACTTGAAACACACAGAAAAGACTAATCAGTAAAATGTGAGGAATGAGCAGTGACTGAAAGACATAAGATCTGTCAGTCGTTTGCGACCTGTTTGCCAGCTTGAATGTTTCATGACATGCTCCCCATGTCAGTATGCAGTAAGCTGACTTTGTTTTCCCTTGGGCAACAGAGGTGATATGCAGATCTTTTTGTACATTATAAGAAATTCCATCCTCATGCATGGAATTATTTTTATTTTTGTTTAAAAAATGATTTGGATGCGTCCCTTTGGAAGAATGTCATATTTTTGCAGGTTCAGCTGAGCATTTAATGAAGGATTCTTGACAAGAGTGATGACTCAACAGTGTGAGGTGTGTCAGCGTTCACATCAGATGCGGTTGAGTCATTGCTTAGGCTAAAATCTTTTTTATGAAGTAATGCAAAAACAAAAACGAATAAAAGGAGATGATTAGATAGAAAAATCTCGAGTTAAGATTATTTTGTTGAATTTCTATTTCCACAGTCAAGAGCGAATTTCAGACTGAGCATGAAACCCAGGAGGTAAGAGTTTCTGAGAACATGTTCTGAATAAAAGCCCAGCTTTTTTAGTCTATAAATGCTGTGATGTGTGGGTTTGTTCATGTGCTGTACTTGTGCCTATACAAAAGTGAACAAATAAATAAAATAATGTGTTAATAAATTTATTTTACCAGACAGTATTTTATAAAAACCATATCTGATACTCAAGCCTTACGCATTAGCAGCAACAATTTACATTTGGATTAAAACCCAGACGGCGGCACTCTCAATCAATCACCTGCTGTTGCTGATACTGCAGAAGCTGCTGTTGGTGGTAGTGCTGAAACTGTTGGATCTGCTGCAGCTGTTGTAGTTGACTCTGCTGGAGAGTGAACTGCTGCTGCTGTTGCTGAGACAGGAAGTGAGCTGCGGCCTGCCCATCGTAGCCCTCCGTACCCATAACGTAGGAGCCAGCAGGGGGAGACGCCACAACGGAGGGATCGTTGTTGATGGGCTCCCAAGCGTCAGAAGAGGAGAGGCAGTAGTGGCCCTGGGAGACGTATGTGTGAGGCCACACCTCCGCTGAGGAGTGGTGCAATATCTGATCTGCAGGAAATAAAAAAATGTGGCAGCTGTTAGCACTCTTCAAAATGGGGGCAGCAGATGGACGCAGGAACACTGTGTTTTATGATTTTTACAAAAATCCCACTTTTCAAATTTGCTGGAATTGGAAAAAGAATGAGCAATTTCTTAAAATCTTGAAATTACGACTTTTAATGACCAACAGTTAAAGCTAATAGCTGTTGAGATAAAATTAGATCTGGCTGTTAACTACTCTGAAAAAAACTCAGCTGAAATCTTTCCACACTGAGTGAAAATGTTATGACAGAAACTCTCCAGTATGAACCGAACAGAGTTGAACACTGGCACACCTCGCACTGTTGAGTCATCATTTTGTCAAACTGTATAGTGCAGACAGAGCTTTGATTGCCTCCAGTGTTTCTTACTCAAAGTTGGAGGGCTATAAAGTGGGCTCACAGCCACATATTTTGCTAAGTGTCTGACTTAAAAACGATGGGATCAGTTAAGACTAATGCATTCAGGGTGCAGTTAAGAAAGTCTATTTTAAATCAGCAAAGCACTTACTCTAATTTTCTGCAGTGCTAAGGCAACATTGCAGTAAATTGCAAATATCCAAAATCACTGTTTATATCGATACAGTGTCTGGGTTTACCTTCCAAAAGTTCATGCTGGAAACTGAAATGGCCTAAAGTCTAGAGCAGAGGTGTCAAACATAAGGTCTGAGGTAGAGTTGGATGTCTCGAGACCCGTCTCGAGACCTGTCTTGAGACTACTTTTACGTGGTCTGGGTCTTGTCTTGGTCTCGACAGACTTTGGTCTTGGTCTTGGTCTTGTCTTGGTCCTGATCCCTCGGTCTTGTCTTGGTCTCGCTGTCTCGGTCTTGCTGTCTCAGATTGGCATAGAGGTCAGGAGATTTGGACTCAACAGTATCCATGACACACAACGTAATGTTCGATAATGTGTCATGCGCAAAAGCATCAGCTCTAAGAGCCGTGCTTAGAGAGTTAGAGAGTGCTTTGTAGTGAATCAGAAGAGTCGACTCCCATTGAGCGAGAGCCGGCTCCTCACTTAATTTCCTTTAGCTGCTCAGCTCTCACACAGTGGCTCAGCTATGCTCCAATCCCTCCATATTGTGGCCAATCACATGCGAGGATATAGGATAATATCATTATGTGAAAAACAGAGAGGGTGAGAGACGCGACAGTGAAGTGGAGCGTGTGCCTGTCCTCTCAGTGAGTGAGTGAGACAGTAGACAGCGGTGAGGAGGGCTCTGCGAGTGCATCGCAAAAACACATAAATATGCCTGACACCCGTAAACGAAGCAGCATCTGGCTGCAGTTTAAAGACTTTTTTGTCTCGGTCTCGTCTCAACTTTGCCTTGGTCTTGACTCAGTCTGTCTTGGTCTTGGTATTGTCTTGGTCTTGGTTTAGGCGGTCTTGACTACAAGTCTAGTCTGGGGTCTGTGAAGGTTCTCAGTCATCCAGGTCATCGTGGTCTAAGGAGCTTGGAAAGAAGAGCATCTGGACTTCTTTAAGTTGCTTGAAGTCGTTTCGCCTCTGATCCGAGAAGCTTCTTCGGATCATCTAAGGTCAAATGGTGGAGAGTCCCAGATTTAAGCCCCGTTGGAGTGTCCCCCTAAGAGGGACAATTGACCCCCTAATGATCCTCTACCTAATCACACGAGCCAAGGTGTGAAAACGGGTGTAGGTCACAATCGGGTGAACTCATTGCGAAACTTAGCCCCACCCTATCATGCAATTTCCTGAGGTCAGAAGGCCCAGGATGTGAGTGGGCGTTAAGGCATCTGGGAAGGGATCTCAAAACTGGATTATAGATGGCAAACAGTTGGTGTAGTAAACCACCGCCTCTGTTCAAAGATGGCCGTTCACAGTGGACATAGATGGCTTCTTTCACTCCTCTTTCAAACCAAATTGTCTTCTCTGTCCAAAATGTGAACACTGGCATCCTCAAAGAAGTGACCTTTGTCCTTTAGATTCAGATAGACTGCTAATGGTCCATCCTCATCTAAAGTTCAGACACTTTTCTTTTCAAGCTCCTTAGAATAAGGTCTGGGGGCCAGATGTGGCCTGCTTAAGTCTCCAATCTGGCCCACTGGACAGTTCTGGAAAATGGAAGACTGGCATAAATTCCAGACTTCTGTATTTTCATAAGTTTTACAGCTTTTCCTACTGGTTTGAAATATACAAGTAAATAAGTAATAAGTAAATAGGAAAGTTCCTGTTTTTACGCCATCTACTATAGAAATGTATGACTTTTACAGTGGGTTCATTATAAAAAATAAAAATAAAAAAAAAGCCCAAGAAAACAAAAAGAGGACATTCAGTCAATTAACAAAACTTTTCTGTTTTATAATTATAGGACAGTCTGCGCAACGAGCTAACAGAACATTTTCTCTAAATTTACCAAATTATTTCTTGCAGTTTATGGCCAAAGCAGCACTTTCTTGTCATGTAAAGAAAGCAGTGCATTGTTTGTTTTATTAAACTTGCTTACGCTTACAGAAAGAGGAGTTTCACTTGTCCAGGCAACTTACGATCAGAGCGGGCTGTCTGTTGGCCACAATCTAAAGTGAGTTTGACATCTCTGGTCTAGAGAGACGAGACGCTGTAACACAATACTCTAACTACTCTGTTTAAAATTGATTTGCCACTTTCCAACCTCTTCCATTTTCTTACTCATAAATGATGTGGCTGTGTTTCACCAACAGCTGTTTCCTGGACTTTAAGTCTCAGACATATTTGTAGTCCTTTACCTCGACTGGTGATGCTCTCCTGGTTGACCTCACTGAGGTGAGCCACGCTTCCCTGGTTTGATCCTGACTGCGGAGTCTCACCATCCATTGACGACCACGCCAGGAGCGTTGCCTCTGAGATTGCAAACTGCTGCAGGATGCCTGAGGTGAGAATTCAGAGGGCAAGTCAGGATAATTGTTACTAAGACCTGCAGTACCACTCAAGTGGCTGATGACAGTTAATAGGGTGTGAAACTCTTGTCCTCAACCGACCTGCTGCAAAGCGAGCCTCTTTCTCCCCATCACTGAGGTCACTGTAGGCGTCGTTCTCCAGCCGCCGCTCCTTTTCTCGCTCCTGGGTAGTGATGCGGGACTGGAGGACGCTCCCCGAACCCACCGTCGTCATGCCCCAGTTTTGCCATTCAATCATGTGAGCGACGCGACCCTGGGCCATGGCTGTGGGCTTGGTCACTCTTTCCTTCATTGTGCGTGTGACACCTGTTTTAGGAGAAAGACCCAGACAAGGAAGGAGCAGAAGGAGGAGGGAGGGTGGCCAATTTAAACAAAATGTGTGGAAGTAAGAGGAGAAATTAAAAGATCAGAGGTTTAGAGAGAGGTGATTAGACGAGTTGAGGGAAGGAGTAGAGAATGAACCGGCAGATGGGGAACAAATGGGGGAAAAAACAAAAGAAGAGGAAGGAAGAGACATAAGATAGATTCGTTATTATCAAGTGTGCACTGGTTTTGGGTGGAGGAGGGTATGACGCTATGATGTGATGGCTCATGGAAATATGGATATCCGGCACGGTTCGACTGATAAATTGATTAAGCAACTGTCATATAAATAATAAACCTTTCAGTGTTGGAGCTGACCTATTAGGCTCATTATTAACTCACGTTTTAATTCCTGGACTTCACTGGAGTGGCTTTAAATGACTCGGGATCAAAATAAAACTCTCTCATCTTACACTGTGCCTTGGTTTAGCCTCTCTGTTCATCACATACAGTTTTACTTTGTCTCCCCTGAAATCCACCTTACCTGTGAGCCAGCTTTCTTTTGATTGGCTGCCCTTTGCAAACAAAAGGTTTGAACAGCAGGTGGTGGAGCTCATGTGCTCACAGCCAGAGCTGTGTGCCTGAGATAACCACATTAAGGATATCCGCATTCACTGACATGTCTGAAGTGGTCTGAAAGTGAGCGATTAGAGCAATGTGAAGCCTGAGCTTTTGGCCTGCTGGGATTACTTTCACACACGCTGACCTCATTATTTAAAACTTTAACCATATTTAATATTAGCAGCCAGAACTGTACCAGTGTATAAGCCTATTCAAGATTATTTATCTAAAGTTCAGGAGCAGGACCACACCCACAACAGTTCCTTTTCCAGCCGTATTTCTATAAGTGCCTATTTGGCCCATCATCACTTTTTCTCTGCTTGTAAGCCTCTCTCAAAAGTATCAGGGGAGCCACCGCCTCAGCGAGCCTGTGGCATAGCTCGTTGCTTCGTTATTAACAAACATTTTCATTCGCATCTGGGGCTTTAGTCCTTGCTAGTGAATATCAATCTATACATTTATCTTTAGAGAAATAAACAAGGATAACCACAATAGGCCTGCCTTTAAGAAGTAAACAAAATACCCAAACGCCTCTGGGATGTTTGAGACTGCTCATTTTATTAAAATATTGAATATCTTAAATTAATAACTGTTCGTAAGGAAAACATTATCAGCCAAATCCAACTATTCAAAAGTCTGTAGTTAAAAGAGGGTTTTCATGAGCACCCATTATAAGCTCAGAGAAATGAAAAAGGGTTGTGGAGGTGACATTCGCGTGTTTAATGAGACTGTTAACATCACATGGAGGGGAGACGGCAGGAGACGTGTCTTGTCTGACAAAGGTGCATCATGGGATGGAGCAGGTTAATTGGGGTGAGGCGGCTGTGTGGCATGAATAATGAGAGGTTGGCTTGTTGACATGATAGCTTCTTCACACCTCTGCTAAGCTGCGCCGGGTAAACAAAAAACTCTTTCTCTTTATTGCGTTTCGGAAAACTCAAAGCTGCTGAACATACATTTAATTTCCTGGTGCCATGCCACTACAAACTCATATCTGTTTAACAGCTCTGCTCCATATTTCCACGCGACTAACATATGATGACACGTAGTGTAAATCCCTGGCTGCCTGATTCTCTCTGATGGTAGCACATGAAGATGGGATTCATGAATAAATTATAGGACAAATCAGTACCACAGCACACGGTATAGCAGCTGGACTTCATTACACTGTACTGCAGTACAATTCACTGCACTCAAATAAACTGCACTACACAAAACAGCTGGATGAAACCAAAAAACGCTGCACTAAAAGAAAGCACTTCACTACACTAACTCTGTTCGACACGGCACTTTGCACAGTCAAAACATCCATACTAATACTTGCTCAGAACACCACAATTTCACAACCACTTAACATAAAAAACTACACTTCCCACTCAGCTTTCCTTAGAGCAACAAGCTGTGTTTGTGAGTGTGTGTATGTGTGTGTTGTTTTTGAAGCTGAATTTTTTCCGTCAATGACTCACGAGGAGTCATTGACGACTGATATCACAGCGTGGAGAGGAAGTGATACAGGGGAACCCATTTAGGGTACCATGCTGACTCCAGGGCCCATCTGAGGACAGAGCCAGCATGGGGTCGTTTACCAGTTACAGCACAGACACACACCTGACACACCTGACAGAGAAGACTTAGCCAGAGCCCCGATGCCATAGGCGTTTGAGTTCCTCTTGAGCCGGGGCAGGATTGATGTGGTGTCTTCCATAGACAGCTAGAAGGAGAGAAGAGAGAGGAATGGAGGAGGAAAGTGTGGAGAAAAGGACAGCATGGATGGTGTGAGAGGCCACACATAGACAGTGTGACATGACAGTGTGTGTGTCAGAGGGGTGAGTGGAGAGGACAAGTGATGGAGGTGTTGGGTTAATACAAGAGACAGAATTTGCATTTCCCAAATCTTGATTCAAGAGATATTCTACAAAATAAATATCATGTAAATCTAGGGTTTCTGATTGTGCTCACACCAGTATAATAAACCGCAAGACGGACTATACGGCTCAGGAGGTGGGGGTGTCATAAATCAAAACGCGCAAAAGCAACAAATAGATAGGGAGAGAAAAGTAGTAGATGAAGGAATGATGCCACAACACTTACATTGATTCCTTCCCATGAAAATTCTGAACGTCCATGCTGAGGAAGAGAAATAGGAGGAGAGAGGGATGGGGAAAGGAGGAGCAGGAAAGAGTAAGAGAGTGACAGGACAGAGAGGACATTGACATGCATCGGGGGTGGGGGAGTGGGGGAGTGGGGGGAGGACAGAGGGGTTGATTGCACATCAAGCATGCGGAGGAAGAAATTAGGAGAAGGGAGAGGAAAATAAGAGGCAGACACACAGGATTTTCCAGGAACAAGGAAAGTGAAGAGCCAGAATGACAGGGAGAAGGGAGGGGATTAAACAGGGATCAGTTTATATTTGCTTAGTTGTGTAAAGCAAACTGAATACGCTACGGATGAATGAATTTCCTCTTCGGTTACATGTGCTGCCAGAAACATTGAAAGCCAGCAGAAAACTGTGTGTGTTTGCGAGAGCGAGATATCAATAGTGTGTTGAACTGTATCTGATCCTGCACACAGACAGGGGACCGAGGCTTTCAGGAGGAAGGGGACATTATGTGTTTATGTGTGCGTGTGGTGAAGGCAGACGCTGAGAACAAAGCAGATAAGCACTCTCTCTATCAGCTGGACTGATACTAACTGCACTGGGAACACTGGTGTGCTACTGGCTGAGCTGATATTTTGTCCCCTTTACTGTTGATGTACACAAGCAGCAGACAGACAGTCAAGACTGTCAGAAAGCTCCAGGTCTACTTTCTTCTGGATAAATGCAATGCAAGCTGCACTGGTGGCACAAGTCTGAAGATCCTTCACTTCAGTAAAGGCATCACTGACATCATGTCAGTGATGCTTTTACATACATCAGCTAGTTTGCATAAACCTGGGAACATGTAGCCTGGCACAAAGTCTCCCTAAAAGCACCTCTTAAACTCACTAATTAACATTTAAATGCTTAATTAGTCTTCAAATCCCTCTTTTCCTAGATTTGTGTCATTAGCTTATTTTTTCTGGTCAATCTGCAGACTCAACAGAGTGTCACCTGAGAAGAAATAGCCTGTAATTAGAAAAACAGCTGTGGCCCTTTTTTTTTTTTGCACATTTATGCAGATTAAACAAACAACATATGGTGCTGATAGGTGGAATTTTCAGTTTTAGACTACTTGTTTTTAGTTAACTACCTGCTGCCTGTAGCTTTGTGTTTCTTTTAAACCTCCATTTAATCAGGAATTAAAACTCGGTAAAGTCATTCCAGTCCGGCCCTTATACCGTCATGCTGTTTGCAAGTTCATGCGAAGGATCTGCCACATTTAGTCCTGTTCCAAACCAACTATCCTTAAGTAAAAGTAGAATAAAGAGTTCCCTCAATACTGAGTCTGCACCCATGCAGGCTTACTAATTACATGAGGTAAAGGTGCAGCACCAGTTTTGTGATGTGAAAAAAACTCCATGCACTTCCAAACATAATATGCTTGTTATCCTTTCAGTAATAAAAAAAAATTAAAGTGACTTTCATGGAAATTTAGTACATTTCTGCATGTTTTTGTAATTGCAGGTATAGGTCCCAGAGAAAACACTATACTATAGATTAATGTCTCCTCATTGTATTCTCAGCATCTATTTTCACATACTGCAACACATCAAATTTTAAAAAAAGTAATAATACAACGTAAAATATGCTCAACTCGAAGTAAATAAATTAGAATTAGAATTTTTAGCTACATTAAAAATAACAGTGTAATGTTAAATAATTATAGAAATGAATTAAAGTTCAAGGTAAACACAGTTCTTTGTTAGTCTTACTGACTGCTCTGCTAGTCATGTCCTAGTGCTTTATTCTCTACACGTCAAGCACTTTATCGAAAAACTGCAAAACTTTGTTAATTATCTTCAGTGGTCAATAGAGTAAAATGTAAAGATTATGTAATTCAATTCTAGGTTAAGATAATATAATAATGAGAGTGTGATGAGAGGGGAGTGTTTATAATCTCCTTCAGCTACATCTAGATGCTTTATGTTAATCAATGTCTGCCTCTTCCTTCCCTCATGTAATTCTATTCTTTGCTCCCACTTCCTCCATCACTCGCTCTCTGGTCGTCCCTGTCTCGCTCTCCATTCACAGGAGTGGGTGTGAGGAGAGAGCTGGGCTGCCTGGAGCAGCTTTCCCTATGTTCTTTTCCAATAGCCCTGACAACACTGATATATATGTATAGAAAGTGTTTGTGTGTGTGTGTGTCTTTTTTCCCCTCTCTGCAGAACCACGGGGGCATTCTGGGGCACGACGCATAAATAAATGATGCAATCAGTCCACAGTGCATTTGGTGGAAAAGTGAAGGTCTCTACACTTTAGTCCAAAATGGATCCTGCTCCTGTGTCCTTTCTCAGAGGCATCAGTTTTAGAGCACGAGATCAGTAATGCAGCGGGAGAGGAGAGGAGAGGAAAATGTACAGAGATAATGATGTGTAGGAAGTTGGAGAAAGAGAGGAGTTATGCCTCTGCCATTCTGCTTTGAACCAGCACTGAGGAGTGACTCTGTCAGACAGCTATAACAAGCTTCAGACATCCTAGCAACAGCAATAAGCCAACCAAACCAGCGATTATTCAGTCATCCAGCCACACCACCCCATCTTGGCGAGGGAAGTGTAGCGGGAGCGACTGACATTGCCATGGCGTGATCTACTTCGCTAATCTACTAGCATAAGCACTGGTGTTACAGCTCATCGTGTGGCCATGTTGGTTCCTCAGGTGGAGTGGAAAACAGTTCACTGTCAGAGGAAGTCAACAACACGGATGAGCAGGAGGAATCACTGAAGACTTACTTGTTCCCCATCCTTTTGGACTGGCACGCCATCTGACGCTGAGAACGTGTTGAACAAGAGAGACAGAGAGGCACACAGAGAGAGGGAAGAGGGGGGAGAAGAGAAAGAAACATTAAGATTTATTCTTAATTACATTCAGTGACAAAACTGCTTCCACAAAATGTTCATGAAGACATGGTTAAAAACTAATAAGGGAGATATTTTTCTCTTGTGTGCCTACATTAACAAATCATTTTTACACTTTATTTATAAAAATAGTAGTAAGACCCACCTCCAAAAGAAAACCAATAACTCAGATGAAACCACAAGTGTCACACCTGAATTATAATAAATACATACAGCAAATATATATAAGAAAAACAGTAAACACCCATGACGTGTGTCATCATGAGGGACTCGATACAACCCATTTATCAGCATCCATTATCAGTATTCTTAGAAAGGTTGAGTGCTATTGGGAAAGGCTGTCAGTTCTGAATTATTGCCTAAAATAAATAAATGAATACGTTTACTATTTTCGGCATCACCCCAATGCCCCAATTTAAAAAATGCATGTATACTTTATAAATCAAATAAAGGTTTTGTACCTAAAAATACACAGCAATCTTTATCCACTAAGCACTTATTGGCAAATGTGTGAACAGATTTTAATGTCACATAAAAATCTGGACATTTCCCTGAATTCCTCTCAGCCTTTTCAATCTCAATGAATCTGGATAGATTTTCCAGGAAAATCCAATCACCTTTAAGTCTCATCCTTTTCTGCTCCTCAGCACCAGCAGTGCGTAAAACTGGTGAGAATCACCTTAGAAATACAATCTGCTAATGTCAACAAATAGAGGCTCACTGCACAGCGGATTCCAATACACACCACACAAAAAACAAACACACAAAATCTTGTGATTCCACTTTTACAAAGACAAACAGATGGCAATGTTTTATAACATATGTATAACAGTTTTATAAAACCATTTATGTTAGTCAACCAATCGCCTCTCACAGTCAGACATAACTATACGATGTTAGTGATGCAGCACTGATGAGTGGCAGTCTAAATAATCTTTAATTACACCAGTGAGGAGAGTCAATAATTTATATATAAAAAAGTGATATAAACAGAGGGTTTAATGGCTGTTTGTAACCAAGAAATTGAATTGACAATTGTTTTAGGAATATATTTATAAATACGTATATATTTTTTTTACATATTCTGTACTTTCTTTATGTTTGGTGATGTATTAATTAATTAAAGGACGGATATTAATAAATATCAAGGAGAATAACAGCATATCTCTGAGTCTGTGCTGCCATTTCACTTGAATCTAACAGGGCGCGCTCCACTTATGTAGGCTAACTAACCTCATTAAGGCGTTAGCCCTTAATGAAGGACGCCTTGGACATCTCTGTGCTGTGTCGGACACCATAACATTGAAATCTTGCAAAGAGATGTGACCAAGCCAGCTGTTCTCATTGGGGTGAATCACGGTTAGTAACATTTTCAATCCACATGGATATTCACGCATAAGACAAATAGTGCACTAAAAAAGGAAATATATATAGTAAATATTAGCCCCATTAATGATACGAAGAGAAACAGAAAGTTCTTGATTTTTGTACCCAAGCCTGTACAATAAAGGTGAAGGTGGCTCTTCACCTTTATTACCGGAAGTTAGTATGGCTGAGAAAAATACTGCTCAGCCACAGCATATACTTACCTCTGTGTCATTAAGGCTGTAAACACGATATCTCAAAAAGCTTTGAACTCATCCTGATTAAACTTTGTAGGGGTGCAGAGAGAGGTCATGTTAACAATCCATTAAAATTTGGTTTACATCCATTGAGGTGTTCAAGTTCAACTTAATGATTTGTTGGTCATAAATAAACAAAAAGCGTCATAACTGAGAAACCATGGTTCTTAAAAGTGTGGTGTGTGTTGCAAACATATAGAAAGTACCTTATAAAGATTTAAACTATCATATCACATTTAACCTCTGACCTCTCCTTCAAGGTCAATAGATTGCGCTGAAGGTCAAAGTGATAACAATGCTCTATAGAGTTATTTAAAAGTGTTTCTTACTGGCATGTAGTCACGTCACTTGCTTTGGACCTCTGACCTCTTCTTCAAGGTCAAATAAGGTCAAACATTTTTAAAACTATGTTTAAAATTCTACCGCCTTTGTTAGTATTGACAGCATTTAGGAAGTGATACAGGTACATGTGGATTCTAAATATAACTTTATAGTTTGCATGTAAATATCATGTCATATTTGACCTGTGACCTCACTTTTACATTTCACAGCTGCCTTTCTTTCAAGCTGACCCCAGAATGTGTTACATCTTTAAAGAGATCATCAGGAGAAAGAGCTGCCTACTTCTACTGCTATTACCCATCCACTACTCCTGCATAATGTTTGCGTTATAAAAGTAAATATCTGTCATGCAATCCTCATGTGATTTTTATTGCACTACAAACTTCTTAAAGTATGTTTAAAAAGATAAAGAAAACAAAATTAATATATAAAAAACACGTTACAATTCCTTTAAAAGTAAATACTGCCGAGAGAGTGAGCTGCAATGGTGAAGTTTTCCAGCTGAGTGCTTCTTGTCTTACATATACAGTCGGACTACAGTAACAATGTACCTTTAGTAACTTATCAACATGACTTCAGTCGGTTCTGTTCATTGTTATGCATTACCACTGCTTTGCCTAGTATGTTAGCCCAGGCCTACATAGCTAGCATTAGTGCAAGCAACAGGATGCTGACTGCAGCTCACTTAGTGGCCACAACAAGAGCTACTACACAACGACCTTAAAATGTAATTACCTTCATTCGGCATTCATGGCAACACATTCAACAAACCAACATATTCCTCCTTTTTTTAAAGCCTTTAAGTGTTCATGGTGAAGCAGACTGGAGTAGATAAAAGATTTTTCTCCCAAGTTTGACTCTTGGCTGAACCCGTTAAGCTGTCATTAAAATTTTGTTATTCTGCATTTCAGACCTGGTCAGTCTACTATGCCTCAGTCAAGACCATTACCTCCTTGTTTAGCTGAGAGCTTCTATCAGCCCCCTGCAGGTTTTACTCTCAAATCACTAGAATGCAGACCAGTGCTGGAGAGCAACAGAGGAAATTTAATCAGTGATTGTATTTTGGTCAAATTCTGAAGTATACTAGAGAGGAAACAACACCACTGCATCAATCTGCAATCTTAACTTGTAGTTAACTGTACTGAAAAATGACATTTGAAAGCTGATTAATCTATTTGTGGTCATGCAGTTTCTAACATACTTTAACTGCATCTTGTTAAGTAAACTTTTGAACATTTACATAAGTAAGATTTCATATCGCAGACTTCTAATAGTCTACTTTGCTTCTATTGTGTTCCTATAAAACCAATAAATATTGACGCCTGCGTCACACTTAGCAATGTACTGCTTAAAATGGCAGATCAAATACAAAGCTGTCCACCCTGCATATTGTAGGTGTAACTTGTGTGAAATACACCCTCTCTGTTGGATAAATGAACGTTATTATCCCTCCTCGTTCCTGGCTGTCCAAATCCTAATTAAAACATTGGTTTAATTAGAGAGTCGTTGGCGGTAATGGAGTTTAAACACGGCCTCAGTCTCTAGGTGCTCCTCTGTATCAGAGGGTCTGTGCTCTGTGTGTACAACTCTCAGAGGGGCTTACTCCTGTATCAGCACACTGTGAGTCTGCGTATGTGTCTGAGTTTGCGTGTTTGTGTGTTGCTGAGCCAGTCGCGGTTCTCAACAGCTGCATTTGGCAATCATGAGCGATTCCTCGGGAGCTCTGAAAAAAAAAAAACACAGAGAGTTGTTGGCTCTCTAGATGTCCAGTGATGTCTGTGACCCACTGACCCAGTGATTCAGAAACATCAGCTCTGGTCTGTCTCTGTTGGGCTCTCAGATATTACCCTTCCCTCTGAACTCCATCCAGTCACATCAAATCACTGCAAGGGCAGTGGACAAGGGACAGGCTTCATTCCAGAAATTGGCCCTCTTTGCTCAGCAGGAAGGGATGTGCGTATTTCTTTGGACACAGGAATCACACTCATTTCAGTGGGAATTTTGGGTAAAATATTGGCATATATCATAAGTCTGTAGGTTTTAATATATTTAAAGTGTTTCTTCCAGGAGAGACTGTGTTTTATCATCCTGTTTTCTTCGACCCAGTTTTCCTCAACCATCCAAAGTTTTTTTTGCTTTTGTTTCTCTTAATACCTCAGGACATCTGCACAGGAGATGTGTGACGTTACTGTATGTATAAATAGCTGCTTGGATAGATATTACTGGATTAAATTCACCTAAGGGACATTGAAAGTGATGCCTGTAGTTTAGGTCTGAAGGTAAAATTACAAGGAGTTTGTTAACAGTTGTATCTCAGCCTGGACATGGTGATTAAATAAACATTTTTTTAAACTTAACAATGTTTAAATGAAGAGTCAAACAAATACCAATATGGCAACTCATAAGTTAGACTGCTGGCTTGATGTGTAACCAGTGGTGATCCACACCACGATTTTGATTTCCTCCTGCCTGTCAGTGTTTACAAGTGCAGAAAAACACAGAGAATACATTTTGGCAAGTGCGATTTCTTTTTTGTTCTCCACACTGACTGTTTACCTGCATGCAAGAAAAGCGTGCTCAAACATGATTATCATGCAGCGTGTTTGCTATTGACCAAACTACAGACTCTGTAAACGCTACATGATTGTACATATGCAAATACTAAACAGGCTATTTATTTTTCTGCTGTCTTCACTGTGCGATCGTAAACATACAGTTATGGATCTGACTATAATTTTACTTTGATAATACTTTGTGTAAAATTTCAGTTTGGTCACTCGGCTCCAAAGACAGGAAGTTGAATTCTGGCATAATGACTAGAACTGATGAGCTAATATGACTTAAACTGTGGATGAATGTCAGACACAGGGATGAACCCTTTCCTAGTGACACATGTGAGCCACATAAAACATTTCCACTGATGAGCACAGTATCTAAATCGTCTGATTATGTTTAAATGGAACTAACAGCATACATAATAATGCACATTTTTCTTTCATATGACTCGTGGAATACGGCAGAAACACTATCGTAGATTAGCTGATGGTTCCGCCACAAACTGCAGAAATAAAGAGACCACTTTGTATCCAATGAGTGGACGGACGCATTAATATTCAAGTGATAAATTAACGATTAGAAATGAACTCTGTGTGACCTCGGAAGGATTAATCATGCATGTGTGATTGTTAGCACTGAGGTTTGAGGTGTGATGGGGTTATTTATTGGCTGATATCAGGTAGCTGGGGAGATGTCTCATTTTCTGCCTGGGTGGGAGAGAGTGTCCCAGATTTCTTCCCCATCTGGGTTAAAAATCTGCCCAGCAAACACAAACTACATAAACATACATGCACATTCACTTGAGTCTAGCCTCCAGCAACCTAGTGTATAGTACACTGCACAGTGACTCACACCATGCCACTCCCACTCTCCCTCACTTTAGCTTTTACAGTCTCTCTCCCTTGCATCCCTCAGCCTCATTTGGCCAATTAGCAGATTAGCAGTCACTCTCCCCACGCATGAATCACAATATGGCAAAAGAGTAGGTACAACCTACCACTGAGAAGACCTCCAGCCTTTACACAGCAATGGACCAGAAACATTACATTAACTGTGTATACAGCTATAGTCGTATGCACAGTATATTTACTTTGCGATTACATCAAAGAAGATTTTGTGAAGTGAGGCATGAGAGTTTGTGTCTAAATCGTGCCATTTTTAGTCAGTTATTCGTAGTTCACAGAAAATCTCTTTATATGATGGGTCAGTAGTCATTATCCAGCATCTCAGTAGTTTCTTTTTATCATGGCATACACTGTATCTCCGCACTCGAGTAGGTGATGCTGTTGGGCTCTCAGCAGCACAGTGAGCGAATGTGTTATTCTGCAGGACGGATCCCTCCTTGAGGAAACAGCAACAACAACAGAGCACATGACCAGAGCTCTGAGCCAGCTTTTCTTCCCCTGGCACTCACCCTCCTCCACCGCACACACAGCAGTGCAGCGCTCTGGATACCCCCAGCTTAGCTCAGCCGAGGAAAAGGAGCAAGTAGCTGTAAGGGAGGAAGGGCAGAGAGACTGAAGAGGGAGGGAATAAAAAGGGAGTAACGCGACTGCGCGTAACGAACAACTAAAGATCTGCAGCGGCCGCACTGTCAACTCCAGCTCTGGCTGTAGTGGGTTGACGGCTCCTGCTGAAGTGGGAATCGTTTGAGCGTCATCTGTCTTTTTTACCCCCAGTGCCCTGCAGCAATAACAGCGAGGATCCAGGGGGTTTGGTGCTTGTTTACCGTGACAGCTGCAGTAAGGCTGGTTGCCACCATGGGGTACCGGCTTGGATGGCAGCCCTCTTGCAGCGATATGTGCAGATGCTGGGTTATTGAGCGTCAGAGTTCAGCAAGAACACAGCTGAGGACCAGAACCCAGATGGCTGGGAGAGATGGCAGAAAACTGAGCTAACGGTGTCTCAGGACATGATCCAGTCACATGCAGACACCCTGACATACACATACTGACACTATAACACAGCACGAGACGACCATTAACCTGGTGAAATGGCATTTCTAAGGTTTGTGCCCTCTTCCTGACACGCTTCATTAATCTGTCTCTGCACGAATGTGGCTGCTATCCCGAGCAGGTCTCCATCACTGATACGGGGTGAATAACTTCCAGCAGTCACCTGTGCAGTGTGGTAACTAAAAGCCTTTGGCAGATGTATCTGAAGCCCATCATTGTGACTCTAATAAACACCCTAATAGCCTGTTAAATATATAATGAACAATTAGACCTGAAAAGGAGGAAATGCTGTTATCCAGTTCTGTTTAGATAAATGGATGGAAACCTGTAGAAAGAGAAGAAATCATTAAAGTATGAGGCAGCTCGTGTACTTTGTATGCAGGAAATCTTTGTTTTCCTTGCTCTTTGATATTCAAAGGAGACTTCCCATCTGTGAGAACATGGCCTTTTTTATCAGCACTGAAGTGGTTAGTAGCTGCAGATAACACAGAGACAATCTGTGCTGGTCGCACACTAATGCCGAGCGCATCCACAAACGCACATATATTCATTCTTTCTCACACACAGCACACACACACTCAGAGATCAAACTGTAGAGATGAATTTTCTCCTTCACAGCATTATATTTCAATTTCATAACTCACTCTGCGGCTGAGTCACATTGTTTATAGAATCGCCTGCCATCATGTGCCCACACACAGGCCTCTTATTTCTGATCTGCCACATACACACAAGCTCACATTTGCATGCACATATACAATATACAATGTTATACCTATAATCATCCAGGTTTGTAACCTGGTATTGGTAACAAGGAAAATTATAATAGCGCACATCAGAGAAGTGACAAAGAGGCGCTCACACACACACACACATACACCTTCAGGTTAAGACCCTGTGTTATATCTGTTACATTAGAATCCTTGAACGTAAGAATACTCTTTGAGCACACATACCATTGCACACACACAATGGTCATCGGGTCTCACCAGGTGTCTCTGAGTACTACATCACTGAGTCATTCACCTTGAATATGCTCCTGAGCACAAGGCTTTTCTATCCTGAACAGAAGCCAATCAATCAGACTCTACCTCTGCCAGATTTGTTAGTTTACAGGCAGACTGCTAACTGGCAAATCCTGGACATGGTGTCAGTTGTTGTGTGTGTGTGTGTGTGTGTGTGTGTGTGTGTGTGTGTGTGTGTGTGTGTGTGTGTGTGTGTGTGTGTGTGTGTGTGTGTGTGTGTAAAGGCATGGTGTAGCGGGGGTGTTCGGTTTTAAATTTAATGGCAGGGAATCCCTCGCTGTAACGCAGCAGAAACAGAGCAATGGAAGAAAGCGCTGAAGTAACATTGGTGCACATGGCGCTTTCACACCCACACAAAACATAAAAAATTCAGTAAGACCGCTACACCACAAGACGCAGGTAAACTGGGGGTCCATACACAAACACATGCAGTACCATGGAGGCACAAAGACACCAAAACTTCTGAAAACTGAATGGGCTGAATGCCAACATTCTACTTTTTTAATAATATGTTACTAAATGTAAACATGATTTTCTACAATTAATTAGTTTTATTTAATAGGATGTTGATAAAAAAAAATAAAATGAAAGAACAAATCATAAACAAAACATCCTTTTACACATGCAATACTCTTTCTTACAAGCGCATTTCAGTCACCTCAGGCCCAGAAAAGCGTTGTGAATCGATGCCCAGCCTTAAGCAAGTAAACAACCACAAACACTCACTCACACTCATACTAGAACTGGCTCTTACTGCTTATTGAATCAGCAAATAGTGTGTCAGCTAACTGGTAGTGACGAGTCTAGATAAAGGGCTGCACAAACAGGTGAAAGTCATCACAATGTCCCACATTCATATCTATAATTTCACCACAGCAGCCTGAACTACAGCAGTTACAGTCACAAAGCACACAATGCCCTAAATTATAGTGATTAATGCTTCAAGGAGTTGCAGGTATAGTGCTGCCTGGTAAGTGTACACAGGAAAATTAGCTCAAGTGTAGCTTTTGCCACAGTTATTACTGATTAGATTATCTGCATTACATTGAGAAATATGATCGGCATCGTGGGGCTGTGACAGTTTTACACTGACACTGGCTTTTCTGCGGGAAGTTGCTCTTAAAGATGCAATTAAACTCTAATTTTGTCATAGAATGTAGTGCCTTTTGTCACTGACGAGGTTAAGAAGAATGCGCATCTCCCATCTGCTGCATCTCAAGGCCTTTTACCCTCTGAAGTGGTGATGGATGGATGCAGACAGTTTATCTGCTGTCTGTACGTCTGTCTTCGCTTGACTCGGTAACAATCAGTAACACAAAACAACCACTATCATATACTGTAGCGAGCCTACTGTACTTGTATGCAATTAGGTCGATAAGGCTATAAGCCAAACCTTTGCCTGGCAAAATAACAAGCAAACAAATAAAATATTTGCACATTTGTAGTTCATTTTTGCCTACGTGTATCAGTTACTGAGTCTTTCGGATGAGATCTTTCCGTTTAACCTGACACCCGACACCTTTAGAGTAAAATAAGGGGCAAATAAAGCTTTTGGTTCACATTTCTAATATAAAAAAATGCAGAATCAATATAGAACTATTTCCTGAGGGATACTATGCAGTATACTATATCAAAGGCTGGGCACAGCCGTATCGTTTGTGAGAAGAATCGAACAATAGTACAAACTGATATCAGAGCCTGGCCACAGAGTGCACTCCCAGATATGATGGAGCTGGGAGAGATAGAAGGGAGACAGATACATCAGGGCTACTCCCGTGCAGAGACAGATCCACTCCTTTTGCCTGCTGCTCCTCCTGTTGATCTCTGTTTGGCAGCGTGCACTGCAGTTGAGCTGGTCGATCAATAGCACACACTGAAGCCATTCTCACCCAGGATAAACACAACCCCGCCTTTGGACAGGCAACACTGCTGCTGATTCTGTTACTTACAAGGAAATCAGACCGAGTCACACAAGCTGCTTGAAAATGCCCAGCCTTCCTTCTCTTAACTACTGTTTGTTTACGCATTTGTGTTAGATTATAGTGCACACAGCTTAAGATAACACTTGCAAACTGAAGGGAAATATTCCTTTTAGTGGATCTACAATCTCTACTGCTCTGGGCTGCTGGTCTAAAAACATATTCTCCCTTATCTTTATTGCTTATCCCTGACTTGAAAACATAATTGCAATTACTAGAGCTCCCTTATTAAATTCCTAAGCTTCCATGATCGCATGTATAAAAACGAGCATCAGTATTCAGGTGACTCACCATTAGATTAATGGGGCACCTTTTCAAAGCTTTCTGCCTATTTCAGTCATATTATTTCCAACATCTGGAGGCTTGTAGGGTCTTCTGTCTTGATGTGAGTGTTGAAATAGGATCCCAGTCTCTTCTCCTGCTACACACTGTGTCAAGAAAAAACAGCCAGAGCTGCTGGATTTGCTGTTTCTGCTGTATTCAGTTCACACCTGCCTTCCTAACTGTGTCATCTTGTACTCTTTTTTGCATATTCTAGATATTTTTAAGAAGAATTTACATTTCGTTTTAAAAAAGGGGGGGCCTGGGAAAGGTGCAGCATGGACCCTGTTTGCAACAGGGTTCTGGTAGCCCTGTAAAGGCTGTGCTTGAGTGTTTTAGAAGAGTGAGTGACCACCGTGTCCAGACCCATGCTGTGCCATAAATATGTTTAAGAGCTGGATGTGCTAAGTGAGACATGAATATTTAACAGCAAAGAAAGTCTGTGTTTATTTTTACCTCGGCACGTGATTGATGCTACACACTAGGACACGTAAGCGTGCACTGCAACATACCCGAATACATTTAAGCAAACAAGTGATTGTTTACCCGAGCTTTTTGGTTTTCTTCCCCCAGCACCTCTCAGTCTCAGTGCCGACGCTGTCAACACGACAGCTACGGGTTTATCCAGGACTATCCTCACCTGAAAACTCCCATCACTGCCACACACCCTCGCCTATGCATTTGCCCCTCCCTCTCCCCCTCTCTCCCCCTCGCCATCCGCCCATCTCTTCTCCTCCCCGCCTGCACTGAAATTCTTCCTGCTCTCTCGTTATCCCCTTCCACTCTATGCCTATTATTCATGCAAATAACAATAAACTGTACAAATGTCCCAAACAATGGCATTATCCCTTCTCTCTTTCTCCAAGCTATGTCTCCCTATAAATAAGCAGTCTCACCGCGCTTCCCTCTCCCGCCTCTCTCTCTCTCTCTCTCTCTCTCTCTTCTCTCCATCCCTCTGCCTCCTACTCACACATATACATACTGCCAAACAGCATCATAAATCATGGGATGGGAGGAGGGAAGAAGGGGAGCAGGGAGGTGGGGGATGCAGCCACACACACAGTAGCACATTTTAACACATATTGCTTTTGACATCTAGGCGGTATACTGTGCATACTGCCTCTGTGACCACACGTCCAGAGCTTGCCTTGAGACTGCACAGAAACAGAGGCAAGCAGCTCCTGTGCACAAACACATACAAAGACTGCTCCTAGTCTACACAAACCCTTTGCTCCTGTATGGACCCGCATCCTCCAGCATCTCCGCTGCACCCCTGCACCCCTCACCCCAACCTCCCTCTAGCCCGCAGTAAGAGAAGTGGAGCTTACTCAGTCTCCTGGAGCCGATGCATCCCATGGTGTATTCACAAAGGCCCTGGACACAAGCGTAAAAGTGTTACCCAGACACGGCGCATTCTCCTTCTCCTTCCTCCTGCGACTCTCTCTTTCTCTCAGCTCTGGCTTCTTTTCTCTCGCTTCTCCGCTGCCGTCTCTTTTTCTCTCTCCCTCCTGCGCTTGCTCGATCACTCTCTCTCCCTCACCCCCTCTCTCTCCCTCTCTCTCTCCCTGCTGCTCTCTCTCCAGTGCAGTGTCTTAGAAGAGATCCGGTTAGTAAGTCAGTATGCCTGAGGGGAAAAGATTAGGACTAAATAAAGATGTGATGCATTACTGTAATTATTTCAAAACATGTATCATATATTTTTTATTATAGTTATCAATAATAAGGATATCAACATATTTTATTACCTGTAACATTTGATTTTTAATGTTTAATTTAAGTGGCAGGAGTTCTGACTTTTCACGCAAATAATTTAACCTATAGAGTGTGACGATGACAAAATATCTGAATATCCACCACATGCAGTCATTTAAAGACCGGTCAAACAACAATTGGACTGAGTATGTGTGCAGTGACGTGCCATCACTAAGATCAATAGCTGTGCTGAGAGTGTCGGTCTGCCATTGTTGTAGATATCACTGCACTGCTGTAATATTGTTGAGCTAAAATGGGGGATTCTCTCTCTGTCTCCCTCTCCCGTGTGCGTTCAGCCTAACAATGCACTGCAGCGGTTTCCTCGCTCCTCTCCTCCCCTCGCCATCTCCCTCTCAATCACCCAACACCTCCTCCCTCTTTGCACCCCCCTCTCCCCAACCTCCCCAACACTCATCGCTCAAAAAACATTCTCATACACCAACATGAAACAATCCTGAGGAGAGAGGAAAAAAGCAGCAGAGGGTTTTCCTTCACAGTCAAACTGCTGCTGAGTCTCCACCTCCTCCCTCTGTCATCCCTCACTATTGATCCGCCCACAGTCATCTCTGCGCCTATTTCTTCTGTTCACTAAGGATTACACTCCCCCCTTTTTTCCCTTTTTTTTTTATCCCCTTTTCACCTTGCCTGCTACACTCTTCTCTATTCTGGTAAAAAAAAAGCAAAAACAAAAACCTGTCTCCTTAATCTACAGCTCTTTCTGCGTCTCTCATTAGACCTGTGCCTCTTTCCATTAAGTCTGTGTAATTAATCATGTTTTACGTTCAGCCACAGTTTTGCTTTCTAAAGAGGGTGAAAAGAAGATAATCGAGATAAAATGGTTATTGTGACACAACCTGTTTCACAGTTTCTTCACAGCATGTGCCTTTTGGCCCTTCCCTAAAAGCCCTACATCACTCCTCCCTAAACTAAACTTAGCGCTCAAAGAAGACCTCGTTATCAACCAAAACAATTATCATTATGACTTCTGCACCCTCCGTCTACTATATCTATAACGCCATCATACCAAAACCTTTCCTCTCATCGGTTTTCTATGAAATCGTGCATTTATTTTTACTTTGATGTGTGCTGTTTCTAAGCAGTCTGGACAGCAAGAAGCTGTGTGTGTGTGGAAAAAGGGCGGAGGAGACAGGTTTATTTGTGGTCATTTTTTTTTGTTGACTTTGAACTCTCTGGGTAAAGAGCAGAGAGAGAGAGTGAGAGAGGGAAAAGAGCTGGGCAGATGGATGGAAGGAAGAACAGAAAGAAGGAAAAAAGGCGCAGATGGAGGGAGAGATGAGAAGCAAGGCAGGCAGAGAACAGTGGAGTCATGTGCGGGAGAGGTGTGGAGAGGATGCTGTGTGAAATAAAAATTAGCACTCCAGAATGGATGAAAGAAAATGACGGTCACTTGGAAATATACAGTCATGGTTGTGATGCTGCAAAAAAAAAAAAAGGGGGGGGGGGTTGCCAGACATTAGAAATCATACATAATCCTCTGCAACTCCCACAGGGGTTTCTGCAGGGGTCAGCTTCACTTCTATAACATGAACCTGAACCCTCTAACCCTGTTTGCAGCTGACTGGCTGACGCTGTTGTTTTAAATCTCTGTCTCAGTTCTCACTCCATCTGCCCATCACTGCATGTCAGTCAGTGGAAGTCTCTAAAATCCTCAGCTAATCTAGGCGTATCTATCCTGCTTTACCTGCATTTCCCTGTCAATAGGATTCCTGTTTTATACTCCTTTTCTCCTACAACACTTTGTACATTGTGCTTCTATAAGGGTTAATTGATTGACTATTTTGAAAATCGATTAACCGTTAAAGAGACGTAGTACCCACAATCCCAGTTCATGAGACGCCGCTTTTAAATCTCTCACATAACAAATTATTCCTGTTGTTGTTTTCAGCTGAACAAAAGAAGATATCATAACACATTTCTCACTGCTTTCTTTTTCTTTTTGTTTGTAGAGCAAAGATTAACCGAGGATAATATTTTCACATTAATCAATAATGGAAAATAATTTTAGCAGCAGCCTTTTCAGGCAGTCTGTGACAACATGGTGATCTATGATACCGCCTAGCAATGTGAGACAAGGTCAGCCATAGATGGAGGAAATTCCTGACACTAATCTCACGCATGATGCATAGGCCACTCACAAATGTGACTGCCTCTCATCGTCGTCGCCGTCTCATTACTTATTCTCTCACACGCGGAGACTACAAAAAAAAGAAGCAGATACCGTGACGTAAAACGGCCTCGCAACACATGACACAGACGACTTCTATCATGTTCCTGTCACCGCATCTCTTGTTTTCTTATCTCGGGTGATGATGCTGCATTGAATTTAGATGCAGTGGCTCCTGTTTAATGTTGCCTTGGGGACTCACACCCAGATAATTTCTGTAATCAATGATTTTCATGTACCTGTCACTATCTGTCTATCAGCTCCTGGCTGCTATGTAGGTTACACCTCAAGGATAATGAATACCAGCTTCAATACTGTCTTGTTCAGACAATCTAAAGGCGTTCTGGCTGATGCACAGGAATGCCTGCTCCAGTCTTTCTAAAGGTAGTATTAAAAACTAGCTCAGACTGGTTAAACTCCTTTGAGAAAGGCCCTTTTTTCTCCACCCTCTGCCACCTTTAGTCGGTGACTGTCTACTGTTTTGTCTGGCTTTTTTGTGATGAATCAAACTGCTAGAGTGTGTCATTATATGTGTTAATTGGAACCACATGTTACACACTTGCCTTCGCTAAGTTAGCCATAAGGAGAAAGGGGATGAGAGGAGGGGTGGCATCTGGCTGAAACTGGCGAAAGAGAACTGATGCGAAAGACAAGGAGAGAAAAGAAGATGAAGGGGGAATGAGAAAAAAAAAGGGAGGGAATTACTAAATTGTTTGTTTTTGAGGAGGCAAGGGGTGTAGGAGGTGGGTGGGAACAAGGGAGCAATATAAATGTTGTTATGAGAAGAGGCAGTCTCTGATAAGACATTCTCTAATGACCGAGTTTATGTCATTAGCTTTGTTTTAGCCAGTGGGAGAATAGAGTTTATGTGTATTATTAGCTGGTGCACTGAGCCACAGTTTCTAGCTTGGATTCTTCAGCACACATATTTTTGGGCTGTTTTATATTTGTGTGTGTGGGTGGTATAGAGTCTCTCTGTGCATGACTTGTGCGTATATGTGTTTATGCAGCCGTTACACCAGGCAAAACCTTGCGTACGAGGAGTTCCCAACTCTCCTCTATTATTTACAATTCTCTTTCCTCTTCTCCCGCAATTACCCTACATTCTCTCTCGCTCCAGCCCTCCTCATCTAGACCACCACCACCATGCAGCATGTTCGTCCTTAGATACGTTTCTGCGTTCAGCTCGTTTCCTTCAGTTTCTCAGCATCTCTAAGAGTCACGTCTGAATTTGCGGGTTTCCACCTTACACACCTCTGTCTTTTACACATCTCTAGCTTGAGCCGATTTGCCTTCTGTCAGAGAAGGTGGGGGAATCTTCTAACCTCAAGCCATTTGATTCTGGGCTGTGTGCAGCACAGTAATGAATATCAGTCTGACACCTGCTGGGGGGATTAGAACACTGCAGTCTAACCCTGGCTTTGATTGGAAGCCAGTTTGGCAGCGAAGAGACTTTTCCTCTCAGTGCTGAGTGACGAGGACATGTTTTGCCACAAATATGCAGGTTCTCATCTTGGCTGATGTGCACCTGGAATTTATGCTTTGCAGATTTATGTGCATGCCGTTTGCTTTGCATATCTATTGCAGGCTACACTTTGTGTTTATACTGGATTTTCACATGAAAGATTCTTCATCGGCTTTTTCTCACACTCCAGTCTAAATTTATTTAGCCTGCTTTCAGGCTGGCAACCTGATAAACAAAGTAAAGACAACATCTGTATAACCTTTGCTGACATTTATTTGCAGGATAATTATCTTGGTCTGTATTAGTGTTTAGCTATCTGTTCAATAAACTGGCAACTGATTGTATAGAAGGTGAAGAATGCGTGCATTACTCTAATGCTGAAGCTGATAGTGAGTATACTGGGTAACTTGTGCCTTATCTTATCTTAGTTATAACAGAACCATTCACTTTCTTCCACTTATCCAATTCAGGGTCGTGGAGGTGCTGCAGGCCATATCATAGAGACCATAGAGACCATAGAGACGTGGGGTACAGCCTTGACAGGACGTCAGTCGCTTGCAGCAATAACACAGAAAGACAGACAACCATTGAGTTTTGCATTCACAAACACAGTCAATTTACAATCACCACTTAACCTAACATGCATGTCTTTGGACTGTGGGAGGAAACCGGAGTACCCAGAGATAACAGGAAAACATGCAAACTCCACAGAGAAAAATGCAGCCTGGATTCAAACCCAGGACCTTCTTGCTGTGAGGATACAGGGCTTACCGATTCTTAATGTGGTGCAGTAGCCATGAAAAGCAGCTGAAACCACTGTTTGCTGAATTTAAAAGTGGAAGTTAGCCTTATTTCTTACATAAAGTTCTTTAAAGGGGTCACTGGATAACCTGAGTTGGATTAAATGTTACCTAATTACCTTATTAATGTTAAAAAAGCAAGGGCACAAAATTAAAAAGCTAAAGATGCATTTATGTACAAGATAAGTTATTATGGATCATTTAATTTATTCTGGATGAGCAGTTCAAAGTTAAAAACATTTCAATCGCCTTGCATACGAATGGTTTCCCACGTTCTCAAGAAATTATTAAGAGAGAGAGAGAGAGAGCGAGAGAGCGACCATGCCTCTGTATGGACAGGAAATTATTAGGATTTTAATCATAAGCACTGAGGTATTACGTACTAAGTACTGATTCACGCACAGTATGTGGTGGACAGAGAGAAGTAAAATTTAAAAAAAGAAAGAAAGGAAAGAAAATTGCAGCGTAAGGAGGACAGACTGAGAAATGAAGCAATTGGAGAAGAAAAGTGGTGAAAAAAATGCAGCATTATAGAGAGGGGGGGGGGGGGGGTATGGCACTTTAGGGAGGGAGGGGTGGAGGAACTGTTCATTCCAAGGCTTGGCCACATTCCAGTCTGTCTGGCTCTGATTCCAACAGCCTCCTGTTTTTTGCCTTACCTTCACACTCATTGGACCCTGGAGCTGCCTTCTCACTGCCTGATCCAAACTTCAGTCACCAAGGCACCACCTGGTTTAAAAAAAACAAAGGAGGAGAAGAGCATTAAACATGTGTCATTTAGCTTAAACCCTTCACCCGTCAAAAACAGTCACAAGAGAGTGGAGGAAATTTGGAACAACACACAAACATTTTTCATCTGCCTAAAAGCCCCCACCCTGGATGGGGTGCATATTCATTCTCTGTGGAAACCTCTGGGTGGAAATTCAACATATTTTTGTCCCTACTGGAAATGTGGAGAGACTGGAAACATTCCTCGCCGGACAATAGGCTATCAAAGACCCCACAGACCACACCCTGTAGTTCACAGACATGAATCAGGCAGCAACAGGTTACAGAGGTAACGGAACTGAGCAGAGAGCTCTGCTTACGGTTTCACAATCAGACTGAAGTGCAACTCTGCCCTGTCTCAACCTGAACATCATATGACGATCTGTGAGTTGGCAGCAGCGATGAGAATGTGCAATGAGACGATTAATATATGTGTGTACAAATAAAGATGACTCACATGGTTTTCATGTGATACACATTTGCTTTTTAAAAGGTTAATCCAACATTCAGGCTCCAACATTAATCATGCTAAAAGCACAAAATAAACATTCTGTTTGCAGCTTTTCCCCTTGTTTATATGTTGAAAAACACAGGATGGGACTTTTCATTTGACTTTTAATTGTGAAGACTAATGTTTACACACTACCATGTCTTCAGAAGACTTGATCGCTCAGTTATGTTTGCCCTCTAACGTGTAAGGAAATCATTTTAAAAAATGAAACAAGTAAAATCATGGAATTTCTGGTTTTGTATGACCAAATAAAATAAGCAAGTTGCCAGTACTAGAAGCTAAAACATGACCATCAAGTTCTTAAAATAACCAGTTGTTAATCAGTTCATTCAATGTTTTTAGCCCTAAATGTTTTTAGCCCTAAATGTTTTTAGCCCTAAAAACTTATGTTTTTAGCCCTAAACAAGAACAAAGTGTGACTGCTGTGAGAACTGAGAGCATGCTCTGTTATTTTTAGTGTCTCCATCTAACTGAAATGAAACATTAAAAAAGACTGACTTAATAAAACAGAAAAATGACTACACGTGAAGAGGTGATATATGACTCACACCAGGTAGGCTGTGTGAACAATGTGAGTTGGATGTTGGTGAGAAACAAAAGAGCATTATGTCATTGACGTGGCTGAGCTACAGGATGGGAGGTGTCACTTTAACACCAGGTTGCACATCCTGATTACAGGGACAGATAAAATGCAGTTGCTATCTATAATCGAGTTTACTAATCATGCGCACAGAGACTTTCCACGTTTACGGTCTTGCTGCAAAGCAAACAATGATGTGGCAGCCCACTTGGCAACCAATACAAATAATGCCTTTACAATCTGATCTTGAGCTGTGCTAGTCTAGGCAGGTAAGAAGAGCGGCACTAAATGCAGCTTTGTATATTTTCATAAGCTTGTTTAAAAGCAGAAGCGGTCAACTTTTTACAGCCACTGTGCCTCACAGCGCTTTAAACCCGCTGACTGCTTTCAGTGCCTGCATCTAATCAAGCTTCTAGCCCCATTATCTCTCCCTCCCATTTGCTCCCTCGTTCCCCCACTCTGACCTTACAAGGAGAGGCAACAGGGTTGATGTCATTGAATGAAGAATGCTGCAAGAATCCAGAGAGAAAAGAGAGCAGGAGGAGGAGGAGGAGGACGAAGAGGGGGTCTGACTGGACAGTTTATGAACACACACACACACACACACACACACACACACACACACACACACAGAGAGAGAGAGAGAGGGGGGGGGGAAGAGAGAGAGAGAGAGAGAGAGAGAGATTTTGTTTACATAGTAATGCACAAGTCCTAAGCCAGACTCAAACGAGAAAGAACTTGTTTGGAAGGATGGTGTCATTCTTTCTCCAGGCTGAAAAGCAAAGGGGGAGGGTCTAATAGCTGGAGAGGGGAAGAGAGAAAGAGAAGTTGCCATTACTGACAACTCTTACTCAGCCCAGGAGCCAGAGAGGAGGAAGAAGAACAAAAGGAAAAGGGGGGAAGTAAAAGGGAGATCCACAGTGCAGCTGTGCTAACAGGGTAAGTAAATGTCTCTCTTGTGACTGAGATCAGGATGGAAGGAGGTGGTGGCATGCTTTAGTTACGTGAGCAAATTTTTACAGGTTACCTAATAAGGTAAAGTCCTTTTGCAGCAGCATGCTAGGGCAGATTTTCGTTACTCGGAAGGAGGTGTTGAAGGAATGTCAGCTTTGTTGGCGTGACAAGCAGTGTGAATTTGTCATAAGGTTTGGTTTTTACCGTTAAAAAAAACAATGGTGCAGAAAGACACCTCGTGGTGTGCGGGGCTTCCCTGGTGTCTCTGTCAGACCAGCAGTTTAGCGTTGAACGTGAACAAATCCACTCTCCAGCTGATGATACTGATGATAAGGCATGGCTATGCGGAAGCTCCGGCAGGAAGTCCAGCTTTTCTAAAAAAAAAAAAAAAGAAAAAAAGTTGTTTAAGCTAGGCAGCTAGCCATGCAGCTGTATGCTTTTATTTATTTCACAGGGTAGCACAATTATTACATTTGATGACAGTGCTACTGGGACAAACTGGTTTCCATATGTGGTAACGTTACAAAAAAAGGGCAGTGGTGTTTGCGTTTCACCGGGACGAAACCTACTGACCAAAGCATGAGTCGCCTGGGAGTGTAGGGGCGTGTGCGGAGCTAATAGTACCATTAGTGTGACTGATGCTAAGCCACGCAGGTTATCACACAGCTGACCTACGGTGCAGGTGAGTATCGGTAAAAAGATGTTTTAGTTGGTTTAATTTTGGGGTTAACGTGTGTTAAAGCTAAACTGGATGGGCTAACGTTGTCATGGCGTTGTGTATGTTAATATTAACCTGATTGGGACTCGTCGTTAGCTACGCTAGCAAGCTTTAGCGTAAAACCTTCATTTGTTATCCTTAATTTCGCCCTAATGAAGGGTTGGTTCAAGTACCCTAGCTGCCGCTCACCCAAGCCTGTCAGCTGTCAAAGTAATGACCAACAGATGTAAACCTAACTGAGCAGCAAACTACTGTACATAGAGTATGTTAAACCTATTGATTGTGCCAGTAGGTGGAACTTGACTTCGCTGTTATAACTCCATTGATTAGGGCTGTAAGCATGGCTGTTTCAACTCTTCAGCGCAGGGGTGTCACACTTATTTTAGTTCTTGGTGCACAGCTAGCCTACTTTAATCTGAAGTGGGCCGGACCAGTAAAACCATTACATCAGGTTTTCCCCCTCCTGCAAGGCATTCAGGCCCTGCAGGTGGGGCCCAGTGCTGTGCCAAAAAGTGATCATCTGCTAGATAGTGACTTCGGATGTTTCTCTGTGCAGTACCTTTGGTTATATTGGTGATATAATGTAGTCAACACAATTTTCGAAGCAGTTGTGCATAAAATTAAAAAAAAAATGCTTGTTTTGTAAGCATCTTTAAGACGCTGGGTTATTGTACTCACTTTTTGTTCTACGTTGTAATCAGTCCAGTCCTTTGTGGCCACTTTAAATATCTTTATAGAACTGTAATGTTATATTTTTTTTTATTGTTGTTATCTGCTGTCAAAAGAGCTATGACAAAATAATAATGACCGTTTTTACCCAGATAAATAAATGTAATATGTAAGTCACTTTGCCATAAGCTGGTTAAAGCTTCTGCCTTGTGATAAAATGTTCTTCTTGGCTCAAAATGGTTTGGTATCATTAATGTTACCAAGTCATATTGAAACGACTCATTTGCAACAGTTTAAATATAGAAAATCATTTTTGAGCAGATACCAGAAGTCACATTTTACCACAGCACCTTCTTTTTTGCTGATCTTTCTTCATAATAATTTAAGTTGGATCTCTCTCTCTTTTTTTTTTTTTTTTTTTTTTTTTTTTTTAAATTCTAAGTGATCAATACAAACTGAGTTGTGTGTGGCCTGCTGGACAAAACTGTTTGGGGTGACCTAAGAAGAATAAATGGGATTCTTACATAATTAAGCCAGTCTACTGTCAATAGATGGGAACTAAAGTGGGTTTTAAAAGGCACAAAGTCTTTGTATGAGTGTTGGAACTAAACATAAATAGTATTTTTGACTCAACCAAGATGGAGAAAGAGCTTCAGCTTTACATAATAATCCTGAAGTCTTCACACCAGGGCATGTTAACATTTTATTGAAAGAATTGAATTTATAATGATCACGTTGCACTTTTTTCACCTTCAGTGCCGTCTAGAGGGCCATTTCTTGTCCCCCAGGCCAAATGTTTGACACCTTTCCTTTATTGTTGTGTGCCATAATGAGGTGAATGAAATATTTAGAACACTTCTGACTATTCTTGTCAAAACCACACCCAAAATAAAGCAGAAGACATCACCTTTCTGACACTGTCAACAAAAACTGAAAATGTCTGCGCTTCATCAAAGTACGGTAGAGCTGGACTGCACTAGTATCAGTTGAGCTAAGCTCAACTAAGCTGCCTATTAGAAAGGAATAAGACTGTACACTGGATTGTGCTTTTACAAATGCAAGTGTCCAACGGTGGTGTAAAATATCAGGAATGTGTAGGGTATATGGAGGGAAAGTATCAGTCACTAACAGGCAAATTATAACAGCAGGCAGTGGTGGAGACAAATGTACAGCTTTGCATACTAACATGCGATTAGTGCTCAGCGGATTAAAGGAAATTGGGGCTTGTATGGATATACCATTTTTAGCATAGATTTCTGCAACCCTGAGAATGTTAAATTCCTCTGACTAGGAGGACTCAAGGAGCTTTAACCCAAGGCCACAGTAACTAAGCTGTGTTTAAGAACAACTTAAAGTACGAACACTCTGGTCTGAGGTTTGTGTGGTGCTGTTGCAAAGACTGGGAATATTATGATCTCTGACGCCTCTGTAAGTTGGTGAGGCAACTAAAAGATATGAGAACAAGGACTAAATCGAGCAAAGAGCAATCCTCCTTAGTTGTAGGAGCTGTGAATCAAAAGGCACGAGTTATTGTAGAGGAACACTTTGCCTCAAATCACTTTTTTTGTCTCTCACTTCCTTGTGACTCCTCTTTGACCAACACTAGACTGTATGTAAATGCATTAAGAAAGAGTTTTTGGTGGTGTGAGTGTCTGATGTGATAATCCAGTGGATGATGATGTGACCAGTTTTGAAATGTTTCCTGTTTCCATCACTCATCCAGCTGCGTCAGAACACAGCACTGTTGCTCAATGCACGTCCAGTGACCTGTAAGACTGGACTCAAAAGGGTTGTTTGTCCCCCGCATTAGTGATCCGTGGCCCAGACACGCTTTCCCAGAAACCGGGTGTGCTATTAACATCAGAACAATAGAGAGTTTCATGGACAACACAGTAGTCACAGATAATGTGTCTAACCAGGGAGGAAATACTGGAAGTACTGTTAGGTTTTCTTTGGGATAGCTGTTCTTTAATATTCCTAGTGTTGTTTTGGCTTAAAAAATGAGACTACAGCAGTTTTGTTTTTTTTGTTTTGTGTTGTTTTTACTCATCCCATGTGGGCATGGTGGTTATGTCACTTGTAAGAAAACAGTATCCACATACTGTGGGTGTTTTTGTTTTCTTTCAGTAGCATTAGGACATAGACTTGTTTAATGAGGCATCGTGTTTCAGTGCTTCCTTTTACAAAGCTAGAGCACAGTATATTAACTAAATTTAGTTCCTCTATAACCATAAACCAACAGGCCACTGCTAAGTTCAAAGCCTTCCTCGTCAAAAGTGGAATAAAGTTTTCCTTAAAAGCCACATAGTTGCTGCTTTTAGAGACAGCTTGTTTGTGTTAAACTTTGTCCAGGACAAAAAGCAGCGATAACTGAAGGCATGCCACAAAATGCCCTGGTTTTACAGTTTTAAATATTATTTCATGCTGTGCCTAAGGTCTTTATTTTATAGTCTTGAAGAAGTATCCCAGTTTTCTAAGGCAGTGAGCCTGCAGCCAAGCTGATGAGTGCAATAACCCTACTGGTTTCTATATCCTTCAGGTAGTTAGGCTGTTTACACTTAACCTCAGTTTTTTTCTTTTTTGGTGAAAATGAGTTCCTGGTATGAAGGAATCAAAACCAACTGTGCCGGTTTTCTACTCTGTTAAAGCTGTCCAGCCATGTGGCGTTTATACAAAGTTCAAAAGCTAAAGAGCACCATGTGTGATCTATGCTCGGCCTGCATGATGCCATCCTTCATCACAGCTGTAATGTAGAAATAACGAAGTGCGTCCTCAAGTGATGTCATTCAGTTCAAGTGGCTGGTAAGAAACCGCAACTGGGGTTTCTCACCCACCACTTCTACTATGATTCTCAGAAAAGAATATGAGATAGAAAAATCTATAGCTGTGCTCCTTTACAGAAGATTAATACATACATTGGATTATGAGGGCAAGCAAAGACATCCATGTCTTGTTAAAAGAGAAAAAAAACACTGCAAAGATGCATAGAAGGAAATGGTGATTAGGGGAAAGCAGAAAATGGGGGGAAAGGGGAGGGGGGGGGGGTGATGTCATTGAGTTGGTGTGCCAGAAATGTTCCTCAGCTGAGGGTCTCTCTCATCTCAAGGATCAGGTTTCAAGATTTGCAGCAGGGCATCTGGACCTGAGTGTGTGGTGATCTCACTGCCTTGAATCCCCCAAGACTGCATCGAGGAACATATGAAACCTAACGCTAGCTTATCATCACTGTTTGAATAATTAAGAGGACTATTGTTGATTTAGAAACTGTAACTAAAGGGCGAACTCATAGCCTCCCATTTTAAGAAGGCACTCATTTTAGAAAGCCACATGGAGCTAAGTGTTCTGTTTAGAGTTTGTTGTGGCCACTACTTTCAACATGAAGTAGGTCTTGATAGTAGGTTAATAAGTAGCCAGCTATTTTTCCAAAAGGCTGAACACTCTTTCTTTGAGTAGTCTTATTCTCCCATTCCTGCAGGCAGTAGTGGAGCCTCTCTGATGCCACTTTCACCTCTTTACAAATAAAACAAAATGGTTTACACCACATCATGCTCAGATTCTACTTTACAGTTAAACTAATTTATTCTGTCTAGGTGACTCTAGTGTGCACTATAAGCAAAGAAGAAGCGAGAGGAAGGTAAAGGAGAAAAGGCAAACCGAGGGAAATCGGCTGTTAATACATTTCTTTCAATATAAAGTTGAGCAGAGCTGAAAGGTACAGAAGTGTTGAGCTGTTAAAACCAGAGTGACACTGTCATAATTACCTAGCACAAGTTAACATTATGAAACGCATGAGCCTTAATTTTAGGGTGCAGTATCTTGCACAAGGACTCTCCAACATACAGACGAAGGAGCCGAGAATCAAACCACTGAAGTTTTGAATAGTAGACAGCCTGCTCTAAATCCTGAGTCACCATGAACAAGACTCTTTGGGAGGCACAGATGAGAACTGGGTAACCAGTGAGTAGTGTAAGGGCTTCATCCAGGAGTGTGGCTGAAGCAGATATTGTGATGTGTATGATTTGACATGAAGATGATTCAAAAAGCCAAGTTTAATTTCCCTTATCCAAAAAAAGACTTTGTTGACAGCCACTTTGAAGAAAGCCACCATCTTGGCTAATGGGGTTTACCAAAGAAGTCATCATAAAAGGGTAACTATAGCAGTTTGGGTACTTGAATCCACCTACAGAGAATTTCCCTGTAATGCTAAATTTCTGCTGCACTATTAAGCTTTATCATATGTTGGGCCAGCTGATTTTTAACTGGTGGGCAGTGAGCTATCTAAGACATTCTGAGGAAATTGAATTTTCAAATGCCGCAATGACATGGCTTCTTAATTTAAAAAAACAAACAAACATGGGTGCAGGTACTTATTTATATGGGGATAGATGCATTTTTTATTTCTTTTGCTTTTGCAAGTTCTAATCAAACCTTTGCACACTCATGCAAACACATGCACCACTAAATTATTAAGTATCTGGAAGACTGGCTGGTATAGTATCTCATTTAGTAAACATAATTTATTGTAATGCGTATTACTGTATTGGTATTAGTTACTGTAACTTCAGCGTTACAGTACCCGTGTAATATCAGACACTCGGTTAATCTTTTACATTTATCAGGATAACACAATCATTTACAGTTATGGTGACCTCTGATCTCTTGTCCCTTAACACCAAAGAGTTTGATAAAAGGTATCTGGCTATAAACAGCTTAAGAGGCTATTTATCAGTCGCGTATGTGCCAGTCTGTGTAACAGATAATGAGCAAAGAGATGTGATACACAGTACAGGCTGTTGAGCAATGAGGGTTGAAATGTCGAGGGATCGAAACTGCAAACTCATCATAGATGTTTGTTTATTTATTTGATTTTAATGTGGTACATGAACAGTTGTCAATTACTGGTTATTCCAATGAACTCTACAGACTGCTGTCTCAATTGTTTGTTAAAAACGACAAGTAACAGAGCGTCCATTTTACATAAATGTTTAAGGGTCATATCAATATGTAGGATGGGTGGCTATTCAGATTTTCCTTTAGAAAATACCTTTGACACATGAATCATCATCGTGTATCAAATTTTAAGTGAAAAGGGGGCTTAAGTTACAAAAAAAAATGTAATGACCGAAATGGTAAAAGCTAGATGCATCAAGCAGGATCTCTGCTGCAGCGATTATTCATCTCATGAAACTTTGTCTTGTAAAAAGGAAATCTGTTGCTCACAACTTTTTACTGGTATTCAATAATGCACGGAAAATATGCTCAAAGCATGAATCATGACCCTGTGCGGTTAATGTGGTACTTTCACATCAATCTATGATTCAAAAAAGGATGCCTTAGACTACGTCATGACGCAGTGGAGCAGCTGACACTTGTGTGAAAGTTTTAACACCGTTGGTTTGGACATATATGGTTAGAATTGTTTACCATCAATAAATCTTGCGCTGGAGGAAGCTGACCCTGAAAGCAGAAGTACTGTCGTCTCATCAGAGAAGCTAGTAAATCATGAGCACCAGGAGGAGCTGTGAGGGTTTTCGTGTCTTGTCAGAACATGAAGCGTTGTCTGTGTCCCAACAAAAAGGAATGAGGATGAAATGCTCACTGTTATTCCTGTTTGGTTTAGTTTTTACCATCCTTTCGGATCTGTCGACATAAAAGTTTAAAAGCCTGTATCAAACCCCATCTCTTGTTTTTTGGAAAGCATATATGATAACTCTTGTTTTTTTTTTCCATAACAACAACTAATAGTCTACATTTTAACCAAAATGCAAAGTATTTTCTTGATGTTTTATGTAAAAGTTACTGCATCTTTGCCTCTAAAAGTACGTCTCTGCTTTAAGGAGTCCATTTCAGTGCTATGATAGCAAAATATTTTCGTTAATATTTCCATGGCAGCCTGTCATCATCTCTATCAAAAGAACCTTGGCAACATTATTAACATACTAGGAATTTATTTCCTTTTTAAGGAAAAACTATGCACAGCAGCTCCTCTGCAGTAATAGAAATGTTGAACCAAAGAAAGCTGTATCAGTACACACTGCTTTGCTTTGTCGGATCAGTTGTAAAAACATAACTTTTGTAGGAACTGCCTTCAGTACAGCAAGCTTATAATTGATGCACATTTACTGGATTGTTATTAAACTGCAAGCGACTGAGAAAACGGTTTTGCACTCCTCTCAGTGTTTCCCCACACATAAACTTTACTTCTCTGAGCCCCACAGGCTTATTAATGACCACCCAAGAATATTTGGCAACCTATCTTAGCAGTTCTTTCCTGTGTTTCCATACTGAGCATTGCTGCTGTGGCATAATTCCCCTAATTTTCTAACATAGACTGTGTAAATGGACGTAGTCATTATGACATCACTCATCGGTTAATGAAGTCCTCTCTGAAACCTTTAGATACTTTGCTATTTTGAAAGGAGAGCTTGGTGAACATGAATTGCCCCGCATACCCTCAAACCCCCCTTTCTCACTCCTACAGTGGACTGGATGACATGTTTTATTCAGTGTGACCTGAAACAAGCAGTTGAGCCCATAAACCCATAAGGAAAGTATTACTGAGGTCACAGAGCAAGACAGCTGTGCTCTGCTTGTACCCAGAGGAGTTGCCCCCTGCTGGCCTTTAAAAAGAAGACAGGTTTAAGGGACTTCCATCAGACCTGGAAGCTTGATCAATCTTTTATATTGTTTGTGTATTTCCATGTTTGAACTCCAACTCCACCTTCTCGGATTGCAGTTGAAGACACGTGCCTGTCCACCCTCCTCAAATATAATCTAAATATGTAGGACACATCGCTTCCGTGACATTTATGAACCCAAAAAGTGCCAAGTAAGATTAAATGACACAGCAAATTACATATTGCTCGTTGCCTTCACTTTATCTAATTGTTTCCATGTGCAACTCACTCTGTCAAATGTTATGACTTCATGGCTTTAAGGCGATACCATATCTGGAGTAGTCGTCCAAGGACTGGGTTGTTCAACTTTTGCCACAGTTCGGATCATTCTTGTTATGTATTTTAAAGCTTCAGAATAAAACTGTTAAATGGCAACAGTGTGTGAGTTAAGACAGATCGGATGCAGGGTTGGATTTGTGTGTGTGGACGATTATGTTGGAACAACCATGCTTTTGACTAAAGGTCATGTCTGGGGCCGGTGGCCTTCAGGGAAATATTTGCAGACTTGGCGAGGAATCTCGGTGGAGACACAGGACTTACGTCAATGTTTGTTTATCCACCAGCATATGTGAAGTAAATATTTGAGCTCAGCGTTACATAAAAATGTTACGATAGCTGCCATCGCACTTTGAGCAAAGTGGCCGCACTCTGAAAAACATACACTTGCTGCGTTTTATACCACTGTAAACAACCATGTGTTGCTTATTGTAAATTATCTCTGACATCGGGGAGTGCCGCTGTGTCTGTCAGCTCTGTATGCATGGCCTCAGGACATTTTCACACACTTGGCTCTCTCGTGCTTTCTCATTCCACTGTAGACTATTTGCCAAAGCCTTTTTGTTTAAAGAGTACTGTTGGTTTTGCAGAATGCTTATGGGTTATTTTCTTCTTCACTGCTATTTCACTAAAACCAGAAATGGTCCAACTAAATTTTTTGAGATGCCACAATAAAGGTCAGTTATTTTTACTTGGACTTCAGGGATAGAGATGGTACCCAGTAGATGCTCATTTAAGAGTGTGCTGATTTTCCGTTAATGCAAAATACTTGTCATGCATCCTATTTCATTAAAAAAAAAAAAGTGCTGTGGAAAAATGTAACCTAAATTAATTAATTTGCATATATAATTCAGGCTTTTTTTCTGGCTCCCAATGGGACCCTGTGTTGAAAATATAAGTAAGCAAGATTGGTCAGCATATTGTAAAGGCAAAGAACCTTACTAAGAATTACTACTAGAATTCAGTGCATGTTATTGCTATTTCTGGTCATGTAATTAAAATGTGTAAAAAGTATGGTTCATCTTTGGTGTTCTAGGGGGAAAAAAACACATTTTAAGTTATATTTAATTCCAAAATTTACAAAGGAAACATCAAATGTTAAAATTAAAGTATTACTAGTTGGAAAACAGATGAGGTTTGAAATAATGTAAAACAAAAATTTAAAGAATTTGGGAATTTCATTCATTCAAAGTGTCACAGAATCTGGAGAAATCCTGTATGAAAAGGCTAACACACTGACACAACAATGTCTGTAAAAAAAGGGCAAAGTTGTGGAATATTTTCACTATGTGATAACACACACTTCAATTGTGATAACCATTGTTGTTGATCTCTGCGCCTAGATGCCGCCCCCGCTTGTTTTTGCAACTGCCCCACCACCATCCACAACGTGTTTTAACTTGTAAAGCTCAGACCAGCTTCAGTTTTAATTGAAACAGAGGTGACAACAATTAAGCATATTTTTGTAAAAAAAAATAAAATTAAAAAAATCAGTGTTGAGTAATTACAATGTCTAAAGCGGATTATAATTGGGCTTTGATTTGCAACTGTGTCAGGCCAAGCGTTTCACTGATGTGTCATCACCACTAATGCAAAAATGCAGGACGTGCATCTGCTGCCAAGGAATGCAAGCCCTTTGAGTTCAGTCAGCTGATTAACGTTGCTTTTATCATGTGGATTGTAACAGTAGGAATTCTGAGGCTGTAGCTCTTTGATCGTCACTGCAGCTTGTTTCATGTTTCTCTGTTTAAAACAAAAAAATTACATTTCCTGTACGGTACCCCCTCATTGTGTTCCCTGTTGTCATCCTCAGATAAATACAGAAAATGGAGGACTCCAACAGCAACAAGCCATTCATGGTGACATCCTCTCTGAACTTCAAAGTCACCACCCCTTCCTTCTACAACCAGCCAAAGAAGTTTGCTTCTGTGGCCCCCCCGCGACCCAAAAGTCAGACACCTCCCTCAGCTCCATCACCAACACCAGTAGGCACAGGTGTTATTGGCCGAGTTGGAGACCTGCCTCCACCGCCCCCTTCACTCTGTTATGGTATTTACATTTATTTTGTCTGTATTAAGTTGTATCCACTGAAAAAAGCCCCCATTCCCTATCCCGTCCACTGCTGCTTCTTATGCTAGAGCATGCAGAGCTTCACAGTTGAGTACAGGATGGCTGTGGTGCTGTCTGTCTCTCCAGCACATTACATTACTGTGCTCTTAACGCCTGCCTTTTAAGGGTTCTTCTGAAATATGCAGATAGTCTGGGCGATCTTGCTTTTGTTGGGAAATTTCGTTTTTACTTTTAGAGCTGTGCACAATTACACTTCTATAAATGCAAACAATCAGACAGTTCAAATTAAAGGTTGTAAGGATGTAAATGCAATGTATTTCCTACAAGGTAGGAAATGCATTTGGTTGTGTCAAGATGCCAAAAACGCATTTAAAGCCACTTTCGGCTGCATCTTTATTCACAAGAGGTCACCACACAAGTATCTCCAAATGTTTTATTTATTTATGTCGAATACCCTTCCTGACACACACCCAAAGAGATTGTCTCCTCCTGCGATTGAACCAAGAGTCTTTTGCTAATCTAAACATGTTTTATCAAAAAAACCTCCACAGGGCGCCTTTTAATGCATAAAAGTACATAACAGGATACCTACCAGGCATCAGTGCAACAGCCAACCAGCAGATCTCAGTGGCCAAATATTCCAGACAGTTTTGATGCTTTGTTGTCCTGTTTTGTGTTAAATTGAAGTGGTAATACTTGGACGTTATTTTTGTGAATGCTTTTAACCAATCATCCCTCCTCGTTTTTGTCAGACTTCCCACCCCCTCCTCCTCCACTGGATGATGATTTGCCAGCCCCTCCCCCTGAATGCTCCACCATTCCCACTGCCTCTGATGCTCCCCCTCCCGCGTTCCCCGCTCCACCTCCAGTGGCAGATGACCTGCCCCTCCCAGCTCCCCCGGAGGAGAGCCGCTGTCCACCCACCTGTCCCTCTCCCCCTCCTCCCCCCCCTCCTCCACCTCTCCCTGCCTCCAGTACCAATGCTTTCAGTTCTTCGGGGACCCCACAGGTGAGTCACAGTGGTGTCTTCATCCTCCTGCACACTGCTTCCTTCCTAACTGCATTTAAATATAATTGGATAATTATTTAGGACATTTTTGTGTGACCATATTGAGTCTGTGGACTGACTGTTGGCAGGAAATGCTGTCTTTTGAGATTTTTCCCACAAATTATATTAGCATTAGTCCAGGGTAAATCACCCACTTTCATTCGTCTAACAGGATTATTTTCAATTTACGTCACTAAAATACTTCTTAGGCATGCAATGTGTTTTGAGGTTTATTGTGGAGATGTGTATTGTAGGCTTTCATTAGTTCCAGTTTGATTGTTGGACTACAAGAGCAACATAAAGATGAATTATTTTTATTATTCTTTTTGGAAGTGCTAAAAAATGGCTGTAAAATAATATAAATATGATTTAAACCTCATGTTTGTATCAGCATTGAGCCTGTGCTAAATGATAATCAACAAACAGCCAGATAAGTAACTGAAAATAAAATATTCTTGTTCATCTAACCAGAAATATTAACATAGCAAGCATTTATCATCATTATAATCACCTTTTTTAAGCTTGTTTGTCATCGTTCTTTCATTTTTGTGTTTTGTCACATCAGTAATTGTTCAAGCGCTGCATATTGTACCCACTTTGGTCACATTAGTTTTTTTTAAGTATCCATATTTAATGTTTTTGCTGTGTATTTATAGTCTGTAACAAAGTAACCTCTTCAGCTACATTTCTGCTCCTCACTCATCCATCCATCCTTTTTGCTTCATCGTGATTCCCCAAATTGTGTATATTAACTTTATTTCTGTGATCTCCATTCTTCCGCCACCAGAGATTCACGGAGAAGCAGACAAGTTTTGATAAACAGCTCAACTCTCTGACTGGCATGTTGTCTGAGATGGAGACCAAGGGACCCTTCAACCCCAAGGTATAATGCACAGGAAAATAAAGACTACAGTTTAAACATTTTGGTTTTCAAAATGCATTTAGTGGATAGCAGTGAATACAAGTGTAAACAACTGCCATGAAACTCCTTGGTCAGGTGCACTGGGACACATTTGACCACATTTCTTTTGTAGTGTAAATATAGATGTGTCCCCGACAGACGTAAGAGAAACAAGAACTATAATGGGGGACATGGTGGTGTTGTAGCTTGTCTTCACCCTTATATAGTGTGTGCTGATCTATTTTACCCTCTGAGCGAGATGTTGACATTAACAAAGTACTAACGGGTGGAAATGGCAATACGTCTTGGTTGTTTACTTGTGTTTAGATCCCTGAAAGGGATTTAAAAGGCAAGCGTAAACAGAGGTTGCCTACAGAGCAAACGACCAGATGAGTAGCAAAATGACAAGACTCAGAGGAAGCCAGCTGTAGAAAAACAAACTGACTCCTGTGGAGAAGAGAAAAAGGTAATGCTACATGGGTCAGGAGAAATAGTTTGGGGACATACCAGGTCAGTTTCATTAGTCTCCTTTCGTCTGTTCAGGTGGAAAGAAGTCATTTAGTAGTGAACTGTTCGCACAGCGCACCAGACTGAAAGAGAAAACAAAAAGTGAGATAGTCGGTGATTCACACTGAGAGAAGAGACACTTGCAGAGAGGCAGAGTGATGCACGCAGAAGCGAGTGGAGAGCATGAGAGTGTGATGAAACCAGAGTGTGCTGCCAGGGACCCAGTGAGAGGGCCATAAATGGAGAGTGTTTTTAATCCAACAGGGAGGTACTGGATCAAGGCAGAATAATGCTGGCTCAAAACCTGCAAAATAAATGTCAGAAAGACGAAGCACTTCTGATAAGCTCAAACTTTGGAGCGCCTCCAGTATTTACTTTAATCAAAGTACCTCATTCAGTATTATGATAGTGTCTGCTTGTAGCATTTCACCATGCAGGGAATATTAACTTCCCTCAATTCAATTATAGTTCATGGTAAATCAGAAAAACTCCATTCTTACGTGAAATTAGCGTTGTTGTTTTTTTTCTTTTCTTTGCTTTTCCATCATGATAATCTTTTGTTTAATGCTATTTCACCCACAGATACCAAGCCAGTATTCATCAGCACCAGCACCCAAGGTCTCAGCACCTCCAACCGCTCCCAAACCAGCCCTTTCCTTCCTCCCACCTCCCGAGATGGGCGATCGCCCTCCTCCTGCGCCCTGGGCGGAAGAACTCAAAGCCAGAACGAACCGACAGGGCAATCACAACGCTGCGCCAAACTCTGCCGCTCAGTCTTTCGCTAAAGCGCCGGCCGTGGCTCCCAAGTCTGGATTCGGAGGAAGAACGACGACATCATCAGCTTCTCTGGCGCAAAAAATCAACCAGAACCTGAACCAGACACCCACCGCTGCCAGCAGTGCACCTAAGCCTTCCCCTCCCATAGCTACTTGCTCTTTCCCTCCACCTCCTGCGGCTCCGCCTGCACCTCCTGCTCCACCAAATAACATGGCCACTGCACCGGCTGCTAATCACGTAAAGAGTTCTCCCTTTGCCAGTCAGATGAACGCAAACCAAAACACTCCTTCTGCTGTGCCACCTCCTCAACCCAAAACGATGGCATCTCCGCCCTCCTCCTTTAACCAGCCAATGAAAACTACCCCTGCATCGACGGTATGTTCCTGCTTTTTGCTTTGCATGTACTGTGGAAAGTCACAGGAAGTACAGATAATTGATTGTCAGTAGATAGGAATGCTGGACATGCACAGTGTTTTCAAAGGTACAGTTATAAATAACAAAATCCTCTATAAGACGCGTATGAAACTATAACATGCCTTAAAAAAATTATACATATGCACTTATGGCTTCTTCCTCTTCTGTGGCAGCCCTCACCCCCGGGCCCAGTTCCTAGTGCAGGTGGAGGTGTTCCTCTGAACATGAAAGAAGTGGAGGAGCTGGAGAGGATGACCAAGGACTTCATTAGAAACATGGACGCGAACCCACCTCTCATCACCTCCCCTCCTACAGGTGCAGACACGAAACTTCAAATCAAAACACACTTTTATTTCACTCGTATTTTGCATCTTTCTGATTTAATTAGAAAATAATTTATTATAATTATCTCCAGAGAGTGCACTGATGTGGCTGAATTTTGAATCTCATTGTTGTTAATTACAGTCATTAAGTAGCTGCTCGTTTGGAAAAACTTGAGTTGGTGGCATGGGAGAGGCGTTAACAAAAGTAATGGTTTAACTTTTTGATTGTTGATAATCTTAGTGAAATGAATGCAGGAAAAAATATTACCAATGAAATATTAATGTCCCAAACTGCAAATATTCAGCAGACATAAGAAATTATTCACCTTTCAGTTTGCTGACTGGTTGCAAAATGCAGATTTTTATGGACATCAAAATATATTCACAGTTTATCCTTTGTGATCTACAATTTAAATGTGGTCAGTTTTTGTCTCTCCAGTGTTACATCTATGACCCTAAAAAATAAGCTGCATCTTTGGGATAACATATTGACTGTGCAGAACAGTTTACACAAAGCAAACAAATGCATAAAACTACAAGTTTCCCATCTGTGTTTATTACACTGTTGTACCAGAGCTGAGTAAAGAGACGGAGAATTTGCTTGTTCATAAAGTTGTTTGTGTATCTTTCTCTTTTCTTCAGAGGTTTGTGGAAAATGTGGTGAGGCTCTCTCCCGTACTCAGCCAGCAGTGAGGGCCATGGATAAACTCTTCCACTCCACCTGCTTCTGTTGCATGACCTGTCACCGCCCCCTGCAGGGCATGCAGTTCTATGACAGGGATGGTTCACCACAGTGTGAGGACTGCTACGTGGTGAGGAGATGCAGACATTTATTCTTCTTGTATTCTTGCTGAATTGAGTATATAAGGTGCACGTTTAACTAGTTTTTCACCTCCATTCTCCTCACATTCATGCTGTTGCTCCTCAGAGCTCCCTGGCTGTGTGTTCTCGATGTGGGGAGAAGATCACAGACCGTGTGTTGAAGGCAGTTGGACAGTGTTTCCATGCCCACTGTTTCCGCTGCAGCACCTGCTCTTGTGTACTTGAGGGGGCACCCTTTATCACTGATGACAACAACAACCCCTACTGTGTCCAGGATTACCACAGGTCACTATGGATTTCCACATAAAAAAAAAATATATATATTTCTGTTAATTCCTTATGAGAAGTGATCATGTGGTGCAGTTCTTCTTGCAAACATTGTCAGAACAAGGATGTGTGGTTAAAACCAACAGTTAATTTTGGATTCCAGTATTTGTACCCATCTAAATGATCAGTGAGATAGTTTATACTAGAGGAAAGAACACTTTAAAACCTCTTTCTCATTTTGATCAGATCGCTTAAAACTTTGTTTAGAGCTCACTGAGCTCACTCAAAATGTGTTTGACAAAGCCAACTAAACTTTGCTGCAACTTGTTGCCAGGCCCAGAAGCAACACACTTTATTACATCTCAGTGGAATATCACTGATTGTTTCAGTGTTTCCTCAGCTAGGGGTGTGAATGCATAAGAGTTCAACTGAGGTAATTAACTCAAATCCACCTCCCTTCTCGTAGGCGTTTCTCCCCTATGTGTGTGAGCTGTAATGAACCCATTATTCCAGCCCCGGGCAGCGAGGAGACGGTCAGAGTGGTAGCTCTTGACAAGAACTTCCACCTCAAGTGTTACCGCTGTGAGGTAAGACCTATACATAGTTGTTTTTGTTGTTGTTTTTTATGTGTGTCACAGGGTGTTTCAGCTTCTGATAATCAATATTTCAATTACTCTGCAGGACTGTGCTCGCCCTCTCTCCATAGAAGCAGATGAAAATGGCTGCTATCCGCTGGATGGCAAGATCCTGTGTATGAAGTGCCACACCCAACGAGCCAAGCAGGCCGCGCACTGATTGGCTAAAGCAGCATCACTCAGTGTAACAATGAACCAAATCCAAAAGCACAGGATTCACCCAGCTGCAGATTTTTTGCCTTTGCGACAGGGCTTTGTTCAGTATATGTGCGCAGGTGTGTGGGTGAATGTTCAGCGTGAATATGTATGTTTGCATGCAGATAAAGTGTAGTATTTCCTTCGTCTTTGTTCACTTTATTCAGTGCAGAGGTAATGTACTGCACCGAAATTGGTTTTATTCCACATCTCCTATTCTCCAATCGCCCATCTCGCCTTCTTTGTTACTAGAGCCTTTTTTTTTTTTTTTTTTTTTTTTTTGGTGCCAATTGTATGTTTACGCTAAAAATTACCAGCAGAACTTGCACAAGAACAGTTGGGTCAAAAGAACAGTCTGATAAATATAAAGTTGCCTTTCTCTGTTTCTTGCCTAGATGTTGGTAGTAGCATCATAAACTGGTTCCACTGGCTGTATTCTTTCTCTTTGAGCATTTTAACTATGCTTTTTGTGCCTGAGACCGAGGAGTGTAAGAAACCTCCAAATTGACAGTCATGCAGATGTCACCATCCTTGTTGCCTGAGAGTAGAGTACATCTTTTAGATTTCGGTAGTTGTTACACAGCCAGGCATGATTAATGACGCTTTCCTGCCTAGAAAGTTCTTCATATCAGCTAGTCTACTCCTAATAGCATTTTAAAGTCGCGTAGGGCTTTAAGGCAACAGCAAAAAGAAAAATGGTGAATATTGCTTTGAGTTTTTGTGATGTGAATTTAATGCTTTACAGACATGCATTGAATTAACTCTTGTTGCTCTCGCTACTCGATGATATTGTATAAGGGCAAGATGAGAACAAATCAGCTTTTTTTTTTTTTCTCCTACAAAATAGTTTAGAGCTGATTGAACCATGCTAAGTATTTTTAGATGCATGCTTTGTGGACGGCGAGATTTCGTACAAACAAACGAGCACAGATTTCCCGAGCACAGACTCCATCCTGGGGATCTCACAATCAAAAACCGAGTTACTTTTAACGATCAGCTGTATGGCTGAAAACGGGACCTATCAAGTAATTTCACTGTGCAGGGGCCATTTTATTCAAAGTCATACTGAGAGCATTTTACACATGTGTAAATAAAATTGCCCCTGCACAAGGTCATTGTAAGCAAATAGAAACAAAACACCAGTGTTTGATGTGCATTTATTATCTCTTAGCTTATAAGCTTTGTATGATATAAATCATGGTCCTGTTTTTCCTAAGTATTAATAAGGTTGCATATGCAGCAGTACTAAAATAACCTGTCCTGACAGCAGGGCGATAGAAATGTAGAGGCATTTCAGTTCTAGGTAGCAATGTTTAAAAACACAGACCAAATCTTTCTGTTTAGAGCTTAAGATCAATAAAACGGTTACATGGGATTTGATGTTGTAACATTCAAGCGTGGTTTTTGTTTGTTTGTTTGACCTAAGTTTCTGGTCCGTTTCTCCCGTTGCCATGATTACCACTATTCTTGCCATTACTTAACTTTTGTACGTTTAGTCTGTTCGTGTCGGTTATATACTATTTTATTCTTTTCTTGCTGTTCTGTATTTTGCTAATTAAAGCTTACATTTATTTGGTTTCATTTTAACCTGGCGCTGTGCCTTCTCCATTATTGTATCCTATTGTTCCTTCTGAATTGAGCCTGGTTTGCAGCCACAGAAATGAATTCCTCGGTAAGAAAATTGCTGCTTGTGCTTGCAATTGAGCCTGGTGCAGTAAATCACCAGAATGACTAACAAAACATGGCAATAGTGATTCAGCATTGCATGCTATCTGTGGAAGCAGTGGTGGAATTTCCTCTAGTATTATGTCCTGTGTTTCCACCGACTACTCCACCTTTGTGGCCCTGCCTTTGTCATCACCATGTGATATAAACTCTATCATAATGCCTTCATGGCTGCGTTCATCAGGCATTGCATTGTGTTACATCCTATTGTATTACATGTGGATGCCTTGTCCTTTCATATAACTTTTTATACATTTGATATGTGTGAATGTCTTACATTATTCTAGTCCTATCCATCCTTTTTGGCTGTATCAAAAAATAAAGAGAAATGTTAAATCCATGTCCCAGTCTTTCAATTTCAGTTATGTGCTAATATAATGTATACACCCACATCGCTGGGTACACTGCACCCAACTGATACCCGTGAAGCATGTTTTCTCTCAGACCCTCAATGTGGTTCACTGCTAGAGTTTGACTGCTCTATCAGTTGTAAACAGCCATATGTTGCGCTGATAATGACGACAGCAGACCTGTGTGCGTATGCATTTAAGCGTACTTTCCAGGAAGAACTATTCACCCTGTTCCAATCCGATGCAGCAACGAATAAGCATAAGCAAGGTACTAGACTCAACTTACCACTACCTGCCTTGTTCTAAAGCTTTTACCACTACACACAGGAGTTATTCATGGTGTCACTGTAGTTCACAAATCCCAAAACATCCTGTCTGCTTAGAAGAACCGCAGCATTTGCTTGATGAGAAGAGTGAGTCGCAGCCTGCAGAGTGGTTTTTATCAGTGTCAGATGAGGAGAGAAGTGACTGATGAAAAGAGATAGCTGAGATGACAGCTATTTGACGGGGGGGGGGACAGGAGGCGGTAGACATGTAAAAGAGGATGTAACACGCAGGGAAAACACAAGTCAAGACTGAGTGAAACAGAGCTTGAGGTAAGATCTCAATAACAAAGTTGGTTATGTTGTTACCAAGCTGTTTTAGGCTAATGTGTATGTTGTAACTGCTGGAAACAAGGCCGAGTCACTGTGCCTAAGAAATATAATATTTAAAGAATGTGACTTTGAAAGGGTGAAGTCTGCAGTCTCTGCAAATTAGACTTAAACTGCTCTGTGCAAAAGATTGTGCTTAAATAAATTACATGAAACTCATTAAGTTGACATACATGCCCACCTAATGAATTTCATGTCATGTGTAGCTCTTGATCACGCATTGTTACTGTTAAAAGTAGTTTTTACGTAGAAAAATAAAAATCACTTCAGCTGCGCTATTGAATGTCTACGCGTATATAAGCAAGTATTTTTAAAGTTATTTTAAAACCACTTAAAATTTAGCACACATTAGCGAAAATGAGTCACTCTTCCTTGTTTTATATTTTGTTTCCAAGGAGAAAAACTTCCTTTTAATTATTTATAGTGGTCTTGAGCAATAGTTATCCAGGCTTTCTGAAGGTCTGTCTTTGGCCATTGGCTGCTCTTTTTTTTTTTTCATTCCAGTCCTTGTACCTGTCATTTTCAGAGCAATGTTTCTTTTTCTTTTATTTAAGTCACTTAACATTGGCCGAGAAATCACTCAAGCATAAAAGAGGCAACCTAGCAAATAGCCCATTTCCTTAATAGCCTGCTGAAAAAAACCCCAAAGTATGTTCCCATTTCTATAGTTAAAGCCACAACAAATGTCAGAGAATTCACAGGGATAAAGCAGTAATTTTTCTATTAACAAGATGATTGCAGGAGGGCTATTAGGCAAAGACTTGATATATATTGGCATGGTGTCCAGGGTATCCTAAAAGACTTTCTAAAACTGGACAAGCAGGTTACAAAAGAAAATAAACAATATCTAAAAGTCTTGTCTTTAAGAAATAGAGGGAGGGGGCAGTAAAGATCTGACACAGCACCTGAGAGATACATCTGTCTATTTAGCTGCATCCAGAACCTGGAAGGGTTCAGCCTTCCCCTCTACTGCAACTACTCACTCATTATCCCCACCAGATCCTGCAACAACTCGAGTCTGACCGACAGCGACTGCATATGTCATACTCTAACATCGAGCACCGAGTAAAACCAGCGTGGATGAAACATCGAAAATGTCTACTTTTCCTCTTAAGCTGCATCTTACTTGCTGGCATGATGGGACTAATCAAGCATCTGTCTCACCGTTTCCACACTGGTAGGAGTTCAGAAAAACACACCAATACGAGACAATGAATTCACAATTCTGCCATTTTGTCTGACTTTTGTCTCACTCTTTCCTGCAGTTACTCCGTGTCTCTCTCCTGCCTGTCAGTGGGCTTCAGCCCGTCTCTCCACATCTGCTGATCCCTTCACGCAACCCTGTGATTACTTTCTGTTCACATGTGGATCAGACAGACTTTTGCTGGACAGTGAAAGGCAACAAAGAAGTCATGGTTTTACTTTACATGCAGAAAACCAAAGAAAGTCTGTGCAGTCAAAGCAGGAAGATGGAGGACTAACAGAGGATAAAACACTGAGCAGAAAAGCTGTGTTGCTGCAGTATCTCAAGAAGATTTTAGGTATGAGTCTGTATTCAGTGGGAATTTTTTTTTAATGTCCTCTCTTGTGTGTGACTCCTCATTTCATGCTACCTTAACAAATGATCTAAATAGTTTCCTTTTTTTCCGGATCTGTATGTCAGAAACAGACAGCGGGATGAATAGTTCAGCAGTGCAGAAGACTAAAGGATTCTACAATTCCTGTCTGGATACAAAATCTATAGAAACTGCTGGCGCAGACCCCTTCCTCTCACTCATAAAGAAAGTATGATACTCATATTCCAAACATAGCAAGCTCTTCAAATCACACTTAAGCTTACATCGGTTATCATATGTGCTCATAAGACTTAATTACTTAAATTACCATTATGAACGTATCCCATTAAATTTTAAAAAACAAACAGAAACCATCACCAGTTTTTTAATGATGCCTGTTGGCCTACAGGAGGTGCTGTAACTACATGAACCACTGTCATAAACTTAGTTGAGGTCAAAAAGAAAAACAAACAGTTTAGCCGAATTGTCTCCTTTGTAGTTCTACAAGATCTAAAATGATTAGTCAATTTGTAATTTGACCAAATTTTGCAAAGTCCACCTTCTAAAATGACAGCGATTGCTTGTTTAACACTCAATATCTGCTGCCCAGAAGAATCAATCAGTTTAAAAACATCCCCTTTGGGTTCAGGAGACTCCAAACTGTTTGGTTACATTTTTTCCCCCAATTTCATCTACTAATCTTTTTTTCACTGTATCTTCTCCGTACGCAGCTGGGAGGCTGGGCCGTATCGGGGCAGTGGAATCAGACTGATTTCAACACCACCTTGGGATTGCTAATGAGAGACTACAATACCTTTCCATTCTTCAACATCTATGTGGGCAAAGAGCCTTATGAAGCAGCACGTGGGATTAACAAAAAATACATACAGGCTAGTATGAATTAAGATGATTTAGGTTTTGCTGCTCTGAGAGCTGCCAGAGCAATGTAAGCTTTGTGTTTTTGCTTTAAATCAAGTCTCCTCTTTGCCAACAGATTGATCAACCTGATTTGTTGATCCCAATTGAATGGAACAGCAAGACAGAGAAGTCTAGAGCTAAAACTGAGGTTGAGTATCCTTGTTGATTCAGGAAATGTCTTTAAATGAATACAAAAACATTTATCCATCCAACTAAGGCCTTTCTTTTTGTCCTGTCTCTTTTATCTAGACTCTACGTCCTTTCTTGGCCTCGTGTCAGCAATACCTCAACCTGCTGGGTGCCCCGAAGAGCAGCAGCTTGATCCATGTGGGCTCTTTCGTCTCTCTGTCCTCTCAGCTTGCTGTGGCATCTTCACCCCTGGACTCTCGCCTGTCCAAAGGACAGCTCTACCAGCGCATGACCATCAAAGAGCTACAGGTAAACAATTTACGTTTCTTTGTGCTGTGCTGCTCTTCTGATAGAAGCAATGTCTGTGCATACTGCAGAGACAGAAGTTTTACCTAAATCAAGGACAGATGATACCATTATACTGTACGTACTATTAGTCAGTAAAACGTAGCTACAAATTAACTAGAAAAACAATGACACCTATATTTTAGAAAAAATGCAAATACATAAATAGGACTGTACAGTAAGGATGCTATAGTGCATGTGTTTAGTGATATTTGGTCCACATTAACTTGAGTCAAGTTTTTGTATGTTCTAAACACCTTAATACCCTGCAGAGGTCACCAGTCCATCACTTAGCGAGCACATAGAGGCAGAGAATCATCATGCTCACACTCACACTTAAACTGAAATTAAACAATAAATACATTTAATTTAAAAAACAACAACAACACTTTGAGTACCTGTTGTCTGGATACATGTGATAACAGTATTTTTTATATGGAAATGTCCCTACAGAGACAAGCCCCTGCTATTGATTGGTTGGGCTGCCTCCAGGCTGCTTTCCATCCCCTGTCCCTCAGCGCAGATGACGATGTCCTTCTGCATAACTTACCCTACATCGTGCAGATGTCCAACACCATCATCAAATGGCAGAACAAGCCCGAACTGAGAAACAGGTACTGTAAAGTGACATAAAAATGACAAGCACATCCTTTCTCTTTTTTATGCTTATCTTTGTTGCTGGGTCATTTGTTTCCACTCAGCGCTCCCCTTCATACTTTTATGGTCCTCAATCTTCTGCACACCCTGATGCCTGCCATGGACTCCAGATTTTTTGAAACAGCAAAGAACTTTTCTATGGCTTTGGGTAACACTGAAGAGGTTAGCCGAATATGCTACAGAGGAAAGAAAAACTGGATCTGTGAATTGATTGGTTACTGTAATATCTTTATATTTTGGCTTTCCAACAGGAAGCTCCTCGCTGGAAACACTGTGTGCTGGAAACTGAGAGAGGATTTGACTCAGTTCTCACACATCTTCTCAGTGAAGTGACAGCACAGAAGGAGGTGAGGAGACATCTTGAGACCTAATGAATTCAATAGAGAGAAAAGGTTCTGTCTGATAATCTGTCATTTAACTCTCCAATAGGCAGAGAAGATTATTCAAAGTGTTTTTCACTCCTTCAAGTCCAAACTAAATGAGTTTGAGTGGACAGATCAGACATCTCGTCAGCTTGTCATGGAAAAGGTAACGAGTGAAGAATTTCTTTTCTTTTTTTAATTTCTTCAGAAACGAACAATTTTTAAGTTTGATATTTGTTAAACGATTCTGCAGGTTGATTCTGCAATTCCAAAACTATGGACTACAAAGGAGCCCTCTAGTGAAGCCAAGCTTGACCTGCTTTTTTCGGAGGTACATCAAAAACCTCTTGGTTTAATGTCTTGATGGCATTTATCTATGTGGGACTTAAACTATATCTCACTCAGTGCTGTCAGATAGAACTCTTTAGGATCCCAATGTCCATCTAAGTTTTAATTTGATCTGTTTGGATCTCACTTCAGGTGAAAATTCGCCACTTAATTCAGTAGCCTGTATGAGAGTCGAGCCAGCCTCCCTAGTTTTATTAGTTTTTAGTTTTATTATACCACAGAGTGACAGGTGGTGTGGAAAGGGCCCTCCACTGGAAAATAATGAGCTTACGCCCCAACATCAATGCAGTCTGCACCTGTTCGGCAACATTAGGTGGAAGATTTTTGAAGGGTGATGGATTCCCTAGATTTAATAGTGTTGGCAAAAAGGGATTAAACAAATTTGTGAATCTCTGTCCAAAAATTTGGTGATTTAGGACAGCTGCAAATCATGTGGGTCAATGTGCCCACCCCAGTCGGACATTTCCAGCATTCGGGGGTCTGTATGAGGTTCGCCCTGCATAATCTGTGTGGTGACCACTAAATTCGGTGTAGTAGTTTGAATTAAGTTAGTCTTGTTCTAAGTTCCCTGGACATCTTTTTAATATTCTGTAGATTCCTGATCAGTAAGCGCTACACTAAGGTCAGTTTCACAGGCTCATTGCAGGGTGGTGAGCCCTTTATCCATGTGTTTTACAAGCACTGAATAATATTTAGGGACCTCACAATTTCCCTCAAAGACTTTCCCAACATAGGTGAGATAGCCTATAGTTAAAGCAGGTGTGGAGGGAGATCCAAAGATCATGAGGAGTAGATGTAGACTTAGAATAGCTGCAAATATTTCAAAAACTGTCTCTGTGGCAGCTGAAACTGTGTCCCCCGTCACATAGATCTCCAAGAACAAGAATTCCTCTCTGAACCCAAGTCTCCAAAGAAATGGAGCCTTTTTAATGCTAAATTTGGGGTTAAGCCTTATAGAGGCCTCAGTGTGGAGGTGCATTTTCTTTGTTTTCTTTGTATTATTGTAAGGTATTTACCTTACAATATAAAGCGCCTTGAGGCAACTGTTGTTGTGATTTGCTGCTATATAAATAAAACTAAATTTAATTGAATGTTTATTTATCATATAGAAAATCTGTTAATGCCGCAATAATGACATTAAACTAATGGTAAAACTGTTACCACGAATCTCAACTTTTAAATACTATGTTGACATCACTGGTTTTGGAAAATAAGGATTAAAAAGTGTAGAAATAAAGCCAAACCACTGACCTTCAAATATCTATAATTTCAGATGATAGTCAGCAACCAAAACTTCTTCTCCAACTATGTCCAGCTTCTATCCCTGTGGCAGAAGAAACGCATTGAACTCCTGATCACCGAGCCTGAGGATATTGATATGTAAGTGTCAGCTTAAAGCTGATAGCTGCCAATAATCTGGAGTGTGCATTAATCTTTTCACTTTTCTTTTAGACTGTCCGTCACACCATTTCTCTTTGGTAAAAAGCTCCTCTTTCCCTTGGGAATGTTTGTACCTCCACTTTTCCATCCAACCTATCCTAGGTAACACATACACTCACTCAATAACTATTAAATGCCTCCCATTGTATTTTTCAAATAATTCCAGCATTGGACTTTTTCTGTAAACAGAGCCATTAATTATGGTGCAGCTGGTTTCCTTGTTGCTAAAGATATCCTCCACCTGCTTCTGCCTGACAGTAAGAGAGATTCACTTTCCTCTTCTTCATTTACTACACAAAAAATACATTTTGCTTTTGTTAGTAATATTATGTATATTTATCTCTGCAGTTTCGTCTCAAAGTAAGACCGTGAATGCTGTGGGTGAATGTGTGTGGACTCACTACCTCACAGTGTCAGAAAAGGCAGGCAGAGGTGGAGGGTTTCCGCTGTCAGCAGCACAGCAACAGGAGGTGTGGGTGCAGTATACTGCACTGCAGGTAGCGCTGCAGGTGAGGATCCATTGTCAGGCTTTAGTGTCTGTTTTTAAGGATGAGATCAAGTTTACATGTCTTCGTGTTATCTGCCTTTTTTTTCTTAGGCTTATCATCAGAATCTAATGCAACAGCCTAATGACACGTCTCTCTCAGGAATCTCATATACTCGCTTGTTCTTTAGATCCTTTTCTCAGGTGATGTACTTTCATTACTGTCTTTTCTTTTTCTGCTTTCCTCCCAGCTACACTCGAGTGTAATTCCCTGTAATGTGATTTATTTGCAGATTAACTGTGAAGCTGATCCATACCGTGACTCCATGCCTTTTAAACCCTCCTTCTTGATCACAGTCATTTGTGCCAAATATAACCTGTGTCCTACAAGCCCGCAGTGCTCCATTCAAACCAAGCAGAATTCATTACAAGCATGCTGACCAGTCTCCTCTGATTTGACATAAAAGGTGTACCTACCATAAGTAGGCTACAACCCAAAGCACACTTATGTATTTGCTTTTGTTGTAATTGTTAGGTTGTGTCTGCATGTTGTATAATTGCGCGAGCGGTTTAGTTTTGTTTGTTTTCATTTTTTGAAAACTGTTGAAACCTTGTTTCCAGCTTTGCTTTCAGTGATGAAAGTTGCCAGAAAAGGGACATTGGATTGAACAACAAAGTTCTCCTACTTAAAGATGATTTTGTTCATTTAACTTTAACCATCTTGAGTGGAAAAAGTAAAAGTTAAATTCAAAAATGGCCTGTTATTTTAAAATAAAATCATCCGAGATGAGTGGGAAAATGTATCTTTGCTCAAACTTCATATAAATAACATAAACATGTAAAAAAAATCCATGAATTCTGAAAAATATCCCCACCTGACCCGCAGCGTATCTTCTGATTTCTGTACACTAACTTTAAAATGTAATACAGTTCTGCAAATTGAAGTACATAATTGTATACATAAGGAATCAAAGCTAGAAGATGAACCTATCAAAATGTAGTTAGTAGAAGCCCTTCATATGCCATATGCACCCATCTGTCCCACATGGTAATATGACCTGAGAAAGATGACCCAAAATTTCCTCTAGTTATTATTAGAAAACACATAAAACATCAGGATAGCAATGCTTGTTTCTCTTCAGGGGTGTCAAACATAAGGCCTGGGGGCCAGAATCAGCCCGACAAAGACTCTAATCCAGCCCATTAAATGGCTTTGGAAAATGTGAGATTTTTAACTGTATTTTAGAGCTTTTCTTCTCCCATGGCAATTCACACTACACCAAAATGATTACGTTATAAATTTATGTATTTTACACCTTTATTTCTTACCATTTAGGCCCAAAGAATCATCTAGAGAGATTTCTTTCATTTACTACAGCAGCATTTCTTTATTATGTGGAAAAAGTGAGGTGTACTTTTAAAATTGCACTTCTTTTCCTTTTTCTTATATAAAATCATTTGACATCCCTGCTCTACATCACAGACATTAAACTAGTGCAATTTCACTTTTTAAACTAGGATTTATCCCATGATGCTCAAAGTTGCTTACACACACACACACGCACACAAAATATATTGAACAAAAGTTAGACTTTGGCTTCAGAATGTTACACTTGGAAGTGGGTTTAAAATTCATTTGGCTTCATTTAGGTGAGCAAACATGTGTTTTTGAGCCCTGAAATGCAGTGACTAAAATATCTGGTTCATAGTAACAATGTTGCTGATAATCAGTGTTTGTGTTTATTGTACTTTTCCATCCAACTGCTTATCCAAGGATAGGATGGTGGGGGTGCTGGAGGCAATTCCAACTCTTATGAGATGAGAGGCAGCATATACCCTTCACAGTCTTCCAGTCCATCGTAGGGCTAATATAGTTACACTCAATTCAGAATGACTAGTTAAACTGACAGGGATGTCTTTGCACTGTGGGAGGAAACTGAGGCACCAACATTTCTGTTGCTATCATTTATTTGTCTTTATCGCCTATAGGTACATGTCATGTAATGTCTATTTTCATCAAATGCATGCACTCAAAATAAAGTAGTCAAAAAAACCTACTTATTGATACTTGAGTGGACTCATCAATTATTTTGAATAACTTCCTGACTCAGTTAAGGCTCTGGACCAGCAACTGAAGAACTGTTATTTTTCAAAATGTCACAAAACCAGCATTCCTATTTTAAACTCTGACCAATACCTGTCAGTGAAACTCAGTAGAGGAGTTTCCATTATTTCAGATTTCTTCCTTAATTATGAAATAGTGTGTAAACTTCAAAAAATGCGGAGGAAAGCCACTGTTACAAACTCCAGGCAGCTGAGTGCACTGGGAAATGGTGCGAGCGAGAAGTCAGGAGTAAACACACATTTGAAGGTGATAAAACAGATAGAAAGACCTTCTAAAACTCCAGCTGGGAAAGGCCTCGGAAAAGCAGGAGCCAAACGTTTGGGCCGACTACTGAAACGAGCTATCCCTAACCAGGATGAGGCGACAGGAAAGGCGAACGCTTCTCTTCCCAGTGAGTCCCTGACGGTTCAGCTAAAGCTAAGCTAATCAGCCAACTGCTGAGGCTAGCTAAATTAATCCAAATTAAGAGTTTATGTGTCTTTGATTTTAATTATTTTTAAATCTGCTTTAGATTTCAAACAATAAAAAATAATACTATGACACAGAATTTATTTACAGGGTCTTTCCTAGTTCAAAATGGGTGGGGGGGCATTTTAGCAGCTGTTGATGAAGATGTTAAGATTTAGAGTACATAAAAGGGTCAGCTCAGTTTGGAGACAAAGTTTTAGAGGCAAGGCTGAGAAGGTCTGGACATGTGCAGAGGAAGGATAGAGGATATACTGGACAAAGGATGCTGAACATTTAGCTGGTTCATAACAAAATACAACAGTGAGAATGGATGGAGACATTTGTACTATACTATAACTGGTTTGCACTGATCTGTGATTTGAATGTTATTTTCTTCATTGATTTTTCAGAGACTCCCGTCCGGCTTTTCAAGCATCAGATTCAAACAGAGGCTGGAAATGCACCCAAGACAAATTCCGCAAAGCCAACCTCGCCTCACATCTCCCAGCTCATCCTCAGTGTGGTTTCCCAGTGCAAACACAGAGGCGGCATCTCCATGGCAGAACTCAAACAGATGCTGGCAGCTGGAGGCTATGATGTGGCCAAGAACAACAGGCGAGTGAACATAGAGACCAAGAGGCTGGTTAACAACGAGACACTTGTACGAACTACAAGAAATGCATCATTCAGACTCAACCATAAGGTAATGCACCTTTAATCTTTGGTAACTGGTATTAGTTCAACTAAATGCACCACTGCTGCGTGTAAGTTATGCATGTAGCTTATTGGCATTGTGGCTAAAAAGTGATTTTCTTGCCCGTGTGTTGCAGTATTACAGTGAGATTCTCAAAACAATTTCATGTCACATTAACTTTTACCCCCCAAAAAATAGAAGATGACAGACACAATTCAAGTGAGGACGATCCCAGTGAAGACTCCAAAGCCAAAAGCAGAGCTGAAGCTGACTCCGAAAACAGCAACAAGCAAATCCCCCAAAGGAGCAGAGAACCAAAAGAGACGAGTATTAAAGCCAAACCAAACCAAACCAAAGAGCAAATCACACCAAACAAGGGCAACACCTCGAAAAGTTAGATCACCCAAACTAAAACGCAAGCCTCGCAGAATGGCGGTCACAGCGCACAAACTAACACGCAAAACTCGCAAAGCGGCAGCCAAATCACACAAACAAAGAAGGAAGACAACCAAAGGAAGAAAATCACCAAAACCTGCTGGCAAGAAACGCAGACCTGCAACAAACAGGGGCGCACGAGTTCGAAAGGTACCGAGGAAGGCTCAAAAGACTCGGAGACGCCGACCAAACCAAGTTCAAAATCGACATAAAAAGCAAGCAAGACGAAGGCTTCCAAAATCAAAGTTGAGATCGAGGAAAGGCACTTACTACTACTGCTAGGCTGAGTCTTCATGGTAAACAGTAATAAACAGAACCCCTTTTAGCATCCTGAAATACACGTAGTTCTATGTTGTGTTTGTGTTCCCATATCATTTTTTCTTCACTTCACTGTGCAGACCATAGATCGCATAAAACATGGACAGTTTTCAGATACAAGTTCTGAAAAGTGAAGCTTCAGTGGAAACTTGTCTTTCTTTTAAATGCTACTTGGATGCGATACCTGTGGTTGCAAACATATCGTGTATTGAGGTCAGACAGACATGTGATCATTAACCATGTGATTGCCATTTTAAATGGGTGATAATGTAGAATCAAGTGAATAAGGCTTCAGTCACACGAGCCTAGAGACAGTCTGTGTCTACCTGGCAACCACCAGTTGTGATTGAAAAATGAGTATTCCCTGGCCTATTATGAGAGGTTGTTGGAGGTTGATGGCAGTCTCTGGGACATTGATTGCTAAAGTCCCCGACACACAGGCCTACAGGCTGTCAGTGATCTCCCTGACAATCACCTGTTGTTAGGGAAAAAGGGTATATTTCCAGCATAAACCTCCTTGTGAATGCTTTGATCAGCAGCACATTTTTGCAGTTTGAATGGAAGTGATGAACTTATTACCTTCAAACTAAAACTTGCACCCTTTGAAATATATTGGCTGCAGCACTGAGGCTGAACTTTATTCTGAGGGCAAACATTCGCCATTTCGTGTTGCATTTTTTTTCAAGTTTTACTACCGCTAGACTAGTAGTTGGCAAATGCAGGCAGATAAACTAAAACTGCATGCAACCATGGCAATCTGCTAGTAATCAGACCAAAGTGCTTTTAATGCAGCACCTTCTTTGCAACTGATTTTATCCTGGGAGAGCCGGCAACCTCGAGAAACCACTGTCAGCCAGTTGGAGAATACATGTCCCTAGCAACCGGTGATTGTATGACACCCAATATGGACTCTCAAAGCATTGTGCACATGACGTCACTTGAAAAACCTCACTAGGAGACAATTGCAAAACAGCTCTTGGACTTGACCTCTGAATACTATCTTGATGAGTTTATGGGCTGAGTCATGAGGCTTGGGTCATGTTGAATAAAATGTTATGTCCGTTTGTCAAACTGTGATCATTTCAGAAGGGAGTATTTTTCTGGTATCGTGGTTTCACAGTCAATTCTGTCTCTCATTACATTATCTTGATGCTTCGAAGCAGGACTTTATAAATCAGTGGGTGACATCACAGTAGCGATGTCCATCTTGTAGTTTATGGTTGTCTATGTGTGAACTCTTCAAACTTTGCACAAATCAAGAGCAGTCGTTATTTAGTCACACATTTTAATGTAACTACAACAATCCATAATCAAAACTGCAATTGATACTGGTATAAAAATAACTGCCATGCTCCTGCGTGGAAAAGGAACCAATCTATCTTCCACATGGTGCTCACATGCCATCGAATACATATACAGGACAGTGTATAGCAGGATAGAACATTGGGCATCAGTGGACACTCAGTCCAGTATTTCTAGTGCACTGAAATAAAGTCCATATAGTCAACTGTCTCTTTCCAGTCAGCATCAGCACTTTTCTATCCGTCACAGGATGCCCCACACCTCCTCAAAGGCAGAGCACATCTTGGCACAGGTCAGTGCTGCAGACAGGGGGTAGTTACTGATGGACACTGTCTTCTCTGTGTAGTCCACGTTAACCTAATAAGGACAGAGACATCAGTAACACACAAGGAGTATTTGACATAACTGTAACAGACTAAAAGAGTCTGTAAAAGAGAATGCCTCAATATATTTCTCACCGCTCCATGTGCGAATGCTCCAATCACCACTGCAGCTGGTCCCTCTGGTACCAAAGTCCGTGGGCACACGGCCTCTCCTGAAGAGAAGGAGGTGCTGATACGAGGGCAGCCGGGAGGTAGGTGATCAGACACTGGATTTTTAATCATCCTCAGGAGCTTCTGAGGACCATCAGCAGCCCTGACACTCAGCTTGTGCAGCAGCTGAACTAAGAAAGTAGAGAGAAGAAAGAAGAATTAGGAGAACAGTAATGGAGTGAAGGCTCACTTAAAGCCAGAACACATGGGAATAAGACTATTAAGTACAATGCCTACAGCATGATCAGTATGTGTATTATCCATGCAGAAAAAATAACAGTTATAGTTTACCCATAAGGCCACAGAAACGTGTGAATGTTCTTGGGATGCGGGTCTGCGGGTTGATCTCGATTAAAGCGTTTTTCTCTGTGTGGATGTAAACCTGCAACAGCCCCGCCCTGTTCAACGGACTGTCCATCAGCATGAGCAAACACTGGAAATACACAGTTCAAAGTTAAAACCATTCATACAGCCCTTCATCACAAACATGCCACTACGCTTTATATAAGAAAACACAGACATAAAGGATAAATAATAAAAAACACTCTAGTTAAATTTCAGACTTGATGTATTGATTTTTATTTCAATTTAATTTTACAATTTAGTTTCAGATTGCCTGCAAAGTATTTTGTTTCATTTTTCAGTTTCCTTATTAAGTGTTAGGCCAAGATATAAAAAGTTCAGGTAGGTAGGTATTACAATACAAACAAAAGGCAACTGACTCACAATCATGTACATATCCCTGTCTCAATAAAATGCGCACAAAAGCGGCTCATGTCTGTTGTCCTACTTTTATTTTTGATAGTTTTTTTGGTTGTTTTGTTCCTAAAGTACTTCTTACACTACTTCATATTATTCTTACACTACTTAGTACTTTTTATTCATACTATACTGTTATATATGTGCACTATTCAGATTAGTGAAATATTACTGATGCAGTAATGTGAAAAGTCAGCTAATGAAACATGCTGGTTTTGTTTTTGTCCCTCAGTTACACTGTAATAGTTCCTAAGTAGTAGGATTTGAGCAGGTCCAGATGTTAGGGATGTTGAGTCAATGATACTGTATTTCTGTAACTATTAAAAAAAACTAATATGTCACAGATTATAAATATCACAGACTAAGACAAATTAATATGAATTAAGACCACAATATTGTGCATACAATAAGTACCAGAGTAAGGAGCACTAAAAAGTAATCATAAGGATCTATTTATTTCTAAAGGGGACTTTTGGAAAGCGTTAGATCCCAGAAACCATGCTACGCAAAAAAAAGAAAGAGAGAAAAAGATATGAATATGCTCTTTTAGTGCTTTGATTCATACTGGGGGAGGATTGCTCCCCAGATTACTTTTTAAATGCAGAATACACTAAAACTAAATGACAGGCTTGATGCTCAGTACTGTGCTATCAAACATGCTTTTAACTGATAAGACATAATTAAAAGGCTTTTTTCAGATGTGTTCCATGGGATTTTTTGAAAATATGAATACAGCCGTAGCTTGAAATTATTTTGCTTGGCCTTTGGTGTGCTGTTGGCACATAATCGCTTCTCTCTTCAGGTGCCATCACAGCAGATCATCTTCCATCTCATCCCATCCCAGCAGCCCCCGTGTCACACCAACCCTCTGCATCACATATTCAACATCCTTTGTCTAATGTATCCACTATCTGTTCTCCGCTACGGATTTGTAAACCTTCCCTTTTATTCTCATTGCTATCCTTCTGTCACAAATAACCCCTCACGCTCATCTCCACCCACCCCACTGTGTCTGCACACTCTTCTTCACCTCTCTGGTGTGCTGCTGCCTGTTGTTTTGGTTGACCCAAGGTATTTCAACTCATCCACCTTCACTCCCTCTATTCTTTGCATCTTCTTTATTATCAGTATCATGATACTTTTGTTAATCCCAGCAACCTATTGTGATATTTCTGAATTGTGAGTTGATTCTCCTGACACCTAAAATGGACTTCTAATCATAAAATCAATAATATAATTGACTTAAACGCAATGAAACTCCACTCTGGTTAACTGTGACAGACTGACAAACACAAGTGACGAATAAGGCTGTACATTATTATTGAGGAATGAGTGTTTACCTGATGTGTGATATCTGGTCTTATTTTTCCGGGATCTCTTCCACTTTTGATGATCATATTTTTGTGTTGGTCGCAATTTAACAGCTCAAATGTTTTCCCGACCTGAAATATGAAAAACAAGCCAAAAGCATGTATTAACTCGCCTTAAGTGAAGTTATTATTAAGCATCGTTGTTGGTGTCACTTCCACTAAAAACGGGTAGGGGTTGCATCACAACAACGCGCAAAGACAGCTCCTTAGCTCCTTAGCGCCTTACCTTCACCGTCTCTAACGACGCTCCCTCCAGAATAACCACCAGCCTCCTCTCCGCCATGCGGTCGTGCAGGCTGCGGAGATATTTGGCTGGTTTAGGTTCATATTCGTCCAAATGTTCAAGACCACGCTTCTTCCCATTACCCGCCGCCATGATGCCTTCCTCTGGACTGTCGCAGGAAGTTCACGTCACTGCAGAGGTGCGCGTTCACAGGTGAGTGTATTGCACATAAAAATGTCATTTGTGGGGTTTTTATGAAGGTAGCTAGATTTTGAATATGTAAGTATGTGGTAAAAAAATCAGACAGTTTTATGTTAATAAAATAAAACGTGTTTCCTCAGCGCCCTCGTTCTGCGCGCGCCACCCTTTCGTCACTATTGTGCGCCGGATGTCACGCTACAACGTGTTGAAGAAAATTTCACGTGTAGGAATTTTCGTCCTGCATCGCTCCACAATCACACTATAATTAGTGTCTGCGGACCTTAAAGTATCCGGTTTATTGGTGAGTATTTGAAGAATCGATGCTGCGATTCGCGCTGCAGCTAAAGAGCGGTTCAGTGGCGATAAGCTTTGAGTTGTAAGGGTATAGTTTTTAAAACTGTGCGGTCAGGTAATGGCTGTGAAACTGGTCACAAGTTTTTAACGAGACTATTTGATAACAGTCTGATCATACATTAATATTTAAACAGTTTAATCCCCAGCAGATGAAGTGGGAGAATTTGTAATAAACGATTTATCATTTGTTATAACCAAACATATTTATTACTGTTTCAACAGTAAAGAGACCCTCTCTGTAACACTACATAATTTAATCACTGCTTATAATTATAAAGAGCATTGGTTGTGTTGAAGCTGAATTTATTGTACTGATGTTGGACGGTTTTCTTTCCCGCAGATCTCCATCCAAAACAGTTTTACTTTTTTTCTTCAATGACGCTCCTCTCTTTCACATATACTGTATTTTTTGTTTTGTCTTAGGGTTTTAAAACACTCTTGCTGTGTTTTCTTTTTCAGACTGTCTGTGTAGAAGGAAATCATGGGTCGGAAGTTGGATCCCTCCAAGAAGTTGAAGAAAGGTCCGGGTAAAAAAACCCGGAAGCAGCAGGGAGCAGAGACAGAGTTGGCCAAGTTTATAACTGATGGTAACTATCCCTTTCCAAGTCAAAAGTTTCTGTTTTGGAGGTTTAGTAAAACACGCTGTCAACATTGTGTTATTTTTTATATTTAACCTTTGCAGAGGACACTGGATCAAAACGTCTCTCAAGTAGAGCCAGAAAAAGGTAAGAGGTGGACTGAGGATGTAACATGACATAAAACAAATGTGTTTACAAGCTCCTAATTTATGTTAAAATGTTTCAGAGCTGCAAAGAGAATCCAGAGTTTGAAAAAGCCCAAAGATGTTGCTGAGGAAAAGCCTAAGAAAGGTAAACAATTAACTTTTGCTCAGTCTGGTCAACGCATGATTTAAATATTTGCCCAGATGCAAGCATGAGATTGTTGTTTTGATGGACCATCCTTCTCCAGTATCATTACAGCTATGTAAGCAGTTGTTTATTATTGATTATCAAAGGCAATTATGGGAATATCGGCAAGGGATAATGGTCCAAGGTGAACAGCCAGACTAAATGTGATTCATAAGCCTTCTATGGAAAAACAAGGATTGAAACATTTTACTTCACCTGGATTGGGGTTTCCGCGGCTCGTTGGCAGCATCTGCTGTTCGTCCTCTTGGGTCTCACCACCTGAAGGAGGGGTCCAAGGGGTTCAGTGCTATGTAGATCAGGAGGTGGCCTTGTTAGTCTAATCCCAAGTTACTGAAACTGGTTTGTTAACCTCAGAATTTTGTTCATGAGTGAAGGGAGACAGGAGCATGAGACTAGCAGAAGTATTGGTGCGTTAGCAGTTATGCAGCTCCTGTACTGGTTTACTGTTGTGTGAGCTTTGGGTAGTGACTGAAAGAATAAGATTGGTGATATAACCAGCAGAAATGAACTCCTTTTGAAGGCTGTCTGGACTCATCCTTAAAGTTCACGGTGAGGAGGTTGGTCATTCAGGAGGGGTTTTGAGTGGAGCCATTATTCCTGCACATGGAAAAAAGCTAGTTGAAGTGGTTAGGGCATCTCACCAGAAAGACTCTTTGGCACCTCCTAAGTGAGTTGTTTCAAGCCCGTTCCACTGGGAAGAGGTCCTGGAGCTATCCAGAGGCTTTTGAGCTTGCATCTCTCGGCTGGCTTGCTAACAGCTTGGTCCAGTTGTCAGTCCACTCACAATCCTGATAGGAAAACCGAAAGGGAATGGAGGGAGGGATGGATGGATATTGATTATTAATGCATCTTGTATGTGTCATGATTTCAGCTCGTGACATTTAAGACCCTTAAATGTCAAGGAAATAAATGAATAAATACACATATATTTACAGTTTTTTCTTTCTTTCTTTCTCCCTAAAGGGTTCACAGATGAGAACAGCAAATGGTTGAAACCGTCAAAGAGGAAGCGCAAGATTGATGAACAAGAAAGTGAGGATGACAGTGATGAACACTGGGAAGAAGAAGATGATGATGAGGAGGAGGAAGAGGAAGAAAAGGTTGTAGAAAAGAAGGGAGGCAAAGACCAGCAGAAGAAGGGTGTAAAAAGAGTGAAAAAAGAGGAGGCCAACGATGATGACGACGACGACAATGATGATGAGGATGAAGGCGATGATGATGATGATGAAGGCGATGATGATGATGATGAAGGCGATGATGATGATGATGATGATGATGACATGGTTGATGACTATGGTGTTCAGGATGACAGCGATGAAGCAGCAGAAGATGACAGTGATGGAGAGGATGTATGTGCTCTTTCTAACCTTTTTTACCCTTTTTAATTATTTTTTTTTTTAGTTTTATTCAGAAGCTGAAACGAAATATTCTTCCAGCCTGGAAATGTGAAGTTTGAAGCCTCATTTTATTAGAAAATTTTCACTTATGAGCTACAAAATCGGGAGAGTATTCTGTTTTCAGTGGCACTAGGCCTTATTACAGTTACATTTTTAAGAGAACATTGTAGCAGAGGCTGGTTAACTTAGAGCTGTTTTTTTGTTTTTTTTTCTACCTCCAGCTTCTTCCCATTGAACGCGCAGCCAAGAAAGAAAAAAAGCAGAAAAAGTCCAAGGCTCCTGATAGTGATGAAGATGACGATGATGAAGAGGATGAAGAGGATGAGGATGATGACGAGGAGGAGGAGGAACAGGAACAGGAATCTGATGCTGACATGGATGAAGAAGATGAACTAAAAACAAACATTGACGAAGAAGATAAATTCAGGCTTCCTAAACCAGAGGAGGGTGAGTTTCTGTGAAGTTTTTGTCTTTTAAAGCAGCAAATGTGCAAAAAGAAATTCTCTGATTTTCTACAATCAAAACTTATTTTTTTGGTCCACATTTTCTAGGACTTCTGCCTCTAGACCTGAAGGCAATCTATCAGCGGATAAAGGACAACATTGACCTCCTGTGCAATTTCTCAACAAAAAGAGAGGAGGGGAAAGACCGAGCAGACTACATCTCACTTCTGAAAAAAGATCTCTGCACCTATTACAGCTACAACGAGTTCCTCATTGAAAAATTTATGGAGCTATTCCCTCTTTCAGAGGTGTGTTTTCTTCCGTGCATGGTTTTGGTTTGTTTTTTTGGGTTTGTTTGTATGTTTTTTCATTAAATCCTGATTTAAAAGAATTCATGGATGCATTGATTTAAACATGCAAGGTCTAGCTGAGAATATCTATTTGACTTCAAACATTATATTTTCCTTCTGCCTTACAGCTGGTTGATTTCCTCGAGGCCAATGAAATTCATAGACCTGTCACTATTCGAACCAATACACTGAAAACAAGGAGGCGGGACCTTGCACAGGTAGGTGCCTGATCTTAAGAGACATGGACAAAATTGGCATTTAGAATGTTTTAACAAGTTAAAATACATAATGTGTGTCATGACTGTTAGCTATTTGGTAGTTTATTGCTTTAAAGATTGTATCTGTTGTGATATAGAATTGTTTTTGTTGAACAAAAATTTGGCAGCCAGGATGAAGAATTCTGTACTTAGGTTGGCATTTTCAGAAGAAGATCTATAGAATATTACATATATATTATATCTATTAATGGATTTACTGTTGATTATGGAGTTAAGAAGCAAAGTCTCACAAGCCTAAAAAGCAGTCATTGACATCTGCCAATGTGATCAGGGAGAAATGTGCATCCCCTGCCTGGTTGATACTTGGTTGCTGGATGTTGGTTGCTAGGTTAAAATCTGTTGCACAGAGGGAGCGGTGCCATAGGCCTCCTATTGAGGGCTGTGGTCACCCTTATTGTGGGAGGGGCCAACTTCTCAAACACTCACCAAGTTGTCATAAAAGGAAAAACTACTTAAATGACAGGAGGAAACTCAAGTCTTTACATATTGAATTCACTTGTTTGTGCTTTTCCTTGTTTAGGCTTTAATCAACAGAGGAGTGAACCTTGATCCACTGGGGAAATGGTCTAAAGTGGGTTTAGTTATCTATGACTCCTCAGTACCTATAGGTAGGTTTCAAAAGTTATGTAAGTGACCAACTTGAGCAATTAAGGATGCTATCTGAGTGTGACTGCAGCTTCTTTACATGTTAACTAGGTGCAACTCCGGAGTATCTGGCCGGTCATTACATGCTCCAAGGAGCCTCCAGCTTTCTGCCAGTCATGGCGCTGTCTCCACAGGAGGGAGAGTTGGTATTGGACATGAGCTCAGCTCCAGGAGGAAAGACTACCTATATCGGTAAGATGTATTGCCTTTATTGCAAATTATGTTGTCATTTCACCCTTAAAAATAGTGGAGTCCTTATGCAGATGTTCTCACCCTTAGCTCAGCTGATGAGAAACACAGGGGTAATAGTGGCTAATGATGCCAATGCTGAAAGACTGAAGAGTGTGGTGGGAAACATCCACCGTCTGGGGGTCACCAACACTGTGGTCTGCAACTATGACGGCAGAGAGTTCCCAAAGGTATCCTGTCTAAATGTGTAGATCACCAATATCTGTGGGGTTAAGCCTTATTACGGTTCCAATGTTTTGACCTGTTGGAATTCTGCTTTAAGGTCATGGGTGGCTTTGATAGAGTGCTGCTTGATGCACCCTGCTCAGGCACAGGAGTCATTGCTAAAGATCCAGCTGTGAAGACGAGCAAGGTAAAAACCAAGAAAGAAACTTTTTCTGTCTTTATATACACACACGTCTGTTTGCTTTAAGTAGTGTGTTAATACTTGTTTCTTTTTGCCCTTCTGTTCACTGACAGGATGAGGTGGATATCAATCGTTGTGCTCACTTGCAGAAAGAATTGATTCTGTCTGCCATCGACTCGGTCAATGCTGATTCCCCATCGGGAGGATATCTGGTCTACTGCACGTGTTCAATAACTGTATGTGGAAACTCTGAATTTCTACCAAATTTATGTACAAACATAGTAAATATCAGACGAGCTTGGTAAGTGATTGCATTTTTTTCAACTAGGTGGAGGAGAATGAATGGGTGGTGGACTACGCTTTAAAGAAAAGAAACGTCAAATTAGTTCCCACAGGACTCGACTTTGGCAAGGAAGGCTTCACCAAGTAAGTTGGATAACCAGTGTTATTATTTTAGGAGCAAGTAAGAAATTGAATAAAACATGAATATTTTCCTTCTTTTAGTTTCAAAAAGTTCAGGTTCCATCCAACTCTGCGACTCACGCGACGATTTTACCCTCACTCCCACAACATGGATGGATTCTTTGTGGCCAAGCTGAAGAAGTTCTCCAACATTATTCCAACTGCACCACCAGGGAATGGTAAGAGTTTTTGTCATAGCTTCATGCCTACGTTTATCATGATATTTTCCCTTTCATCACTAACTAAACATCTGTCTTTGTTGTTGTTGTAGAAGATGAGAAGGCAGAGGCTCCTGAGACGACAGCGGCCACAGAAGCTCCTGAAGAGAAAAGGTCCAAGAGCGACAAGACAAAGAAGACTGTCCTCAACAAGGCAGGCGGCCTGAAGCAAGAAAACAAAGCCAATGGAACAGCAGCAGTCACGAAAAAGGCAATCATCAACTCACAAGGCAAAAAGGAGTTGCATACTGGACCAAAAAAGGCAAAAGTCGCCAAGATGGATGGAGAAACTGTGAAGGGCACAGAAGCCAAGAAGGCAACAGATGGTGGTAAAGCATCAAAAGCTGACACAAAGGACGGAAGCAGGTTTGAGAAAAAGCAGGCCACAAAGAGGAAAACACCCATGAAGGCCAAGAACAGAATGGGGAAGAATAAATTCAACAAGTTGAAGCACATGTTGCAAAAACAATAAAAAAAGTGACAGTGTGTTAAATGCATGTTTGGATTATATTAAAGCTTTGTTACACACCTGGATCCACCTCTGTCTGATGAAGCTGCTCTGTTTGTGCAGCAATTGTGTCAAACGTGATTGTAACATGGCTGCGTGCTGATGATTGGACTCACAAACAATGCTCCTACTAAAGCTGGAGCTTTCTTTTTTTTTTATTTCTGTATACAGATTCAATGCTTTCCATAATCCTGTGAGAAATAAATCTTTTAAGAACATTTAATACTGACCTATGAATCATTCACACACAAAAGAGGCACCTAACTCAAAGGATGAAACAGTGTTGTGTCCAAACATATCAGATTATTCTCAAAAAGCTTGTAGTTAAAAACTTATTTTAGCGCAATGTGCAGTGTGTCCTTAAAAAAAATTTGAGGAAATTGGACAAATGGAGGAGTGGTGGGTATAAAAAAAAATCTACAGCAGATGAACAGTGTTTAAAAGTAATTTTCTTAAAAAACTAACAAATCCAGCAAAGACTTGACTTGGGACCTGAGAGGTCCTTCTGAATCCATCTGTTTGCTGAAGGGGCATCAGAAGTCTCAGCAGTTCTCGACGGCCACCGTTCCATTGTCTAAAGAAGGGAAATGGGGAAAAAGCTGAGGTATGCCAAATTAGACAAGAACTGGACTGAAAATCAGTGGAAACCGGTCTTACAGACTCACAAATCCAAATTTGAAATTTTTGGTTCAGATCATCACCACTTATGTTTACATGTGTTCCAGTAAATTGCTGCATCTATTTCACATTTTCAGAAAATATAAAGAAATTTCCTGTAATATGTGTTGTAATTTCACAAGGTTGTTTCATTTATTTATTTTCATTCAGTCACCTAAAGACGTTTATTTTTTTATTCTTTAGTTGAGATTAACTATAATAACCTTGATAAAAATACAAAAGACCATCTCTAAACGGAGTACATCTTGGACGCTCTTGCATACCTGTTATTGTTTATTACCTATATGATAATTTGAGTATTACACCTGTAATTGGCCGTACTTTGGATGGCAGTTGATTCTTCCTTCGGTGTTGGGTGCGCTCTGGAGATAACCAATCAGATCAGCTCTATCTCGGTCCGGAAGCTGTGTTGTTTACATTTTCCAAGATGGCGGCGGGAATGTATTTGGAGCATTATTTGGACAGTACGTGAATTTGCATGTGTTTCTGACGCATTGAAAAACATTCTTAGTCGTTTTATAGTTTAATTTCTTTGTGTAGTGTATCTCCTGATCAGCTTCAGCGCGGAAGGGAGTGTTCTAACGGTTTTCTAACGGTTAGCGGTTTAGGCTCAGTCTATTTGCTGGAATAGCGCGTCGCAAGGGAGCAAAGAAAGGCTCGCAAGCATCCTGTATTGCCACTACTGGCACAAGTTAAATGCAGTTAGCATTCATAGTCAGCTGTATTTGTGCCACTTGTTGTTTAATGGGGTGCTTGAGAATTTTAAAGCTTAACCGAAAAAGCATCACTTCAGACATTAGATTGAGCTAGCCAGTGTTGTTATTTCATTGTTTCGTGTTGATGTCTTAAAAATCTTTGTTCTCCTGCCTTCCTGCCACACCAGGCATAGAAAACCTGCCCTTCGAGTTGCAGAGGAACTTTAATTTGATGAGGGATCTAGATCAACGCACAGAGGGTAAGCTCAGTGAACACGGATCTTCATTAACCCACAAAACACGGTCCTTAAATGGAGGTAAATGGGTTACCCCCACACAGGGACCCCAACGAAAGTCCGAGGAATCATTAGATTACTAACGAAAAAAAAGCCTTGTTCTTAAAAAAAAAAGCCCCTAATTATTATTATTATTATTATTTGTCTTGTTCTTCTTAACACTTGGATGTATTTTTATTTAGTGCTCTTACATTGACACAGCTCGAACCCTATCTTAATGTGTGATGAGGAGTCACATAATAACATTTTTAAGTCATCTTTATTTAAATATTATTTTTAAACCCCAAAACAAATAAATGATCAAAATAAAATAAATAAAAATAATATTAATAATAATAACAATAATAATTATACAGAGTGAAAACAATTAGGTGTGTTATTATGTATTTATATGTGCTAAGCAAAAACATTTTTAAAGGTTTGGTTGTGGTTAGTGCTGTCTACTTACAGCAAGTAGGTCCTGGGTTTAAATCCAGTTGAAGTCCTTCTGCCTGAAGTTTACATGTTCTCCTCGTACTTGTATGGGTTCTCTCCGGGTGCTTTGACGTCTTCCCACAGTTCAAAGACATGCATGGAGTTAGATTAATTGGTGATTCTAAATTTGTTGTCCGTCTGTCAGTGTTAGCTGTGCAAATAGAAGGGCGAGCTGTGCTGGGTGTATCCTGCTTTTGGCAGCTGGGATAGGCTCAAGCCACCCCAGCAACCAGAAACGGATAAGGAGAAGAAGATGAATGTATAGAACCCAAAAGTTTATTAACATTTTTGAAGCCTTAAGATCATAATTTACTGTTTTAGGTTGCTGGTTTTATGCTTGTTAAATAAGAAAACTGAATATCCAATTGTGTTATTTTCAAAAACATTTTGACTTATTTGTGTGAGGTATTAAAATTATCTTTGTAATTACAGACAGCATTGTTTAGAAGTTCTTCTCATCTTTTTTTTTTTAATTATCTTTTTTATTTTTGTTTAGATCTTAAAGGTCAGATAGACTCTCTGGCTAAAGAATACACTGCCAATGCCCGGACTCTCTCCTCTGAGCAAAAGCTGTCCATACTGAGGCAGATCCAGCAGTCATACAGTAAATGCAAGGAGTTTGGAGATGACAAGGTGCAGCTGGCCATGCAGACCTATGAAATGGTTGGTATCTTAGAAAATAAACATATTTTAGACACATGTTTATTGGGAGAAAATAACTTGAAAAATACACTGCCCTGTATTTAAGTAAGCATGTATTTAAGTAAGCATGGCCTGAATTTTGTGTAGGTGGATAAACACATCAGACGTCTGGACACGGATCTGGCTCGGTTTGAGGCTGACCTGAAGGAAAAGCAAATCGAGAGCACAGACTATGATTCCACCTCTAGTAAGGGGAAGAAAGGTGGGTTAACACTGTATTTGCCCACAGTTATGTGCTCAGTTAAGTAAATCCAAACTCAATATAATGCGTGTCTTGCATGCTTTTGTAATCCCAGGAGATTCCAGGCAAAAGGAGAAGAAGGCAGCTAAAACGAGGTCTAAAGTGAAGAGTTCAGATGAAGACAGCAGTCCTAAGAGTGCACAGAAGAAAGTGAAACTCCTTCAGCCGTACGTTGTACATTGTTTTGCTTTTGATGGTCTCGTCATTGTTGTTTTTTTTCCTTTTAAGTTAGTGTCATACTCTTTTTCTCACATACAACATTTTTTAATCATCAGAGGAGAATTCAACAGCCCTTCTTCCAACTTTGGGAACGTGCACCCATCCGATGTGCTGGATATGCCAGTGGACCCCAACGAGCCCACCTACTGCCTATGTCATCAGGTCTCCTATGGCGAGATGATCGGCTGTGACAACACTGATGTGAGTTTTGTATTAAAATGCCCTCTTACACTCAATCAGAGGACACATGAGATTGGTATGGACATTTACATTTAATGTTGATGAATGTGTGTTGTCGTTTGTACAGTGAACCTGCTTAGAAAATTATAAAATTTGAAAGGGTACATGGTTCAGAGCACAAGTAATGATTCAGTAAAAGGACTAGATGTTATAGTCCCTGATAATGCATTTCTTTGAATGGAGAGAATCTTGAGGAAAGGCAGCCCAGGAACTTTACCAGCAACACATATCGTTGTGTGCCTCAACTTTTTTGTATTGTATTGTATCTTTATTTCAGACATATACAGAAAAAAAAACAACTTTCGGTCTTTTACCCAAGCAAATCTGCAATTTTTTGGTAGATTAGAGATCTGATCTAGATTATCATATTAAGATTTGGGACACATCGTCAGTAGTGGACCTTGGATTCATCAGGTGTTTCGCCCATTATCACTAGACACCCTCGTCCAATGAGGGCCTACCAGGGTTGCTCAGGCCACGGAGTGTGTCACTAGTTTATGTTAAATTGTTATTTCTCTTCTTCTTTCTTCTGTTTAGTTTTCTACAGTTTATTTTCTCCTATCTATTCACTGCAACTGAGAAATAATACTTACCTCTTTAGCATTTATGGAGCCTCACTTCTTCAAAGGGATAGAAAAGGTGATAGAGAGAAGTAAGAGAAAAGGGACAAGATAGGAGAGAGCAGAGAGGAGAGCCGGAAGGGGGGCGCACGATCTGGCTTCCCACACCTCCCTGCCGGATCGGGCTGTACGCTCTTCCTCCCTACTGCCTCCTAGAAAAGGGAAGAAGAGCGGAATATTTTCTTTTCTCTCACGGTTAGCTGGACTGCCTTAGCTGCCCAAGTGAAGTCAGCCCTTTTTAACTGGTCCTCTCAGCAGTGTTAGCTAATTCTCTTATAGCCTGTCGTTGTGCCTGTCTGATCCCAATCTCTCTAAGCAGTTTTGCTGTTGTACTGGCAACAAAGCCCCTGCACCCCAATTCCACCGGGCGCACCTTGATCTTCCAACTTCTGTCCTCTGCTTCAGCTGCCAAGTTGGCATACTGCAGCTTCTTACGCTCAAATGCTTCCTCGATTGCTTCCTCCTATGGTACCGTCAGCTCAATGACGTACGCAAGTTTTTGGGAGTTAGACCAAACGATAAGGTCTGGTCGCAGAGCACAACCAAATCAATTTTATAACCCACTTCAAGTGTCATAATATAAAGGCAAATCATACAGAGTAACAGAAACAAGAACTGGTGTTCTGAACGCTTTATATATTTTCTGGTGTTTTCTGGCTCTTTTCACTGGAGAAAAGAGCATTTCTGTGTAAACACACAAAGGAGGCTGGACCACAGAGAGTCTTGGGATGCTTTCTTTGCAGTTGCTTCATTTAGCTTGTGACAGTTGTCTTTTGGCATAAGATGAAATGTCCCTTTTTATTGTCTTTACTGAACTTGAGAGGGAGATGTCCGGTTGTTTGGGTTCAATGTGCTGTCCTTATCCACATATCCACTGATCCCATTTTGTTTGGCAATAACAAAATTAAATATATTAATGATTGCCCACTTTTATTTGAGTTTTGTTCTGCTGTTTCAATACGAACCAAATTAAAAGAGGTTTGGTTATAGTGAAATACTCACACACATCCCTCTGATGTCCTCGGAACCACCAAACACAGGGAAACAGTTTTTTTTTTCATTTAGTACTTATGGTCGGTATATTTTTAAGTTGCCGGCAGTTACATGTGTTTGTTTTAACCAGTTACAGTATGTCAGGGTTCGTACGGGTGCTTGAAATCCTTGAAAATGCTTGAATTTTAATGTTGTCTTTTCAAGGTTCGAAAAGTGCTTGAATTTCAGATGTGGTGCTTAAAAGTGCTTGAAAGTGTAACTGTATTTCATTCACCACAAATAACTATCTGATTGAACAGTTTTCTTATCAGATAGAGAAATAAAATGAGTCGCAAAATTTCCCCGCCTGGCTGCCTTGTGTCTGTTTCAATATGTGACCCCGCCCCTCCCTCGGACAGTCGGGGATGTGTGCGCTAACATACCTGTTGGTCGTTGTTTTAATGAGTGTTTGATGGAAAACAACAATGGCGGAGTTTGCGCTCTCCAGTCGCATAATAGGTGAGTCCTAGTAAATAATTTTCCAGTACGTGTACGTTACACATGCTATTTTTAAAAAATTATGATTATTATTTTGCTAGCTATCAAACTCGCTGGAGAAATGATTGAAACGCACTGAGTGTGATGCAGTATGGCAGCGCTATTATGGAATATGCTGTGAACTTAGCTAACATTACTTAGCAGTCATATGAGTTAATTTACTCAAGTGAAAGCTTTAAACATTAGCCTGATACATAACTAGCTAACTTGGCTTTCTGGTTAACCCTCTGGGGTCGACAGACCCAGAGTCTCCATTTCAACTTGGGTCGAACGTGCGGACTTCAAACTATATACCAGTGTTTAAATTGTGTTGATAGGCCACGTAAAACCGATGTTTTTTGTTTTTAATAAAACAGTGGCGTTTACTCCGGGAAGAAACTGTAAAAACGGCCTTTTCTAAGGAGAGCGCTAGCAAACACGCTTTGATTGTGAGTGAAAAACAACAGTCATTGGTGAAAAAAGAAAAAACACTCCTTCCCTATTGGTGGAAAAATGTACCACGTCGACCAATCAAAAAAAATGATATGGCAACATGTGGCATTTGGTTGTTTGGGAAGAGAGGGAAGTTTTAGGAGTGAGCGAAAGAGAGAGAGAGACAGTTTTGATACATGAGAAATTTGTGAGGTTTACCGTGTTTGGAGTCTCATGTTAGTGTGTTGTCTTGTGTAGTTAGTGTGTAGTGTAGTCGTTGTTTTGTTTTGTGTGTCAGTTCTACTAGTGAATGTGACAGTAGCTGCAAAAAAGCCACCAAAGGCAGATTGCAGTGTAAACGCTGTGTGACACACCTGCTGTCAGACCTGCAGGTTTATCCCTGTGCTGTTCTCATCTGTGTTATAGTGGACACAAACTATTTTTTGGAGTTGCATAAATAATTTTTGTGCCTTCTTATTTGATGCAGAACACCTGATTGTTCTGTAAATAGTTTGAAATGGTTATATAAAAAACATCTCAGCCTTGGCTGCATTTTTAGGTAAATAGTACCATATAACTTTGTTGTTTGCAAAACCTGTGCATATTTTTAAAAATGTTCAATTTCTATTTGCATTTCAAGTTATGAAAATGATTCGTTAAACATGCCTGTGGTTTTTGCAGTCAAAAATATCACTTTCTACTCGTATTTTAAATTTTGTCTGAATTTAGATAAATTGTGCTGATACAGTTTGTCAAAATGAGAAAATAACAGATTGGCAAGATAAACAGTTTTTAAAGTTGAAATATAGAGGCCAAATCAAAAGTAGTCAAAAACGGCCAATTATACCCTGGACCCCAGCTTTTTGGAGTATTTGGAAAAAATGGTAATATCCATATGGTCACAAAGAATAGCCACTTGTTTCTGTGCCATCAAAGTTCCCCGGCTTTCATTCAAAATGTGTTTATCTTCAGCACCTGCACATTAAACTACTTAAAACTCATACATGTCTTCAAGCTCACACCGAGACCTGTGGGGCACAATCAGCCACTGAGACAGTACACACATTTATATGTGTATTTGTATATGAATAGGGATGGGTATCGTTTAGGTTTTATCCGATACCGGTGCCAAATCGGTACTTTTGAAACGGTGCCGGTGCTCAAACGGTGCTCAAACTGGTGCTTAAAGAATGGAGAACACAAAATTTGTCCAAAAACCTCTCATGTTCAGCTGGTTTTTTTTGTAAAAAGATAACAATGTTAGCCTTTTCTGCAGCTATGGGGCATATATGGTATCACTCTTGGCTGGAAGCAGTGCTTAAACAATGGAAAAAACACAAACTTTATCCAAAAACCTCTCATGTTTAGCCGTTTCCCTCTTTTTCTTTGGTCATTTTAGCCTTTTTGGCCAGGGTGAAGGGAGTATCTGCCATCAAACAAGAAGACAGCCGCACGTAGCTATGATGATGTTTGCTAGTTCACTTTACCTGCATTAATGTAATAACGTGGTTAGCCTACTCAACGTAAATTACACACGAACAACATTAAGCTACTCACGCAGAGAAGAATGGCTGCTGCTGCCATCATCATCCTCATCATTTCTGCAACTCTGGTAGGGCTAGGGGCCAGGACTCTCCTCTTCGCGTTTTTGGGGATGTTGCTAACTCCGGGTCCGATAACAGGCACCACACCCGCAGTAGATGTGCTCGGTGTGAGGTCTCACAGCAAGCTATCAAGTACGGCGCATTTCTCGGCTTTTAAAAAAAACGCTATGCGTCGCCAGGTTTTTCATCGGATTTGAGGTGTTACCTCCTTTGACAGTATCACAGTATCAGCTTAAAGCACTTGTTGCAGGCTGCTGAGTTTGCATATTTTGCTGTGAAGTACAGCCAGACTTTTGACCGCTTCGCCTTGGGCATTTTTAATCTGTAGCTCTGCTCTAAAAGAAGGTACGTACCGGGACCCGCCTACTATCCTCGGAAACGTAAAATGATTGGCTAGAAGTGTATCACAGCTCAGGAAAAAAAAAGCACCGAAATAAAGCACTGAAATGTGCGCTGCTTTTCGGTCTGGTTACTACCGTTTATGTCAAATGGCACCGGATACCGGTACCCATCCCTATATATGAATATTTCATACTTTAAGGCTGCCTGTTTATTTAAGGGAGATGAACAAAATACATTGGAATTGTACATAATAATATCACAGATGATAAATTCAATAGATTTTAAGTAGATGCTTGTGCATTCTTAAAGTCTTATATGTTGAATTGAACTATGTTATCTGAAAAGCTTGAAAAGGGACCTTGAAAGTGCTTAAAAAGTGCTTGAATTTGACCCTGAAAAAGGCGTATGAACCCTGGTATGTGGAAAGCTTTTTTTTTTTCCAAGATGTCTGGTCTTGTCAGTTTTTAGCTTATTCTACAGGGGAAGAATGTTCATAATCAGACACATCAAGGAAAGGAGCATAGAAAAGAGAAGAAAATGAGGCTGCATTAAAAAAATACAGCAGCTGCTTTAGTAGTTTATACCCAGCCAATGACAGCAACTCAATGCATGTAGCTAAAAGTGCTTGCTCATAGGGGGTCATATGATTGTTGGGTTTTTCTCTGTATCTATGAAGCGCCTTGAGGCGACTTATGTTGTGATTTGGCGCTATATAAATAAAATTGAATTGAATTGAATATGGTCAAGGACCTGCTGAAGTTCCATCTGAGCATCAGAATGTGGAAGAAAGTTGAATTAAGTGATTTGGAATGTGACATCATCACCATCGTGGAGCTTCATGGATATGCAGCTGACAAATCTGCAGCAACTGTGTGACGCTATCATGTCATTTCGGACCAAAATCTCTGAGAACGTAATCAATACCTTGTCTTTGTGCCACAAAGAACTAAGCAGCTCTGACGGCAAAAAGAGGTCTAACTTGGTACTAGCAAGGCGTACCTATTAAAGTGTCTGGTGAGTGCACATTTATGCAATAAAGGCAAAGCCAGAGGATTGTGGAAAGTGGTTTAATATGTAGTAAATCACCTTCTAGTTCTAATTTCCTGTTACTTATTTGCTTATAATGGCGTTTTAAGTGGATGGAGCCCTGCTATTATCAGATTTAAAGAGCCATCTGTACATCTTAACAAAGGAAGAGAGGTTGCATTTGGAAGTGAGTAAATGACAGTTTGTCCCTTTGTGACATTTAATAAAGCACACAAAATGTGGTACCTTCACTGGTCCCTTTAATGAAGGAATGATATTATTTATTTTAATATCAATAAATACCATCCACATATCAAAAAAGGTCACGACAGTATAATTGTATCATACAGAGCTGACTCTGCGAGCATTAAATCAGATTAATAATAAAAAATAGAAGCTGAAATGGTATTATGTGTCTGTTATACTTTATAAAGTGCATGTACAGGCTCTCTCTTACATACATTTCCAAGATGCTAACCATAAATTAAGGTGCTGCAGCCCCGTGCCTCGCTGTGTGGATAAGGTCACAGATGGCAGTGTGACTGATTTATTAGCAGAAGCCACACTGTGAATATTACATGTGATGGCTCTTTTTGAACAGATTGTTCTCCATCATGTGTTCTAGAAAAATTTGATTTTTGTCTGTCCCAACTGCTTCATTTGCACAACACTTACCAGTATTTTGTCTGTTTTTGTTTTTTTCCAGTGCTCCATTGAGTGGTTCCATTTCGCATGTGTGGGGCTGACAACCAAACCGAGAGGCAAATGGTAAACAAAACTAAAAGAAATTGAGACTGTGATCTAATTTCACAAATGTGTTCAATAAGAGTGTTGAAAGTGTGCACCCTCACCACTCTTCATTTATGCTATGCAGGTACTGTCCACGGTGCTCTCAGGACAGAAAGAGGAAGTGAGAACAAATGGTTGTCCTGGAACGAAACACGGACTCTGATCAGATGGAAAATGAGAAGAATATTTCTTCATTAGTTACTAGAACTTTTTGTTTCTCATCTTCCTTAACATTTGGTGCTTTTTAAATTTTGGTTTACGTACTTGCCTTGGTCTGATGCAGAGTGTTTGAAGGAGCCAAGTGTTACAAATGTATTTAAATTTTTTTTTGGTTTTTTTTTTGGTTTTTTTTTGTTTTTTTTAATGGTTAACACTAATTTTGAGTTTTTGTTGTTACCTTTGGTGCTCTTTTTGTGACTTTTTTTTTTTTTTTTTTTACATTTTATTTTCTGAGTGATTAATAAACACTATAACTGCCCATAATGGTATGACATTTGAATTTTCCACGATACTCTATACCGTATTCACATGTACAACTACAAAATTATATTTTCTTCCAAAAAAAAAAAAAAGACCATGGATGATTTGATGCTTTGTCATATGGTTAGTTTCTTGTGCTTAGCCTTGGAACACTAGTTTAATTTTTCGATATAAGAAGAGGGCAAATTACAAAAAAAAAAAATGCTGCACCTTGACAGTATTAGTCACCTGTGGTAGTGAATTGAACCATTTCATTTTAACATTTGACTGAGTGCTGCATAGGAAGTAAGAATTTTTTTTTAAAGTATTGTCATTTCTGTAGCTGAAATATTGGTACCGGGGAGAGGGGGTGATTGTGTTTCAATCATTTGAATACAGCTACTACCTCAAAAACCTTTTCTCTGTCCTTTGTGTGTCTCTGCGTTTGTAATTGTGGTTTGTAAAGTTTCTGACTTTGTGCTGTAGTGTGCCCGAGCGTCCGGCAGGTGGCAATGTTCGGTCAAACAGCAGCATGTCAACGTGGGCGGGGGCAAGTGACGTCAGAGTGTCGCCGCTTTGGCGCGATGTTCGGACAAATTTGAAAACTTACTGGATTTAGACCGTTTAGAGACGGTGAATACTAACAGGCTACGCGTGTTTCTACAGAGGTCCAGAGTTTGGCTAACAGGAGTACATTTGTTACGGGTGAGCTTTATGTTTATAAACTATAAGAAGTTGGTAGTTTGTTGTTGAAGCCATTTCCGTTTTTCAATAATGTAACTGCGTACAAGGTACTGAGCTAGCCCTGCTAGTTAGCCCGCTAACTGTGTTAGCAGTAGCTGTTTTGCTTTGGTTAGCTAAACCCACAAAAATAAATGTTAGTCTTTGGTAAATAGAAGTAATTCTTCACATGGGCTGGAGTGTCTTAGAGAGTGTTATGCTGCACTTTAGCTCCTTAGGTAGGGTCAAGAACGAGTTAAATTTTAAATGTGTTTAGTCGAATATTCGACTATCTCGCTTTGTAAAACAGTAGATATCAAGTAATATCAAATTCTTTCCCAAAAGGAGCTAAGTTAGTTAAACATACAAATAAAGGCTGTCTTAATGATTCAGGGATGTCGTGGGACTTCTTTGTACCTGTGTGCGTGGGGGACCTTGTGAAGACTGGGGGGATCAACCAGTACGTCGTTCAGGATGTGGTCTCCGCAAAACAGCTCCCGTCCTGTCTCAACAGTAAGTTGTCAACATGTAGGCAGGTCACTGATAGTTTTTGGGGGTTTTTTTGTTCTTTGGGTTTTTTTATTTTATTTTTTTTAAACAAAATGTAGAACATCTGCACAGAAGGCATCGCATTTTCTTCAAACACCTCCAACAAGTCATTACCATCCAAGAATTGTCCCGCGCTAAGAATCTTTTTACTAACTTGTGTGTAACACCAACCTGCCAGAGGGTCTGCAGATGGAAATTAGCTAAAATTAAAAAATAATTATAGTACTGGATTGCACCCAGCTTCTTATGTGTATATCACCATCCCCTAAAACAAACAGTCTCGACTTCAGTGATGGGTCGAGCCACCACTTAAGTCTCAGACACAATTATATAAATCTTTCCCAAGATTCCTGCTCATGTACCACACCCCCAAGTAAGGTTAATTAAAATACCTATGTACTTGCATTTTTTTGTTTTGATTTTTTTTACCCAAAATGACAAAATGTTGTCACTGTTCGAATACTTGGGGATGATTGTGCTAGTTTATTTATTTGTTTTTTTTAAATTCTGTTTCACACAGAATTCAAGGCAGCATTAAGGAGTCAGGGGCCTTTGTGTATACTGGAGCACTTCGACACTGGCTACAGTGTGCTGCAGTAAGTGTTTTCATGTATTGCCCACTTTTATTTATTGTGACTATTACTGTACAAAACAACTGTCTTTGTTTCTTTAGGCACTGTAAGGCGGTAGATCTGGCTGTTAAAGAAGATACTCTGGAATTACTAGTACAAGGTTGCTTTTTTTTTTTTAAAGAAATATTTTCTTGATGTTTAAATTGATAACTTTGATTTGTTGATGTGCTCACATAACTTGATTTTTTTTTTTTTTTTTAAAATAACCCTTGCCTTTCAGTGGTTAGTGGGCTGTCTGTTTCACTGCCGAGCATCCTTGTCTCCACCTCCCTGTCAGCTGCAGAGCGCAAGGAAAAACTTAACGCAGTTAAAATGAGCGTCTTCCTGCTTTGCAAACTCACAGAGAACCTGGAGAGTGATTCCTATAGGCAGAATATTGTCACAGCACCTGGGAAGGTATGCTCATTGCTTACTTAGCTAAAGGGTTCTTTGCATATGCCTGTTATCATAAATGTCCACTGATGAGCTTTGACTAGCTTTATGATTCAGTCAAACTAAGAGATTGAGTCTCTAGCCTGTTGTTATGTGGGTAGTCTTGGTTGTGTGGTAGAGTGTTATTGCACTGCTGTAAGGGCCCACCCAGAGTGAAATTGACACTTTCTATGCTGTGCCACTTCAAGAGAAATTGGGTAGTATAAGCAGGAGCTGTCAAACAATGTGTGGATGTTTGCCATTGTGTGCATAATGATCAGCTAGCAAGAGGCTATCAGTCTCTGTATAGTTGGTTTGGCTGGTGTGAATTGTTTTCTTTGGTAATCTGAGGACATGTATTGTGATTTACTTGATCTCAATACTATATTAAAGATTTTATAGTCCAACATCTATGAAGCTTAACTGCTCTTTTTATGTTGTACAGGGTGGTAAAAAAGGCAAAGCATGTGGAGAAGGACTTGTGCAGTGGGACTCAGAAAGAGAGCAGGTGCTACAGGCACTTGTGCAGCTCTTCCAATTGGACATCCGTTCACTGTGGAGCCTCTCCTTGGTGGAGGAAGAGTTCATCAGGTACTCTGCTGTCAGGAGAGCTCTGGCAGAGAATACAGTATCACGTTTTGCTGGTTTAATTCAGTTAGTTGGTGTCATTTACAACTTATCCATATCACTTCCGAGCATTCGGAACTCTGTAGCCTTAATTGGAACTCTTATGACAATGATGCGTGACTCTTCATTAATAATCTACAATATCTAATAAGGTTAGAAGAAATTTGGACTGTGGTAAATTGCCCAATGTAATGGTTTCGTTATGCACATTTCCTCACTTTCCACTTGTTTTATGGTTCTCAGTAAGGATATTCAGTAAATTGTTTGTCAGAAGACATTTATGTGGTAGTTTAACACTCACAACACTCCTAGCAGCACTTACCTCAGCTTTTAACATGCACTGTGTGTATCTGATGCTTCTGATGAATTCAAAACCTTGTCTACTACTCATTGTGGATTTTTGGTAACTTTTCATCCAGGTATTACCATAATCTAATATATAAAAAAACACACATTTATCTCTTCTTAGCTGTGTGACCTGCTGCTGCTACAAGCTCCTTGAGAACCCAACCATCAGCCATGTCAAGAGTAAACCCACCAGAGACTGTGTAATCCACCTCCTGGGGTTGCTGATTAAGAAATATAATCACCTCCTGGGTGAGTTGGTCAGACAAATGCAGTCCTATTACCAAGGAAACAAATTAATCCTGTCACTTTTGAGAATATTGTCTGTAAATGGTGGTGGTGGGGGCCACTATAAGGTGTTCAGCTTTTCGGGAGACATAACTGACTTGTAAGTTGTTTTTTTTTTTTTTTTAATTTGTCCTCTAAACTGTCACAGGTGCTGGTGTAAAAGTGATCCAGATGCTTCAACATTTTGAGCAGTTGTCATCAGTGTTTGCTCAGGCTGTGTCTGTGTGGAGCACAGAGTATGGAGTCAGAGCTATCATAGGAGAAGTCATACGGTCTGTACAATTTTTGTGTGTATACAGTATCCAGTATGCAGCTTGATTTCGTGAATCTGTTTGTGAAGTCTTATTTTGTGTTACAAATTCCTGTCTTTGTTTGTTTTTGTTTTTTTGTTTTTTTTTTTATCTCAGGGAGATTGGTCAGAAGTCAAGTGAGGAGTTGGCCAGAGAGGGGTCAGGAGTCAAAGCCTTTGCCTCCTTCCTCTCAGAAGTCAGTGCTTTGGTGCCTGAATTGATGATTCCCAACATCAGTGTTCTCATCACACACCTGGAAGGAGAGGTATGAGCACCGAACAGTGAGTAATTGATTGCAGCTCATGAATAAGAAAATTATTGTCCTTACATAAGTAGAGGCTGCCTGCCATATTGATTGGGTATAAACAATTGCTAATTAGAGGTCTATGTGATCATGTAAAACAGCACCAATTAATATTAATGACTCATCACAGTGACAGCCTTGATGTGTGAGCAACAGGGTTGCTCATTAAAGGAACTGTCCCTGTGTGAGCCCACAAGGAGTGGGCAGTTTTAAATCATCACAAACCTCTGCTCCTTGTGCTTCTTAAGTGCTTTTTTTAATGTCCTGTGTTGAGTTTTATGTAGTTTTGTTGGTCTAGGACAGCCTGGGAAAGGATCCATTACACTTTGGTCAAGTTTGTTGCTTTTAAATGTGCTATAGAAATAAAATTGACGTTGACATCTACAATTCTTTTACAGTTGTCAAGATCCTGTCTTAGAAGTGGGTTGTCATTGGTTTTTGAAGTAATGTAAACACAAGATTAAAAAGGAATATAACAGTGTGGGATGAGCAAGCAGCATTCACTTTATTATTCTCTGCTATAGCCAGGAGACACTGTTTCTTGTATTTGGTTGGGTAACACACCACTGGGCACAATACATTTTTTTTTAAGACAAGACAAGGAAGGGCCTTTACAGCTCTAGTAAAATTTTATATAGTGCTTACATTACTCAGAGTAACAGGTAATGATTGGCTCAGATATTTACACTATTTTTCTCTGTTGCAATGGTCACTGTGTCAGATTCGGCAATTACAAAGTCAGGAATCTTGCCTTTTTGTGACTGAGAGCCATGACAGACTGCACATTAATTCTCTTTCAGTCATGCTTCGTGTCTTTCACAGTGTACAAGATATTGTTGGAAGGTTGCTTGCTAGGGATTTACAGGAAAAGAATCTAAATAGACCTCTGCATGATACTGGCTGTCTTCTGTCACTTCATACCTAGATACATTGGCAATGTCAGTCCTTTGTTTTTGTCATGATTTGTACCCAGCTGTGCAGTTGAAAGAAACCCACAAGGCATCGCAGGTGTAATGTCAGTTTTCATCCATTATAGTGCATTATGTGAGAGCACAGAGCATGTGTTACACCCATTTTGACCCTTGAAGACTCCCTTTTTCATTCACATTTGGTCATAGTCATGTCTTTATCATATAGTCTAAATCTGCCATTGCATACTTCACGTCTGTTTTTACTGTTTCCAACTTTTCAGCAAAATACTGTTTCTCAGTTATTTCTAAGCTATCTAATGATTGTGTCCTAAAACTGCAAATTCAAGGGCATTTTTTATTTCAATCAAAGTACATTATCGTTAAAAAACAGAACAGAGTATTCTGCCCTGTGATGAGACCAAGGCGAATACGAGCTTACTGAATGAGAGTTGGGTTTCTCTTGCCTTGACTGGCAGGTAATCTTGGCAGTGCAGAGGAGGATTCCTGCTCTGCTGTAAGGGCCTGCCTACAGTGACTTGGCTCGACCCAAATTATTCCTCTGCAGTCACAGTGGAGTAATTTCTGGGTTGTCGCTGACAGCGTGTGTCTTATGTCTGTGTGTGTGTTTGTGTGCTGAGTGTGTGTGTTAAAAAAGGCAAGAAGTTCACCCAGCTTTCTTTACTGTTCAGTGAGCCATGAGTTTTGTCTTTGGTAATCTGAGGGCTGAGTTCTTAGTGAGGTTTTTCTGTTTTTGTAGGATTTAACAGATTGTTTCACTGAAATTCTTAATTTCCACCCCTTTTCATTTCTTTTTCCCAGAGTCACACAATGCGTGTTGCTGTCTGTGAGGTGCTGGGAGAGATCCTTGTGAGGGTCCTGTGCGGTGATGGGCTAGATGAGTCCGGTAGAGCTGACCGTGACCGTTTCTTTGACACACTGCAGGAGCATCTGCATGACTCGCACTCTCATGTCAGAACACGTGTACTGCAGGTCTACACACGCATCGTCAATAGCAAAGTAGGTTTGCTCATCAGCTATTGTGTTTGTAAAAGAATGCTGTTGCTCCTGGTAACATAAGTCATCTGTGTTTAGGCGCTGCCCCTGTGTCGGTATAGCGAGGTGATGGAGCTTGCTGTTGGACGGCTGATGGACAAATCTATAAATGTGGTTAAGAGTTCCATCCAACTGCTGGCTGCCTTCATAGCACACAATCCTTATAGCTGCAAGGTAAATAACTATGCGTCAAACTCTAAATAACAGGTGTTCTTCAGGTTTCCTGATATAATAGAATATTTATCTTGTCTTTCAGCTGAGCAGCGCAGATCTGAAGAAACCACTGGAGAAGGAGAATTCTAAACTCAGAGAATTGAAAGAGAAACTGGAGGGGACAGCACCTGGTAAATAGAACCTGAGTGATTATTCAAAAGTATTGCTATGAATCTCCCCTGATGTTTTATTTTACTATTTAAGACTAATTCACATTTTGCCCTGTGATGAGACCAAGGCGAATATGAGCTTGCTGAATGAGAGCTGGGTTCCTCTTGCCTTGACTGGCAGGTAATCTTGGCAGTGCAGAGGAGGATTCCTGCTCTGCTGTAAGGGCCTGCCTACAGTGACTTGGCTCGACTCGAATTATTCCCTTAAAGTTATAGCGGAGTAACCACGAGGATGAAGCTCACAGTGTGTGTGTTTGTGTGTAAGGGGCAAGAAGTTCACCCAGCTCTCACTGCTGTTCAGTCAGCCATGAGCTGTTTCTTTGGTAATCTGAGGGCCAAGTTCAGAAATTCGCTTAAATTCAGCATGCCATGTATGTCATCACAAGCAAACAGAAAACAAACCATTGTCTCAGAATTTAAACATCTGTTAAGTGTGAGATCCAGTTATTAAACAAAATGTTTTTTTTCAAAGATGTCTTTCATCTGATGTAACCATATTCATGCTGAAAACAGAAATCAGTATTGTAATTGGTTTGATGAATAGCAATACAGCATAAATGATGAACTATAATATTTATTTTTAGATAAGTTGTTTGTTTTAAACTTTTGAAGAAATCTGTTCCTGTTTGTTTAATCTGTTTTTCACAATGGGGAAAAATATTAACTAGTTTATTACATTGCCAGAAATCAGAACATTTAAATTTTTTATTAGCTTTAGAAGAATGACAAGTTTAAATATGAGGACTCTGGAGCCCACCATTCCTTACTAAATTCTTGGCCTAAACAACAATCATCTTACCATTTTGTCCTGCTGCTAAATTATTCTGTTTTTAATCTCTGTTGGCACATTGTTGTACTTTTACTTTTTTCATTTTCTTTTTTTCTCTCTTTCTCTTTGTAGGTCTAAGCTGAGTCATCACCATTGAATTTATTTTATTTTTTTCTCTTTCCCTCCCGGCAGTGGCAGTGATTAAAGCATCTGAGCTGTGGGCTGCTATGGTGCCTGAGCTCCTCGTCACTGTCAGGAAAGAACTGGAGCCCACAAGCGAAGAAGAGAAGGAGCAGCAGGAGGACGAGGAAGGCGGGGAGGTGGAGGAGGAAAAGGAGGCAGAAGACGACAGAGCAACCGCGGTGAAGATAGCTCAGTACCTCCGTGTCAACAAGTACAGGTGATGATAATCACCAGTGGAGGCCTGTGTAGTGTCACTAACTGGAGGATTTTTTTTTTTTCCCTTGCTGTGACAGCAAGGTAGCCTACAATTTTCATTTTTTATTTATTTTTTTTAATGGGGCTTTTCTTTTGTGTTGCATTCTACAGGGATGCTGTGCAGCTCAGTATAAGAGCTCACAGCTGCTTCCCAGAATCTGAGATGTTTACTTCTCTGTCCACTCTCACACCTGAGAATATGATGGACACACTGGCTCTGATTTTCAAAGGTAAAAGTTGTACTCAGTGTGGCTGAAAATTGCTCTTCCTGGTGACATTTAATAGAAGTTGTATTGAGAACATAAACATGTTTTTTAATGTTTTTGTTTTGTCCCTGGGGGGTGTTTTTACAGCTGTCTCATTTGTAATGTGCACCATTCAGCCATGACATTAAAACCACTTAAGTGAATAACATCAGCTTTCTTTTTACAATGCAATATTTTGCTGGTTCCTAGCATACATTACTTTGGGAAATACTCCCACCTGTTCACACATCATTGGCTCAGAAACTGCGTAAAGAACATGAAAAAGAACCCAGCATGTAGACCATGACACCAAATGTCTTCATTTGCAGCATTCTTGTAACTCCATCTGCTGCAACTGGAAAAAAAAAAAACCCAACATTTTTTATTATTATTATGTAATTAAAGGTGAGAGGGTTTGCTATCGGTGGCCCTGTGCCAGACAATACAATATGTGCCCAGACTTCACACGCCTCGTCTTGAACCCATCCAAATTATTATTATTATTTTTAAAAAGGACTTGGAAAGTGGTAGGCAGTTCAGTTTTATGTTTTAATATAGAACGTTTTTTTTTTTAATCTCATACAGTTTCATAAACAGTTGAGCTGCAGTCAAACAACGTTTTAAACTTGGTTGATTGAACTCCCATTTGATCTTAAGTGTACAATACTTGACATTTTCCTCAGGCTCTGATGATGACACTTCCGAGCTCAACCAGAATTTGCCACCGACGCCACAGAAAGAACCAGAGAAAGAGGGTGAGGATGGTGAGCTGAAGAAGCAAGAGATGTTGGTGCAGTACCTGAAAGATACAGAAACCTTCGCTTTACAAGTAGAGAGAGCAATCTCTGTCATAAACACCATGCTGTACTGGAAAACAACTTCAGGTAGACGGCTGTATCCATTACACAGTAAACTAATGTAATCTTGTAGATTTCAGTAAAGTTTTTTTTAATCTAACAGAATCTTCAGCTGTTTTTTTTTTTTTGTTGTTTTTTTTTTTTTGTTTTTTTTTTAGTGGTCCAGGAGGCTGTGCAGTTTTGTGTGACGGTGTGCGAGTTCAGTGTCGCTAACTCTATCAGTGGAGTGAGGAAAATGTTGCCTCTGGTTTGGTCAACTGATGCTGCAATTAAAGATGCAGTCATTCACGCTTACAGGCGTCTGTATCTGAACCCCCAGGGAGACACCATCAGGTTTGTAAGACCTCACACATATTTGAGTTATGAATAAGTTACCCATTCTTTCATGTCCTAAGTGTACTGGCATTATGACGTTAAAAATAACTAAGCTAACACAAAATAAATGCTGGACGCTTCTCTAAGATGGTTAAGAATAGAAAGTATTGCTTCTAGAAAGACTTCTTCTTCCCTCCTTGAATTCTCTTTTCTTTTTTATCCAGTTCATGGTTGTGGGACTTTTCTGTTTGCATATTTATTTTAATCAAAACAAAGTACTGTTGTCCCTCTGATTATGTCATTTGCTGTAATCTTTTCATTAACAATTACAGTAGCATTAGGCTATTGCTGGTTTAATGTCACTGACTAAAGCACGACTCGTATAGCATTTAATAAATATAAATAAATAAAATGACTTGTCTGGCTTATATTGTTTGGACCTTTTTTTTAATCAAATTGTATTACATTTTTTAAGGCCTGGGCCAAAATTAATGGTAAATACAATATTGTGATTAAAGCAAAACCTTAAAAACAAGCATCTGTCTAATCCTTTTTTTAGGACGAAAGCCCAGACTCTTGTTGATAGTCTCTCTGAGCTGATGGTGGATGCATCTCTGGGAACAATCCAGTGTCTTGAGGAAATTGTAAGTGACTCTGTTATTACTCTCATGGATATTTCTGTGTGTGATGCTCGGCTGTAAAAACGCATCCTCTAATCCTGAAACATTAGTGTCTCCATGTTGAGGTATTTACGAGTATATACAAGTTGTTGTTGTTGTTGTTGTTGTTGTTTTTACTGTAACTATTCAATCATGTCTCTATAGGTACAGGAGTTCTTCAGCAGTGGCAGCAGTCTCCAGTCCACTGTAGTTCAGGTCTTGTGGGAGAGATTTACTGGTAAACGAGAAACTTCTAGCTTATACAAGCGAGCTGCAGTCTTACTGCTGGGCATGGCTGCAAGGTGAGAGTTCCACTGCTCTACTCTAAATGAGCCCAAAGTGACTAGAGTCTCTGTAGTCCAGCAGTTATGTATATATACCACATATATAGTTTTTGTTGTTAAGCCTATAAAGTGTAGTTATCACCTGTGGAATTGTGATCAGTCCTTGTTTTTACTTACTTTTTCATTCTGTCTATCTTATAATCTGACCCTTTTTTTGTATATAGTACTCTGTGCAACAGAGTACATGGGATGTCACCCAAAATGGTTATTGTGACGTGTACAATAATTACCCATGGTGCTTTACAGCTTGTAAGAAGCTTCAAAAGCCTTACTTAATTAGACTTTACCTCATTTTTGTCTTCAAGATAATCATCTTGTGCTCCTCCATACTGTTTACTGTGTGTTGCTTTTTATTTAGCTGTTTCCCCTTTTTCACATGTTGAATATCTTCTAGCTTGTAATATCGTAGATGGCATTTAGCTAGCATTCCATACCATATTTGGATGACAGGGTGGATTGCTAAAGCTGCCAAAGCTTTAGTCCTGGCAGCTCAACACTAGCGTTCTCTATCATAACACTTGTCGGTCAAAGAGGCCACACTCCTAACTAAACTATACTGGTGTTTTATCCCAAAAAGTTCATGTTGAATCTGTTCATCTGGACCTTGAGTTTTTAAAAAAAAAAAAAAAAAGAAGAAAAAAAGAAAATCACCTTCTGTAGAGGAGTTATAAAAGAGAAGGCATGAAGGAGGCAAAATGTGTTTTGTATACCTATAAAAATGTGTGTTGGTTGCCTGCTTATAACTTGTTTAATGTAGATGAGGGAAGGGCATTTTGAATTCCGCTGGCTCTCTGTGGAGGAGCGTGGCAAATTTTGTACTGAGTCATGGTGTTCCTGCTAAGCTAGCTCTTTATAATTTTTTTTTTTTCACATGTGGCTGACAGCAGCTAAGCTACAATCTCATTATGTCCCCATTATATTTTGTACTGACGATAAATGTGTAAAAATACATTGCGTGTTAAGGGAACAGGACTGTTTCTGATTAAAACTGTTTGAATTACAAAACACGATACAAAGGTACTGGAATAAACATAATATTTACTATCTATAAGCTATATATGTTAAGTCACATGGAAGCAAAAAATAATAATTTTTTATTTGTAATTAAATAGACCAGCTTCCTAGTTTTATTGTTTAGTTACAGTTAAGTTGACTAAACCGTTTAAAAGTGCGTTAAGTCTGTGCTCTTCCTCACCACACAAATGACTGCACATCACATCCTTTTACGTTTTGGTCCTGCATCAGCTACTTGACATTCAGTAAATCCTCCCATTAGTCAGAATACAAGCCCTGCCTCGGCTCCTCTTCATTGTAATCGAAGTCACGACCATATAACTGGGCCCCTTGCCAGTGCATTTTATTTATATATATATATATATATATATATATATATATATATATTAAAAAAAGAAAAGAAAAAAAAAGCAGTGACAGAGAGGAAGAGTAAAGAGTCTATCTGCAGTCCACCCACACTGCTGCCTCTCTTCATCCAGCATCACTAGCATTCATAACCTATTAAACCTTATGTGCTTCTCCTCACCCATCCTCCTACAAGTGTTATCTGGTCTGTAGCCTAGCGCTGGTAAGGCCAGCATGGAGCATTCAGGGTAATGTAGGGCAGAGATGTTCTTACTTCTCTTTGCATAATCACATGATCAGTTAGAACTATAAAATCTGTACTTAGTTCTCTTTGTAAAAGTGTGTGTGTGTGTGTGTGTACCAGGGCAGAGAGAGAGGTGGTGCTCAGTAATCTGGACACTCTTTGTTCAGTGGCCCTGGGTGAAAAAGTGACTGAAGACTTCCTTCTGGCCAGAGATGCAGTTATTACCATCTGCAACATCACTGATCATGTCAGGGTAAGATTATATAAAGCATACCTTTTAAAGGATTTCTTGATTATGGCTATGAGAGTCAGGAAATTAAACTGCTACCTATCTATAGATACAACTTTGTTAATTTAATATTTACAAATTACTGAATTTATAAAATGCCCAGTTTGGGGGGTCCAGCACAATATTACCATCTTGTACTGCACTGTTTCCAATAGCAGTCAAAGGGTGCTCCATTCAGACTGCCTCAGGACCATCAGCTGTTCACCTGTCTCACACAGGCCGTTGCTGAAGGTAAATTCAGAAAAATGTGCCCCATTCTTGACAATTTTTCTGTTTTTCATTCTTTTCTTTCCCTGCTCATGGTTTCTTCCTCTGACTGCCTCTGTCTGTGTTTGCTTCAGGTGTGGTGATGGAAGACCCTTACTGGCAGAGCTTCATGGAACAGGCTGTCCGTCTCATCTACTTCCTGGCTGAATCGCCTGACCAGCTGTGCTCCAGGCTGCTCCAGCGAAGTGCCCGCCTCTTACTAGATCAAATTGCAGAAGGTGGCGAAGTCAACAAGGATGCTGGCCAAATGCAAGATGGCTCTCAAGAGTCTAATGAGCAATGTGAACAAGGTGAGTCCCATCATTGCTCTTTGAGCACTTTTGTGTTCTGAAGCAGGACTAAGCCTTTGTAGATTTTGATGTCTGAAAGGACACTATGTGACACACACGGTGCTTTATACTCACACAACAACATGTCTTTCCCTCCTGCAGTGAACTGTGTGTGTCTGGCCCAGCTGTTGGCTGCGTGTGGCTGCGTGGCTTTCTGGCAGGTGTCTCACCTTGAGCGCAGCGTGAGTGCTGAGCTGCGGAGGAGGAGAGGAGAGACAGAGGAGAGAGAGGAGAAGGAAAAAGGCCCAGCCGGAAAAGCTAAGGTAATGATGATGTGCTGTATGGATGTTATAGAGTCTATAACATCCATACAGCATACATACATACAATTTTATTATACTGTCTATAATATAGACAGTATAATAAAATCCATTTGAAGTTCGGCAAAATTAGATAAAACATTCAAAGATCTAACTTTATCAGACTTTTAAAAGCATTTTTGCTGCCATGTGTGGCAGTGAAGAATTTAATTTTGGCAGTTCCAAAAATAATGTGAATATCAACTATTACAGAATTGGACTTCTATAGGTTTATGCTAACTGCCATTTATTACTACTGTTGTCACTGTGCTATTTGAGCTAATTGGTGGGTTTACTGAGAAAGAAAAGATAACATATTATGTTGCCAGCCCATTCAGTGTGAGAGGGAATATTCAGTATTTTATGACATAAGCAAGATATAAGTCATGAGTACAATTACTAACAACCAATTAAGTTTAGTGGCCATCTTTTACTGTAAAGTGTAATCAGACATCTTTGCACAAATGTTTCGCTTGACAAAAGCAGACATGTTTAAATGTCAGGGTTTTTTTTATGTACTTTCGTGTGACATAAAAATTACACATGAATCCATAACCCCCTGTGTGGGGAAAAAGCTTTTTGATAATCAGACCAAGCCTCAGCAGGATGGCTTGATGAGATTTATTTTACCGATGGAATCAGATGAGTGATGGTTCATAATTGTTCAGCCCATCAGGGAACAGGAAGATAAATGCTTCCTCAATTAGCATTAGAAGTTTCCAATGTTTTTTTGTTTTTTTTTCTTTTCTGTTGTTTTTAGTTTTTATTTGTGTCTTTTAGATAGCCATGGAGGGAAAATATGGCAGAGAGACACAAGGCACAATTGAGTCAAACCCAAAATGTTACTGTCACCTGTTTTAAACCTTGACAGGAATTCATGATAGTCTAGGCTATGCAGGGTGCTCATGGCTGTACTTCTGTCTCTGTGCTTACTAACACACATCGCAAATATACATTTTTAGGTGCCACATTTAGGAGTCAAAAAACACTTCTGTAATAGTGTGAGATACTGGCATATCTTATTCATTACCAGATCATAACCAGATTATCAGACATGTATTTGCAACATGCTAACGTGACCTTATTTTGTCTCTAGAGGGGTGTACAACGAAACAAGAGTAATAGGTGACAGAGTTCTGTTCAGCTTCTAGTCAGAAATTTTAGTGACTTTTTTTTAACCTGGTTAGATCAACATGGTAATTTATGCTGAGTGTGGTCAGGATTAAAATAATTAGCTCAAGTTAAAATGATGATTTTAGCGTTCTGTGGTATAACCTGTTGTTAAATTGTTGGGATTTTTTTTCTTTTTTTTTTAGCTGCATTAATCTAGTCTTTTTCGCGACAGTGTTGCATTTTACTGTTATTTTTATGTTTATAGATTTTTTTTTTTTTTACTACAATTTTTATCATAATCATCTAATAATGTGGGTAGAGATCATTTTTGTGAGAATCATATGAGGTGTGAAACACCCCATTTTATGTGATCATGCACAGAACATGAAGCAGGAAAATTTGGTTCAGCAAGTTCACAACCACAGTCATGATGCCCATGAGTTTGTCAAGCTAGCTAAGGCAAAGAAAGTCTGGTGGACTTCCTCTGTAGTACACCCCTCTGTAGTGGTTGCATTTTTATATTATTCTGCATAAACCGTAATCTATTTTAATATGTAATGACTTCCTAACAGCAAACAGCCAATGAGAGCACTATGGAGGAGGAGCTTGGGTTGATTGGTGCCTCTGCTGAAGATACCGAGGCTGAACTCATCAGAAACATCTGTGAGACAGAATTACTGGCTGGTAAAGAACCCAACCTTTTTTCTTTTGTTTGTCTGCAGTCACACTAAACAACATTAACCCCTCAATTCATACTACAGTCTTTTTATAAATACCCCCCCCCCCCCTCTGCTCTCTAGAGGAGAACCTGCTGAGTGCATTCCTTCCCCTGCTGGTGAGAGTCTGTGGCTCCCCAGGACGTTATTCCCACCCGCAGCTCACCACTGCTGCCTGTCTGGCACTCTCTCAGTACATGATGATTAGGTAAACACATTTCACTTTTCACTACATTTATGTAGTGGTAATGCTGTTTGGTGATTAATTAGGTTTTTATGCTGATGGTTGGAGAAATGCTGTAATTCTATGTGTTGAGGGGAATTTTTTTTTTTTTAAAGATTTAAAGAAAGATTTATTACTTCTTAGTGGCCCAAGCAGTTAGCAATTTTATTGCTAACTTAAACATTGAGACTTTAAATGCATTTCTTTCTTCTTTTTTTCCTGTATTTCTTACAAAGCCCATCAGTGTGTGAAGAAAACATCCGTCTCATGTTTACTGTTCTGGAGCGCTCTACTCTCCCTGTGGTTAGGGCTAATGCCATAATAGCCCTGGGGGACCTCACTGTCCGTTTCCCAAATATTTTGGAGCCCTGGACACAGAATCTCTATGCCAGGTATGTAATTACATGTTCAGCTTGATCATCCCAGTAATGTGAAACAAATTTGTCACAGTAGCAGCTCATTCTTATCGCTCCCCCCATACTAATAAACTCTCTTCCAGTTAGGACTACATTATCATAATATCTGTAGATTTGTTTCCCACCCAAGATTATAAGTGACAGCCTACGCTTGATGGCTCAGCTGAGTGGGAGTACTGTAAATGACGTTTCATCATTTCATGGCATACAACACCCCCCTCCACCCCTTATTTCCTTTGCTTGTAGTCTCGAGCCATCTTCATCCAGATCCCACCAACACGACATCTTGGTGTGCGGCGACTCTCAGCCACTGAAGTGTTGCCACTGTCACAATGCTCCACTGAGCCACATGATGGGAAAAGTTTACTCTTTCCATCACGACTTTTTAATGGTCGGGGGGAACAAACTTTCAGATGATCTATGTTAGCAAACTCTCATGTGTGCCTTGTATTCTGACCCTTACGGTTGCCATAGGAACCAAAAATTGCCTCGTGGCTTATATAAAACCCACCCCCACTCGTGAACTGGGATGGAACCTCGGACCACCTCTGACAACGGCCCCTTTAGACAAGGAACAGCTTAATTACTAGTATGTCATGGTTTGTGGCTGGAGCCAGTGAGTAGTGTGTTGTAATTATACAGAGTGGCTGTGTGAGCAGAAGGGAATAATTTTGAGAAAAGTCAAATGTTCTTCAACTTGTAGGTATGCTTTCATTTTAAAAAATCATTGGCAGTCTATTTCTCCTGCACAAAGTTGCACTGTTGTTTTTTTCTGTAGCCAACTTAGAAGCTGAAGTTCCTCTGTTTGATGAAGTGGGGTTTTAATTGTAATGCCTGATAATGCTCACATTTAGGTGGTTTGGACATGTAAAACATTCTGTTCTTTTTATAATGCGTCATTGCCCTCCTAGTGTTTTGTACCTGATAAGCATTTCATAGTATTCCCTAATTGTCTGCCTCACACCAACACCTCCACTGTTCTCGAGGCTGCTGCCCTGCTGGCGCCTCCTGATAAGCGCATTAAGAATTAATTACCCTGTTCATTGCTGTTGTAAGCCTCTGCATTGGCATGTGGAAGTACCATGCACATGTTTCTGATCGTCTGCCAGGAGTGCTGCTCTCTGCCATAAATGAGAAATGGCTAATGAGTTTCTTTTGCGCTGTGGTTTTGGGTGAGAGTAAATCTAAATTGGTTTCAGAGTGGTATCAGATTGCCATGCCACAGCCTGTCCAGTCCCATTATATTAAACTTTACTGAAACCAATGTTGTTTGGTTTCAGTAAAGTTATGGCTAATTATAAGTTGGTATGACAGGAGAGATGACAAATTCAAAGGTGGCCAGACATTTTCGCCTCTATGTTTCTGCAAAACAAGCAATGTGGCTACACACAGTTACTCAGTGACTTGCCATTACTTTTTCATTCACATTGTCCGAAGATGAATCCAGGCTTTTTCTCCTCTAGCACCTCCAACAGATTCTTCAGTTAACCAGTACAGTATCTCAATGCCAACTTTTTGAAATTTGTCATTTTGTACACACATTCATTCTCCCCAGATGTTAGACAGTTTATGCTGAACAAATTGTCCATCATCATGCTGAAAATGATATTTTGTCCTATTGACATTAACGGTGGTGGTAAAATTAATTCAGGTGTAGTGTTTTTCAACTCTGAACGATTCATGTGTCTATTCCTATACTTCGGAAGTCATTAGACCTAAAGTCCTGGAATAAATGTAGTAAATTTAAACATGCCAGATTTTTTTTAGGCACTCTATCATCTACTAGAGTGCCTAAAACCTGGTCAGAAAGTAAAATGGTTACAGCACAATAATCTGACATAGTTGGTATCAACGGGAGCACTTGCTATAGTCTAACCCTTTGACCAGTGTTTTAAGTTGTATAGTTTTCTATCGTCCATGCTTTAGTCCTTAGTTTCTTTTGTTTTACATGCAATAGTCAAAATTTGAAGCAGTAGGTAACTGTGCTTCTAATCCTGCCACAAGGTACGAGACCCAGAAACACCGCTCTGGGGTCCTTAGGGATGTCACAACCTGTTGTGTCCTCTAAAATTAAAAGAACATTATCCCAGAACAGTTTGACTGATTCTTCTGTTTCTTAACCTATTGCCAGTGTTGAAACCTGAGAGTTCCCTCAGCGCTAACTGTATTGTGTTAACTGCTAGCGATCAAAGGTGGCATATTTAATTATGATGGAAAAGTATCTTGGTTTTCTTACCTGCTAAATATCAGAATGATTTTTGTTTGTGTGTACGCCAGCATGTTGTTTGTGTTTAACTAAGAGGACAACTATGGCAAAATGCAGCTTTGAAAATAAGCTATCATGGTTTGTAGAGTGCAACTTTTTTCAAAAGGGGATTACCAAAGAGTGGGCTGTAGGAAATAATTTACAGTAAATATCCACATCAGAAAATGAAATTTAAAAGATATCATTGAATTGGGCTTTGAAAATACACATTTCTCCCATTAATGGAAAATCGACGATCATTAGAAGATCAGATGATGCGTAACGAAGGAAATACTATGTATAATTATCATTATTTTTTTCCTCCATCTTTCAGGCTGAGTGACGAGGTTCCTTCAGTAAGGCAGACAGCTGTGACTGTTCTCACTCAGCTGGTGCTTAAGGATGTCCTCAAGGTCAAAGGTCAAGTCAGCGAAGTGGCTGTATTGCTAATTGACCCTGACTCGCACATTAACAGCCTGGCCCTGAACTTTTTCAATGAGCTTGCTACAAAGGTAGACCACATCCAGAAGGCTTCATGGAATCTGAGTGACGGGGAGTGTTTTTAACCGTTTTCTTTGTGTTACCCATCAGGACAATGCGATATACAACCTGCTCCCAGACATCATCAGCCGCCTGTCCGACCCAGAGAGAGGCATGAGCTCAGAGGACTTCAACACTATTATGAAGTGAGATGCACAGCTGTGTACCATGTCGTGTTTTCGTTTTCTTACTGCATCAACTGTGAAGCAGACCACAGACTTGGGGCAAATGATGCAAATGACGCCTTGTTTAACCCCCAAGCAATCAAGCTATTTTGGCAACTGAAATGACTACTGTCATTAAGACCCCATTATCTTACACACAAGAATACTTACTACACTGTTCCTTAGTCTGGTACCATCTATGACAAATATTCTGCAAATGTTCTAATGTAATTAGTATTACGGTAGTTTTTTTTAAAAATATTTTTAATGACTGGATAAGAAACAAAAACACAAGTTGTGAAAACAATATTAATTTATTTAGCTAGTTTTTAAGCAAAATATTTAGTTTTCTGATATATCTGAAAAGTCAGAACAAGATGTAATACCTATATACCTTTTGGAAGAAGAGGTAGTTTAGCAAATTCAAACATTTTTACAATATTAAAAATAAAACTTCAGTGGCACCTACAGTATACACCACTCTCACTTGACTTTAAGAATTTTTTTTTAGGAGAAATTCAACAACTGAATGTTCTTTCTTTTTTTTAATAAATGTTATATTGTGTGTGTTTGTTTGCAGACAGCTGTTCTCCTACATCACTAAAGAAAGGCAGACAGAGTCTCTAGTAGAGAAACTGTGTCAGCGCTTTAGAACTGCAAAGTGAGTTCTCTTCCTCCATTTATTTCCCATCCTCACCTCTAACCTGGATCCTTTGTTTTTTTTTTTCTTTACCATTTCCTTTATACTTTCTCGTTTGTCCTGCTTTATTTAATTGTGTGTGAAGCGGGGGTGGATGTGTGGGTAATTAGTGGGCGTTTTCACTGAGAGCGTTTGACAATTAATGCAAATTCACAGTTCACTTCACCTGTCACCTACACCGGCATCTTCTTATTCACCGATTTTGTCATGGAAACTGTCTTCCTGTATAGTTGGGGACTGTAGACAGAACAATTGGCCTGGCCATGCTTGAGCTTCTGACTCATACTCCGTCCATTATCAGAGCTCAAATGAAGGGCATTTTATATTATACGTTGGCAAAATGAATTTGGATATAAGAAGGTTCTGGGAAAATGAGATTTGGTCTAAATGTCAGGGCAATGCAGTGTTCATGAGGAATGAGCTTTTTTTTTTTTTTTTATTGAGTTTTAGAATTTCTGTGCACTTTGTTTTCTTAAGTCAGGTTTCCCCCACAATTTCTCATCTTCAGATTTTCTTTCTCTCCTCAGGACAGAGCGTCAGTGGTGTGACTTGGCCGTGTCTCTGTCTCTGCTCTCCATGTGTGAGCGCGGTTTCAAGAGGCTGCAGGAATGCTGGGAGTGTTACAGTGACAAGCTGACTGAACCGGGTGTCTACCAGCCTCTGCTCTCCATCACCGCCAAGCTCCGTCGTGGGGCTAAACCACAGTTTAAGGTATATTATTCCCTGTTTAAGTCAGTTCTGCAGTGACCACGTGGTCATGTGTAGCTCAGGTGGTAGAGCAGGCCAGCTACTAACCGGAGGGTTGGTGGTTCGATCCCAGTCTGCATGCCAAATATCCTTGGGCAAGATACTAACCCCATGTTGCTCTCCGATGCATCCATCAGATGTGAATGTTAGATAGGCACTAACAGCTTAGAAAAAGTGCTTCTGTGAATAGGTGTGATTGGGTGAATGAATTAGTTGTATAAAGCGCTTTGAGTGCTCAGAGTAGAAAAGCGCTATATAAGAACCAGTCCATTTACCATTTTACCAGTCCACTGCACCTGTCTATGCACCCTTTGGACCAACTTCACAGAGCTATGACGGGAATGCTTATTAGCCATCTGTGTGATCCACACAGACGTGAGACTTAAAGTTGAACGATGGATACTTTGTCTATTATCAAAAGCTTCTGTTGTCTGTAAATGTCTGGAGAAGACTCTGGTGTGCTGAACGTTTAAGTGGTCAGTGAAAGATAAAATGCCAGTTCATTCCATCCCATGCTAATGTTAACTTTGTTTTCCAGGCTCAGGTAGATGAGTTTGAACAGCGTCTGACTGCAGTTCACACACGGGGGCTGGAGAATGTGGAAAGCCCAGAGATGGATGAGGAAAACCAGAAAGCAGGAGTGTCTGCCGAGAAGACAGTCACGCGAACACCTGCGCCCACCAGAGGCCGGCTGAAGTCAAAGCAAGGTCAGGAGTCAGCCTGCTTTGAAGAACCTTGTTGCAGAAATAGTCTGTTTCTCATTTTAGTTACACGATAAATTTTATGTTTATTTTTATTGCAGGTCAAGGAAAGCCTCCAGTTTCAAGATGTGATGACAGTTTTGTCACGCCTCACAAATCTCGCAAGTCTAAGAAGCCTGCAATCACCTTCAGCAGTGATGAGGAGGAGGATGAAGAGGGTGAGTGAAGCCACTTCATTAAGTCACTATTACACTTAATTTGCAAACAGTTTTAATGGGTTTTGTAAGAAATTACTTTTTGCAGAGGGTCAGTTGTTTGGAATCAAAAATTATTATCCTTAAAGGGGACGTGTAGAGCTTTTCCCCTCTTAATTGGTTTTTTTTTTTTTTTTTTCTTCTTTCAATCGTGTGTGTTGGATACTCACCTTATGTTTGCAAGGAGCAGCAAATAACAAAGTTAACTTACGCATCCTATTAAATAAGCTAAAATGCCTTATTTAAAAGGATGATGTGAGGGGCTCGGTAGAAGACCAGTAAGGATAGTTTTGACCTGCGTCATGCAAAGCTACTCTCCCTCTCCAAGAATCAGAATCTGGAGCACACTCAGCCCCCTTTTAATATACATCTGCTGATTTATTTTGTCATCTAAATACATATTTTTAAGGCAATTCATTTTTTTCCCCTTATTAAATCCATTGAATTGTAACATGTCAGATAATAGCAAATAACAGTCGTCTGTTATTTAAGCAGAAACTTTGTCGTCCAGTTCGCTGGATTTTAGTAAAGTGTTTAGTATGCTCTGTTTGTCACTGCAGTGTATTCAATTTGTCTCATTAGCTTGTAAAACATGATTTATAGTACTGCATTGAATCTATGCGTCGTGGGCGATGCCATCATTATTATATTTGTCCTCTGGTGTGTCTGCTCTGCTCCGAGCTGCTTCATGTTGAATTAGAAGTTAATAAACAAAGATTTAATAGCTGTTTGATAAAGTTATGTACAGAGAAAAAAGCACCAGTCAGACCTATGCCAGGTGTTGTGGTTAGGTGAGGTGTGTGTTGCTACAATGTGCAGTGGGATAAGCTGCACTGTAAAGTTGACATAGTGCTATAAATCAAGTGTTACAAATCAATAACATTCTTTGGATCAATACACCAGAGTTCAGAGTGCTTAGACCACTAGACTGAGATTGTGGAGCAGCAGCTGAGACGATTTAAGACTGTGGGACCTCCTTCGGTCTAAAAAGTGAGATGTGCATTGTTGCAGCACTAATCCAAGATCTGTGGATATCTTTGAAGGATTTAATTTTTTAAAAAACTACACGACATGAAAAACTAACCACCATTTCCAGAGAACTGTTATCATCTCCAGTTATCTTATGATTTCCGTGATTAATTAGACAAAGTGTTTCAGGTAAGATTATTTTTTAAGCCTTTGATTAGACTTGAGTTACTGAAACACTTCTGAGTTACAAAAATATATTTTAAAATAATTAGACTTGAATCTATTCCTGAATATTTCTTTTGCGGGTTTTTCAGCTGTTCTTATAGTGCATGGCTGTTCCCAGACATCGTCATTACTCGTCCCACTTCATTATGTTTCAATTTCCTTTTTTCTTTTTTTCCACCTCCATCAGATGCTGTGATGGCAGAGAGCGAGACCCCTAAAGTGACAACACCCATCGCACGCACGTCCCGACGAGCTCGCCTCAGAAACTGACTCTGAGTGTTCTCGTTTTGTTTTTTAAATCTTATTTCTGTGTATCTTTGGAAATACTTTTATCTGTAATGAAATATTTTACTTGTTGGTTTTTATTTTATTTTTATTCTTTTAATATTGGTACTTGGCACCAATCTAAACTAGGCATGATGATGTGTAAAGACACAAAATCAAGTAGGCTTTTAATAAACCTGGTTCTGTTTTTCATTAAAAAAGAGAGAAAGAAACCTCCCTGTCTCAGTTTTATTCCTCTGCTCAAATGTGTGAAGGCTTGCGAGTCCGCCGGGTTATGTCGAGTAAATTTATGGCATCATTACAAACAGCTTTGAATGTCTGCTTGTATCATGTTTGGACAGCGGTGTTTAATGGGCTGCCACAGCTTGCCCAGACAGTATTACTACCCCACATGGTTCCCTACTTCACCTTCCTCAGCTCTCTTTTCCTTTCATATGTTGTTTTCAACAATTTCAGGTTTCAGACTTTCTCTGATGACCACATTCCTCGCCAGTAAGCATGTTTTGTTTTTTAGTTACAATTGCATTTTATTTTTTTCTCTTGTTCTGTCTGACACATTTGCTGTTGCCTAGTTGGCCGCCTCTGTTCTCCTGTAATCAATCTCTTTTGTAGGTCTCCCTCTGCTCTCTGCCTGGTGCTTTTCTCCATCCCTTTCTCTTCCTCCTACTCTCCCCTGCCTACTTTTCTTCCAGCGCTCCTCTCTCCACTGACATCACACACAGTAGTTTAACCCCCCTCCCCTCCTCCTCCCCCCTGCCTCATCACTAATCTCTCCTTTTCGCCTACTCCCTCTCCCACACATTGTCCTCTCCGAAAACATGAGAGGGGTGCGTTTTTCTGTATGTGCGATTTGATACGTTATGTAAAGACACTTACCAGCAGCAGGATGATAACAATGTGATTGCAAAAGCGGCTCAGTTTTTATCCGAGGACAAATTATGGTTTAAATGTATTCAGTGGGTGCTAAGTGTGCAAATAGAAGTAAATGTTTAGTTTTTAAACTTTAGTTAGTACTGTGCACAGATGAATTTGTCTTGTTTGTGAAAGATTAAGACTGAAACAACTGATATCTGATCTCTGAGGGGGTTTATTTACTTGAAATAATCACAGGCTGCTGACCTTTAAGGTCAATGCATTGGATTGCGCAGCTCCTGATGGTGTTGTAATTTGTCGGCAGGGGGTCCGACAGCAGATGGCACTGACAGACTGTAACTAACCCAACAGAGAGGGGAGGTCAGTGCATGCTGGGAAAGACCACGGAGACAAAGGAGAGAGAGGGTGGCTAATATGCACAAAGAGTGTTGTCACCACATGGGAAAGGTATAATTCAGATTAAGTCGTGACTGAAATATGCGAAGCTTTATAGCCACTGGTCACTTTTGACAAGGCATCAGCTGAATGCAGCCCTCTGACCTCAGCTTAGGCTGAGGCCAGTTGGTTAACATGGTCCAAACTACACAGTCACCTTGGCAATGACAATGACTCTACAAGGCTATGACATCACTCCAAAGAAAAAAATGAGGAGGAAGATGATGTGGGGGTGGTGGTGCTTGGGGGCGGAGGGTGTCTCTGGCTCTACAAAACCTCTGCAGCATCCCAGCTGATGCCCCAGCATTCAGCCACTGCCAAAGGGACAGACGCAAGAGGAAGAAAATCATCCCTCCAATTCCATCAGTGAGCGAAGGCGAAGAATAGGAGGAGCCAGTCGAGTGAGATAGTGATGCTCCCAGCAGGTGCCAACAAGTGAGAGGTAGCTGAGCGACCGAAGGAGATGGAGAAGAGTCTGTAATAGCAGAAGACACCAAGAGCTTTGAGAAACAACCAAACAACAGGTGAGTGCTCTTAAATTTCCTCTTTCATAGTTACGTTAGAATTAGCATATCCTAAAGAATGTAAAATAAAATCTTGCATTACATAAAAGAAAAATCGCTACACAGTAACTCCAGACAGTGTTTTTTGATATCTGTAAAAATAGAGAGAATTAACATTTCAGAAGCTCTTTATTCATAATTCTAATATTTCAATTTATTTATTTTTATTAATTTATTTTTAAAATTTAAGATGCTGCAAAAATGAAATGTTTTTTCTCTTCAAATAACAATTACAAATGTCAATTTTATTTCCTAAGATTCATGAATTTGAGTTCTTTTTGACCTCGATTTACTACCAGTTGCCTTCAGTTAGATGCCCCGTGCATACATTATATTTGCTGTGCATATTTTACTTGCGTCACTTGTTACTGCGCAGCAATGTTTATCTGTGAACACACAATAAAAGATGTGTTTTAGACACTAAATTGTCAAATAAACAATCTGTGGAGTATTAGTGGAGATTCAGTATTTATATCAAAATATTTACATTAAATAATGTAAATTTTTTTTCCAGGATTTCGTCAGTGTTTGAATCTTCTGAGCCGGTGTGATTCCAGTTATTCCTGCTCCTCATCCTCATCTGCTGCCATGCTGTGCCCTGTGCTGCTTTGTGCCGCTCTGCTCCTCCTGACTCCCCTGGAGATCACAGAGGCTCGTGCTTTGCATCCTTCTCCTGATGCTGTGCAGGTACAGGAGGAGATTGGAGTGGATGTGAAGGGCTGGATTTAAAAAAAAAAAAAAAATAGATTGAGGAGAATTCAGAGTGAATCAAGGAGAGTCCACAAAGGATGGGAGGCAGAACAGGAAAGAATAAGCAGAGAGAGAGTAATGAAATGTATCACTGATTGAATTATTGTCCCTTGTATACTCCCCGACAATTAAATTTCATCATCTTCTACTTCTTTTTTTCCACTGTGCAGTTTGTGGAGCAATTTCTGGAACGCTACAATGACCTTCTGACCCTTGACGACCTGGAGAACATGCTCAACAGCCAAGCAGAGGAGCAGTCCACCCTCTCCTCCGGGTCCAAAGCTGCTGAATACCCCAAATGGGCTGATGCACAAACTCAGCCCGAGACCCCCTGGCTCCGTCTGCTGAAGGGCACCCTGGCCAACCAAAAGCGAGCAGAACCGGACCGGTCACGGAGGGGGTGGAACCGGGGATGCTTTGGCCTGAAATTGGATCGGATCGGGTCTATGAGTGGACTGGGCTGTTAGTGGAGACAGAGGAGGAAACTAAAGACTGCTTACATCCTTCTTAGATTATTAGGAAACACACATGCATAGGCATTCACCTGCAGAGAAGGATGTTTACATGCGTGTAGTATGGTGTAAACTTACAGTGCTGCTAATGTGGTTTCATCCAGTGTAGATCAGATGCTTCACAGTTTATTCCATATCTAAATGTTAACCTGAATATTAGAACATGTGTGCTGTGTTTACATCAAATGATCACCATCAATTTCTGGGCTTATTTTTCAAGTAATTTAGCATTTTCCGTATTTCTAGCTTTGTCTGCAACTCTGTAAATGTTTAGACCTTTTGTGGACAGGTGATTTTGTTTAAAAGCAGCCGTAATAGATGTGGATAGTCAAAAAATGATGGCATCAGAAATTTCTGCAATTTATTTTTGTTTACTTATGATTTGCATGAATAAATGGATTTGACATTTGTGGCGTTCTGGGTTTTTTTTGTTTTTTTTTACTTCAACCCCGCATAAAATCCAGTTCCTTCCTTGCATTAAAAAGCCCACATGGTTCATTCTGTATTCACACACGTCATCTCAATTTGTCCTTCAAAACAGAGCATCAAATTCTCATGACAGATATAATAACTCTTCTAAATTATTTTTTCTCATGACTGTTGGAGGAAGTTCATTTCTTCCCTCGTCGTTCTGGCAAAAGCGGTCAACATTTGAAGATCGGCTGCAGCGTCCAAAACTGTTTTTATTCTGGCATTACAACAAAGTTCCCAGGGAAGAAAAACAAATGCTAATTTTTTTCCCTATAAGCTTAAATAGAATTAGATTTAACATGCTTACAGAATTAGATGGCGTGAATGCATAAAATAATCTGTGTAGTAACAGAGTTGTAAAAATCGACATATTTTAGGGACTAACATACAGTAAGGATGTTCATTGTTAAGTATATCAAATCTAACAGTCGACACTATGACGTAATTTGCTGGTAATGCACAAATTTGTGAGGAGCTCATGTAGTACGCAATAAAAACATGTTAGGTTTTCACTGTGTCCTAAAATTCAAGGTCCTCCAAACCAGCTGCAGATTTAGAGAAACTTGAAAATGTTTTATAATGGCACATCACTGCTTACTAACATCTAGAAAATCATCAGAGCCTAAACAGCTGACTGAAAATTAATGGCCAGCATTTCTCTGGTTCCACCTGTTTTCTGTTTTTCACACATTGAGGGACTACAAATGTTTGAATCTTCAAAAGTCAATTTGAAGATGTTGATCAAGGCTCTCAAAAACTGAGAGAAATTGTTATGACCTTTTTATATTTTTTCACAATTTCCTAACATTTAAATAAATGTAGATCTCTATAAACATATTCTGCCTGCCACAGCCTTTCACTTACCCAGAAAACCTACAAGTGATTCTAATGGGTATATTTTCTTCTTTTGGCTGCCGTTCATCTGCCTCCATCGCACCCTATCCCACAGCATCTTCCTCTCTCACACCAACCTTCTGTCATCCCTAAACCACCTCTGAGGTCTCCCTCTTTTCCTCCTGCCTGGCAGCCCCCTCCTCAACATCCTTTGTCCAATACATCCACTGTCCCTCCTCTGCACATGTCCGAACCGTCTCAGCCTTGCTTCTCTAACTTTGTCTCCAAACTGCTCGACCTGAGCTGTCCCTCTGAAGCATTCATTTCTAATCCTGTTCATCTCAGTCACTCCCAACAACAAAATCTCCATTACTATAAATGATTCTATTGATTATAATAAAGTAAAACACACCAGCTATGACTTTGGTGAATGGTAGATTAAGCATGAAGTGACACGGCGGTGTGGTGGTTAACACTGGGTCTGGGGCCTTTTTGTGTGGCGTTTGCATGTCCTTCTTGTGGCTGCATGGGTTCTCTGGATACTCTGGCTTCCTCCCACAGTTTAAAAGACATGCATTTTAGGTTAACTGGTAACTCAAAATTGTGGGTGTGAATGTCTGTATCTCGTCGTTAGCCCTGAGATAGACCGGAACTCTGTCCAAGGCGTACCACACCTTTTGACCTATGACAACTGGATAAGCTCCAAGTCCCATTGTTTTTAAGAAACTGGATGTATGGGTGGATGATTTTTTCATAACATGGTGTTTTGCCAAAGGTTTTCATTCAGGGAGGATGCTTGGAGAAAGCTTTAGTTGACTTATACTCACGTTTGAGGCCATTGTCTTACTGGAAATTCCAATAATTAACAGGCGTTAAAATTACTCCCTGAGAGAATGTCTCTTCTTGTAACTCGCCTGATATATAAAGCATAAACTATGGCAGCAACACAGATTTACCACTCCCAACAGCAGCAAAGCACCTGGACAACAGGGCAGAGCCATGTCTGTGCTTGACTGTTAGGATCGTGTTGTTCTAATTATAAATGGCTTTTTTTCTACGGCATGCTCCTGATTTATGAGTACAAACTGGTCCCATAAGTCTCCTCATTTCAGAACCCTGCTAGCATACCCCAAACTCTAACCTTTGCTAAAAAAAAAGTTATGTTTTTGTTGTATGTTCACTGTTCATCAGCCTTATACGTGGAATCTTACAGTCTGTATGGAGACGTAAGTCTTGCCTGAATCCTCTTGTAGAAATTTGGTTTCTTTGGAGGGTTTAATGAAATAATTTTAAGACTGTCCCTTTTCTTTTTCATCTGAGCTTGACCTGGTGGCTGCTTGAACCACAACACAAGATGGCAGTATGAATTTCCTCTTGTTCCTCTGCTCGTTGCCACACACAGCTGCTCTTTGGACTTTGCACTGTGCTTTAAGGAGACAAATTGTACAAACGTAGCTGAAGGCCTCTCCTCCCTGCAGACGTGCCTGCATGCTGATCACTGATGTGCAGTTGATACAGTTTGTTTCCCGCTGCTGATAAAATAAACTTGAACAAAAAAAGAGCCTGTTTACAGTAGATACTCTAGTTTAAAGTTCCTGTTCAAACACATTTCTCAGTTCTAGCTGAGTAATAACTCACGTTTCTCTTAAGTAAAACAGTCCTTTCCACACTTGTTTTACTCCGTGGCTGTGTGGCTGCTGCCTGTCTACAGTGGGTCGAGTTTAACTGTTGTAATATGAAAAGAACATGTGATCTGAGTGAGGCAGCATTTACAGTACAGACATGGCCCAAGTGTTGACTAGGCAGCTTGTGTCTAATCTTAGCCTGACCTTTACTTCCCCTCTTTGACCTTAAGCTGCAAAGCAGAGGCCAAGACTGGCATGCATGCACTCGGGGTGGTGGTAGTTCAGCTATGCCTGAACTGTTGGACAGAAGTCATAAAACAAACCATCACTGTCCAGCTGTGGTGCAGAACGACACGTCTGCAGGTCTGCTGCTGACCCTGTGGGCAGCTGAGTTGGAAAATAAAAGTTACTAAGTATTACAATTTTATTCAGTTAGACCTGCAAAGTGTTGCAAGTTCAAATGCTTCTCTGGTGACAAGATGCCATGCCAGGTTTGGATTCACTATCAGGAGTGCTGGCTGCTAAGGCCCAGTATAGTGGCAGGGGGTATTAGTGAGAGATTGGGACTGACTGGCCTTATGGTTTAAAGTGACACCCTCATTATTTGGATTTATTTTTAATATATCTTGACCTTCTTTCTTTTCTGTGTCGACACTGTTGCCATAAAAAGACAAAAACGTACTTAAAAAAAAAACAGATAACAACAGTGAAAACAGTTAAGCACCGACAAAATAACCTGCCTCCCAATGACGCGTTTCATCGGTTACCAAATAACCTGATAAGGCCAAAATTCAGCTGAGTAAATCTACCCCTGTGCACATGCGCGCTGTGATCATGTGCTCACGTTAGGTAGCCAAAGTTCAACTTTTGACTTCTGCTGAAGGGATGGAGCAGCAGCAAAAGCAGAGTAGCAACAGAGCAAAGGGTCATGGTCTTTGGACAGTAAATGTCACAGCCATGAAGGAGAGATTTGATCCCTCGTTTGCTCTCTCTGTGTGTCTGTATTTACTGAGAAGGTCAGAGAGAGACCCCTCTCTTTTTTCAGTCCACTATCTGAGGACTCTAATATGTGGGTATCTATATCTGGTGCTTTTAAAAGTGGAAACACAAAGCAGGCCTGATGGCACAGGCTGCTGGAATAATGAAAAATGAGTTAAACATTTCCCAGATTCAGGCCTTTAATGCGCAGCAGAGCTTAGGTCATAAGACCAGAGCTTTTTAAAATAAAGTTGCAGCGGCCACTCTGCATGTCTCTGTGCATCTGACGACCTTGACATTCAGACGGGGCGGGGCGAGGAGTGGTCACCATTGATGGGGGCGTGGCTGCACACCTCGGTCAATCATAAAACACGCAGCTTAACTTTGCTCTTCCCCACTCACATCCGGAGTCCCAAGACAGGCAGAGCCCCTTCACAAACGGTAAATGCCTTCAAATAATTTATTGGCTTCAGGCTGCATGACTCAACGCGCTGATTTAGATCACCTGGAAAAATCTGCACGAGCTTAATTGTGCCCAATTTTAAAGCACACGTGGTCATAAAGTCAAAAGAGACTCACTTTACATCATCGTTACGTTTGAAGTTTAGCAGGACAAGAGATTTAACATGTTTATTAAGTCATTTATGCTTTTAGTTTTGCAAAGTCTGAAGTTTTTTTTTTCCTCGATGCAGATTAGCTTTTTACTTGGACTGTGATCACAGATAGCTTATCAGTAGAATACTTTTCACATGTTATTCTTGAAGTTGTCTTCACTTATCTTAACCTGCAGTCCAAGCAGCTATCATCAACTTAATGCTAATAAAGTACCTCATAAATTTCGCAATGCTACCTTTTTCCCCCTCTCATTTTTCCTTCCAGAGGACTAGACCAACCCAGGCAAAATGGTGAAAGTCGGTATCAATGGGTAAGAATGATCATCCCCTTCACTTCCTCTAAATCTTTCTAATTAAACCAAATGAGCAACACACACTGAGGTTGAGCTTTGGACTTTTCTTTGCAACTCCCACCACCACATCCCTCTCATCAGTGGGGAATGATTTCCACGCCGCTGTCTTGGCTCAGGTTTCCACGCTTGTTAAAGTTTGTTTTACGAACTCCTGTATTAAAGAATGCAGGTATTGTGCAAGATGCTATCCAAGTGTATGGGATGATGTGTGATTATTTAAACGAGGGCCCAGTCCAGTACACTGCAAGTCTGCAGTTCAGTGCACTTTAAGGATTAATGCATAACATTTCACATCATTCAGTATTGGGGAACAGCTACATAAAACTTGTCTCAGGCTGGTCTTCTGTCCTGTCACTTTACTGTAGGGGCTATTTCTAAAATTAGCCTTCAAAAAGGGTTTTTTCTCTTCTACAACCTGCTGTGTTATTTAAATGGTGACAGCCGGCTGTTCTCATGTTCTTGTTGATCTTAAATAGCCAGTGCCTTTGACCTCGGGGTCATCAGCGAGTGAAAGGCGACCTATGTAACCTAAATGTCAATGAGCGCACGTGTTCTGACGCGGATCTACGCATTTGTTTTCAATAAATTGTCATCCACCCGCCTCTCTTCCTGGTCTCTCAGGACAGAGTATCTATGCGCCCGGAGTTTTGGACCTGTGGTTAAAAAGTAACCCTGCTGTTGTTCAAACAGTGCACTGCGTAACCAGGATTACCACATTGGAGGTTAATTTCGACTTTAGCCTCTCAGAGAGAAAAGCACACACCCCCCTCAGCCCCTCCTCTTGAACCCTGGCCTTTCTACTGTGGTGTCAGGTCTTCTGGGGAGATTTCGCCCCACACAAAAGAAAAATCTGAACTGTTACAGGGAAGCCTCTGACTAAATATCAAACTCTGCTCTGATTTATTATTATTTTTAAATCTATTTTCGTATTTATAATCTTAACAAGCGCCTTCATTTCACCGAAACTCAAAGACGTGACTGTAGTCAGTTTTAATGTGGTGTGATGTCTCCACCTACTGGCCAGAATGAGAAACGCCTCTTGTTCATTTTTCAGATTCGGCCGCATCGGTCGTCTGGTGACCCGTGCTGGTTTCCACTCCAAGAAGGTGGAGATTGTCGCTATCAATGACCCCTTCATCGACCTGGAGTACATGGTCAGTCAAGGAGGAAATGAAAGGAATATAAGGCGTTAGCTCGAACTCACCACAAGCTTTGTATGACTGAATGTTAGAATAACATAATTCTAGTAAAATTATTTGTCAAATACTTGTTGGATTTTTTTTTTTTCTTCCATTTCCAGTAAGTATGAATTTCATCATTTTAGCAAACTGGGTAAATTAAATATAAAATGAGGGCTTTTGGAGCCAGGAACACACACTTCACTTATTCTCCCCCCCAGTTTTTGTGAAGCCTGTCTAAAAAGTTCTCCTTATCCCCTCTCTAGGTCTACATGTTCCAGTATGACTCCACCCATGGCCGCTACAAAGGCGAGGTGAAGGTTGAGGGAGACAAGCTGGTCATCGATGGACACAAAATCACAGTTTTCCACGAGTAAGTTGAGTTCGCCTGTCATATTTGTATAAGCTATTAATTTGTGTAATGGTTTCAGAGATAACTCCTATTTTCTTTCCTCAGGAGGGACCCCGCCAATATTAAATGGGGTGAGGCTGGTGCAGAGTATGTGGTGGAGTCCACTGGTGTGTTTACCACAATTGAGAAGGCCTCTGTAAGTACTAAATCATGTAAAATGTGAATGCAGAAAAAGGTAGTATGCTATATGTGATGTGCAAAAAGAAAACTGAATGATTTCAATGCGATCCTGCAGTCTCACTTGAAGGGTGGTGCCAAGAGAGTCATCATCTCTGCACCCAGTGCTGACGCTCCCATGTTTGTCATGGGTGTCAACCACGAGAAGTATGACAAGTCCCTCAATGTTGTCAGGTAAGAATCTTTTTGGTATATTTGGAGATGAATGAGTTTTTGCTGCCAAAATCACAGATTTAGGAATATATTTTGAACACAATGAATAACAACTACACATCTGTTCTAATGAAAGCTGTGACAGTCTTTACTGATCTTGCATTTATAATTAATTTCATTCATTTAAAACATTTAATTTTAAAATTAAAACTTGACTGATGTTCGTTCTCTGTAGCAATGCTTCCTGCACAACCAACTGCCTGGCACCTCTGGCCAAGGTCATCAATGACAACTTTGGCATCATTGAGGGCCTGATGGTAGGAATTCATACACAGCACTTAAGCAGTTTTGAAGAAATTATGTTTAAGTTACATTTTTAATTGTCCTCCTATTTTTATTTTTCTGTTTGTCTATTAGAGCACAGTTCACGCCATCACTGCCACCCAGAAGACTGTGGATGGTCCCTCTGGCAAGCTGTGGAGGGATGGCCGTGGCGCCAGCCAGAACATCATCCCCGCTTCTACTGGTGCTGCCAAAGCTGTCGGCAAAGTCATCCCTGAGCTCAATGGGTGAGTGCAAATAAAACACTACTCTAATGTACAATTTAAAACAATATTTTGCTTTGTAATGCTCCAGTACTCAAGTGAAACATTTTATTTATTTTCCCCCAGCAAGCTGACTGGCATGGCCTTCCGTGTGCCCACCCCCAACGTGTCAGTGGTTGACCTGACAGTCCGTCTGGAGAAACCAGTGAGTATCACACGTGCAATTTACAAAATATTGATCTAGAAATTTCAGTTTTTAAAATGGGTGGATGACTTTGATTTTAAATTCAGATTTACAAATGTGGTTCACCTCCTTGTGTTTTTTTTTTTTTTTTTTTTTTTAATTTCTTTAAAAATGAAAATATAACTGCTTTGCTTTTTCAGGCCAAATACGATGACATCAAGAAGGTTGTGAAGGCTGCCGCTGATGGACCCATGAAGGGCATTCTGGGATACACAGAGCACCAGGTACGCCCTAAACTTTGTCACTTCATGGCTACATTTTGTCTGTGGATCTCGTTGCTGATGTGCCACACTCTTCTCCCCGTCCTAAAGGTCGTGTCCACAGACTTCAACGGCGACTGTCGTTCATCCATCTTTGATGCCGGCGCTGGCATCGCCCTCAACGACCACTTTGTCAAGCTGGTCACATGGTACGCCTTCAACACTGGTTACTTTCAATGTCTTTCTATTTATTGCCAGTGTTTCCTGCTAACCTCTCCCCTCTTTGCCAGGTATGACAATGAGTTTGGATACAGCAACCGTGTCTGCGACCTGATGGCCCACATGGCTAGCAAGGAGTAAACTTGGCTGTCGCTGAACTGTCGCATAGCCCACATTCTTCTTAGTCCTGAGTTACAAATGTACAAAAAGGCATTGTATTCTCTGTGACTCTGGTTTCGTCATGTAGCCATCCCCCATAATACGCCTGAGGAAAGGTCCACATAGAGCAAAAGAAGATTTAAATTGGAGACCAATGCTTTTCTTTTTTTTTTTTCTTTTCTATTTTTCAAATTCCCTGTTCTGTTCTTGGGTTTGGAGAAAAGGTGTGAATGTATTTGCTTGTCTGTAGTACTGAAGTACTGCAGTGGTGGAATAAAGTCCTTCGTTTGTGAGATTCAGTCTCCTGTTCCTCCTTTATATCTGAACAGAAATGTATGAAGGCTGATCTGGAGGAGTAGATTAGTTATTTACTGAAAGGAAAATGAGCTTAAGTGCTGTTCCTGATTTCTGACAAGACATTAACATTTAAGTATATAAAGGTGAATTCAGTTTCATAATAACAGAATCTTTAGTTTTAAACAAAGTTGTGGGTTTTTTTTTTTTTTTTTTTTTTTTTTTTTTTTTTTTGTCCATTACTGAAATCAAACTCTGGAACACGGAGGAGCTGCTGCGCAGCCCTGAGAGGATATCTGATGGGTTAAAAAAAACTGTGCAAAATGTTTGAAATAAAAGATGAGGCCAATGTTAGGACTGGTACTTAATGTACCTCAAATGGTGAGGTCAGTGAATATGATGGGACACACAAGCAGGTGCAGAAGTGGAGAGGATCACCAAAAATCCTATCTAGGAGTTGAGGTGAGATCTGGTGACTGTAGAGGACATAGTGTAACCTTATTCATTCTTTTACACTTGCTAAAGCATCTGTATTCTGAAGAGAAACATGTGCACCATCACTACTCCTTGAATGAATTTTGTTTCAGTATGACAAAATGACTTGAAAGCACTCATATGAAGCGTGGATTGATTTATTTAAATAATTAAATAGTTGTTCTGCTGGAAGTCTGGCTCCTCTGGTGCCATCCTGGAGGATGGTAAGGCCTCAGAAAGCAGCTGCTGTGATGCCTTTTGGATCCAGGATAAATCATCGAGGATGTGGACACCCAGACTCCACCTGTGCACCTCTGACATAGACCTGATCCTATTACAGTGGCATTAATAGCTCTGGATTGCCTTTTTTTTTTCAGACCTCTTGTTTGTCAGTCTTTCACAAAACTGAGGAATGTGAGGAGAACCCGAGCCAAACAATGCACAATATAGCTATACTAACACATCATTCAGCTAAGATTATGAAGCTCTTTCCTGAAATCTGTCTCAGCAGGTCGGTGACACCTTCTCCTAACCTCAAACTAAACCCATCTATGATGGGGAACAAAATTCATGATTCTCTTTTTTTAAAACCAAAGTTTGTCTACAGATCACAACTCAGTATGTCAGGAGAAATCACTGTACTTTCTGTATGTAATAATAAAGTGTTTGATTGCGAACTGCAAATTTATTTTAATAAAAGCGATGGACAAGTGGTACGAAAATACAATGCAAAGTTAGCCCTGCCTGACCCTGTCTGCTCTCATGCACAAATATCTGAAAACCTCTGTGTTGCCCTGTGATTTGGATGACTTTAAAATTTATACTTTAAGATGTTAGAGTTACAGTGTGATAAATGATGTTAAAGGATCTTTTAAGTTGTTCTGTTGTCATAAATTCTCAGTCTCACTGGTTGTCTGGAAGAAGCACCATGTAACTGATCCACCGAACTCCTGTTTCTGTTGTAAAAATAAAAAAAAAAATATATATATATATATATATTTATTTAAAAATACAAAGCTTTTATGTTTTTTCCCTCTTCCCTGGTGTCTCCCCTGAAGCATAAAGCACCCCTGCATGTCAGTAAGTTTGTGTCTTTTGTCTCCTTTGCACCTCCCATCTGTCCTAAAGGGCCATCCTCCCCTCAGGGATGCCTGAGGTAATGGGACTTATTAACCCCACACAGTGCTCCACTCAGGTGATTTAGCTTTATGGTCACATTGAAAGATAGTGGGTTACACAGAGGAGGTGTTTTTATTTATTTTTTGCTACTATAGTGTGATAAGGTAACATAAACACCAGTAATTTTAGGCATGTAACTGGCGAATTGGATAGCAGTCTTCTTGTTTAACTCTCCATCAGATTTAATAAGAATAAACAAACATGCTGAATTACTCTAAAAAAATAAATAAATAAAAAACTGGACTAATTCTAACTTAAATTTAAATGACCGCAAAACAGTGAAAGCGTGATTTCCAGGTCTGACGTCACGGTTCAGTCCAGTTTCACTAAATCCTCTAATGTTTTTTGTTTGGAGCTGTGGCTAATGATTTCAAATGTGAAGAAGAAAGCAAACAGTTAATTAAGGCTCCTCTATTCGCGTATTTACGGCAGACGGATCTTCCAATCCCGCAGCGCTCTCTCCTGCCTGCGGTCACAGCTTGTTGCCAGAACTTCAGTAACGCGGAGACGCTGGATTTCTTTCTTATTCACTCATGCTCTGCGGCTTTTTCTTCATTTATTTTACATTTATTTTGCAAAGCATCACGCTGAGGCGCACGTCCGGTGTTCTGTAGTCTTCTTCCAAATCCATCTGTCCTGATTTAGGCTGTTTTTTTTTTCTGTGGATCGTCAGAGAGCACTGATCCATCTGCCGACGTTAAGACCTTTGGGCTTTAAGGATAAGATTCTTATTTATAAACAGTTATATAACCAAGTGAACGGGGCCATAGGCGTTTTACGCACACGCCGTTCCTGGATGTCAGACTTCTTATTATCTATATTATAACAATATTCTGTTGTAGCAAGCCAGTTCCTGTCCGTGTTCATGCCAGATCTGCAGCGATTCAGTTTTCCATACCATAGCATGAATCCTTTGTTGGGGGCCAACGCGCATCTCCAACAGCATCCGCAGCAGAACCAGGCGCCCGGACACCCGGACTCTCCCTCAGGTCTCCTTCCCGACGCTGTTTTCGGTGCACCGGACCCGGCTTCCCTTCTGCTGGGTGAGCAGCCCGGCTCGGGGCCTGACTTCACCGCACCCTCGCAGTCTTCACCTTATCTCCATCACAGCAGCCACTATCAGCACCGCCCTGTGCCGCATCCCCCTGCTGCGATGGCTCTCAGAAACGACCTGGGCTCCAACATCAGCGTCCTCAAAACTCTCAACCTGCGCTTCAGATGCTTTTTGGCTAAAGTGCACGAATTAGAGCGCAGAAATAAGATTCTGGAGAAGCAGCTCCAGCAGGCGCTGGACGCCAACAAGGGCTGCAAAGGTGGATGCTGTGAGAACCAAGCGCACACCCAGGAGGTAAGCGTGCAGACGGGATTTGTCGGAACGATACAGCTTAGGCCCGGCTCCCTGCCCTTCCACAACACCAACAACTCGGCCAGGAGGCCTACGACACTGTTCACAACGCCTCTCGCGCCAGCCCTGCCACCTGCAGCCTCTGAAAACTCGAGTGCAACACAAACAAATGCCGCTTGCAACCCAGCCATCACCATCAGCCTATCCTCCCCCCGTGTGGACTCCCCGGGATCTGGCTCTAAAACGGGAACTAACAACAGCACAGGTCCGGGAGCCTCCACCAACCCTCCTCCACGGTTCCTTCCGGGCACAATCTGGTCTTACAACCACACCCGCAAGTTCGGCCCCGGTGCTGAGCGTCTGACCAGCCCAGGAGTATCCTGGGTGCACCCGGATGGAGTTGGTGTCCAGATTGACACCATCACCCCCGAGATAAGAGCCCTGTACAATGTCCTGGCTAAAGTGAAGAGGGAGAGAGATGAGTATAAACGCAGGTAAATGGACCAAACCTTTTATTGCAGTTCCTTCAGGGCCATTTAAAAAATAAATAAATCTTGTGATTGCTCTGTAGCTTTATTGAGTGTATGTAATGCTCTACTTTGGAGAAGTGAGCAGAACAGCTGCAGACCAGCTGTCTCCTGCTACACCACAGAGTCAGCACAAAAACTCTACATCGATCACTTCAAGCCTGGAACTGCATTCATCACATGACTAACCACAGAGGCAGGTGCTGCTGCTACAAATACACTAAAAAATATTAACACCTCAGGGGACAAACATGAAGTAGAATCAAGGTCAAAGCTTAGTGGTCGTCCTCTGTGCAGCCAAACATTTAGCTCAGTTTGTACACATTTTATGGGTCAGATGCCAACATCAGTATCAGCTTTTAGAGTTACATATTAGCAAATATTATTTAAATAATACACATAAACACCCATTCTTTTATGTTAAAAGAGAAGATAATGTCTCATTGTTTATTATCTTTCCAAGAATGTGTTGTTGTAGATGTCCTTACACAAGTGCTGCAGACATTTATCTGAGTGTTTTTAAACTGTGGAGTCTGAGCTGGACAAACTGTGCGATGACACCATTTTCTAAAGAAAAAAAATGGCCCCATCTTTGTTTTTTTTTGTCACATTATGTTCTGCAAGAAAATATTAGCAGGTTAGTATATTATTTGGATTTTATTAACATGTGGTCACTCATATGGAGAGCCATCATGTTTTATGCTGAAAGGCAGTAATGATTTTATCTAGAGAGAAGTTCAGAGAGGAAATGTGAAAATAGAATTCAGGATTGTATTTTTGGATATTATGTCGAGACTTATTACTTACAGCCTCATTTACCAACATTTAAGTGAACTAATTATTTATGGGAGATTTGGCTATGAGCCCCATTTCAAGTAAGAACCAATCTTTTATGTTGAACATTTACTGGTTGTAGCTTATCAACAATCAACTAAATATCTGAGGGTTTTGATGCAGAACAACAAGCATCAACTCTTATTCTGTGAAAGTGAGATGGGTGAGTAGAAGCGGATTAACCGTTGCTGAGAATATGAGATCGTGTAATCCACAGTTGCTGCTGTGAGCTCATGCGACTTTATCTGATGACATCACCAGTTCAAATATGGATGCTTTGATCTCCATTTTAGAAAGACAGCTGTCTGTGTATGTGGCCAATCACTTAATCGCTAATATGGAACAATGTGATTGGTCTTTTCTCCAGAAAGCTTAGCAATAACATCTAAAACTGCATAAATCCTGTTGTAAATTTGAAGTTTCTCCAACAGCTTTGGTGGATTGTGTATTATTTGTAATTATTTGTTAACTCCAAAAGGTCCTTTGCGCATTCATCATTAAATTCCCTCAGATTATATCCAATTGAGCAGCCATGCATTCTTCACAGCGGAGATCCTGAGCACAGTATAGTGGGCTCTTTGTGTATGAAGCACATTGACGACTTTAACAATCCAGAGAGTGTGAGACAGATGAGACGCTTGCTTTCTCTGTCTGTAGAGACACTAGTGTGCGTCATTTCCCAGCCTGCTGTCCAGACATATATACATTTTATTTGTGAATTGAGGGGTTTCACACACTTTGTCCCTCTCAGTCTTTTCCTCCCCTAATGAGTTGTTTTGAGGGGTCTCTGCAGCCCCCTTCAGTCAGGACAAATGAGGACGTCACAAAATGTTTCTTCATGCGAGACTTATTCTCTCAGATTCAGGCTATTACATAGCTTTTAAAATATTAATACCATTTTATAATGTAATGCTTGTTATCTTATTTTTATTATATCTGTTTTAGAACCTTTACTGCAACCTAAAGCAGCTTGTGGTGTATTTTAATTTTCAGACTTACCCTCCTCTAGCTCTCTGCACTGTTCTTTTATTTTTTTCAAGGACAACTGTCTCTCCCCCCGTTACCCTCCTTCTGTCACTGCCAAAAAAAACCCTCTCTCTGCCAACCACACGCTCTAGCTCATATTTTCTTTCTCTTTTAAAACCGACACAGTCGCACCTTTTCTTCCTTTCTCACACTCTCTTCCTTCCACTGCGCACCGTCGTCCTCTCTATACTCCATACTGTATCTGCAATGCAGCATGCACTGCAAGATGTAACTGGTGGAGGGGGGCTTGGCTTGCAGAAGGAAGTGCCTCTCAGTTTTCTGTGCGCGCTCTCCTTACCAATCTAACAAGCACCTGCTATGACAACAACAACCCCTGTTTCATGACTCAGTTTATTTCAGATTTAGTATTCCCTGTAGGGATTCTTGTACTGCAGCATTCTGCATTTTAAACAGCTTTTTTATAAGAGGCTGCAGACTGCAGTGAGTGAAATTCCCCTTGTGGTATGAAATCACAGAAATTGTGATCACATACGCAGTAGTCTCTGCTCAGGCTTTTAAATGTGTTAAAGATCAGATTCACGGGCACAATGGTCTGAGATGCATCAGCGAGTTGGCCTGTGAGGGATCGGTGATTCACTCAGTCGAACACCTTTTTTATTATCTATAATATAACTGCAGTAAACTGATTTTAGTGTGAGACTCAAACACTTAGACTGAAATCTAGTTGTGCTTTTTTGTGCAGATAAATGACAGCCTATCTACTTAATTTGAGCGCTCCAAGTCTCATTCACACAGTACTTTTATCTGTGCCTAAGCATTTTTATCAAATATTTACACCCACACTAACTTGGGGTTCAGTATCTTACCCAAGGATACTTCAAGACATGGACAGGAAGAGCTGAGGATCAATTTACTGACCTTCCTGGACCATGTCCACCTTTAAAAAAAAAAGAAAAGAAAAAAAGATGTAATGTAAATTTTGATGATTTAGAAATTAAAAATTTGTTTATGGGACGGATTCCAGTGGAGATAGAAAATATTTTCAGGTTGTCTGTATCAGGACAACCATCCCATTCACTTATTATAAAATAACAATATTTCATACAGTAATTAAATTGGTGAAATTGATGAATCCAAAGGGTCAAAGGTCAGCTTCACTGTAACAATGTAATACTCTGCAAAAACACTTTTCTGGCCATTAATCAACACCAAAACCAAGACGATGACCATGTTTCACATTTAGTTTGAAACAAATTGGAGACTCCAAACAAACTGGAGATGCTAATACAGCTTTACTTACTTTTACTACATGTCTGGTCACACATATGCTAGTTATTTTAGGCATTTTGCCTGGAAACTGGGAAGACTGAGCAAAGGGCCTCAGGTCAGAGCTGAAGCATTTAACCCTGCAGCATGTGGTTGCCTTCTCAGCCTTTTATCTACACCAGCGCCTGTTAAAGTGTTACAGCACAGATTTAATTCCACTTTTAGAGTAGCAGAGTAAATTGCTGCTGCTAAGCAACTTGTTATCCATCTCCAGTGTGTTTTGTTTGGTTGATCCTTGATTGCTGAATTACTTGATGTAATGAATCATCAAGAATGTGATTGTTGCAGTTAGAGGTGTATTTTAAATGGACTTTTAGCCCCTTTAGCCTTTCAACTACCTGAATTAATTGATTCACAGGAGCATTGCCTGCTTTTATAAATGTCAAGAGGTGCAAAGCTGATGAAGACCTAATTTATGTTTTGTTCTTTGTCTCTGATCTCTGTATCCGAGAAGACATGAACTAGAAGATTATTAATGTCTTTCTTAAACTTATCTCTGTGTCTCCTAGATGGGAAGAGGAATACACTATGAGGATGGATCTGCAACAGAAGATTGCAGACTTACAGGAGGTAACATTATGTACCCTTTTTTTTGTCTGTTCTTGTATTTCTCAAGATGTGGGAACATAAATCTGTTTATATAGTCCCACTGTGGGGACTGAAAGTCTCGATATTATAAATGATTATATGTTATTATGAAGGCAGAGGTTAGATTTTGGCAAGTACCCGCAATAGTTGCTGTCAGGCAGTCCTCAGAAAACTGACGTGAGTTCTCTGAAGTGACAGAATTATAGACGTGTGTGTGTGTGAATGTTTGTTAATACATATCCGTTCGCTTTAAATTTTTAATTCTATGCTGCATGAGACGCTTTAGCTAAGGCTGCGCTGGCGTCTTTACAATAATGTTAAAGGTTAAATAGTTTCATGAAAGTGAGAGAAGTAGGGCGGATTAGTTTGGTTTAATATAGATTGTGCTGCAGCTGTTTGTTGATCTTGCCAAGCACATACCTCTTTCTCTTTGCTGGCAATGATTATTAGCTTCTTTAGCTGCTATCAATGAGTCATCCAATGCTAGTGCACTCTCTTTTAATTGATTTGCTTTTTTCCTGAAACCCCTTAACCATCCACTGCTAACAGTGCCAAAATGGATTTAAGGACATGAAAGTTGTACTTATATCTGCCTGTCGCCAACCATCAAATTGCAATTACTGTATTTCTTGCACTTGTGTCCTTATAAACACATTTCCCCACAATGAAACCATTCATTATGGCATAATTTAGTTTAAATATAGCCAAAGTGAAACGCTGAAAAATTAAATGAATACTCGGTATGCTGTCTAACAGTTCTGGCTTGATTAGCATTAGTGTTTGATTGAAGTCTGCTTTTAGTCTACATGTAGACACGTGATGAAGAGTAGCCGTGACATTCATCTTTTTTTGTGCAGTAACAGTTAAGAGCGAGAATATGAATACCACTGAGATGACAGATAAAGCCCCCAAAATGAATGCCTCCTACCCCCCAAATGTTGACTTCATGGCAAAGGTCTCATTCTAAGCCCAGTGGTTTCCGGTATATGTGTTTTTGAGCATGTGCCCCATTGCGAGGAATCTTTACCTGACCCAATTTGACAGGAAATACCACCGCACTTTAAGCCCACAAAAGGGTAAAAAAAAAAATGCTTCTCGAGTATTGTAACTGCAGCACGTGTGAATAAATCAGCGGAGAGACTTTGAGGGTTACCATGATGTCAGACTCATTTAGAGCTTCCCAGAAGTGATTATGCATTTAGGATTTGAATGTGCTCTTTGCAGATAAAATCTTTTTGCACAATGTGACCCAAAAACTACAGTAAAGAGAGTTGTGGTTAAGTGCATTTGTTCATTATGACTTCTTTTGCGTGTGCAGGACCTGCAGGAGAGCGAAGGCTGCCAGGACGAGCTGGTTCGCAGGGTCCAGCATCTGAATACGGAGCTGGTTGTCTTCAAAGGGCTCCTGAGCAATGTAAGCTCATACATTCATATAATAATCACAAACAGTTTTAGCTCTTTACAGTAATCAGATGTCCCTCTGCATTCACTTGGTAGTTTGTCCTTATAAGCTGCTTTCACACTGAAGCCCTGAACTTTTTTTTAGACATCACCTGGATAAACGTGGCTGTGAGAACGCAAACATCCAACCCAACTCTTTAACCGGCCAACTCCATAGTGCAAAGTCTGCTGTCCAAATGCAACAATTTGTGCTGACGTGAGAGTACTGCAGGTTATAGTCCAGTGAATTCATAGCTAGCGAGTAGTCGTCATGGTTTCTGCATCCCGCACACTCTGCAGTACCTCCACGTAAACCAATCAGGAGATTTCCCGAGGAAGGATTCTCCAAGTCCATGTGTGAAACAGCTTGCTTTAGTTACAGCAGCGGTGCCCAACCTTGTAATTCTGTAACTTTATTAACAGCGTCCTACTGAAATGCGCCAACAACATTGAGAGTAACATCCTCTTCTCTGCCCCTTAATGCTCTCCGGTCGTTATGGTAACGCATAAATATTTCTTTCAAAATAAGACACACAACTACAACGCAGGAAAAGACCCAGGGAAACCGAGTTAACGATAAAACCCCCCCGAAAACCATAAATTTCACAACTGAGCCTCAACTCTCATGGTCTGGTACCAAACGACTGAGGATTGGTGACCCCTGAGTTTTCAGGGGTCTTATTTTCTATCTTTAGGGTGCTGTATAAGAAAATGGTGCTACTATTATGTCATAATCAGTCTTATTGGTATAGTTTTCCAGTGATGCTGAACAGTTCCTATCTCCATCCTCTCTGTAGAATTTGTCAGATTTGGACAGCAAAATCCAGGAGAAAGCGATGAAGGTGGACATGGACATCTGCCGCAGGATCGACATCACTGCTCGCTTGTGCGATGTGGCCCAGCAGAGGAACTGTGAAGATGTCATCCAAATGTATCAGGTAAAACTGTTTAATCTCATCATCTCTGGTTCTTTTTTTATCTGCTTTTAGCAAGTGTCTACTTGTTAGTCTGATCCTCTAAACCCAAACTTTTCTGCAGGTTCCTAATAACCAACCATCGCTAAACTGCCGCCGTAAACAAACCCCTCTGTCCTTTAATGGGAGTGAGTGTGACGAGCCCGTCAGCACCTCCGAAAGTGACGGAGCAGTGGTTAAAGATGAGGAGCACTGTGGATCTGCTGCTAATCAGATCAATGAGGAGATGCAGAGGATGCTAAACCAGCTGTGAGTGGTCTGAAAATGTAATTACTGTAATCTGAGTCGTCTTTTCAGGCCATGTGCATTTGTGTGTGTGCATTGATACTTTTTTAAAAAAAATTTCAGGCGTGAATGTGAGTTTGAGGATGACTGTGACAGTCTAGCGTGGGAGGAGACTGAAGAGACGCTGCTGCTTTGGGAGGATTTCCCAGGATGCACTTTGCCTCCAGATCCCACCCACCCACCGGGAGAGGTAGGCAGCAGACACTCAAGTTTAAGACTGAGAGAACTCTCTGTGAAGATTTAAAGCTCTAAGTTGTTAGAAATATAGCTGTGGCTACCAGAGAGGAGCTAATTTATGAACATATATATAGAGGCTTCAAAAAAGCTGAAAAATTGAAAGATTTACCTTTAGCCATCTTTGTGGCATATTAAAAATACTAATTGCAAGGGATTATGACTGTCAGAAGTTACCCCACCATCACTGTTTTCTGCAAAACATTCACACAGCATAAACAAGCCTGTGTTTTACTGAAATCGACAGATATCTGTGGTCACCAGTTATAGACCTCACTTAGTAAGCTGACACATGCAGTCATGAGAGAAAGCACTTTTTCACAAGGCTCTATTCATTTCTGTGAAAAACTAAGTACACTGCCGCAGTGTTCCCAGAAGCTCAGAGCAAATTCACCCCAAGTGCTGACTGTGCAGTGCTCTGACAGATTGCAACTACTTTTCAGACTCGACAGGCCACATTTAGCATATTAAATGTTCAAGTTCATGACAGTACCATTAAAAAAAAGACTCAGCAAGTATGGCTTGTTTGTAAGGGTTACCAGGAGAAAGCCTATTTTCTTTAACCATTGTAGCACAGCTTGGTTTTGCAAAGTTGAATCTGAACAAACCACAAGACTTCTGGAACAGTGGGGTGGGGGGTGACATGAACTTGTTTTGCAGCTATAGGAGCTGGGCACCTTGCAGTTACTGAGTCGACCATAAGCTCCTCTGCATACCAACGTATTCTAGAGTCAAATCCGGCCGTCTGTCTGACAGCTGAAGCTTGGCCCAAACTGGGTCATCCAGCAAGACATGTACAGCAGCAAATCTGTAAAATCAAAGTCTAAAGGTGGCGCAATCAAAGTCCAGACCTCAACCAGACTCAAGTCTGGGATGTTAGACACTTGTGCATAAACAAGTGCCCTCAAACCTCAATAAACTGAAGCAACACTTTGAAGAAGAGTGGGCTAAAATTCCCCCAAAGGGACGTGAGCGACAGAATGTCATATAGAAAACAATTACTTAAGGTTATTTGTGCTAAATGTGGTCATCCAGTCTGCTCATTCACACGAGGTACTTTGTTTTTCACAGGGCTGTGCAGTTCTTTCTTTTTGTTTTTCACGTGACCGTAAATGTCGATCTTTCTGAAAGACGGAAGAATTTTCATTACCATATGATGGCATCTCATCATCCTTTCAGGTTTCAGTCAAATTGAGTTTCTGAATTGTCGTGCATCTGCAAAAGGTGCAGGGAAAACAAAAAAAAATGAAACACAGATAACATCACAAGACAACCCACTCACCCCACCTGCATTTCAGTCCGCCTGTGTAGCACCCGTGTACTGCAGGTGCCGACTAATTAGCACGATTGGCAGCACCTGGGCCCAGTGTGCTCTACAAACGCCCTCAGAGCTCAGCTGCCAGCGTGGCTTTCCTCTCCAGAGACACTTCTGAGATTTTGGGTATATCTTGGTTGGTTGCATGGCACGAGACAACATTGCATATGCCGTTTCCTCACTCACGCACTCTCTCACACTGCTGGCAATACTGACTACACATCCCATGGCTAGTTTAAGTTCTTTCTTTGGTACTTTAGTTTAAAAATAAACTGTTTCTTTAATTGGCACATGTGTGCTTCTCTATTTTTGTCATTGTCGCAAAAACAGAGAGCATGGCTAATTACTAAATTCTCTCAGCCATGTCTCAGATGTTCATCCTGAATGAATGCAGTTATAAAGAGACATCTGACATCTATTGTTACTTTAAAAAACCGTTTCAGCATTTCAGCTTAAACACTGTTTAAGTCACTGCATAAAGGAGTTTTATAAAGTAGAGGAAGCGCACTGTAATTTCTAAGTGCACATGGTTTGATATTATTGCTTCAGATTTCAAAGAAGCTTTTGTTTGTGTGGTTATAAGTGGACTTTATCCAGAACAGTAGGCAGAGTGGAGTCCTTCAAAGCTCAGTCTGCTGCCCTTCGGTGCTCTGCTGTGGCCGGGCCAATTCAGGCAACAAAACAACACTCGCACAAATCCAGCCTGTATTTAGCGTACATGGTGTTTGTTTCCAAGAAATGCATGTAGGTATTTGTTTTCATTCACCAGCTGTGTGCGCTTTGAAAAGCCTGCTCTTTCTCCCGTGGGAAATAAGTCAGTGAAATGTGAGCTGATGGGAGCACTGCAACAGCTGTGCTTTGATGGTTCTATGTCTGCGGTGATGTCTGATGATGCACACGTTAAACTGATTATAACTACCTTTCATCGCACGTAAATTTCCATGTCCGTGTTTGTCTTCAGCAGGAGGACTGTCTGGAAAAGGTGATTAATGACACCGAATGTCTTTTCAAATCTCGAGAGAAGGAATACCAAGAGACCATTGACCAAATTGAGGTCAGACGCTTGCTCTGTACTTTTACATGTTAAATAACTTCCTTCATCCTACATGCTGGCAGTTTGTTCTTTCATTTTTGCTGCATGCATTATGTCTCCTGCACTGTTTTTTGTGTCTTGCATTCACAAGACAATATGATGTCTAAATAATGACATTAAGTGAAATACTATTACTATGCTTTGTTTTAAAGGGGCAGTAGCCTGCCTTGCTGAATTTAATCTTTACTAAACTGTAAAGTACTTTAAAGGACTTTCTTTACATCTTTCATACATTTTAAATGAGTTTATGTAAACCTGAGCAGTTTGGCTGCACATAGTCAGGGGGTTGTTCAAGAAAGCAGGTTTAACAAAGTCTAGAGTCTAACTCTAAACTTTGACAGATAGTTTCTCAGACATTGACTAAGCCTACTTCCAGGCTAGAAAAGAAAAATTAAATGAAGGGCTTCAGTGAAAACAGGTTGTAGTCGAGGACTAACTAAGCTCTGTCCTTGTCTTATAAACCAGCCATGGGTTTGTTTACTGTGAGAGAGGAAACGCTGGTCAGAGTATGTTTAGACTGAGATTTTTTTTAACCTAAGTGTCTTTATTTTACCCCCTAGTCATCATTCACCCAGCTTAAATGTGACTTACTATGTAATAAAGCTGTGATCCTTCCAATTTTTTACATTTGATTATTAAATTCCAGCTATAACTTGACAGAAACTACATCCGTCAAACTTTGCCTTTTTGACTATCGCACCGAAATCAGCGACTAAACCAAACAAGCTATCCACAAGGCTCTAAACACCATCAGTAACTTTAAGGAGTTGAGTGTGTGAAAATATTTAAACATGAATTGGTGCCAGAACACATTCAGAATGTCTGCGGTCTGAGTTTGAAAACTCACTTTAAACTGCAGGCTACAACTTCAGTTCAGTTGTAGCCTGAAGATTTTCACAATAACCAGTGACTGATTTTTGAATGAGCGATTATACAAGTGCTCATGTTAAACAAAAGAAATAGCAAACGTTCACTTAACGGGAGTCTGTTTGCAAAGGCATGCGCTTTTTCACATTTGTTTTGATATTGACTGCATGGGTGAGGAAGTGAGACCGAGACTCTGTTAGATTGCTGTTGATTGCATGGGTATGTATTCTTGGAGTGATTTAGTCTAACTCTCAGTTTTCTGACTGTAGCTGGAATTGGCCACAGCTAAGAGCGACATGAACCGACACCTGCACGAGTACATGGAGATGTGCTCGATGAAGAGAGGCCTGGATGTTCAGATGGAGACCTGCAGGAGACTCATCACACAGAGCGAAGACAGGTACACACGCACATAAACACACACTTGATGTTGATTTTATTGATCTATTTAGCTTCCTTTAAAAAAAAACTATTCGAGCAGTTTCAGTGTATACAGCATATCTAATTTATATTGTATTTAAAATAAACATTTATTAAATGGGTTATAAAACATTACAGTATAGGTGTATTCAGCTTTAATTATGTGTATCTAGTAAAGTTATTATTATAATCCACTTTTGTCAAAATGCATTATATTATTTCAACTTTCTTTATTTTGATTTGTTACCTGTTTATACACCTGATACACATGATAGACATGGTTATTACTTAGTTATGACTACACTATTTACTATATGTTTATTTAGCTTTAAATATAAATAAGCTTTATGCTTAACTGGCTGGACTTTATTACCTGAAAATCTATGCCAACTGTCTCCATTTACCTAAAAGCCGTAATATTTATCCATCTGAAAATATTGCACTTTATATCAAAACCTTTAATGAAAATTATAGCGAACCACCGAACCCACAGGTAGAGCGAGTTTAGTTTTTACTGGAAAAAATGATGCATTTCTCTTTCTGCCCCTCTCAGTCCGTCTGCTGTGCCTCCACCCGCTGAGGAGAGTGAAGCGAGAGAAAACGACAAGCCGTCGGTATCTCCACCTTCTTCCTCGAGCAATGGGAGAACATGACACATGCTCACTCCAGCGTTAACAGCGGCTGTGGTCACACGATCTCAAGTGCATCCATGACCACACCGATACAATGGGTGCTGACTACGTGACTACGGCAACACCATGTTTACGTCCTTGTTTGACGAGTCATTTCTTTTTCTGGACACTTTGGAAAGCGAGATGGAACTGACTGAGCGAGGAAGTCTGTCATTGTGCTTCATTTTGTGATGATTCAGTAGGTTGAAGGACCTAGGGTCAGCTGACTGTAAGTGTGGTTACAGGAAGACATAGCATGACTTATTCATTCTACACAAACGGACACGAGCTAAAACAAGGATAATGTAAGCGTCATAAACTCCTCTCTGATCTGCTTTTATGGTCACTGAAGCTCTAAAAGTTAAAGTCACATTTACAGGAATATTTCCAGGAAACAATGAAGCTTCAGTCTTAAAATAATATAACACTGAATTTTTGAATTTGAATCTTTATCCACACATGTAGGTTTAATAAAAAGCCGCGAGAGAGCATTTTACTGGCTTGCAGCTGCATTAACTGTTCACCATATCTCTTGTATAAACGATAATAGAATCACAGGCAAAGCAAACCTGAGGCAATAAATGAAAAGTTAAAGATACAGAAGAAAATCAGAAAAACGCAAACATTATGTGCATTTTTACTGGAGCAACAGAGTTGAGTCTTTGACTACCAACAGGCCTCCTTCCAATAAAGTGAGGTGTTTTCTGGATAACAAGGGAAATGTATGTAAAAACCTTAAAACTTCAAGTCATTTCAAAGTGATTTGAAAAAATAACTAAAATCCTGAGAAGTTGCTCTTCAGATCTGTGGTGTTTTGTGTTCCTAAGCCTTAAACCAGATGATATAAGAGTTTCTTTCTATTCTTCTCCTGAAGCCCTTGATCAAATATAACAGGAGTTAATTGGGAAAGTTGAATGTCACTCCTCTCACTCGGATGCCTCCAGTTCAGAAAGTGTACATGTGTTCGCTTTGAGGACCACATTGTTTGAAAAATGGCAGTAATATGTTGGCTATAAGTTAAAAACTGTGGGCCTCCTGGCAGATTTTTCATCAGGATTTTTATGACAAATTCTTAAATATTTTGAAAAAACGTAAAAATTTGTAGTAGTCGTCTGACCACTGAGCTGGTCGATTTGGTGCAAGAAGACTGTTTCTATAATGATGTGGGAGAAGATATGCATTGACAAAGAACAATTATACAGAATTTAGTCAAGGATAACATGGCAAAAGCAAACAATCCAAACAATGAAATCAAGATTTTGGCCTCCGTAACCTGCGAGCTACATCTGTGACACAGCAGAGGCTGATTTGTTCCTTGATTCATTTGGACACATTCGTTTACCCTAAATCTGTAAATAAACGGCCGAATTAGCTTATATTTCCTGTGCAGGTGCAGAAACTTTTAACAATAATACAACATAGTCACGGTAGTAAGTCGCATGTCTATATCACCATCGTTTTGGTGTCAGCCTTAGGCAGACCAAACCACCCTGCTGTTCACAGAGAGTTCACACATTGATCATCTTGACGATGTTGGAGCTCCAATCATTTCATATGAGTCACATCTGAAATCCCACAAACACCGTAGTCTGCTTTGAACTTTGTAGTTTTCGGGAAAGGTGAGGGAGCAATGACCACAGTGTTGGGAGGTTGTTTTTTAGTTTTGAACGTAACCGTAGTCTCTGTCTGTTGCACTTCAAAGACCGACTAAAGTACTGGATGATAGAGTCACTCAAGGGTCATGTAAGTGTTGTTAATAATCTTTATTTTTTTAGCAGTAATGCTTATTATTATAGATTAGAGTGAAGGCTGTATCTTTGAGTAAAGCTGCATGGTTGAGCAGAATCACTTTGAGGATAGTGGAAAAACAAAAAGGCTGTCATGTAATAATGTAAGTTAGTCACCGAGTGCCAAAATAATATTTAGATTGTGAATCAACAGGAAATTGCTTAAAAAAAAGACTAAACATAGCTGCTGAAGCTATTTCACCAAGGTGCTTGATGTATAGAAGTGAACCTACGTTTTGCACATAGAAAAGAAGAGCAAAGCAAAACGGTACCATAAGAAACAATCAGTAGTCTAACCTGAAAAACAAAATATGCTGACCTGCTGAAAACGGACGATTTGTTCTATTTAGTTTTCCTTTCCTTATGAAAAAAAATGTCGTTGGTGAACGCATCACATACCTCATTTTTACTTTAGTTATGTCTATTGGCATATTTAACCCACATGTTCCTTCGTAGGAAAACACATACAGCGCACAGCTGTCAGGTGGACGCCCCCTCCATCACAACTCTATTATCAGACACTGTTTTAAATGGTGTTGTTTCTTCTGTGTAGATGAACCAGGTGAAATAACTTGTTTCAGCAGGAGGGTGCAGTTTAGCTCATGCATGTGTTGCAGTTGTAATCAGCTGAGCGCCATTCTGAAAAGATCAGGCGTCGGGTGCATTGTTAAAGGCATAAAACACAGTCTCTCTTTGTACCGTTACACTTTAACGCACTGAGTGAATTTATATGTATTCATGTGCCAGTGTGTATGTTTATGGGCCTTCTGTCTGACCAGCGAGTGTTTTTAAGAAGACTCTTACCGGGGTAGATGCACAACATTAAGAAGGATCAAACTGTAAAATCTCATATTGTCTCAAGCAGTTCAACGCCAACAAAATGACTTTTGTGTTTTCATGGTGACCACGTGAAAAATTCAGAATCTGATGATCATCTAGGTTTTCTTTCCCAGTTACGCTGTTTCTTTATGAGTGTATGCCAAGTAAAGTCAGTGTAAAAATATCTCAGTTCAGGAAGATGAACGGAAATGCAAATGCTTTTGTGAAATGATGGCTTTGATATTATATGCATAACAGAAATATAGCTTTGAATATATACTCGTGTTTAAAGAACAGAGCTGAATGAAGACTCCACGGTGGAAATGATGGCAGATGAGAGCAAAAGAGTTTTTGTTTTCTGTCTTCACACAACAGAAAAACTTATTTACCAAATTTTTTAAAGAAAATTATTCCACAGAGTCAGACCTATTGATCTAAAATCCAAATGTGTGACTTTGCAGCTTTAAACATCAAGAAAAAGTAACTTTGGCTGGAAAAGGCTTCACTGCAGAGCTGCTGTATGTAATATGTTGAGAGACGCTGGATGAATGAATAAAAGATGCAACTGAGCAACAAGGCGTGCAGTTTTTTCCCTGTATTAAGTTCAACAGTTTTTTTCTAACAGTTATCTGAAGGCACTTTATACCAAGATAAAGACCCTGAAGCATTACAGATAAAAAAAAAATGAAAGAGAGAATCATCCAAATCTCGTTAAGTAACCACTTCATGAAATTTTGGAGAAAGACAAACTCTTTCTCTTTACTCTTCCTATCCATCTTAACATTAAACTCAAAACCTAAAAGAAGTGTTCCTCTGTTAACACCTTTATCCTTTATACTTGATTATCCTTATTTCAAATTTTACATTTTACATGGCAAAACAGGGATTTTTCCAGGACTTCAATTTGGAAATATAAAGCGCTTAAAACACTTTAAAACCTACAAATATTTAACATGGAAAATGTTGCCATATTAATATATAATCAACTCAACAGTTGGCTTACAGCTAAATTAAACAGTAAAAGAAAATAAATGTACTTAAATATGTTTGTGAAGGTTTCCAGACTCCTTAGATAGGATTAAACAAAATGCTCTTCTATTTTGTCAAATAAGCACATTAGAGTGGTTCACTCTGGGTATTTATTCCTCATGAGCTGTCAGTTTATATGGGAAATGATGAGGCTTTAGAGCTTTGATGCATAAATGTTAGTCAGTTTTAGCAAGCTGGTAGGGGTCAGAGTGTGGGAAGCAGCAATATGTAACCAGGTAAAGAAAGAATAACACAGATGTTCAGCAAGATGACAGAGAAAGATACAAAAAGACAAAAGGGTGGGGCACACTTTGAGGAAGTTAGCAAAACAACAGAAGTTGAACAACAGGAACATGATACTGAAGGAAAAGATTTCCTTTTTCTTTTAATTTTGACATTTATTGTTTTATTGTAATAACCTTTATTTGTGATATTAACTTGGTAGTTGCGTTAGCTTTTATAGATTTTGATCCTTGGCCTTTTCGCAGTGGTGTTTACATCTGTCCACAGAATGGGATTGGTGCAATACTCTGTGGCCCTCCTGATGTTATCCACACAGTTGGTGCTCAGCTTTCCCACAGTAAGACTTTTTTTCTTTAACCCATTCGCCTTAATTACTGCATACACTTTTATCAAATAAGACAAATAGTTGACATGAGTGAATGTGGCATGGATGATGAGTTAATGAGGACTTTTTCATTTTAGTGATTTATATCTATCTGTGTTGACAGCCAAAGAACACCTACAACATTGGTGGGAGAGAGTGTAACTATTGCCCTGCAGGTAGGAAATGTGTGATAACTTGATGTGAGCTTCTATTAATATTTTTAAAATTCTGTTCATCAGTTTACATTTACTCAGAAATATGAGTACCGTGGTGTGAAGTATGGTTCTTTCTTGTCTGTGTGTTGTTTTGATTTTCTGCATTGATGAAAAATGACGCAGGCTGAGTTCGTGCAGTATGACCACATCCTTCACCGATACTCCCTCCGAGTCAGCAAGTCTTTCCTCTTGTTTTTTCTGTTCTCACAGGTATGTATCAGAGTGATTGTACAACATGTGAACACTGTCCTGCTGGAAGTTACACAACTGACTGGAACTATGAAGATGAATGCCATCTCTGCTTTGGATACTGCAACCCTAGTAAAGAAAGTTTTCATTTCCACCTTTAATGATTTCATCAGGATTTTGATATACCCGTGATCTCTGGTTTTCTATAAAAAGCTGATAAACCATTAATAGTAACTCCACATGTACTGTGATGACTACTCCATATAATAATCTCTATTTCACTCTTTCTCAGAGTTGCATCTTAAAGTGGTTCAGAACTGCACCAGTACGTCTGATATGAAATGTGACTGCGAGGATGGTTTTAGATGCATCAGGTGGACCCATGACAAAAAGAACTGCTTGTCTTGTGAGAAGATGCCAGACCCAACCCCAACCAGTAAGTACCGAGAAGAACACTTTGAATTCTCATGTCAGATAAGCTCAAACCAACAGTGGGCAAAATGACCAGTGTCAAAGCAAACAACTTTACCGCAGCCATTAAAAAACAAAAGAAAAAAAATAGGTGACAGGATCTGTAAACTTAGCTCTGGATCCTGTTATTATCAGATCATTCTGAGAACAGGTTCCTCTCAAGTTGCCATGAATATGCAAAACTTGTCTAATATGAACAGGTTTGAAAATATTCCTGGAAATCTTTATGCTCTCTAAAAAATGCAATGCCATCAAGCTGACATGAAAGTGTCACAAAGGAAATGCTTTTCTATGTTCTAGAGTACTCTTTATAATAATCTCTATTTCACTCTTTCTCAGAGTTTCATCTTAAAGTGGTTCAGAACTGCACCAGTACGTCTGATATGAAATGTGACTGCGAGGATGGTTTTAGATGCATCAGGTGGACCCAAGAGGGAAACTGAGTGTCTCGTGAGAAGATGCCAAACAACTAAAACACAAATGCTTTAGTGAAATCAGTGTATGATTCCTGCAATGTTGTAAGCATGAAAGTGTGTTTAAAGAGCTCAATGAAGTCTGTCCACAGTTACACACTAAAAAGAAAAAGCAAAAACTTTTATTAAGGCACAGAAATCTGTTTGCTTTATTTAGCTTTTTAGGGGAAATGATGGCAGAGAAAAGGCAAAAGTGTTTTTGATTTCTGTCTTCCCACATCATGAAGCCCTACTTCAAAATATTTTTAGTTTAGAAAATTTCACCACACAATCTGATGACAATCGTGTACAACTCCAAATGTTTGACTTCACAGCTTTAAACATTAGGAAAAAGTAGTTGTGGCCAAAAAGCGTCACTGCAGAGCGGCTGCATGCAATATGTCAAGAAAGCTGAATGAATAAAAGATGCAAATGAGCAAAAACAACACGCCCAGTTATTATTTGTAAAAACCAACATTTCCCTGTATTACAATCAGATGAGTTTTAAATATGGTCAAACACCAACAACAGTCATCTGGAAGCACTTTAATTCAAAGTAAACACCTTACAATATTATAAATAGAAAGCCAAATACACAGTCATCCTTTTGATGATTTTAACAATATTTAGAAGAAGAAAACACCCTTTGAAATAGGACAAAGGTCTGTAGCAGAAACAGGCTCAGAGTAAGAGAGGTGAGGAAAAAGGAGAGAGAAAAGAAAGACGACATAGAGACATGACAACAGTTCAATTTTTTCTGTCTACCTTCAACACAAAGTGTCATGAACAGGGCACGTGGCAGGCAGAAACATTCCACAGAGAAATAATATGCACAAAGGAGTGTTCACACTGTGTTGACACTTTTACAGATTACCCTTAATACAAATTTTAGACGACAGTGTAAAGATGCCAGGCAATTTTCTATCAGAGTGACTGATCACTGCACGACAAATGCTGTTTATCAATCAGTCTAAAACTTCATACAGATACGTTTTATTTAAATAGTTATCGTGACAATAATCTATTGTATTTATTTCATAACCTTTCTTACCGTCCAAAGTTTTAAATAGATGCAGACTGTCAAGTGATTTATCTGTGATGACTAATTATGAACACTCATCTAACAGGGTAATAATGCAAACTTCTGCATATTACCGCACTCCTATATTTTTTTTATACTGAATCTATGAATGAGGAAATGAAGACGAAAGAAATGAAGAAATGAAGTTCGTTCAGTTTGTTGAAGAAAACCCATCACCCATGTGGAAATCCGTTCCATGATTGTTTTAAGTTCATTTAAAGACTTATACTTTGGTGTGGTGAGCATTTCGCCAGTCTCACACAGCGAGACAAACAACCAGCACAGGTAATCAAGATTCACCATCATCAATTCACCTGACGCAGTGGTTCCCAAACTTTTTTTGCTGGGCCCCCCTTGTTTTACAAGAAAAATGTTCGCGCCCCCCCCCTTCTCACGCGTGCACGCGCGCACGCACTAACACATCCTCCCACCACACACGCCCGTATTTTGCTCCACTGCCGTTTATTTCACACCTCAAACATTTAGTAAACAATTAAGCAAATACAAGTAATCTGCAATAAATTACAGGTAGTAATAAAATAAACTACTAACTCTTTTACGCTGCGTCGCACCTACACGGGTATTTTTGAAAACGCAGCTGTTTCGTCCACACGTAAACGGCGTTTCGAATCACCGAAAACGGAGATTTTTTTAAACTCCTTTTTTGCCTTTATGTGTGGACAAGGAATACAGAGTTGGTCGCAATGTCAAAGGTATGTGCCTTTTTCACGTCACGCTGTGCGCACGTTATTTTTTACATGAGATGAATTGCAGAATGGCAGATCGAGACAAAATACTGTTAATCTGACTATCTTCAGGTTTTACACGCTTACATATACACACGCAGTTACTGTCCCTCCATTTAGAAAGGCAGAGGCGTTAGGGTGTGATTATTTTATGTGTAGTTTTTATTTTTTTTTCATGTGTAATAATATTCAACATTGCTGTTGCATCTTTAAAAAATAAAAATACAATAACTGAGCCTTACACCGGAGTATCGTTGCACTTTTGTTTTCACATCAGGCATGAGCAAGTCCAAAACTGATCTGAGTCTCCGTGACATCATCAACTCTGCAGGTGATAAACCAGTAGTGGCATGCGGTGTGATGCGATAACTGAACAGAAATCGGGACAGTCTGGTTTGTAAGGTATCACCTTTGACTTTCTTCATCCCCTCCTTAAAGGTCTGGACCGCCCTCTCAGCCAGCCCATTTGAAGAAGGGTGGAAAGGTGCTGATCTTACATGGTCAATTCCATTCTGCTTCATGAATGACTCAAATTCAGCACTTGTGAAACATGTTCCGTTGTCTGAAACTAACATTTTAGGTAGTCCAAACACACTGAAACTCTGGCGCAGTTTCTCTATAGTTACCTGTGATGTAGAGGATTTCACAGGGTAAATGTCCATCCACTTGGAATGAGCATCCACAATGATTAGAAACATCTCCCCGAGGAAAGGCCCTGCATAGTCCACATGGATTCTGGACCATGGTGACTCCGGCCACTCCCAAGGGTGTAATGGTGCAGTAGGTGGTGACTTGGAGTGTTTCTGACACTCCTCACATGCCTGCACTTCTCTTTCAATGTTCTCATCCATCCCTGGCCACCATACATACGACCTTGCCAAGCCTTTCATCTTCGACATGCCTGTATGAGTCTGGTGCAGGAGTTTCAATATTTTGTCTCGGCCTTTGGTGGGAATAATTACTCGGGCTCCCCAGAGCACGCAACCATCCCTCACACTCAGTTCCAGCTTTCTCTGTCGATACGGCTTTAAACAGGTGTCGGTCTCAGTTGGCCAGCCTTTTAAGGTGTACTCGTGGACTTGCGACAACAAGACATCCTTAGCTGTCCATCGTTTGATCTGTGCAGTGTCCACTAATGTGTCATCTAGTACATCCATCATCAAAACCTGCTCAGCCATCTCTTGCTCAGGTGCTGAGTCTGGGACCGGCAACCGGCTGAGTGCATCCGCGTTTTCATGATGTTTTCCTGGCTTGTACCTGATGTTGTACTCGTAAGCACTCAATGTCACGGCCCATCTTTGTACTCTTGGTGAGCCCATCTGAGGTATAGGCTTCTTTTCATTGAACAGTGAGATTAGGGGTTTATGATCTGTGTAAATCGTGAAAACTCGGCCATACAAGTATTTGTGAAATTTCTTGATGCCAAATATCACAGCTAGACCTTCTTTGTCAAGCTGAGAATACTTTCTCTCAGCAGGAGAGAGTGTGCGTGACATGAACCCCAAAGGTCTCTCGCTTCCATCCTCCATCTGATGTGACAATACGGCGCCTACGCCATATGGGGATGCATCACATGAGAGAACCAACTCACGGTCAGCAGAATAATGAACTAACACCTCTGCTGAGTTCAACAGGTTCTTAGATTTCTGGAATGCTTCCTCTTGTCTCTTTTGCCATGTCCACCGTACCTCGTGTCTCAAAAGTTCATGTAAGGGTGCCAACAGGGTTGCCAGGTTTGGAAGGAATTTGTTGTAGTAATTTAGCAAACCTAAGTATGCTTTCAGTTCAGTGACATTTGTGGGGGTAGGTGCGTCCATGATTGCTTTAACTTTCTTTTCCACTGGGTGGAGCCCCTGGGCGTCCACTATGTGCCCCAAGTACTCCACTTTCTCTTGCATGAAGGCACACTTGCACCTCTTTAACCTCAACCCAGCTTCCTCCAACCGGGTCAACACCTCCTCCAGGTTCTGTAGATGGCTTAGTTCATCCACTCCAGTCACTAAGATGTCATCTAAATACACCGCTACATGAGGTATCCCCTTCAAAAGACTTTCCATGGTCCTCTGGAATATTGCTGGAGCAGAGGCCACTCCAAAAGGCAATCTGTTATACGTGAACAGCCCCCGAGATGTGTTTACTGTCACGTACTTTTTCGATTTGTCATCCAAGAGGATTTGCTGGTAAGCGTGGCTCATGTCTAATTTTGAGAACTGCTTACCCCCGGACAGTGTGGCAAACAAGTCCTCCATTCTGGGTATGGGGTACTGCTCCAGTGAAGCCACGGTATTTACAGTAAGCTTGTAATCCCCACACAGTCTTATTGTCCCTGTGGGCTTCAGGAGTGGCACTACTGGTGCCGCCCATTCAGCATATTTCACTGGCGAGATGATGCCTTCTTTCAACAGTCGGTCTATTTCCTCGTCGACTTTTGCTCGCATAGCAAAGGGGACAGAACGCGGACGGAAGAAGCGTGGGGTGGCATCACTTTTCACATGAATAGCAGCTTTCATTCCTTTCAGGGTGCCCAACTCCTCTTTGAACACATTCTCATGTTTACTTAACACTTGCTGAAGTGTTTTTTCTGTTGTTTTGACTTGGTGCAGCTTTCTGTTGTTAGGACTGTTTTTCACTTCACCCCAGTCCAATTTAATTTCCTCGAGCCAAGCTCGACCTAGCAAGCTGGGGCCGTCGCCTTCAACCACCACCAGGGGCAGATGTTTTTTCTGCTGCTTGTATTTGACGCTGACTCGTGTTGCACCAATCACCTTAACAGGATCCCCTGTATAAGTTTCGAGCTTGATTTTGATGGGCTGCAGGCTGGGGGGCTTGCTGTCTTTCCCTGTTTCTCTGAATGTTGCTTCGTTCATAACTGTTAGGCAACATCCAGTGTCTATTTCAAAGTTCACCTTTTTCCCATCAATTTGCATATCCACAGTGTAGGGGTCTACTCCTCTTAAGTGTACCGCGCTGCCACGCCCTAACTTGAACAGTTTTCTTTTGTGCCCTTGACTGCACTTGACACAGTTCAACATGAAAGAGTCATCTTCAGAGCTATCAGTTTTGTTGCTATCTGCTTTCTCGCCCACATTGTGAGTACTGTAGTGTGAACTCTGCTTTTTTTCTTTCTTTACATATGTCGATCCATACTTTTTCTGGTTCAGTTTAGTCTTGCTTTTACAAGCTCTAGCTATGTGTCCCATTTTACCACAAGCATGACATTTTTCTTGTTTGTACTTACAGTCTGCTGCTGTGTGCTTGGTTCCTTTGCAACGATAACACTCTTTATTTTCTGCTTTAAAGGTACGACTCTCCTGTTGTCCTCTAGCGAGACTGAAACATTTTGCTGACGCCCCTGAGGTCTGCAGATCCTGTGCATTTTTATTTGCAGTCTCCATGGCTACTGCAATTGACAGAGCTTTGTCAAAAGTGAGATCTATTTCTGACAAGAGACGTCTCTGAATTCGGTCATCCTTAATTCCGCAGACGATCCTATCTCTCAACATCTGTTGTAACGTGTTGCCATAGTTACAATCCTGTGCCAGGCGACGCAGCTCCGCTACATATTCCATGACGGTTTCATTCGGCTTGCGGGAGCGAGAGTCGAACTTATACCTTTGCACAATTTCACTGGGCTTCGGATCGAAGTGATTTTTCATCAGAAGCACCAGCTCTTGGAAGGTTTTGTCTTTGGGCTTGGCCGGGCTGAGAAGGTTTCGCATCAAGCTGTACGTCGCTGCTCCGACGACACTTATTAATATCGCTCTTTGTTTCTCTGCATCGTCGATCCCGTTAGCTGCGAAAAACTGCTCGAGTATTTCCGTATACTCATCCCAAGTCTGATTCTTTGGATCAAACGCTACTAGCGTGCCAATTGTAGCCATTTCCGCTTCGAGGTCACTGCCTTCTATTTCCAGCCGAAAACTTTTGCATTCTTTGAAAAGCTAGCCAAACCTGTAGCCGATTCCATCACTTTATTTTCTTCTCTTTCCTTTCAGTCCGATCGCCCAAACTCCTTCCCCCTAAACGTCCTCGTCGCCAAAAAGATGTTGCATCTTTAAAAAATAAAAATACAATAACTGAGCCTTACACCGGAGTATCGTTGCACTGGTTTACTGAACCTTTCTTTCAGGGCATGTACAGAACATGAGCATCCATTTTCCTACTGCCTCCTACAGGACACACTCTTCTTCCACTTCCTTACACATTAATGTAACACAGAACTAATACTGCCTCTCCTGGCATTACCATTGTAACGACACACTCATTCTGTTTCTTTCAGAAGAATAACAGGAACTTAGGATGTAGGTATCTATGAATAATAACTATTATGTATACTCATATATTTATATAACCACTTATTTCTTGCGATACCACAATTGCTATCAATACATTTTTCAAAAAATGCCTCTCTGTGCAAAATGGGTTTAAAAACATAAACAACTGTGGGATACTGTTTGTCCTGATTAACATGAGAGCCCAGCGCTGCTCCCATGAAGGGAAAACCAATTCTGCAGGGGAGACCTACCTCAGCACTTGTGCAGGTGAAACCAAAGGGAAGATATCCTTCACCATATTTTCTAGTCTTTGGCTTAGAATGAAGTTGGTTTGGAAACATATTCAGCGATGCTTCATTTCCTGCTTTGCGTTTGTGGGCGCCCCGTGCTAGCGGTGTCCAAGCATTTTGTTTGTCCAAGCATTTTGTGGGGCCCGCCCCGCCCCACACTTTGGGAAGGTCTGACCTAACGGAAGCCAAAGCCAACAAAATTGTGCAAACTCCACGCAGAAAGGTGCCAGTCGGTGGATTCAAACTCAGGACTTTCCTGTTGTGAGGCAACAGTGCTAACCACTACATCATCATACACTCCATGCTTAAAAAATAGGAAAACTATGATTGCAAAGCTTCATACAGAATTTTCATTATATTTTATATCTCTGACAGGTTAAACCACAATAAATACTAGTTGGTTTCATAACCGCAGTGATTTGCCTGTTGTTTAAAATCCCGTGTGATCTTGTGATATCGCGAGTCCAGGCAACTAACCACTCTTGCTAGCACTTATCGCTTCATCTCAACAAGAATACGTTTAACGAGTGTTAAGTTGTTGAATTTAATGGAGATTGCATATGTTTTAATTACATTCACCACAGAAACATAAAATAATTTCTGTTCAAATTACAAGTCAGACTCTTGTAAATGTGATGACTACCCAATTTCACTTTTGGAGTGCAGGGGGCAGGACTTAATAAATGAACGCTAGTGGAATAATGTGTTAAGCAGGTATTTGTTCCACGAATTTGTTTAATTTGGAACAAATCTAATTGTGTTTACTGACTCTAGCTGGAAGTGGCCACAGCTAAAAGGGACATGAATCCACCCCTGAACAAGTACATGGAGATGTGCTCGATGAAGAGAGGCCCGGATGTTCAGATGGAGACTCATCACGCAGAGCAGAGACAGGCGCGCACACACTGGCTTGACATTATTCTTTATTTGTTCATCTATCCACTTTTCTTTGGTAACACTGGTAGTTACATTAAATATGTAATTTATAATTTATTTAAATAAAGAAACATTTCTTAAATGGGTAATAGAACATTACAGTGTACAACAGGTGTATGCATTTTTAATGAAGAAGATTTATTAAAGAGTTTAACTTTTGTGAAAACATATTTTTATATAATTTTATCTTTTTCCCATGTATTTTCATTTATAACTTCTTTATACGGCTGATACAAATGACTAAAGTTGAAGACCCTCAACTGACTAAATGTGCTTACAGGAAAGCATTGCGTGACTCATTCATTATACACAAACCTTTTTTTACTGCCTTGCATCTGCATTTATAGTTCACCTCCTCTCTGTATTTGAAATAAATTAATTACATACAAAGCAATCTTAACTCACAACTAATCAATTTACTAAGCATAAGATAAAAGAAAAGCAGAAAACTCCAAATATTATGTGTCAGACTAACATCATACCACTTTCTGTACAGCGGTGCTGTTCAGAGAATATATACATATATATGTATATGTCAGCTTATCAGTGAGAAATATAGAAAATGGATTTCTCCATACTGTAGAAAATTTTAGAAAGGTTGGGGCACCAACAGTGTCACCTAGAACATTTCACATGAAACACATCTGAAATACCACGAACACTGGAGTGTGTTTGAGGTTTGTAGTTTTGAGGACCTCCGAGAAGGTGATGAAAACGAAGGAAGTACGTTTTTTTCTTTTTTCTGTTTTAAATTTAAAGTAGATTGTGAATCAACAGGAAATCGCTTAAAAAACTAAATATAGATGCTGAAGCTATTTCACCAAGGTGCTTGATGTATAGAATTGAACCTACGTTTTGCACATGGAAAAGAAGAGCAAAGCAAAACTGTACCATAAGAAACAATCAGCAGTATAACCTATAAAACAAAATATGCTGACCTACTCCAAATGGACTATTACATTTGTTCTATCTAGATTTCCTTTCCTTATGAAAAAAGTGTTGCCGGTGAACACGTCACATACCTCATTTTTGAGCACCTTTAAACTCATGCATGTTTCTACACAGGAAGACATACAGCAGACAGCTGTCATGTGGACACCACCTCCATCACACCTCTATTATTATACAAGGCAAAAACTTTATTAATCTCGAGGGACTCATTGCAATAAGAATAGAAACATTAGCAGAAAAAGAAAAACTGTGTGGTGTCAGCAGAAATATATACAAAAAACAACAAAATGAAGCTCAACCATCAAAGAGCTACGATCAGAATCTACAGATAATCCCAACAGCATAAAATATAAACATTAATGTGAATGTGCGTAGAAAGTGGCACAGTGTTAATAATAAAAGTAAAAAGGCCTGTAAGGGGAACAGTATTGTATTTTCTATATATTCATTCTGCCTGTAGGCAATTGGACATGCATAATTGGGCTTGTCATTTAATATTACACTAATATATGTTGCTGTGGAACTAGGCAGCTCATGCTCTCCTTCAAGATATAATGCATTTTGGGGTCAACTTGAAATAAAGGCAGATGTGGAATGTACATGTGAGGTCAGAGGTCAAATGTGACATGATATTTTGACGCAAACTATAATGCGATATTCGGAATTCCCGTATACCAGGACCATAGTTTACTAAATGTTGGCAATACAAAAAAAAGGTTTTGAAGGTTAAAGGCATTTTATCACAGTTTGACCTCATTTCACTTTTGAAGAAGAGGTCAGAGGTCCAAAGTAACGTTATATTTACAGTCCCCGTATATCATTTCCATTATGCCTATGTGATGTCACTAATGTCAAATAATAGCAGTAAGAAAAAAGTTGGAAATATCTCTATATAATATTTGTATCAATTTGTAACCATATTTATCAGTTTTTAGAAAACACATCTTTTATCTTAAACCTTTTCAGTGCATCTGTCCTATTTTTTTGGGGGGGGGGCTCTAGCATAACTAAGCAATTTAAGAAGACTTTTACTAGTTCAGATGCACAGGAGAAGAATGAAACTCACTAACAGTCTAAAGCAGTTGCCTAAAATGACAAATGGAATGAGCTGCTTTTTGATGGAGACCACCAGTAAAATTGAGTCAGATATTTTTCCAGTAGTACTCTTTCTTTATGAGTGTGTGCTTAGAAAAGTCTATTTAAAATTTTCACTTCAGGAAGATCGACAACTGAAATGCAAATGCTTTGGTGAAATGACTGTATGATGGCTTTGATATTACATATGTAAATTAAATATAGTCTTGAATATATACTTTTCTTTCAAATCTAGAGATAAATCAAGATTCTCCAGTTACATACTGGAAAGAAACTAAAAAAAGACACTGATTAAGACAAAGTGAGACATTTGCTCTATTTGGATATCCAGTGGAAATGATGTCGTAAGGACAAAAAAAACAAGCAAAAAAAAACCCTGCTAAAGACTTTGAGTTGTGTTACCTGATTCGTATTTGAGGTGAGAGACAAACGACTGCAAAGTCCCAGTAAGGTGCGTCAAAACAAGGATTTTATTGAAACACATATGGGGGGAAGTCGAGCACGATCACTCAAACAGCATCGATCTTCCCCGAACAATAGTTGGGGTTGATCATTTATTCATATGATGACCAACAATATACGTCGCCCCAGATGAAAAACAACATGCATGTTCCAGTAATTCTATCTCAGGAGATATTCTAAAAAAGAACAGTTCCTTTCTATGTTCGTCCACCGCCTACCAGATGCATCCTGTTATTAGACTCTTCTGGACTTATCAGAACTAAACTGTCACGTATGCAGGTTCACAGCATTTGCAGTCAGTTTACTCAGGAAGACTATGTGTCTGTGTTGTTAACCTTAGCGCATGACCTCCCCTCTACATCATCTGTTACCAGGCAAACATCAATAGCACAGGGCACACGGCCTTTATTTCATCTCTTAAACAATCATGTATAATATGTGTTAAATTGTATATATATAGGCAATATGTGTTGAACTGTTTTGCTTGCTGAATTCCTCCAAGAATTAAGTTGGAAAAGCTTTACAACCCTTTTAAATTTTTTTTATTGATGAACAACAACGACAAAAGTGTTTAGGTACGTCAAGATAAATCAATTTGGGCTAAAAAAGCGTCATTGCAGAGATACTGTGTTTCATATGTTACTTGGCCACCAGCCAAGTGTGTAGTAACCACGCGTTGCCCATCTGGGTATTCCCATGTTTTGACATAGGTAGGGTAGTACATTCCTGTGAAAACTTCAGATCTTCCAACATAGACTGGTATCCTGCTGACATGGCATTCCAAACCGCCTTTGCAGTGCACTCCAAATCTACACTCCTTTGTACAGGTGCAATGGGTAAGGATGACCAGTCAGAGTGACAATAAATGGGCTTTATAGCATTCCCCACAGTGCCAAATCACAACAACAGTCGCCTCAAGGTGCTTTATATTGTAAGGTAGACCCTACAATAATGCATACAGAGAAAAACCCAACAATCATATGACCAAAGCAAAGCAAGCACTTTAGCAACAGTGGGAAGGAAAAACTCCCTTTTAACAGGAAGAAACCTCCGGCAGAACCAGGTTTAGGGAGGGGCGGGGCCATCTGCCGCGCCCAGGTGTTGTGAGAGGAGGAAGACAGGACAAAAGACACGCTGTGGACGAGAGCCAGAGATACTAACAATAGTTTATAGAAAGCAGTTGATAGAAATTGAACGATCCAACTGATTCCTCATGTCCAAACATTTAAAGACAGCATAGAGGAAAACAAAACTCCAACTGAGGGGAATGAAAGTGAGAAAGAAAAGCATTTTCTGTCCACCTTAGTATTAAACTTAAATGTGCTTCTTTTTTTTCCCCTCTTCTTTTTGCTTGTCCCTTTAGGGGTCACCACAGCATAGCATCCGTCTCAAACTTGCTCTGTTCTTAGCTTCTTCCTTCTCTGTCACACCAACACTCTGCACGTCCTTACTCTTGATATTTTCGCAGGTTTGAATTGGCTAAGATTTTATTTCAGATGCTCTTTCTCATACAACTTAAGTGGGGACAGGACATGAAGGTAACTGGGTTTTGAAAGAAGTCCTGTTACGTTCAACTAAACTACTTAAAGACTACAAGAACCCACTTGAAAAAGGTAAGTGTGAACATATCAATAGTTAGCAAACTCATCCATTACCTGGTCTAAAGCTGAGTTTAAACAGAATAAAAGAAATAAAATGTGCTTAAATATGATAAAAAAAGAAGGAGGCATTCAAATCTAAAATGAAAGGTAAAGCGTCACTTTCAAACAAACGATCTGCTCGTCTGTTTTTTCAAATAAAGAGTTAGAATAGTTACTCTGGCTATTTATTCCTCATGAGGTGTCGCAATTTATATGGAAAATGATTAGGCTTTAAGGCTTTGACGTGTAAATGTTAGTCAGTTTTAGCTGCCTGCTAGAGAACAGAGTGTGGGGGAAACAGGAAGACAGGAAGATATAACCAGGTAAGGAAACAATGACACAGAATCAGTAGCGTGAGTAAAACGACACACACACACACACACACAGAGAGAGAGAGAGAGTAGAAAGAGTGAGGCACATCTTGAGGAAGTTAGCAAAACAACAGAAGTAGAACAAAAGGCACATCATACTGAAGGTAAAAATAATTGTTTTCTTTCTTTCTTTCTTTCTTTCTTTTTTTTTTACAATTATCGTTTTATTGTAATAGTCTTTATTTGTGATACTAACTTGGTAGTTGCGTTAGCTTTTATAGATTTTGATCCTTGGCCTTTTCGCAGTGGTGTTTGTAGACGATTGGCAGCTTTACATCTGTCCACAGAATGGGATTGGTGCAATACTCTGTGGCCCTCCTGATGTTATCCACACAGTTGGTGCTCAGCTTTCCCACAGTAAGACTTTGTAACCTATTCGCCTTAATTACTGCATACACTTTTATCAAATAAGACAAATAGTTGACATGAGTGAATGTGGCATGGATGATGAGTTAATGAGGACTTTTTCATTTTAGTGATTAATATCTATCTGTGTTGACAGCCAAAGAACACCTACAACATTGGTGGGAGAGAGTGTAACTATTGTCCTGCAGGTAGGAAATGTGTGATAACCTTACGTGAGCTTCTATTAATATTTTTAAAATTCTGCTGTCTGCTTGTCAGTTTACACTTACTCAGAATTATTATTAAAAATGAATCTCTATTTTGTACAGTGGTGTGAAGTATGTTTTTTTCTGTCTATGCATTGTTTTTTTTTCTGCATTGATGAAAAATGACGCAGACTGAGCTTGTGCAGTATGACCACATCCTTCATTAATATGCATTCTGAGTGTGCAGGCTGTCTGCTCACACTGCTTGTCGTCAAGTTGTTTGCATTGGTTTCTTTCTGTTCTTACAGGTATGTATCAGACTGATTGTACAACATGTGAACACTGTCCTGCTGGAAGTTACACAACTGACTGGAACTATGAAGATGAATGCCATCGCTGCTTTGGAGACTGCAACCCTAGTAAAGAAACTATGAGTCATTTCTACCTTTAATGATTTCATCAGGATCGTGCTATACCCGTGATCTCTGGTTTTCTATAAAGAGCTGATAAACCATTAATAGTAACTCCACATGTACTGTGATGAATAGTCTCTAAAATAATCTCTATTTCACTCTTTCTCAGAGTTTCATCTTAAAGTGGTTCAGAACTGCACCAGTACGTCTGATATGAAATGTGACTGCGAGGATGGTTTTAGATGCATCAGGTGGGCCCATGACAAAAAGAACTGCTTGTCTTGTGAGAAGATGCCAGACCCAACCCCAACCAGTAAGTACCGAGAAGAACACTTTGAATTCTCATGTCAGATAAGCTCAAACCAACAGTGGGCCTTATGGCAAACAAAACAACTTCTAAAGCTGAGAAAATGACCAGTGTCAAAGCAAACAACTTTACCGCAGCCATTAAAAAACAAAAGAAAAAAAATAGGTGACAGGATCTGTAAACTTAGCTCTGGCTCCCGTTATTATCAGATCATTCTGAGAACAGGTTCCTCTCAAGTTGCCATGAATATGCAAAACTTGTCTAATATGAACAGGTTTGAAAATATTCCTGGAAATCTTTATGCTCTCTAAAAAATGCAATGCCATCAAGCTGACATGAAAGTGTCACAAAGGACACTTTTCTATGTTCTAAGTATATTTTATGAAGAACCAGCAGAAAATAATCATTCTAATCTGCAGCACTCCAACGCTCTGCACAGATTGGTAGATCATAGTTTTGCCTGCTTCTTGATTTATTCAAATTGCTTCCATAGCCTTGTCTTCTAAAAAAAAAAAAACAACCCAAAACCCTAACTAGCTGTATAATACTTGATCATTCTTGCAGAGTGCCAAACAGCAGGGCTGTGTTTGGCCCCGACAAAATGCAAGTGAGTTATTAAAAATAAATAGTGACATATTTTTAAACATGTCACTTCTGACCAAGTAGTATTTCTGGCACACCCACCACTGCAGAGCACGGTGTCACACTGCACACTGTACAGAGTAAATTTAATGGTCAAAGATGCAGCACATTTTAAATCAAAATTGTAGAATTTCAGTTTTACTTCAAAGAGGTTTCAAAAATTGTGTGTGTGTGTGTGTTTAGAGTTTACAGCCTGTTATCCAAGTAACAGAACAATTGACAGGCCAAGTCTGCTTCGCCGTTATTTCATGACAAATGAAAACAAACATGATATCCAGTCCAGTTCACCACCAACACCAAAATGCCTGAAAGACCACAGAACACAACTGAAGTACATGATGTATTATTTCCCTGATTAAGAAAAGCCCTTCAAAACATCTAACCAAGTCAAGAACACTCTTAAGAAGGCGGGCATGTCATTATCAGCGGCTACAATCGAGACACGCCTTCCCTCAAGAACAAGAAAGTCAAATTAGACTTTGCACAGCTGTGAAAAAAATCTTTGGACCAATGAAACCAAAATGAATCCGTACTAGAATCTTGAAAAAAGAAAAGCAGCTCATGATCTGAAGCATATGATATGATCTGTCAAACACGATGGGTTCAGTGTTTGGCATGAGCGTCTATGTTTGCCGGTCAAGCTAGGGCTGGTATTTATTAATCATGTGATGAAGTATACAGTGCTATACTGTCTGCTCAGATTCAGTCAAATGCTGCAAAACTGATTGGACTTCACTGCACAGCACAGTTTCACTTAATTGTCAGGTCAGTCACCTGATGTCAGCCTAGAAGAACGTGCTTTTCACTTATTAAACACAAAACTGAATGCAGCAAACCCACAAACAAGTAGGAGCTGAAGGAGGCTGCAGTAAAGGCTTACCCGAGCATCTTAAAGGAGGAAACACAGGATTTGGTGATGTCCATGAGTTCTAGACTTAGTCATTTTTCATCCAAGTATTAAAAACAGTTCTTATATTTAATGTTAGTTCTTTAGTTTGTTCGGTTAATTTTGAAACTCTGAACAGGGGGACTGAAAATGTCTGTATTTTTTTAAAACCCCAGGGGGAAAAAAACCTGAAAGGCTGCCCTTCAGTCACGTCATGTTTGATTTAAAATCCACTGTTGTGGTGTACAGATACAAAACTGCAAAAACTGTTTCACAGTCCAACAAAATATCAGCCTAACTGTGTAAAAGAGGATGGATCTGAAAAATGAAGCCAGTGTAGAAGTGGCTTAAATGTGGATTCTTTGTAACAGCCAGCAGGGGGCGACTCCCCTACAAGTAATAAACAAACGGGGTTAAACTAAAATGAATTTTTTTTCCCAGTGCACCCAGGTTATCAAGTTCTGAGGAACAGTTTTTGTTTGTCAGTGTGTGTGTGTGTGTGTGTGTGTGTGTGCGTGCATGTATGTGTTTGTGTCTGTCTGTGTCTGTCTGTCTGTGTATGGTGTGGTGGTGTTGGTGGGGGGATTTCACGTTCTTAATGATAAAGGTAAAACAATGACAGGAAATAGGGAGAGTGAAAAACTGGAACTGTATGCAACAAATTCAACCTAGGACAATACAGTTCATGACCAGCGCCTTCACCCCTGTGCCAGCAGGACAGCCCAGGGGTCGCCTTTTACCCTTGTTTAATATGAAGTGGAAAAATGTACTTATCCACATTGTAAAGTAACTCAGGCAGGTCTGTGAGACTGTGTTTGAGTTTTTTTCTTCCTCTGAAGTCTGAAACCAAACCTGTGATGGTTTATTCTCTAGAAGCAGCAGCTACAGAGATCTCAGTCAGAGATAAACACACGCCTTTCTCAGTTTCCTCCGGACATACCAGCACTTCTCCCAAACCCTGCCAATCTCCAGGGTAAGCCTCAAATTTCCTTTGATACAGTAAATACTGAATACTTCACTGAATCTCTGTGTTACATGAAGCTGTCACAGATTTTGATACAAGTATTGTAGACTACCCTCATCACATGGGGAGGGGAGGGGGGGGGGGGGTCACATATTTGAAATACTTAACATTTTATTCCTTCACACAGGTGTCACCCAACGAAAGAGCCGAATCCCACGCCAGGTGAGACTTTATGACTGTGTATGTGGATGAAAGGGAGTGTTTGGAGAGTATTTACTGTTTTCATTTGAGCGGAAACTGAAAAGTTATGGGAGGTTATGTCAGTTAGAGCTGGTCCACCACATTATTTTAATTCATGCTCCTCCGAGGACTTTGTTGAGTACCAAAATGCCACCAGAGCCCTTCGCAGGACCTATTAGGTCCTACATAATTCAGCGAGGATGTTCACGGTGCCCTTGAGATAAACTGTATTTTTCATTATCACATTGGTTCTCCAGCTTTTTCTAATGTGCTTAGTTCAAATGTTGGAAAAAGTTCATGCCATACAGAATGAACCGTAATTAAGCGTTAAGAATAAAAAGGTGAAGTTTAGTAAAATGTGTAGTAAATAAACTCGTTTTATGGTCTTTGATTGTTGAGCTGAAGGCAGCTAAACTTCTTTTAAGGTTCTTGTAGATGTTTCAGCTCTCATCTGAGAGGTTTATTCAGACGTATAGAGGTCAAAGTCCTTCATAAACCTAAAAACAAGCCCAGTTTCCTTCAACTTCAGTGCTTAAAACATGGATGACTCAGACCCCCACATTGACGTTTATTTAAAAATATTTTCACCTGGTTGTCCATGTTCCAGCTGCAGTGTCACTGTGGCTTGTCAGCAGGGACTACCCCACAGTTTGAGAACCAACGCTCTAGTGTGATCATCAGGTGAAACTGCTACTTAGTCAAAATACCTTTATCATCAAATATCTACTGAACCGATACCATAATAAGAGCTGCAGTGTCATGAGTATTTTAGCATTTAGCTAAAGCCTGACTCTACCAAAGTGCAGCCTCACCAAACCGCTAGTGACTGAAACTGTAAAAGCCACATTTGCACTGCAGGATCTTTCCCCAAGTCCAAGGACCCTTTGGAGAAACTCACATTACCAACACAGGGTCTGAAACAAAGAGGCAACAGACAAGTCTGTTTCATTAGTTGTACATTTATAAAATACATTTTTATTGCAGAATGTGGCAGCAATAGAATAATAACACTACTGGTGTACTGTCAGTTGTCTATAAGGCTTTTTTATGCAGTTCTGTGCATCACTGGATACAAACTCTCCTGGGAAAGCTTCCTCGTACAACCAAACAGAAGGATGATAGCGCTCTTGTTTTCTCTGGTAGCTACTAGCAACATATCTTTGAAACAATAGGTGTTACTCTAACAGGGAAGAGATAACTGTGTCCTATTGTCTGATAAAGGGCAAAAGGTCCGAGGGAGACTGATAGAAAGTGAAGGTTAGACGGAAACACAGGAACGAACAACATTCACTTACTGGAGAGCTCCGGAAATCAGCTCTGAAAACAAAACAATGGGCTGTTTTAAAATGGGAAGTGGTCCAGACGAGGGTGGGGGCAGAAATGGTGTCTAAGTTGTCTATTGCCAGTTATGAACAATTCGAACTGCAGTTTTTGGCACTTTAAGTTGGGTTAATCTCGGGCCTGGAAATGCCAGAGTAAACTTGCTGAACCTAATTCTCAACAACTCAAAAAGTGTCTCATGCTCTATTAAAGTTTGCTAGTTTTTCTTTACTATTCAACATAAGTCAGTTTCATATTTTAATCAGGAGGCGTTTAGAACAATTTGATTTAAAAATATATTGTAGGGTGAATTCTTGACTTTTTGAATTTGGGTAAATGAACCTTATCCCCACTGTGGAGATCAGATCTGCTCCTTGACTGCCACCCTACGGGGATTCGCACTCTCTTCAATATTATTGTTATACCATACACAAATGTGTCAGAGCGGGTAAGAAAACAGGACTGTCTCAAAGTATGCAAATTAACTTATTGTGAGTAAGCTACAGGATAACGGGACTACCCAGTGCTCCACTGAATTAACCCTTTGAGGTCCACACTAAGAAAAAAGCAATGGAAATTGTTTTTGTTTGCATTTCTTATTGATTTGGGTGAGTAATAACCACAATCAATTTTTTTTTCAATAGACCCTGTAGTTTTTAAAATATTGATCTCCACCAAATGGTTGAGATGTCACTTAATGGTAAAAGTATGAAATGTCATGCAAATACAAGTACATTAGATAATACAGTTGAAAAAATCAAATAAAGGGCCGAATTATGATTAAATTAATAACAAAACTATCCAGGGCATTGGATACAGTTTATTTCTAGTAGCATGCCAGTGAACATTGCTGTTTTCATTCCATCAAAGGAAAGTATTATATCAAACAACAAAATACATAGTTTTTTAATCTGCAAATGGGAGTAATGTACTACAGCACAAAATACTCACATTCAGGCCACTCCTGATTGAATACTAGTGTGCAAAATCATTTTTGTTTTTAAAAAATAAAAACAGTGCAAATCAAGCACATCTGCTTGTGGTTTCGGTCGTTAGGGTCTTAGGGTGTAGCATTGATTCTGTGGTCTGGGAGAGCTGAATCATGGTTGTCCAACTCTAGATGCTGGCTTGTTAACTTGGTTCAGACACAGCCAGGTGGAAACCTTTTGAGAGCCATCGGTTTCTGGTCCAGTAGGGCACAGTCCCTCTTGTAGACCAGGTATTCAAGTCAAGGATGTATCCGAACAGTGGACTATGCCATCACCATAACTTGTAACTTATAACTTGTCTTATACAGGTGTCATAGCATATCAGGGCGATCGTGCCTCAAGAGTTGGCAGTTCGTCTTGTAATCAGAAGGTTGCCGGTTCGAGCCCCAGCTTGGACAGTCTCGGTTGTTGTGTCCTTGGGCAAGACACCTACCCCCTGCTGGTGTTGACCAGAGGGGCCAATGGTGCGATATGGCAGCCTCGCTTCTGTCAGTCTGCCCCAGGGCAGCTGTGGCTACAACTGTAGCTTGCCTCCACCAGTGTGTGAATGTGAGAGTGAATGAATAGTGGAATTGTAAAGTGCTTTGAGGGTCTCGAAAAGTGCTATATAAATGCAATCCATTATTATTATTATTATTATTATTATTATTATTATTATTATTATTATTATTATTATTATCAGAAAGCTTAATTCCTCCCATATGCTAATTATATACAGGGATGAGTGATGGGCATGGAATGGTGATCTTTGCATTGGACTCTTTGCTCCACCGATGAAAAAGGCATGAACCCACAGGCATTTAGAAGGTTGACACATTTCTTGTCAAACCATTTTATTGCAATCAGACCTTCATCAGACCTGTAATAACAGGCTCCATGGCCCTTCTTCATCAGGTCTTTGTCTGCCATCAGGGGAGCTCCACCGGTGCAGTTTGGTCATACAGTACCAATGCACCTGACACCCAAGGAGGTGTGCAAGTTCTGGACCAAGGTGAAACTCGTGAAGAGCTGAGGTTCTTTTATGGGTTTGCATAGTGTTTTTTTTTTTTTTTTTACAACCCTGGCCCTTAGAGGGAGCTTCTGCTCCTTTTCACTGAGGGGAGCATTGAAGAATGTAGAGCCCCTTTGATACAGCAGCAAGTTGTGGATGATGCCAGATGAACTTGCTTGGCAGAACAATTTAAAGCCCCACTCATCTGGTTTGTTGGCAATATACTGGTGGAGAGTGCCAGCCCTGTTGGCTTCATATGAAACCATGACCTCAAACACACTGTGGTTGAAGGTGGATGGTATCATGAGTATCGTGCCACAGGACCATGTGATTTTTAGCCATATAATTGTTTAGCGTCCATATAGTAGCCTAATTGTTCAACATGAAATTATAATTTTGACAACTTAGTAATATTAATTTACCAGCTACTCTAATTTGGTTAAAAGGTAATCAGTTGTGATATGTGTGATTTCCAAGTGTTATTCTTGATTTTTACAATTTTACTAATATTAACTCAGAAAGTTACAAAAATGATTTACTGAGGAAATTATTTCACCATATTCTTGCTGTGCTAACACTTACTGTGATTTATCAATAGCAATGAATAAACAAAATGGATCTAGTGGTCTGATTCTATGGCAAATAATCAATTTTAATAACATTTAGGTTATGTTAGCATTCGCACCATAAAGGGCCGAATCAACCGTTTGGTTGACCACTTAAAAAAAAAAAAAAAATTAAACATTTAATTTCACATTTTTAATGCTGTCAAGTGACCTACATCTGTTTAGTAAGTCCTCTAACACTATCATATATCAAAAAATTATATCTTAGTTGAATCAAAAACACTCAAAATATGTTGGATGGTTTTTTGTTTCTGACTTCCTGGTTGGGAGAGGTATAAGAAGAGCCAACAGTTTCCATTCACAGTGTCTTCTGGTGGATTTTTTGGCATTACAGATGTAAACCAATTGGTAGAAAAGACTCAACAAGGTCGGTCAATTTCAGTGAAAGTTAGATATAGGGCCCGAAAATGTGCTGTACCAATTGGTTGAGCAGAAAGCTAAAGGGTTAAGACAAAAGATGATCACTAATTTTATAAAATGCTCTAATGCACAAGCGGTCATATTGAATGCGTTCAGTTTTATAAATATCTTGGGACATCTGTTGACCTCAAACTGAACTTTGTGTGTGGAGTTTGCATGTCCACCCCCTGCCTGTGTGGGTTCTCTCCAGCTATTCTGGCCTCCACCCTCATTGCAAAGAGATGCATGAGCTCAGGTTAATGTCTTTTCTAAATTCATTGTAGGTGTGAATGTGAGTGTGAGTGGTTGTCCTCTCTCTGTGTTAGCCTTGCAAGACACTGTCAACCTGTCCAGGGTGTACGTGGTCTCTTACCCTGTGACAGCTGGGTTCACCCCCACCCTGAATCAGATAACCAGAAATAAATGGATGGATGGGATTTACTGAGTCTGTTTTGTCCTCTTGGTTACTGTCATGGTTTGGATATTTATCTGTGAAGAAAGACAACGCAGGAAATTTCACACCTTGCTTTCAAAAACACACACTCCTCATCCTGAACCTACACAACCCAGAGAAGGAAACACACCTGAAGTCAGTCAGGAGAAATGGGTTAAGAACTTTTCAGACAGGATTCTCACTGAACCTGAAAAGAGAGTATTAGCCAAAGGACTCAATTTTGCCATTTCTCCACAACAGTTGCCCATAGTGGACCTCATCACAGCCACAGAATCTGCCATTGGACTTCACTGCCATTAATAAATTATCACAGACAGAAGCAGAGCAAATCAGGATGAAAGTCTCAGTCACGCTCTCCAGTGCCAAAGTCCCTCCATCCAACCTCACAATACAGGAAAAGAAGGCCGTCGCTTCCCTGAGCAAAGACCACAACATCACTGTTTTACCAGCTGATAAGGGAAGATGCACCGTGGTCCTAAACACTACAGATTACCATACAAAGATCACTACTCTCCTCAGTGACAACAATACCTACGAAGCCTTAAAGCGAGACCCCACAAGCAGCTACAAAAAGAAAGTTATAGCTTGCCTTCAAGAATTTGAAAAGGACAAAATTATTGACCGCCTTACATATCACCGCCTTTACCCAGGGGATGCCATACCCTGCATTTACGGACTTCCTAAAATCCACAAGGAAGCTGTCCCACTCAGACCCATAGTCAGTAGCATAAACTCAGCCACTTATAACATTGCTAAACACCTTGCTACCATCCTTGCTCCTCTTGTGGGGAACACCCCACACCACATCAAGAACTCCACCGACTTCACCGACAAGGTCCAGAAACTTACCCTGGATCCAGATGAAACCATGGTGTCCTTTGATGTAGTCTCTCTCTTCACTTGCATACCCACCACGGAGGCTGTGGAGACGGTCAGAAAACGACTACAAGAAGACAGCTCCTTGGAGGACAGGACCAACTTCACACCCGATCAGATTTGCACACTGTTAGACCTCTGCCTCACCACTACATATTTCAAATACAACGAAGGCTTTTACAGACAAAAACATGGCTGTGCCATGGGCTCCCCCGTGTCACCTATTGTAGCCAACCTTTACATGGAGGAAGTGGAAAGGAAGGCTCTTGGCTCTTTCAAAGGAAGAGTACCCAGCCACTGGTACAGATATGTAGACGACACATGGGTCAAAATCAAGACACAAGAAGTGGAATCCTTCACTGCGCACATTAACGCTGTGGATAAAAACATCAAGTTTACCAGGGAAGACACAAAGGACAACTGTTTGCCTTTCCTGGACTGCGCTGTGCACATTGAAGAGAACGGCAACCTCAACATCGAAGTTTACCGGAAGCCCACACACACGGACCAGTACCTCCTCTTTGACTCCCATCACCCTCTGGAACACAAACTTGGAGTAATTAGGACCCTACACCACCGGGCAGAACATGTTCCCTCTAAGCCTGAAGGAAAAAAGAAGGAACACACACATGTAAAGGAAGCACTCAAAACGTGCGGCTATCCTAAATGGGCGTTCTTAAAGTCAGCAAAGAGGCACAGAAAAGAAGATCAGACACCAGCGAGGGAGGATAAGAAAGACAGACGCAACAACATTGTCATCCCCTATGTAGCCGGTGTATCAGAAAAACTCAGGAGAGTTTTCTCCAAGCATGACATCCCGGTGCATTTCAGACCCAGCAACACGCTCAGACAAAAACTGGTTCACCCGAAAGACAAAACGCCAAAACACAGACTTAACAATGTGGTGTATGCTGTACAGTGCAGCGAGGAATGCCCAGACCTCTACATTGGAGAGACCAAACAGCCACTTCACAAGCGCTTGGCACAACACAGAAGAGCCACCTCCACAGGACAAGACTCAGCAGTCCATCTGCATCTTAAGGATAAAGGACACTCTTTCGAGGATGCCAATGTTCACATTTTGGGCAGCGAGGACAGATGGTTTGAAAGAGGAGTGAAAGAAGCATCTATGTCCACTGTGAGCGACCATCTTTGAACAGAGGCGGTGGTTTACGACACCAACTCTCTGCCATCTATAATCCAGTTTTGAGATCCCTTCCCAGACGCCTTAACGCCCACTCACATCCTGGGCCATCTGATCTCAGGAATTCGCATGATAAGGTGGGGCCAGGTTTCACAATGAACTCACCCGAAACTCTGGCTGATTGGGACCCACACCCAGTTTCACACCTTGGCTCAGGCGATTAGAGGATCATCAGGGGGTCCTTTTGTCCCTCTGTGGGGGGTTACTCCCACTAGGTTTATATCTGGGACTCTCCACCATTTGACCTTAGAACTGAAGAAGCTTCTCGGATGAGAGGTGAAACGTCTTCAAGTAACTTAAAGAAGTCCAGACACTTTTCTTTGCAAGCTCCTTTGACTACGATGACCTGGATAACTGAGAACCTTCACAGACATCTGTGAAGAACAAAAACTCACTCTGATTCGTTAGCCACAAATGAACCCAGGATCCCTGTTGGCTACAAGACAGTTACTGTATAGCGATTGACAGGTTTTATTTTTTGTTTTGACGACATGCACTTTTTGTATTTTGACTTTCAGTTTCCATGTAGATAAAGGCCTCTGGTCCCAAATTACAGAACAACAGTCCTTAAAAGCAGCTTTGTTCCAGCAGCCATCACTCAGATGAACAAGCAGCTTTGTTATTCTACATTTATCCATCCAGCAATCGCTGTAGACCATGCCAACTACTGTAGCATGTGAGACGGTATACACCAAGCACAGGTTGCCAATTTGTTGCAAGGCTAATGCAGAGAGGGACAAAAAAAAGCATTCACACTCAGATTCACACCTATAGCCAATTTAGAAACACCTCCACCCTCAGTGTGTGCATGTTTTTTGGACTGTGGGAGGAAGCCGGAGTGAACCCACAAAGACACGGAGCAAACTCTACACAGAAAGGCCCCGGCCAGACGGTAGATTCAAACCCAGAACCTTTTGTCGTGAGGCAAAAGTGCTAATCGGGAATTTATTATTATTTTTCTTATCTATCGTCCATTTTGAAAGTGTGCATGTGAGGATGGATGACTTCCCTGCTGCACACTGAATCTACTTATGGGTACAGACAAAGCACTTTGATCCTGAACTCCACGGTCGAGGAGCCCAGGTTTCAAAAAGAAAACAGGGAAAATCCCAATAATCCTGGCTGGATTTTATAAAATGAGTTTTAAATATTGAAAGAGTATGTTTTAGGAAATTAAATACAGCTTTTTGACACTGCACATAAGTGTCATGTTCATGCAGCCAACAGTGTTAATCTAATTAATCATCTATGGAAAGAACTGGACTGAACTCTCAGCTGGGAGAAAGATAAGCAATCAAAAGCAACATTTTGCTTCTGTTAAATATAGAATGAAAAACTCTCTCTGGATTTTTATGTATAAAGCTGCTAACGCTTTTATGTGTTACACTGCAAAAGAGAGATTTCAGGCACAGCACTAATCATCCTTTTATTTCTCCTATAGGTCATGCCAACCATTACCTGGCAGCTATTTTCATTCCAGTGGGTCTCCTTGCAGCTTTGATCCTTATCACCTTGTTCTGTGTCTGTCGTCCAAGAGATGAGACATATATAAGGCAAAGTAAGATGTTTACGTCCAGGAAGTGCTCATTTTCTGTCGCCTCTGTCAAACTCTGTGATTGAATCAGTTCTGAGAAACAATAAACGTTTAACAAGATCAGTGTGGAAATTACTGTGAATTTAGGGTTATCATGCCCTTTGCTGATATGCTCTTCACTGCTTTTGCTAAGTCATGTTGAGTCACCACTCATGAAATGTGAAAACACACCAGTTTCCTATTACTCATTATTCAATCTACTGTTTTTTTCAGCTATTGCAAAGCTCTGGAATGAGGTACAAGTCTAATGAACTCTCATGTGTTTACATAGATTACATCCTTTTTCCTTTGTTTGCGCCAAATTCATGGTTGTGTTCTCCTGTAGGAAGGGCGAGGTGCTTCTCACAAGTCAAGGGAGCCAACTCATCAGTTCCCCAGAGACTCATTCAGTACAAAGCAGCAGCCCTCAACACCTTCAGCAGCCAATCTTGGTACAGCTGAGTAAAATGAAGACTTCTTATGTGAAATGCTTGACTCACTCGAGAAAAAATATGCTAGAAACAAAAAGATGCAGCTGTGATACCGTTATGAGTCCGAGTTGCACTTAGCTGTCCTGTTCTGTAGATTATAGGTTAATGTATCTCTGTAGGTTGCTAAAAACATCCTTTGATGCATTCTCTGCTCTTGTTTTCTCCCTGTAGGTCCGGTCCATGTGCACAATCCAGGCACAGTCATCTTTAGCTTGCTCAGTCAATTTACGGGTCAAGTCGGGCCAACGACCGAATGCGGGAAGACAGCTGAGAGAGCGAGGAGAGAGGAAGAGGATGAGAGAAACTGTCCAGTGTTTCATCCTGCATCTTCTCCCAGCATTCATCTCTCTGAGGAGGAGAGGAGCGGAGAGAATGACACCATTTTCTTCCCTTCCCAGGAGCAGGGGAAAGACTCCCACATGTCGAAAGAGGAGATCCTATGATGCATCTCAAAAAATTCAGAAGACTTGGATACAACAAACTTTGAAACCACAGATGAGTATGGATCATATTCGTCTTTCCTCAGCAAGCTGCGGATGCACTGACTTTGTTTCTGCAGCTTCTGGAAAACACTCACCTCAGAAATGTATTAAATCTCGGAAGAACAGCTGCAAAGTGGTCTTCTTTGTAAGTTATGATTTACAAACTCTTGTATATACTTTTAATAAGCTTCTTTGGCTCAGTGCAAAGAATGCCATCCAAGGTGTAGAAAGCTTTGTTAGGTAGTTATTAGGTAGTTTTAGTCAAATTTATTAAGTTTATTTTAAATGAAAAAGAAATAGAAGAAAAAATGTACACAGAACATCCACATGTGATATTGAAAAGCTGGCTACAAAAGCAGCTAATTATGTCTGCACATATATGTAGATATACATGAAATATGTTTAACTTTATGTACTATAGTACATACTTTCCTTTCACTGCCACAATGTCCCCTCTGTCTTATCAGTTCCAAGATTTTTACCCACCACAATTTTATACACTTCAAAGTCACAGATGCCAAAATGATCATCTGTCCTCTCAGGAAACAGCAACAGTCTCAAACTTTCCACCTTCTGGCATTTCACTGATCAGCACGGCGCGGAGTGCCTTTTAGCTCCATTTAAATGTCCAAAAGCAGTGACAAATGTTTTCCATCTGGGATGTGCCACCGAGTGTCTTGTCAGGTTCTCGCTCCTCCAAATTCCAGATCTGGTCTTTAACACATAGGTTGGTCACATTTCCCGCACACTTCCTGAACGGGCTTGGACACTTCTTCATCACATGCAGGTTGTGTGGCAGGTTTTTCAGCCAAGAAGTACCCTGAGCAGCAAGAAATGATGGGATGGTTTTAATAAGAATTCAAACATTTGGGGGTATTTATAACACAAAAGTTCTAAGAAAAATATTAAGTGATTTAAAAAAAATCTACTAACCGTGAGTGAACCTAATCCAGACTAAAAATGGCTTGATTTTTGTCACAACAACCAGTGCAATTCCTGTACACAGGAGGGCAATTATCACCAGGAACCACACCGTATCTATAATAACACATGAGAGAGTTAGTTTCCATAATTTACATCAGTTCAATAATTTCACAGGCAACACAATTTGGCTACTTTACCTGCAATCGGTTTAGGGGCGAGCCTGGTGGTGGAAACATCAGGTGTCGCCACTAGAGGGAAACATAAAAAAAAGAGAACCTTATAAGCTCACTGCAGGCATTATTAGTTCAATGACAAGATGACACTATTGTGGCTTGGATTTGTCAGTGAGCTCACTCTTTTGTCCCTAATGTTTAACTTATTTCATCATGTGTTTGTGTGTGTGTGTGTTTGAATGTGTGTGTCCTTTCTCCACGGTTACTGCAGAAGAGGCAAACAGTTACAAGAACATGCAAATAGCTTCCAAGCATCATTACCAGCTCATTTGTTTGGATTATTTTTAGTCATGTAACAGTTTCAGCTGAATCAGAAACATTTTAGGGATTCTGACTATGACCTGTCCACATTACTGTATGTAGGCAGGATTACAGTACAGGAAAACACATGCTACAACTAGGGCCTCTACAGTGACATTTAAAAAAAGAGACACAACAGACTATTTTGCTCACCTGCCCTCGTACAGAGCCCCGAGTGATAATAACACAGGACACGACATTAAGACTTTGAATCAGTTAACAGATTCATGTACTACACCCCTAAATCTGCCTGTCTTCTAGAACTTGTTAACATGGATTGCTACACTGTTACTGAGTTATGTTGTAGGGGGGATGGAGGCATGAAAGGAAATTTTTTTTAAGCACTGCGCAGAGCTTTGCCAGGAGGCTGTTGAGGTAGACAAGAGAAGTGCACAATTCTCACATTCTCACCTGTGTCTGTGCTCTCCTCTGTGGTTAGGTTTAGGCAACTCAAGCACTTCACATGAAGTTAGTAAATTCCCTAACCTTTGTGAAGTGCTGATGGTGCCAAAACGTAACCATAATAAAAAAAAATCTGTTTATGCTGTAAGTTGTAAACAACATTTCTTCATTGTGTTTCATGAAAAATGCGATCCGATAACAAATATTTTATTTTTTAATTTGTTGTTGTTTTAAACACTTTTTAAACACTGATGTTATCACCTCAGAGTGCATGCTTCTCCCTCGCAGACACACTGGGTTTAAGGTGGATGACATCAGCGTTTAAGGCATCTAAACTCATTACTGGCAGACTGAAAGATGCTAAAAGGCCACATAGAGCTGACTGACCTCAGTAGGGTTGTGGGTGATGACTATCTATGATTGGGTTTCTCTAAGCAAGTCCTGACGTTAGTGCTGCTTTACAATATCCTGATGGTACTTTTGTGTTGATATCTTCTTTTCTTTGGGTTAAAATATGCACTCAAAAAATTAGTCTTTGCCCTCATAAACACAAAATGAAACTGAAGTATATCAAATCAAAGGTTTATTCATTTAATTCATTAATCGTGATTTTTTTTAGGGAGCTCAGTGTAAGTTTCATTTGGCCAGATTCCATTAATTTGAACATTTTACGTTGTACTTACGTAACTGAATGTTTTCATGTAATCAGATTACTTAACGTCACCACTTTGGGCATGAATATTTTTTGAGTGTGAATGTTTCCTTGTTTGTAGGTACCCCACTGGATCCAGACAAACACGCTAGTAAATGCTCTTGTGCATACATGTAAATAAACAGTTTCTTTTAACAAACTTATTACACTGAGCTACTTTCAGTCTTGTTTTCATAAAATAAGGCATTTGAACTCATGGGTTCTCAGGAGTATTTTTAAATAAAAAGAAGTTATATTTCCAGATGTAGTTAAATGAGTAACTTCTCATGAAAAATGAGCATTTGCTGCCCTTTTGTGGTTCAGCCTGTACACTCAGACAAGTTTGATGCCAAAATCATTTTGGTGTAAAAGATGAGTATATCTGTTATGTTATTGCTTTTCATGGTAATGTTAAATTAGTCTCCGATCATATGTCTTTGGGCAACGCATCTACAATGTTATTTTTTGTGCTTTTACACTGATAATCTGTAGCAAATTGTTAATTAAAGAATGCAAAACGACAAAGCTCCTTAACGAGAATGTGATGCTGCACGTGGCCCTCAAGTGTGTTATGGTTGAAACTATTCAAAACAAAACACTGCAATGAATAAATGATAACCACTGTGTCAACAATTGTTTCACATTTAGTTGATTGTGCCGAGAAGGGCTCACTTACCAGTAGTAGATGGAGGGACGGTGGGTTTGACTGTGGCTGGTATCAATACACACTCTTTACAGTCTTGGTCTTTGCACTTGTAGCCAGCCTTACATGTGCACACAGTGTTATGAGTCGGGTTGCAGTCTGTCTTGACCTCCACTTTTGCTGTGGAAAAACACGGTCATTGTTAAAAGTGATTTAAAGACGGATAAAGTTGAAAGTGTATGCAAAGGATGTCTTTGTGATAAAACTGAAAATGTGAAATGACTCACAAAGCTAGGCACGACAGGTAAAGATTCTGGTTTGAAGTCATAAGACCGTTATATTATCACGTCTGGTGCTTCTTCTTTAGAGAATTTTAAACACTTTTTAAACACTGATGTTATCACCTCAGAGTGCATACTTGTCCCTCGCAGACACAGTGGGTTTAAGGTGGATGACATCAGCGTTAAGTGCATCTAAACTCATTACTGGCAGACTTTAAAAACTAGAAACAACGAGCTGAAAGATGCTAAAAGGCCACATAGAGCTGACTGACCTCTGTAGGGTTGTGGGTGATGACTATCTATGATTGGGTTTCTCTAAGCAAGTCCTGACGTTAGTGCTGCTTTACAATATCCTGGCGGTACTTTTGTGTTGATATCTTCTTTTCTTTGGGTTAAAATATGCACTCAAAAAATTTGTCTTTGCCCTCATAAACACAAAATGAAACTGAAGTATATCAAATCAAAGGTTTATTCATTTAATTCATTAATTGTGATTTATTTTTTTAGGGAGCTCAATGTAAGTTTCATTTGGCCAGATTCCATTAATTTGAACATTTTACATTGTACTTACGTAACTGAATGTTTTCATGTAATCAGATTACTTAACGTCACCACTTTGGGCATGAATATTTTTTGAGTGTGAATGTTTCCTTGTTTGTAGGTACCCCACTGGATCCAGACAAACACGCTAGTAAATGCTCTTGTGCATACATGTAAATAAACAGTTTCTTTTAACAAACGTATTACACTGAGCTACTTTCAGTCTTGTTTTCATAAAATAAGGCATTTGAACTCATGGGTTCTCAGGAGTATTTTTAAATAAAAAGAAGTTATATTTCCAGATGTAGTTAAATGAGTAACTTCTCATGAAAAATGAGCATTTGCTGCCCTTTTGTGGTTCAGCCTGTACACTCAGACAAGTTTGACGCCAAAATCATTTTGGTGTAAAAGATGAGTATATCTGTTTGTTATGTTATTGCTTTTCATGGTAGTGTTAAATTAGTCTCCGATCATATGTCTTTGGGCAACGCATCTACAATGTTATTTTTTGTGCTTTTACACTGATAATCTGTAGCAAATTGTTAATTAAAGAATGCAAAACGACAAAGCTCCTTAACGAGAATGTGATGCTGCACGTGGCCCTCAAGTGTGTTATGGTTGAAACTATTCAAAACAAAACACTGCAATGAATAAATGATAACCACTGTGTCAACAATTGTTTCACATTTAGTTGACTGTGCCGAGAAGGGCTCACTTACCAGTAGCAGATGGAGGGACGGTGGGTTTGACTGTGGATACACACTCGTTACAATCTTGGTCTTTGCACTTGTAGCCAGCCTTACATGTGCACACAGTGTTATGAGTCGCGCTGCATTCTGTCTTGACCTCCATGTTTGCTGTGGAAAAACACGGTCATTGTTAAAAGTGATTTAAAGACAGATAAAGTTGAAAGTGTATGCAAAGGATGTCTTTGTGATAAAACTGAAAATGTGAAATGAGTCACAAAACTGGGCACGACAGGTAAAGATTCTGGTTTGAAGTCATAAGACCGTTATATTATCACGTCTGGTGCTTCTTCTTTAGAGAATTTCAGTTTGATGAAACACGGTCTATCTTAAATGATGCTTTAGTGTGCACACCTCAATCTGATGTTACATATTAGCAATCAGCGAACTACTTATATGACTTCCAAAGAGTCACAGTCATCCCAAAACCAAACACACAAAGTGAAAATCGTAAACAGAAATCATTTTGTGGCATTTAGGGTCACAGAGGGACGTAGCACAACATGCAGAGTCTTAAAAGCTCACCAGCCAACAGCGGTCCACAAGCAGAATAAAAATATTTTCACTTTTTCCAGACAGATTACTATAAAATGAGCAGCTGAGGTCACAACATGAGGACTGTGGACATTTTAAAGCTGGCAGCGACTCTTACATGTGTGCTCAGCACTGTTTTACTCTGCTGTCTTATAATAATGAATTAAAATGCAGTGAGAGCAGTAAGCAGCATAAACATACAGAGTAGTAAACAGAAGAGAACAGGTAACCAAGCATTTTGTTCCATGAAGCCCTCTGAGGTCCACACATCCAAACTCTTATCATCATCACCAACAAATCATTGGCACCAACAACACAGAAGCACTTTTTATATCACTGCTCTGCTATGCAAAGTTTTTGAGTGGGCTGAATTATTTCCATAGCCGTTAATTGGTATAAAGCCCCTTCTTGTGCTTTGAACGCCCACCTTCCTCTGCTGAAGAAATGTAAACAGTTTTTCTAATGTGCAGGTGTATAAACAATAAGTAGATGTTTGGTCGATGTTAAATGTCTATATGTATCTGGTTTGTAATTTGGAAAAAGGTATGTGAGCCCTTTGGTTATGATATGTGTAAAAAAGGCTTCTTGGTTGACACACAAAAAAGTCAAATTCAGCTAAAATGCACATGTAGCCAAAATTGAGACCGAGAAACTCAAATTTGTCTCAGTTCTGTGTTTTCTCTTGTCTGTTTTCCACAGTGACATTTAAAAAAGGCACGACATGCTGTTTTGTTCACCTGTACCAGCACAAAGCCCTGAGTAATAATAACATAGGACATGACATTTCTGCTCTTTCCGCTGTTTGCTGCTTTTTTGGTATTTTGCTCTTTTTTCCACTGACATGAAGATGGTCTGCTTTTTCAGCCTCCTCCTGTCTCGGTGGGCTGTGCCGCAGACCATGTCGAGATTACTGTGTAAACACAAACTTCTGCTGCAGAATCTCATCATATTAAACCCCAGTGCTGGCTCACAGTTGGTTTCACAGACCCCCTTCTCTTCCCCTTCTGTCTTTCATCTCCTTCTGACTGTATCCCCCCGTTGATACATGAAATGGGAAATCCCCTTGCGTAAGTTTTGTATATGCAAACTTCTCTGAAATCGTGAGTTGAGAAACAGCTAGCAGTCTGACTTTGTCAAGATTCTGTGGAGTCATTGGTCAAATGCAGTGGTCAGGTCGACAGAGAGTTAATGACTCACTCACACATCTCACATCAAGAGAGAGCATGATAGAGCTCACACACTAACACAAAATGTATAAGCAACCACATGTTTCACTATAACAAGGGGAGGGGGGGTCCTGAGTAGTATTTTTACTGTAATGCTTTGTCATTCTTCTATCTGCTTAAAAGATAACAGGTACGCTCTAGCGGGAATATCTGTGTACAAGAGCTCAAATCAACGTGTCTGTAGAAAAACGTGTAAGTCGTAAAACCCACTACGTCATCATTCCTGCCACTAAAGCTCTTTGTGCTGTCAGTCTAAAAATTGCCTTAAAGTTTTCACACATTTCAAATCCTCACATGTACTGTAGCGCCTCCACGCCCAAGGCTAAAGATGTGAAGTTACTCACGTTTGCTGCAGCTGTTACAAAATTCACAGTTCATCGCCGTGTTGTAGCCGGCTGTGTATTTCCCAACTTCACAGGGTTCACATTTATGGTCACAGTTTTTCTGTGAGCGTCTGGCCATAAACTCACCTGGAATATATGAAACATCAGTTTGCAGTTAAAGCACTACTGTTGACATCACAGCCATGAGCTTTAATGGGATGTGAGGAAGTTACTGTACCTGCAGGGCACTTTTCACAGCAAAACGTAGGTGATATATATGGCCAGCTGTACTGTGTTGGACTGCAAGTGGGCTTTACAGGGTTAGAAGATAGCAAAGGTAGGAAGCACAGTAATGGTAAAATAAAACAGAGTGGCCGCATCTGGGAAGAAACATACAAGAAAAGAAGAGGAGGAGGAGGAGGAGGAAAAGGAGGGGAGTAAGCAGAGACAGGAGGAAAAGTATTACTATCATGATTCTGTCAGATGTATTCACATAACAATCCCAGCAGACACTCAGTGAAACACACTAAAGATTAAAGATGATAAATATCATAACATCTTCCATTCTGAGAAAAAGAATTCGGTAGTCAGGCTGCCTAAATATGTTAGGACACACATTTTAAACTCTAAAAAAGCCTGTAACACACTGATGATAAAACACATACAAAATACAACACTAAGAGAGACCAGCTTTACATCCTAATGCAAACAGGTTACAAGGCTCTACTAAAACATTCAAAATGATAAAGTTATAGCTGAAAATACATGCTGTGAAAATCTTTACTTACTGTGGAGGAGAGGTTTTAGCAAGATGTCACTTGGGACCCTCTGAGCCTGAGACTGAGCAGGGGACGAGAAGTGTGTCAAGGGACTATTCATAAAATGTCAGAGATGACTCATCCTGAAAACCTGACATATTAACAGTCAACATCCTTGTCCCACTCTCTCTCTCTCCTGTCTTTTTGGAGACCACCTTGGCTGTGCACAGCAACATACCCCCTGTCAGCCTCCACATTTTTCCATCATTCTATCTCTCTCATTTCCTCCAAAATCTGCTTTTGCTGCGAGCACTCTGATGCTTTTTATTCTCTCGTTTTCTCTTTCACCTCTGCCACTCTCGCTCTCTCTCGCCTCTTCTTAGCACAGGATGATGAAGTGGTTTAATGTAAGGCATCGTTTACCTCATAGGTATCTTTTTACTCTTATAGAAAGGTGTTAATGAGAAAAATGTCATTCCAAGAAATTACTTTGTGATAATGAGAAGGCGTGTAATGTTATGAGGATTGAAAACATTGCAATGCCAATTGCATGCATAGGTCCCAAATTGCTCATTACAAAAAAATTTTTATCATTTCAAATATAAACATTGACAAAAAACCAAAATGTTTCTGTAGAATAACGTGCAAGTTAAGAAACAGTTATGTTATTCTTTATCAACTCATACTACACATTGGAGCAATTAAAGGATAATATGCGCGTTTCTTTAAATGGTGTGACGTGTAACATGCTAAGGCATGAATTTATTGTTTTATATCTACTGGCATTATTACCTCTACCAAGGAGATTATTGGCTGTGTGTGTGCGTGTGTGTGTGTGTGTGTGTGTGTGTGTGTGTGTGTGTGTGTGTGTGTGTGTGTGTGTGTGTGTGTGTGTGTGTTGTCAGTTGGATTACTCAGAAGGTAAGGACTGATTAATATAAAAATGTTACCAAAAGTGGAGCATGGGTGAACTTACAATTTTAAGTTTTGGAGTCAGATTTAGAGCCAGGACTGTCACAGGGGCTTGAGTGTGAGGACCCAAATGACAGGCAGACCGAGGCAAACAAAAAGCGAGCTGTTTACTGCAGACTGATGTCAAGGTTGTACAAATGTGAATCATGAGGGACAAAGGAAACTGAAAACTATAACTACTGAAACCTAAGACTTGAAAGCACAGTAAGGCCTTCAAACACCAGAAACACCAGAGGTCGGGACCACTGGGAAAGAGAACAGAAACATACACAGACAATATACACAGAAGGGTAAATAGGGAAAGTGGAGATAAGACACAGGTGAACTAAATCAGACAGAAACAAGGTACAAGAAGCAAAAATAAAGGCAACGCACAAGGAATTCTAACTCTCAAAGTAAAAGGGGAAATGTGATAATTAAATAGGGAAGACATACACGTGAATGAATTTAATGCACAAGACTTGACATGGCAGAAAGGGAACACAGGAAGGATTACAACTAAGGCAACTAGGAACCAAGAATGGGGCTAAATTTACTAAGAGTAAAAAAAACAAGAAATGATATAAAACATTAAACAAACCTAATAGAAAGTCAAAAAAAACCTTACACACTGGGCAAACTAGCTGAGTTTTTTTAAAGGCTGACATTTTGATATAGGACAAAATTGGGCATTTCACATCACAGCTTCACACACACTTCTGAAGTGGGATAACAAAAAAAAAGTGAGGCATCATGTTTAAGATAGACTCTCAATATAATCACAATATTAAAAAAACGATCCGGATCCAGACATTCATCTGGATCCAGCAGCTCATTTGTTCATGGTGTGGACCTCATTGTTATCCTTGTATGAAGTCTTAGACTGTCTTCTGTTAGTTTCATGCACACTTCAGTTTGTTATCTGAAGGTTGAGTGTATTTTTTCTGAATTAAAACAAAAGGTATATTTTCCAGACAGGGATAAAACCGTGCTGTAAATGATAAGAATGATATGTTTCTAGTTAATTGCTTTATTATTGGTGTAACTGGTAGCATAGGTGTGAGAACATTAATCAGCAAAAACTGACAAAATGCCATTAGTGTGTAGATAGCTGCCAGCCAGCGATAATTACTATACTTGACCTCAGTTTTCACAGAAACCAAGCCACAGCACGTGACCTCCTTTCAACAGTGAAACGGGGACTAGGTTTAAGGAAATAGGGGCAGCCTCAAGTGACAAGTGTGACTATAGCTGAGTAGCAACACTCAAACAGAATACAGAGATGACTGGATGAGAGATGACTGTGCAACAAGACCATGGCTGATCATGAACTGGTTACAGCAAAACTGGTCATGCTTATCTTGAGGTTTCAGTATCAGTATTGATGCTTGACCGTAAGAGTTGATACGTCTAAACAGAACTTCAAAAGTTCTTGTGCCAGGAACATGTTGACTCTTTTGTTATGAAGTAAACAGATAAACAACGCCACTTTTTAGTTAACAAAATCTGCATGCTGAGTCAGAGATGAGCCAGTCAGTCCTCACAGCTGGACTAGAAGACTGTGTGGGGGAATCAACAGTCTATTTGCATGTGCATTTCTGCAAAGACCTATGTATGCCAAACGGGTTAGTGTAAGTGACACTTTATGTGTGACACAGAGGAAGACTGGGTGAGAGGGAGGAGGAAGAGTGAAGAGATGAAGATGCTTTTTTTGTTGCTAACTATAAAGGAAGGATGTGGTTTTTCTGAGGAAGCACTTGTCTTGCTCTGCTGAATGAGCTCTTTAGTATACTGTAATAGCAAAGTCGCGTGAGGTAACGCTCTGCTGGCCTCTTTAATAAAGGACTGGTCTACTACAGGATGCTCTTTTAAAAATTATGGTGCCTATAAATATAGTTAAGTGATACTTGCCTTACAGCCTATGCTTAATCTCTGTAGTCAATTTCACAGTGTGCAAAGACGTTTTTATCAGGTCCTTTCCAGAATAACTAATGATTTCAAAGTAATGGCTTAACCACTCAGCGTCCACTCATTTGGTGATTCGTTTAGGAGTAAAATTATACAAAGGTATTAAAGGTTCATCCCTTTATAGGACATTTTCAGATCTTTGGCACATTCAAGCAGAAGAGAGCAAGACGAATGTCATAGACTGCAAGTGTGGAAAGAAAGTGAAAGACGTGTCCAGACCAGGTCCCTGACAGAAGCTGGGAAGAAGACACAACACGGGAGTAAAGGGAGAGCACGGGGATGTATTATCATTTATCGCACTGTAAATAAACGCACCGTTTGCGTTTTGGGTCCTATTTTCCTCCACATCCCCACGGCTTGCTCTGGCAAACCGTGACAGAATCATCCCGGGTCAGTGGAGGCTTCACCACACTATTAAGTAGCTCCCTCCGCCGATGCTGATCCGCTGACGGTGTGTGGCATCCTCCTCGGGCGTGGCCAGCAATCTTCAGGCCGGACGGTGCCTGCAGCCCGGCCTCCTGGTTACAGCCACAACCACACACACACCTCCCTATACATACACACATGGAAAAAAAATAACAGTGAACACACACACAAAATATAAAAAGGTCCACAACTCAGAACGTTTTAACGTTGTCTTAAATCAAAGAGTAGTTAATAAGCAACCCCGTTTACAAAAAGCAGCTGGCACACCTTAATAATGTAAACAACATGGCCTGCAGAGAGGTCAGTTAAGCATCCATAGCAGATGGCAGCACCTGCCTGCAATGATGGTACTTGTGACACAAATGTGAAAGCTACATACATGATGTGTAGTAATGTCCCCCCCCCCCCCCCCCCTTTCATCACTGTGCTGGCTTTTAAATTCCTCTTTATCCCCTGGGAGGCAATCTTTTACCTTTTCATTCATTAGATCACAGCTCAGGCCCCAAAACGCTTCTGGATCGTCTTTGGTTATGTTTTTTATCTGGGTCCGTCCTTTGGGAGGTTTACGGGCTTGCCCAGCTGTGAGCAGACGCACAGAAAGACCCAGAACCCGTTTGAGACATACATAAATACTGAGCCACCTACACCTACACGTTATTATTACAGCTGTTTGGCCACGCCATTAACTCTGCAGTTATTGAGTCAGCGGAGCGTTGGCGACTTTTCTGCACAGTGTGGCTCAGCACTCTGTAACTTCACTTGGTCTCGACTTCATAGATAATTTCTGTGATTCCTTAATGGCGCTAAAAGATTAAGGGGTGTTGTTCAATATTTTGATATATACGATGCCCTCCCCCGCAATGACGAAGTGGGAATCGTTGCTGGAGAGAAGACTGTCTGGAATATCCTGCTTAGTCTGCTGCCACTACGATGGAGGACTGATGGATGGATGCCAGATTTTAGCACTCACACTGGTGCGTGGACGTGCAGCGGCTTGCAGTCCTTGCCACTTGTATACAGAGGTTTTCTGAATATGAAAACCTACAATGCAATGCTAGTATGAACTACTAGCCCACGCAGTCTTTCGCACCGAGGTGAACCCCTCCCTGTATTTGGGAAAGACTAAATCACCCTCTCTCCGAGATACTCTTTTTATCCGGTCAAGCTACTGGCCTATCGATGTTTAACTCTATGTTTTAGGTTGTGGATTGTTCCCTTAGATATCTGTGTATATATAGTCTAAAATTTAATTTAATATCTTTTTTTAATGTAGAAACTTCCAATTCATTTTTTTTTAAAAAGCTGCAAATGATCGTAGTGTGCTTTTATTTACAGATAGCTCCACATCCCAAGTGTTTTATGATTCTTGTTATTGTCCTTATTGAACTGAAGTTGACTTGTCTGCTGGTTTAACGGCTTTCCTACAGGTTTGTTGTGTTTTTGAACCTCAGGTGCAGTTTTGCCAGTTTGCCTGTGAAACTAATTCCTGTGAAACGTGCGCGTCACAGCATTTCCCGTTTGAGACCGCCTCTCCCCTTCAGAGACTGGGCAGCAGCAGTTCTGTCGCGCTGCTTTCTCTAAAATATATATGTGTACTTCAGTAACTTAAATGCCGATTTCCACGCAAGGAGCTGAGGTTAAGAAATATTCCTCGGAGTGACGGTGGTTGTCCAGGTAAGTGACGGTTAAATATCTAAGCAGTGTGTCTGTGGGAAGGAGCGATTCATATCAGACTGTGGTGGGCGTTTGTGTGGTGGGTAGTTAAATCGAAACCAGTGACAAGAAAAAAGTTAAATGAAAAGTGCAGATTAAGTTCTCAAACACGTCAGTGTTATCTGTAAATACGTAAAAATAAGACACGTCGAGTTTTTGTGCGCTTAAAAACACTCGAAAAAGTTTCTAATCTCAGCCTTTGACCGCGACAGGGAAGCGAAGAGGGAAGCTGCCCAAACAAGTGGCGCAGATATGCGACCTTCGTTTACTGAGCACAGTCTCTCTGTGAATTATTTCTTTAGGGATCACACTGTCTTCACAGTAGTCACACCCAAACTCGTCCTCTTTAAGGTGTTTAAATTCATTCAATTAAGGGCTTGTTAACGGGAGAAGATGCATAATGTGCAGTATTATGTGTAGGATTGTATAAAGCACCGCTCTGCTAATAGTCAGCTTTAATAAAAAATCCAGGCGAAAACATTTGCAGCCTCAGCCCCCGCACGCGTTACATATCCGTATACCTGTGGCGTTACATTTGTGAGATAAATGAGGTAAATTATTACCTGTGCAGCGGCTTGTAGACAGTTTCGTTTAATCTCCTCACCATGCTGGGAAAACCACTTCTGATAATTCAGCCTCTACAACACATATCATTTCATCTAATCTATTTAAAATTTCTGTCCAATACAAGTCTATGGACACAATGTGAACCCGGGGTTCACTTTGTTTCACTTCTGCTAATTTAAATGTAAAAAATAATTTTTAATAATGCTCCACATCTCTATGAAAACTCCTTCTATGTTATCAGGAGTTGAGCAACCAAACTTGGCAGGTCTCGGGGTTCTTATCTATCATCAGATGTTATGATGTCATTTTGTTGCCTAGCATTCACCTACCAACTGGATTAAATAGCACATTTTTCGCATTTATGCAACCATAACACCTGATAAAAGCACAGTATGTCTTAATGTTATGACACAATACTGTAGCATATGAGTAGTTCTAAAGTGCACAAGCAAACATGGTAACGGCTGACACGATTAGAGCTTTAAAATGCATTCTGCTCTCTGCCAAAATCCTGCTTTATGATTTTTGTACTGTGCCTATTCCTAAAATCCTTTTTGTTAATTACCATTCAGCTGACCAGAGAACAGACCGCAATCCTACACAGCAGCCAAGGGGCCAGTGCGAGGATCGGGGGCTGATGGAGTGCAGCAGCTATGCTATGCAACTACACTTCCTCAAATTAGTGGACTTTGGGTCATTTTGATTATGGAGGCCCTTCGGCACAGAGGACAGAGGAGTAAAAAAGCCTCTTTTGGCACCTTACTTTGCCTGATGGTGAGAACACCTTAAAGGTCACTGCATGAAGAAATGAGAAATTCCCTTGTTGGGAACTTCTCTTTGGATATTCATTGTAAATTCTTTGTTTTAGTGCATGTTCATCACCACTTTGGCAGCGTTACCAGAGTCACAGGAAGTTAATAAGAACTGTAAACCTGACGAGTTTCACACTGAAGATGGAATATGTTGCAACAAATGCAGTCCAGGTACTGTATGAGCCACTGTATGTCATATATATCCACAGTGACAAGCAAATAATCTGAGACATCATCAAGCTAACTTTTTGTTTTTACACGTAATTTTCCTGTTTTCAGGTTTTAAGCTTCAAGAAAAATGTCATGGTCCCAAAGAGAGATCAACCTGCACACAGTGTCCGGGAGGACAGTACTTAGAATTTATGAACTACTCCCCCAACTGCCTACCTTGCAGAACCTGCAAAGGTAGAGCAACTTTATCCTTTCCTGACTCAGTCTAACATGTTAGATTTAGAAGTATATCTTCAGCTTCAGGTTTGCCTTACTCGATTTTCTTTTGTGTGTGTGTGCGTTCTTTTCTGCAGCTTTAAAGAATGAAATCCAGGTGTCGCCATGTTTAGGAAACCAGAACACTAAGTGTCGATGTAAAGATGGATATTACAAGATTAGAATTGACAGCGAAACCTTTGATTGTCGCAGATGTAAAACGTGCAAAGCCGATGAAGTGGAAATGCAGAAATGTAAGCCTTAACTTATTCCAGTACCCACCCAGTCATGGCCCATAATGCATTTCTTCATGTGAGTCTAAATAGAAACAATCTTGCTGTTCACAGGTACACCAGATAATAACACTGTGTGCAGATGTAAAGACAATTACTACAAAGACAACGGCAAGTGCAAACTGTGCGAGAGGTGAGCATACGACTGTTGTATGTGAGCTTTGTGTGTGTGCGCATTGTTCCTATTTCACTGTTTGGGATTGTTTGTTTAAATGTTAACGGGGAAGTGTGTTTGTAGAATTGAAACTCTCAGCACATTTCTCAGTCTTTCCATTTGTTGGCAACAGAGAAGTTATGACACATGAAAACCTGAGATGTGAACAGTCACTGAACAAGTTCTCATTTGTTAAACACACAGTCTGTCTGTCCCACTCAGGGAGGAAGTAAATGTTTATAAGTCTTAGAAACACTCGAGTCAAGCCGATGTAGACAGATGTCTTATGTGGATGTCTTATACTTAAAAAAATAGAATTATGAATGTAAAAATCATGGCAACCCACATTTTGTGTTAGTTAATAATTTAGCATGTGGATAGGTACAGTGGTATTTATCATGGGAAAAAACCTGAGAGCCCAGGGGAACTTACTGCCCGTACTTTCAACAATCCCGAGCTACATTCTTTCTAACAAATAAATGTAGCAATTAGTAGTGATTGTGACAGCTGAATAAGTGTTAATTCAACACTAATTACTTGCTTAGTGGTAACTTTGAAACAGTACTGAAAGTGTGAAAATGAAATTGCTTGAATTCATATGATGATGTAAAAAAGGCATCTTGGCTGTCATGTGAATCGTTTCCTCTTTAAGATGTGCTACTTCCTCGTCCGTGTTATGAAATGTGTTCTCTCTTCTCCACAGTTGCTCTCCTCAGTGCAACCACTTGTGTTCAAAACCCACAATAGGTGAGCACCAACCAGGCCCTCTTTTCTCACAAAAGAGTGAGCAAATAGAATAATCATAGATGTACTTAAGCATATTAAAATATTATTAATAATTTTGTTGACTAAGACATAATGTATGTTTTTTCAATTCTCAACTCCAGTAAAACTTTACATTTTCTGTACATTTTCTTTTCTTATGTTTTAATATGGATCTATTTTTTTTCTGTAACTTTCTAGCTACTTCAAAAGAAAATACGCCCAATGAATCGGACTCTTTTGTCAGTATAATTGCTGGAGCTGGAGCTGGAATATTAGTGTTGATGGTGTCGGTGGTTTTAATGACGTACGTGATCACGAAACGACAAACCAAAAAAAGGCTACTACGGTCCTCCCAGCGATCTGATACTTCCCAGGAATCTTGTGAGGTACGTTGATTTAACTGCCGGTCGTTACTTTTCTCAGTTCGGTCTACAATCTGCAGACAATAAATAGGATCTGCTCTTGTTTTATAGCAGGTCTTGGTGAAGAGTGAGGAACATTTGGAGACCATTGTGACAGAGGTTCCTCAGACTTCTGTGGCCCAAGTGGAGACGTCCAAACTGCCTGACTGTGTCCCGCTGGAAATCAATTGTGAGTGTATAGCTCCTCATCAGAGGTCCAGTGTGCAAGCTTCAACAAAAAGTTGCTCAGTTGTATCGCTTTTGCTCAATACCCCTATTCATTTCTCCCCCCAACAGTCTCTGAGCTGATCTATGCCGTCCTGGATCTGGTACCTGTGGTGCAGGTGAAGCAGCTGGTGCGTTGTCTTGGTGTGACTGATACAGAGATTGAACAAGCAGAGATGGATCACCGATCCTGCCGGGAGGCTCACTACCAGATGCTGCGGGTGTGGGCCTTACATTCAGGTGGAGGAGGACGAGGTGGAATGCTGCACAGGCCACTGTTCAATGAATTATTAGAAAAACTAAGAAATATGCACCTGGGGAAAGCAGCTGAGGAACTGGAGACAAAATATGGCATTCAGTAACTCTGTAAAACATGCCAAGAGGAACAAAATGCTTATGAGCCCAAGTATTGCTGGCTTTAAGGACTCAATCGTGGATGCCAAACTGGCCTGGTGCTACAACAAAAGCAGCAGCTTTATTTCACAGTACACATATGAGACTGAAGACTTTGGGTCCTTCTTTGACAATCACACAGCGAGATGACGGGAAGAAACAACTAAGAGCAAATGAACAAACGGCTGAAAGCGTCGCAGAAAACGTTTGCATTCAGATCATTTTCAAAGAGCTTTTTACAATGAGTAGTTTTTTACATTTTGAAAACCAGGATTATTTCTTTATTGCTGAGCAATATCTGAGAAGACTGATGCTACTCTCTTCACATTATATATAATCCTACAGCTATTTTGTACCTTTAAACCAAGCCAAGCTATACTCCCCAAAGCAAACTATATTTCCCAAAGACGCAGACATTCATTAACATGACCAGTGTTAAAGGCTAGTTGTTCCTCTGGCTCTAGAATGACAGTCCTACGCTGCACCAGTAGAGAAGTCCCAAGTTGGGCGTTGAGACAGTTTTGTGACCAAAAGTAGCCTCAGGAACAAATCTGACAACTTAAAAAAAAAACAAACCCAAAATGAGCAATGTAAGTGTAGCATGAGACAATGTGATGGTGCAATTGTAGAAATGCCAAAGCAGACAAATAGATTTTGAGGTAAAACATGCAAAAAGAAATGTTTGAGATTCCAAAAGAAGGTCTAGTTGAGTCATGCCAGGTAAATGTTGGCACGTACGATGGAAGAGTGGTGGAGAAATTGCACTCATTCGTTGTAGCGTAGGATTCAGGAGGTGTTATCACTGTGCGATCGGCATACCTCAAACTTAATATCCTGCTAAAGCTTTTTCCTGCTGAAATCTTGCAGTCTGAATGCACCTTAACCAATGTGTTATTTCTTTATTATCACTATGACAAGTCTCTTAAAATGGTTGATGCATTTTGTACCGTATGCATTTCTATGTAGTTTTATTAACTTTTAGGGGAGTCAAATGTATCTACTTTACTAGTGTGTTTAACTTAAGCTACCCATTTTTTTTATTGTAAATAGTTGCAATTAAAAAATAGTTACAAGTTAAACTTATTATTGCAAAACATGTATTTCTTTCTAGAGGGAAGTGGTGTATTTAATCCCGGTACCGTTGAGTTAACAGGTAATGTTTTAATAGGACAGTGGTTCACAAACATTCTGTGGCATGCTTCAACTTAAAAATCAATTTATCCACCCCCCCCCCCCCCCACCTCCTTCCCCTTGCAAGAGCTCGTGCACGGTTTCTATCACTCATTAACATCGATGAGGAAGGAACTTAAAAAGAGAGGGACAGAGATTCTAGTTGAATTTCAGTCATATGAAGGTCAGCACAGTAATACTGACAAGCTTTTTACCCCTTGATTGTGCATGTTCTTCCTCTGGTGCTGCACCCACACAGCGAGGCCCACCCTGCAGTTGAGGACCACTGAAATTGTATTGGAAACTTTGTGGTTCCTACTTACAGTAGGGCTGACCGCTGCCACATTCAATGATAAGCTTTCAATGAAACCCTATCATGCAAGCATTATTCATACTGCTATAGAAAAGAGGACACACCTGTTCCCAGTGTCTCTCAGCTGAGCGACTTTTATAATACAGTTGTTTCACTGTGCAGATTCACATAGCAATCAGTAACACTTGAATTGAAAAGTGTATTTTCAAATGGTTTTATACTTAAAACAAAAATATTTACCGACTGGATGATGATTGTCAATCAATGTTGCGCATCAATCAAATGTAAAACCCAAGTTTTAATAAATGTGTCATGTCTCTTTCTCTGTGTGTCTGAGTTACATGTGTGAAAAATGTAATTGTGCATATTTCACTGCAGGCACGCTGCCAGTCTGCATTCCAACGGGGCTTTAATCATTAACACGAAATGTTATCTTTCTTTCTGTGGCTTTAAATGGAAGGACGTTTTGCTTTAACCTAACCTGATAGTTTTATAAAAATTCTATTTCCTTAGCTACTTTCATTTGCGTAGACTTCTTCCCCATAACTCCATGTGCATGCGATATAAAACACTGAATCTCGTCTCTGTATCCCTTATTGGTTTCTCATATAATGAATAGCTGAACGAACACACACACACTCTGCTGCTGTTTTTAAACTTTCCTGGTTGTTCGGGGTGATCAATAATCCTCATTGACAAGAAACGACAAAACAGATCACCTTCAAAGAAGCAAGGCACCACCTCCGCTTCACTAAGCACCTTAACTACGACACATTAACCAACCCTCAGCGCTGATTTGTTGACTGCAGAATCCAGTCGTTCCTGTCAGGCCAGTTGCAGAAGGAAGGGGTGCAGATGAAAAGAGTAGGGAGGGAGGGACAAGCAAGCTAGAAAGAAAGGAGGTGGAGAAAGCTAACAGAAACCAAAGATGACTCTGTGAAACAAAATGGATTCAGCCAAGTTCAGGTAAACTTTATGATTTTATCTGTTAAAACAGCTGTTGGTTAAAGGGTAGACACTGCTTTGAAGGAACAGTTTGTTTTATGTGTTGACCACAGCAAGGCCCTGACACGTCAGAGCTCATGTGTAGATTCATGGACTCTGATTTGATTTGTTGGCTTGCTGAAGTTATAAAATTACCAACAGGCTTGTCTTTATTGACTAATCATCATGTTTTAAAGAAGATCCAGTGCTGTAATTCCGATATAATTATAATTCACTAATCACTGAGTTACAGTAGGATATAGGCAGTGATTGTAAACAAGTATGACATGGTGATGAAAGCACCTGAGTCAGTGCGCTGATGTTTGACAGTAGAGTGACAGCAGATGCGTGCGGTGTACCGAATCTGTTTGCTCGTGTGAGAATCTTTGCTTTTACGATACTTTCTCAGACTGTCCAAATGAGAGTAGGAATCCTGGTAAAAGTGTTAATGTAAAACACACCTGAAGCTTTAATCCTGCCAGTGTAACAATGACACCGCAGGCTACAGATGTAAATGGTGCAGTGGGGAGTGGGGGGGCTTAAGCTACTGCAGGAAATGTTACAAGGTAGAAATAATGACAGATAAGTCCAGGTGTGACACCCTGACCTGCACAGCTGTGTAACGAGACCTGGAGTCATTAAAAACTGCTGGTGTCCTGTTTTAATCAGTGCGATCAGCAGTCTGTTCAGACGGCTCACTGCTGGTATTCGCCGTGTCACTCTGGTCCTTTAAAGTCAGAATGTGGGTCAGTATTAGAGCATCACTCAATTCAGACAGGAGCTCACGTGTATTTGCCTGGTTTTGTCATCTGGTCTTTTTGTGACTGTCCTGCTTATTTAATCTTTTTTATTGGAAGTAAATACGTTTGTCATTAAATCTGCCATGTCTCTTAATAATAATAATAATACATTTTTATTTATGAGCGCCTTTCAAGTCACCCAAGGACACTTTACAATAGGATAAAACACTTAGTAAAACAATGGTAGAATAAGAACAATAAAACAAAAGCACAAGATAAAATTAATAAACAGTGGATTCACAGTGAATATGCAGATTTGAACAGATGAGTTTTGAGTTGGGATTTAAACTGGGGGAGAGAACCAATATTTCTTATTTCTGGGGGCAGAGAGTTCCACAGCCTGGGAGCAGAGCAGCTGAAAGCTCTGCTTCCCATGGTAGGTACAGCAAGCTGGATAGAAGAAGAAGATCGAAGTGAACGGGCAGAACAGGTAGTGGTTAACAGGTCAGAAAGGTAAGGAGGAGCGAGGTTATGAATGGCCTTGAAGGTGAGCAGAAGAAGTTTGAATATTATCCGGAATTTCACAGGCAGCCAGTGAAGTTCCTGAAGAACAGGGGTGATGTGCTGGTAGGAGGGGGTTCTGGTAGTAATGCGAGCAGCAGAGTTCTGAACCAGTTGAAGCTTATGGAGGGATTTTTGGGGGAGATCATGCAGAAGAGAATTGCAGTAGTCAATACGGGAGGTAACAAGACTATGTACAAGAATGGACGTAGACTGGGTGGAAAGAGAAGGAAGCAATCTGTTAATGTTACGTAGATGGAAGTAGGCAGAACGGGTGAGATTATTGATGTGAGATTTATAGGAAAGTGAACTGTCTAGGATGACACCAAGGCTCTTAACCTGAGGAGAAGGGAAAACTGTGGAGTTATCGATGGTGAGTGAGAAATGGTTTGCCTTCAAAAGGTTGGATTTGGTGCCAATAAGGAGGATCTCAGTTTTATCCTCATTGAGCTTTAGAAAATTAGAGGCAAACCAGGATTTTAACTCGGATAGACATTCTGAAAGGGAGGAAGGTGGGAGGGAGGAATCAGGTTTGCAAGAGAGAAATAGCTGGGTGTCATCAGCAAAACAGTGAAACTGAAGATCAAATTTGCGGAAAATGGTACCTAGAGGGAGGATGTATATTATGAAGAGAAGAGGGCCTAAAACTGAGCCTTGAGGTACACCAGAGGTGACGGGGAATAGACGAGAGCGGGATGATCTTAGTTGAATAAACTGGGAACGGTTGAGGAGATATGATTGAAACCAGGCGAGGGGTGTGTCAGAGATGCCAAGAGAGGAGAGTCTGCTTAGAAGTACAGAGTGAGAAATGGTGTCGAAGGCTGAGCTCAGATCTAAAAGGATGAGAATGGTGAGAAGACCAGAGTCAGCTCCGATTAGAGGATCGTTAGTGACTTTAAGTAAAGCAGTTTCTGTACTGTGACATGAGCGAAAACCAGATTGAAATCTCTCATAGATATTATTATTAACCAGGTGTAAATGAAGTTGAGCTGCAACCACTTTTTCGAGTATCTTAGAAATGAAGGGTAGATTGGAAATCGGATGGAGGTTGTTAAAGTTGTTAGGATCTAAAGAAGGTTTTTTCAGTATAGGAGTGACTGGAGCAGTCTTGAATAAGGAGGGAACGATACCGGTGGTGAGAGAAGAGTGAATGATAGCAGAGATGAGTGGGAGTAAAGAAGAGAGGCAGGATTTCACAAGCCCCGTGGGCATGGGGTCAAGGTGACATGTGGCAGGCTTTGATTTACATATGAACTCGGAAATATCAGATAAATCAGGAAGATGAAAAGTGGAAAATGGCTCAAAAAGGAGAAAAGGTTCTGGAGAGGGCGTAGACACAACATTTGATCTGAGTTGCTGGTGGATGTTATTGATTTTCGTAGTCCAGAACAGCATCAAGGAGTTGCAGGTTTCAGAGGAATAGAAGTGCGGTGGTAAAGCGTTGGGGGGTTGAATTAGTTTGTTGAGAACTGAAAACAGAGTCCTTGCATTACCCTCATAAGAACTGATAATACCAGAGTAGAAGTTTCGTTTGGCCTTGCTGATGGAGTCTTTATACTGAAGTACGTGATATTTATAGATTTCTGAATCAACAGTTAAACCAGATTTCTTATATTTACGCTCTAGCTGCCGAGCTTTGGCCTTCAGAGCTCGGAGGTCAGAGGTAAACCAGGGAGCAGAGCGAGCGAAGGAAACAGAGTGGGTTTTTACAGGAGCCAGAGAATCAAGGACAGTGCGTAGACAATTATTATAATATAACAACAAATCATCAGGAGTAGAATAGAAGGCCGGAATCTGAACATTGTCCAAACTGGTAGTGAGAATGTCCATATCAATGTTCTTGATGTTGCGGAACGAGATGAGACGGGTTGGCTTGGTAGAAGAGCAGCAGAGAGTGAGGTTAAATGAAAGGAGGAAGTGGTCAGTTATGGGGATTTCAGTAGCAGAAAGATTCGAGGGAGTAAGACCAGAACAGCAGACCAAGTCCAGGGTGTGTCCTTTAGAGTGAGTGGGAAAGTTGATAAATTGTTTAAATTCAGAGCCTTCGAGACAGGAGGAAAAGTCTCTAGTGACCAGAAGGTCATTATTGTCCACGTGAACGTTGAAATCTCCCACCAAGATCACATTTGGGAAGAGAGATGAAAGATGGGTTAGTAGATTAGCAAAGTCCCTGAGGAAGACAGGGTTAGGTTTGGGGGGGGGGAGGTATACAGTAGCTATGATGGTGGGAATGGGTCCAGTCAGCTCACATGCAAGGACCTCTAGAGAACTAAAGGTATCAACATTAACTGGCAGGACTTTCAAGTGCTGGTGAAAAAAGATCGCGAGACCACCCCCACGACCTGAGCAGCGGGGTTTAGAAAAGTAAACAAACCCCAGAGGAGTAGATTCGTTTAGCTGAGAAAAGTCATCAGGTTGTTGCCAGGTTTCAGTTAAGCAGAAAAAGTCAGACTTACGGTCAGATAGGAGGTCTTGGATGAGAGGTCCCTTACTTGTCAATGAACGAATGTTTAGAAGACCGAAGTTGAGTGGAGTATTTTCTTTTTTGCTAATCGCGGTGGGCGCCCTGGGCAGGTGGGCTAGAGATTGATGGTTGACAGCCCGATCAGGGTTCCTGCGAGGGCGGCGAGTAGCAGACCAGAACGACACTTAAATCAACTTAAATTGTTTAAGTTAAATCAAATCTTTAAATAAATGAACACAATTATAAGTTCTGACATGTATTGAGTTTTCTTAATTTTACGTATTTTTTTTAAGACTATTTAAAATGAAACAAGGCTCTAAATGGCGTACCTTTTGCTGTGCATTTATATGTTGGACTGTTAGCTGTTCATTTGGACTGATTGCTTACACTCAAACTGTGTCACTGGTGGGAATCCTGAAAAGTATTTTTAAAGTGGGATTTGCCATGAATGATCTGGAGCTTGCCACTGAGTTTAATGATAATTCAGTTTATCATTATATCTAGGTTGTGAGTCTGATGTGCATTTACTCATTGGATTTAAAAAAAAGTCCTAATAAAAGTCCTGTGAAAGGACTGTTTTCTTTTTTGAAGAAGTCATCACACACTTTATAATGGCACTGAGTAACTCTGTGTGCTCCTCTTTAGCCTTATCCCAAACGCACAGCATGTAAACAACGGAGGGGGGAGTGAATCACCAATGGAAGAAACGGTGCTGCAGACTGTGGATGGAGAGAGGCAGAGGGAGACGGAAACCAGAGAGCCTGATGTCGTTGACGGGAAAGCTGCAGACCTAAACATCCACCACAAGAGGGCAGCAGACAAATACAAGTACAGCACAATCGGCTATCAGGCAAGTGGAGTGGGACAGAATTGTAAGGATGGGGCAAGCCTACTGTTCTGGCACCAGTGGGGGTTAAATTAAGTAGATTTAATTGAGTACTTTAATTAAGGTAATTTTCTTGTATATGTTTATAGGCTGAAACCCATTATTCCTTTTTTGTTTTGCAGCTTATTGACTTATTCTGGACAACTTAGTATTTAAAACTAGTTGAAGTATTTTTCATACATTATACTGATTTTTATAGAGATCAACACTTTATGCAACTTAAATATTAAAAATATGTCATTATGAAAATTATAAATTGGCACTTGAAGCACTCTTACTTTGACTATTTAAATGTTTTATTGATAAAAATCCCTGTACTTTCACTAAGATGTTAAAAACCTTGACTTGTAAAATACTTCTTCTGTACCGAAGTACCGTGCATTAAGTTTAGATTCAGTTCTAGGTGTGTTACACTGTTTCAGTTCATTTATTTTCATTGCAATCCTCTCTTGTGCATACATGCTCACATGTCCCGCTGCATTTTTGTGCTTCCAGAGGCGAACGAAGCAAAAGGTCGTGAATGACTTTGGAACTCTGAGTAAAGGAACTTCTGCAGGAGCCAAACCCAGAACTGCACTCAAACAAGTCCTGTTCAGCCAGGGAGTGTCTGACAAAGCGTCTGAGGTATTGTGCTGTGCTCATAAAACTACATGCTGGTTTTCTAAGGAACAGATACAGACTTGCTGTAAAGGCAACCGCCCACTCAAACACCCACTCAAATGCCCAAATTCACAGCAGCAGTGCAGTTCATTCTGTTCCACTGTCATACTTTTAGATGTAACCTGTGGCCAAAACTAACATCTATTTCTATTAAGGAAGGACTGATTCAGTAGAGCGTCATATTTTCCCCTCATTTCCCTGCCTGATTATTTTCTTCTTCTTTGTTATTTATTTATTCTCATGGTTTATGACAACTTCCCAGGAGCGAAGTCAACTGGATGGGTTGAAGCAAGTCCTGGAGGCCTTCTCTCTGTCAGAGGATCTCAGGTGGAGATGGAACGAGGAAAGTCAGGGAACCACGCTGGAGACGAGCTGGACAGATATAGTGCAGTCTCATTCAGTACGGGCCCTATCGTTATATATATATTTCTTTTTCTTACTGCCAACAAATCAAATTAAAAGAACAAAACAGATCAATTCATTGGCCAAGGCCTGACATTCTGTAGTTTATTCTCATGTGGTCTAAATGAGGTCCACAAATTGTTTATTTCAGTAAACCATGCCATTGTACATGCTTCTTATGCACTGCCTTTTTAGGAAATAAAAGCACATTTTTCTGGCAGGAACAATTGAGCTTGTGTCCCGTGTGAACTGTTGGCTGTGGGGGTGGCAAACAGTAATAGAGGAACTGATACTCTGTTGGCCTTATTCTGGCTGTGGGACTCGTTGATGGCAATAATCATTACACAATATGCACATTTGACATTCTTTCTGATGACCCTGACTTTTCTTCTGCTTCCTCTTTTCAGACAATGTCAAAAATGCAGAGACACCAGCAGGAGGCGCTGTGGGAGTTTGTCTATACTGAACTCACCTTCATCAACAAGCTGCTTATTATAAAAGACGTAAGATGTCACTCTCTAGCTGCTTACAGTCAGTTACATTAAAGTTTCAGAGCGGAGAAAGGGAGTTTCAACAGGATGTATAACAAAGCTGTGTCTGCCTCCCACAGTTGGTTATTGCGGCTCTTGTCCAATTGCACCAAAAAGGATTTCTCCAGGAGGTCAGTGTGCAAAGCATGCATTATCATTTAAATACTAAAAACACAACAGTTTGCTGCACAGTCACTTCACCTGCAGGACCTTTTTTCCGCTGTTCTGCTTACCACTGACATAGATTGATTAACAACGAGAACATCCGCTTAAGATGAGGCAAAATACAACTCGAGTGCAAGTGGAACATGTAGCACAACAACACATTTCCACTGAGAAGTCGGAAAATATAGCAAAGCAGGGGAGTCAAACACATGTTTTTATTTTTGTCGCACTTCCTGTTTTAAAAGGTGACCCCCGAGCAGCTTTTCTCCAACCTCCCCTCCATCCTCGAAGAACATCAGCAGTTCTGGCAGGAGGTGGTTTATCCGATGTTACAGGAAGCGCGAAAAACAGGCAAGCCCTTTGACCCCATGAGGTTAGACCCTGGATGCCTCCAGGTAAGTTCCCCCCCCCCAGTCTGAATGATACTGTACGTGCAGACAGTTTATATTACCGGTCAGTTATAGAGTCCCCCCCCCTTCATTTGCACCTCTTACATCATGCTTCACCTCTATGTGGGTATAGGTTTTGTTTCCACATGAGTTTGCTTTTCTGCACGTTGTTTTGGAACAAAACATCCACCAGATGTATGACATATGAGTACATTTACTCACGTACAATGAAGTAATACATAAAAGTAGTCCTGCAGGTGGAAACACTTGGGATATGTTTATATATTCTGCCATTTTTCTAGGCCTACTTGTGTAAATTTATGTGCATATTGTTTTAGGACAAAGACACAGTTTTTGTGGTTTTGCCTCTGTACACCATCACAGTGGATTTTAAATGAAGCAGTTAAGATGCAATTGAAGAGCAGACTCTGAGCTTTAATTTATGGGTTTTGCAAAAACCTTGCATAAACTCTTTGGGGCATTACAGACATTTGTATACAAAGTCCTCCATTTTTACAAACTTGTAAAAATGCACACCTGACTGATGGACAGTTTTATGGCCAGCTGATACCTGTTGGCTTGTTCTTTCATGGCAAATGAACCAGACACAATTTTTGAAGTGCTGGGTTTTTGTTTTAAAGCTTTTCAAAGTAATTTTAAATATAAGGCCCAAAGTTGACAGTGCAAGTGAGGGAGGCTGTCATTCGGCTGAAAACTCCACACAAACTTATCAGAGAGACAGTACAAACAGTAGACCGGAAAGACCACAGAAGAAAATGGCAAAGTGCATGATGACAGAATTATTTCCACAGTTAAGACAACAACTAACCGAGTCAAGAACATAGTATGAGGGTGGGGAGTTTGTGAAGTGGGTGGGGGGGTAAGTGAAGTGGGTGAGGGGGGATATCATTATAAAGATCTACGCCTTCTTGAACAATAAACAGATTTATAACCAGATGCAAACCGCTGGTTATGCGCAAGAACAGGAAGGACAAATTAGACTGCTCCAGAAAGCATCGAAAGTCAAAGAGGTGTCGATGCAAGTGAGGGAGGTCATCACTGGACTGAAAAAGAAAAGAAAACCAAGACAGATAAATAAACCAATAAGTAAAGAAGGTACAGTCTTAAAAATAAAGACTATGTGAACCAGCTCAGCTCAACCAAAAGAAAGACCGAGGAAGATAACTAAAGTGATGATGACAAGGTTATTATCTTATAATGCTCATTTTTATATTATTACTGTAATTATTATTAGTGAATTACTTCCATGGTTAAGAAAAAACAACTTCACAACATCTAACCGAGTCAATAACACTTGTGGGGAGGTAGGTGTACTCCGTGTCACCGTCTACAATCAAGTGACGCCTTGATGAATTTAAATGAAGAGGGTTTACAGCAAGGTGCAAACCGCTGGGTATGCTGAAGAACAAGGTAGCCAGATTAAACAGTACTCAGCATTCATCCATGTGTTGTAAAACTGATCAGACTGCAAAAGGATGAGGACTAAAAAAAAGCAACCCGAGGGTTTATCAATGCAAAGAAATGGGATATTCTGAAATGGTCAAGTCAGTCACCAGGTCTCAACCTGAAACAGCAGCTTTTACAGTTACTGTAGATAAAACTAAACCAAGTATCCAAGTCTGCACTTCAATCACATGTTTATTATTTGAGTAATAATTCACTGCGGTGGTGTACAGAGGCAAAACTGCAAAGAAATGGTGTCTTTGTCCAACAAACTATGGGCGTAACTGTTCCTGCAACAGGGAAATTTGAAGCTCTTCATGTGCGTCATAATGGAGCAAAGTGAAGTATCCAAGGGTTAAAAAGGCATATTTAACTAGATGGCGGCGTTAAAGCTAGCGCTAACCTCTGCATCGTTAATAATAATGATAAACATACTGATGTGACTTTATGGGGACTTATCCTTTTCTTTTTTTCCCCAGTTTCATAAACGCTTCTCTTCCTATCATGAATACTGCCTGAAGGAGGAAGACAATCTTGAATTCTCGCGCAGGCAGATGGAGAACAACCTACATTTCTCCACTTACGTCCAGGTACAGTGAAGCAGCAGTAACATCCATATACAGCCTGTGCATGCATTCTATACATCTGAAGATCAAAGAATTGCTCTCCCACACTAACCCAGTTATTATTTCAATGTAATTCATTTTAATGACTGACTAAAAGTTCAGTTGCTATTGGTTGTGTTTTGTGGTTTCTAATGTTTTCATAAGCTTGTGGGCGACTTCTTAGAGCTGCTTCCTGACGGGCACCAACGTCTTCTCCAAATGATTCAGCCTTAACAGCGGTGTGAAAGATATCTAGTTCACAAAGATTTGTGCAGAAGATTTATGGGAAAAGAGGCTGCAAGAAGAGTGTGACCTACAACACCTCTTACATATTTGGCTAACAGGCAAACGATCCTCACTTTGTCCCTGAGAGAAGAAGCGAAATCCTTGTGGGGATGGTCACGTCTGGTGTCGAAAAACTCAGAATCATCACAAACATCGCTGTGACGAGTCAGAAAGTACCTTTAGATGAACATAATCATATTTAAACTAAAACCAGTTCTATATTTGTAGATATTTCCAGCAGAGTCAGCTAGTGCTACCTTGTGTTTAACAGTTAAAGCCTTCCTTTACCAAGAACTGGCGCTTACTGGGCAATGAGGGTGTGGCTGTTAAAACAAAAATAACTCATTTAAGGTTTTTTTTCTTTTTCCAGTTATAGTTTCATTCAGAAGGTTTTAGAGGTGGTTCTGATATCAGTCACAGAGTCTTCTGGCAGTTCATTAATAAAATTATAGAGAAATCAGAGACTTCTGTGAATTGTCTTCACCTTCTTGTTTAATCACTGTGAAGTCGATGATTTTAGCTGCGTTCAAATATATAATTAGTGCATTCGTTAGATAAAGACAGGTTTTTTTTTCCAATTCTGTCTCTCCACATCACCACAGTGGGTTTTTAATCAAACGATCAATATGTGATTGAATTGACTTTCTTTGAATCTGCTCCTTCCATCGGTTACTCGTGGTGGTACAGCAGGACTTGCTGTAATTCAAAGGGTTTAACAAAGTGTAGAAGCCATGGACATCATTAAATGCTGTTTCCCTGAGATGCTCTGCCAGGCCTTCGGTGAAGCAAAATTCAGTTGCTGCTGTTTGTGGTTTTCTTTTTTCCGCCTTCCGTTTTATCTTCAGTAACTGAAAAGCTGCTCTGTTTGATGTGACTGACTTGACCATTGCAGAACGTGTCGTGTCTTTGCCTTGAGAAACTCTTGGACTGCTTTTCCAGTTTGCTTCAGGTCACTATCCATTTGCACTGTGAAGCCCTGCCCGATCGGTTTTGTAGCATTCGGATAAGTCTGATATATGTAGCATATGTAGTTTTATGGAAAAATCTAATTTGTCCTTCCTGCTCTTGAGCATACCCAGTGGTTTGCGCATTGTTGTAAACGTGCTATATTTGCACTCATGGAGGCGTCTGTTGATTGTAGATGTTGATAATGATGCACCCACCTCCTTGACAATGTTTATGACCTGATTAGTTGCTGTGTTGTTGTTGGTCTTGTTTGTCTTAAACGTGGAAATAATTCTGTCACAATGTCTTGTGTGACATCTATTTCACTTTCCCTGACATCTCTTTGGGCCTCGTATTCAAAATTACTGGGAACTTTGAATCACTTGCAGATATTATGACTGCTTCATTGTCAAGAAATAACAACAGACCATGAAACTGTTTGTCACTTTGTCTAGATGCGTAAAGAAAGTTTTTCTAAATTGCTGAATAATTAAATTTTTTTCTTGAACCCATTGAATTGAAGTTGAATGCCTGCTGTTTAGTCACGTAACATCCGCTGTTGTGCTGTACAGAGGCAAAACTACACAAATTGTGCATTATTCCAATGAGTCTTGAACTTATCTGGATAGTTTTAAGAAACTTGGTTGTCAGGCTATCAGTTTTAGTTTGAAAGCATCAAGTTGAGTTTATATTCTTGTGTTTTTTTGTCCTCTCCAGTGGGTAGAGAATCATCCTCAGGGCGATCGGATGCGTCTTGGAGACATGCAGGCCAAACCCCATCAGAGGATCACAAAGTATCCCCTGCTGCTCAAAGCTGTGCTCAAACGCACTCAGGACCCTCATGTGGAGTACACACTCAGAGGCATGGTGAGGATTAGATACCTTTAAATAAAATCCTTTTAAATTCACCACAGAATGTTTTTCCCTTTATAGATGCAATATGTGAGTCATTGCATCACACTGGCCTCCTTTGTCTGTTCCCCTGTACAGTTGTTCAGTGTAAATAATTTTTTGGAAGGTATCAATGACTACCTGCGACTAAAAGATGAGCAACACGCACTCAACATCTCTGCTCAGAGGTTGGATGGGTATGAGGTGGATGGACTAAATGAGGAAATCGACAGGGTAAAACACATCTTTGTCATCATTTTGTCACTTTTTTCTGTTCTTTGGAGTTATTTTGTAGCTTATGGATTGACCTTTCAACAAAAAATAAACAGACTTACTTCATTCTTAAGCCCAGAGGACATTCTGTGTTGAAAGTGTACTTTTGTTTTACTGCAATAAAGTCTACACAGTGCATTATACATAAAAAGTGCATTGATGTTTGTGTGGCTTGAAATCTGGAGAAGAGAAAAAGTTTAATTCAAAGATGTGAGAGCTTAGATGTCACATCTGTGTTTACTTTGTTTTGTGGATGTAAAGCACATTACAAAGTGCTGTAATGACTAAGTTCTGTGGGCACTGAGTTTATTGTTGTGGTTTTCTAAATGGTGGGATTCACACAAGAGTGGGTTACATATTGGTGAGATGCAGCAGGTCAGTGTTGAGTTTATAATCACTAGTGCGTGTAATGTAGTGAACAGGAAACTCAAAAAGATATTACCTCTATTCTTTTGAAATGCTTCTGATATTTACATGAGGTTGATTTCATTGACAGCATGTCCGAGAAGTCTGCAAGTTTGACCTAACGTGCCCCATCAAAGGTGTAGGTTCTGAAGTTGTACGCAAGCTGCTGCGTGAGGAGAGCTTGAAGGTTCGAGGCAGGAAAGACAGTAAAGTGAGCAAAAACTGTGCACTTAATTATTATGATTTTAATTTGCGTTCCTCAAAACTACTACAAATTACTTTGTATTTATTAATTTTTTCCCCTTTTCTTGGTATGATGTAGCTGGAGTTGGTGGCTCTGCTTTTCTCAGATGTGCTTCTACTCACCAAAGTCCAGAAGAAAACAGAGCGGCTGAAGGTGGTTCGACCTCCTCTGGCCCTCGACAGGATGTACTGCATACCACTGAAAGATGGCTGTGTGTAGCACTTTCTTTTAGACTAGAGTCGAGACACTTGGATGTAGCTTAATTATTATAAAAAGAACAATCTAACTGTCTGTCTGCTTCTCTCAGATTCATTTCTCCTTGTGGAGGTAGGTGAGCTTCAGAGCGCTATGAATGTCGTCATACTTGTCGCCAGCACCTCAGAGAATTGCTCCATATGGGTGTCCACCATCCACCAAGCGAAGGTAACAGAAAATAAAATAAAATATTAGAAATTTTGAAATCTTTGTAGTCTGGCTTAAACTTTATCTGTAAGAGCACCATACCCTTTGCTATGAGAATGACAGTGTCAGGTTTTGGTTCAGACCCCACATAGTTGACAGAACTTTAAAAGCATCTTCTTATTGCAGTCATTCAGTGTTACAGTGTTGCTATTTTAACACTGATATAAATAAGACACAAGCTCAGTGACCTATTTTCAGTCATGACTCTGGCTAGTCATGTTTTGGAATCTTTTTTTAAATTCCTCCAGAAAAATATTTAATTCTGCCAGATTTCCAGAAGTGAGAGCAACTCCATCCCTGGCCTTGTTAGCAGAGAAACCCATATCATTTTTGGACACTACTCAGGCAGCCAGCTGTTTAAGGAAAACTAAACATGTCACTACTGGTCCAATTGGGGAGGGGACCAGAACAGCTCAGCTGCTGTACACTGAGGATAAATGGAAGGTTGGATAAAAGTTACTTTGTCGTCACCTGTTAGAACAGAAAGCTGCAAGAATGCATGCCTACTTTTTACTGTCCTGCTTTGCATAATTTTCCATCTTCTCAGTGGAAATGTATCATTGTGCACTTGAGTTATGTTTTGTCTCAGCTTAAGCGGATGTTCTTGTTGATAGCCAGTCTATGTCAGTGGTATGTAGAGCAGTGGAAAGAGGCCGGCATGTGAAGTGACTGTGCAGCACATTGTTGTGTTTTTAATGCCTTCCAATATATTTTGAACTAAATCTGAGTTATCAGACTATCTGCAAAGTTGGCTCCAAAAATTAAAAATATGCATATATATAACAAAATTATTTTTTTTTCAGTTATGATTAGAGTCCGATCCTGAACCTCCTGAATTTGGCTTGTGTTGATGTGATATTTTCACTGATATATCCACGGATATTTTCATTTTTGTTGCACAACTTGTCATATTTGGTCTATCTAGCATTTGTTTTTTGATAAAAAAAAATTTATTTTAAGTCCTGCGAAAGACTTTACAAGACTGCCTGATTTTTTTGTACTGCCCCAAACGGGGAGATTTGTCCCAAACTGCAGATCCTGGTTAAATTTTATCTTGAGAAAGTCGAGTAAAAGAAATTAAGAATTTAAAATAGGCTTTTATCTTCAAAGGTGCCTTTTCAGTACCCGCCCACAATTCAATCCAGTTTCATAAAACATCTAAAACATAGTATTGACATAGTATTGCTAGTAGAACTTGGGGTACTTCATGTAAAAATGAATGGCAGATAGAATCTGTGGGCTGCATTTGCAAGCCATTTATTAATTTCATGTCGTAGCTCCTTCGTTAGAGCGTGACGGCAGTACTTTCAACTTTTTGGTGGAAATGTGTGGAACCAGTAGGTGGTAAATGGGTGTTTTTATGTGTGAACCAGTTGAGTCACTGTTTTTCTTTGGATGGTTTATTAGGAAACACTGAGGCAGTTGAGAGAGGCAGAGCACCACAGACAGGAGACAGAGACAAACCAGCAAAATGAAAACCCTGTTAAAGAAGCAATGACTGACGATGTGGAGACAGAAGAACAACCTGTTGCACAGCCAGGAATGGAGACCTCGATGGATGAATCCACTGATGATACTTTTATCTCTAACTTGATAAATGGATTGGCAGAGCCAGAACCGTATCAATCTCCAGATGAGATGACCACTAATATAAGTGAGTTACCTTTTTGGTGCACAGAGCCCAATAACACTGAGGACAAAATCGGGCGCAAGAGGCGTTCACCGGCTTTCAGGGGACATGAATGGATAGAATTGGGAGTGAGACATGATCAAAGTGGAACCCAGGGGGAGGATGAAGACAGAATTGTTGAATCTCAGATGACAGAGGAGCAGAGCATGACTTTGAGACAGTCTTTCCCTCCTCTGGATTCTTTCACAAGTGCTGCACTGCCATTTAAACACAACACCGTAAGAAAATACAGTTTTTTACCAGGTGAACTCCCAGATGTTGACTACCCAACAAATGAAGATGACACTTTACAATCTAATTATCAACCGATAATAATGAAGGGACCTGAGTTTTTAAGACAGCAGACTCAACAAGAAATATTAACAAGAAAAGACTCAGATTCCCTCTCCGTGAACCAGGACGCAGGGAGAAATTCCAGTGGCAGTCTGTTTGCAGACACTAAGACACCTCAACAGGCGTGGGTCTCCAGAAATATAAAGTCACCTGGGATACAACGGAGGAGACCAGTCAGCACAAATCCAGCCACTTTTCGCACATCTAAGGAGTTTTTTCAGAGTTTGGAACAAACTGGGGCTGCTTCAAACAACTACTCTTCCTCTAATTTTGGCTCAGACTACAACCCAAAGCTGAAAAGAAACTCTCTTCCTACCTACATGCCCTGCCAATCTAATCCACAGCAGACACTCAAACTGGGGACCCTGAAGTCAAACCCAGACACGTTTTGGAATGATAGAGTCTTTTCTGATCCCCAAGCCTTCTCTGAATCTGAGCTGCCTGACAGGAAGTTGGAAAACAAAAAGCCCAAAATAAAAACCCACAGAAGTTCTTCTGTTTCCAACATGAAACCAAAAGGAAAAGCCAGACTTCACCCCAGTAGCTTACACACGCCACCCCAAACAGACGATGAACATTCCTCACGACTGGAGGGCCTTTTAGAAAGAGCGAAAGACAGAGACAGGGGGAGAGGAGGATTTAAAAAAGACAGAAATTTAAAAACAACAACTCTGAGGTCAAGATACCCTTCTCCTTCTCCCTCATTTTCTGCCACATCTTCGCCGTCACGCAGTGATGGAGACAGAGACACAGACTTGGAGGAAGTGGAAGTAGCAAGACCCAAGGCCCTCAGCGTGAGTCAAGGATGGAAGGAGCAGCTGGTAGATGGAGATGAAGATGAGCAGGGGAACAGGTCAGTATATGGCAGTGATAAGTTCCCTTTGTTTTCATCCTTATTCACATTTTATTTAAAAGGGACCTTTTATCCTCCTCCATTTTCTGTCATTTATCTAATCCCCGCAAATGAAAAGCTCAGGCTTTTGTTTTGCTCTAAATGTTCGTTTCAACCTACGAATGACGTCAAAGAGGGGCCATATCCCTAATATGGTCTTCTCAGGCACACTGCACTGACTGTAAGAGCGTGCACCCCACCCACCTGCTGTTCAGAAAACTTTTATTTTTTAGAGGCGTTAATGAGAAGAAAGCTGGCTTATTTCAGCCTGAGGCTGGAACAAAGCCCGTTACAAGATAAATAAGGCCTATTTTGAACTGTGAATCATGCAAAGCTACTCTAGTAGAGTCCGAGAATAAACACAGAGCTGTAAACGAGCACTACCAGGACTACTTAACATTTAAAAACAAGTGATTACTGCCAGGCAAGTGATTTTCATCCTCTAAGAATAAAGACATAAGGAATACATGTAAAACAACAGCCCTGAACATTTACTGTCACACACAGACAACAATCAGAGAAAACATGCACCTATCATATCAACTCAAAAGATTTACATATTACATATTTTATCTTTAGATCGTTATGGGTATAAAAGCTTTCCTCAGAATAGCTAAGTTATCAAGATGAAACAGAGCAAGTTGAGCCTTAAAAGCCACAGTTTTCCATAATGTTCAAAGAAGATTTGTTACATTAAAATTTCCATTGACATTTGAAGTCACTTGTGGTATTACAGTATTTGTACCTTCATAATGCTTTGCATTGCTGCTGATTTCTGCTGCATACTGCACTTACCACAGTAAAGACCACAGTGGGGTCGGGTGGGTTGCTTTCTCTCATGTGCCCCACATACTGACAGACTGAGTTGAAGCAAATAGTTTACGCTGTAGTGCAGATCAGACATTTAACTAAAAAAACTCACTGACTTAAAATAGTGGACAGAGTTAGCACGCATCACTTTTAAATATATCTTTAAGCCCATAAAGCTTCTAATCTTTAAATGAGTTTTCAGTGAGGTGTAGATTGGAATCAAATAGACCGTTCTGTTACAGTGGAAATTTTACTGTCTCTAACCTCAATGTGCTATAAGCACGCTTAGCTTTTGATTAACATAATGAATAATAATGAAGCAAATTTCTTTCTCACAAAACACTGAGAAAAAAAACATTTTTCTTGTTTTAAAGTTCGTTTTTTATGCCGGAGTCAGCAGCACTCCTAAAATATTTTTTATTTACTTTTTTCTAAATTTAAATATTGTTCTTCTGGTTAGTAAAAAGTATGTATAATTCCTCAATTACTGTTGGAACATTTATTCTAATTTAGTGTTCTTACAATATTGAAAACTGTGGATCTTTATACATAACATTATACATAATGCTTATGCATTATACATTATAACAGGTATTATGTAACATATAATATCTATATAATATGTATTAATATATCATTCTAAATGCTATAGAAAACAGAGATATGAGTACTGAAGTATAGAGTTACTTTTACTGTGTTTTTGTTTTTACTATTTTGAACTTCTTCTTCACTACGCCGTTAATTAAAATAGCCTCCTCTACATCAGTTTAGTAACATTAGTTGCAACTCTTCAGAGTCAAATTAGTAATATAAAATGTAATTTTAATCTTTTTATAGACTCAGTTAACACTTTAAGCCTGTGTTTACACAGCTTTACACTCGGAGCGATGTGCACCTTAATGCATCAATAAATATGTTGTACTAAAAGCAACATCATGGTAAACCTGGACATTCTGCATGTTTATCTTTAATGTTGTCACTGAAAGCACATTGCTTTATATATATGTGCTTATTAAAAATGCATCATCCAACTTGAGGTAGACTAAAAGCTCTTTAAGAGGTCACCTGATTGTGACCCGGTAAATGTTGAAAGAATGATGACCTTTGACCTTCTGTTTCCCCCTTTCAGTGTGTTTGCAGAAGGTGTAAATGTGGATTGGCCCGGCTGGTGCTTTGATGACGAAGAAGTTAATGATCATTTACGACCTGCGACAAATGGTTTTCTGGAGGAAATCAACCAATCTTTGGCCTTGTGTGGTATCAGCGAACTGTCGGAGCAAGAAGATGGCGAGTGCAGCCAGGTGTAGCGCGGAAGCGGCATTGCAGCTGTAGCCACAGAGTGGTTTCAGCACTAAACTGCCAGCCAGCTAGCTGAGGTCAGTCGCAGTGGGTTGGCTAAAAATATAGTCTGTGAATCTTAATTTCAGAGCGATGAATTGACAAGGATGGTAGACTTTTTATAAAAAGTTGAAGCAACCTAAGGAGGGAAAGGAGATTTACAAAAGATACTTCTTTGCACAAATATTTTATTTGTAGCACATCGGTCCTCACTGTCTGAATTTTGGACCATTAATTATTCTGAAGTGAATGTAAAATAGCGATAAATGTAGTCAGTGTTTGGTTTATAGAGCTAGTGTTTGATGTAAATACTGAAACTTGTTTTCTAAGTTGCTGTGTATTTTATTTATATGAGCACCAATAGTTCTCTGCCACTGACCAACAATAATTCGACTGTGCATACGTGTAATAAACAAAAATCGATGTATTTCTGTTAAATGCTCTTTATTTGTCAAGCAGTTTGTTCTCAGTTTGTCATTTAAAAGCAAATGTAAATCGTCACACATACAACAGTTTAAAACATGCACAGCTGAAACACAGGATATAGTGCATTTCATTTTTGTTCGAATGAAACAGCATTGCTACAGTATCTGCTCTGAAAATATTTACAAAATCTGTGTAAACAAGAGTCTCTCAACATATTGCAGGCGGCAAGAGATTTTGCTTCAATTTAGTGCTCTGAAATTCTTCCAGCGAAGCCTCGAATTTTATGTGTCCTTAGATTTTCTCCCGGTTCCTTTCTCTCTCCTCCCGCTCGTTGGAGATGGTATGAACAATGGTCTCCAGGGCGGGATACTGAAAGATCCTTTTCCTCTGTGGGGAAGAGATGTACAGCGTTATTTGAGGTAATCCCTACAGATATAATCTGTAAACGCTTTCATATTTATTCTATGCGATTTTTCAAATTACAAATTTTGTTATTTTTACCCTTTGGCGGTTCTTGTACATCTGAGCCACAATGAGGAGCAGAACAATGAGGAGAAAGCTGAGGCCGACCACTGTGGCGGTGTTATTTGATGCGCTTGAGGATTTCTGTCCGCTCAGACCACCTGCAAAAATATAAAATAAACATTTAAAAAAAGGTTTTAATGTTCTTTATAGTTAATATTTATTTTTTTAGCACAGCAGAAGTAGAAAAACACCAAAAACGAGAACTTACTCATCAGATGAGTATTGTATGTCACATTCCCCAAAAGGCCATCTTGCCCATAGAAACTACATGTCCATTCGCCCCAGCTCTCCTCTGACCCGTCGGTAATGATTATATCCTTCCCCTTCTGGATGGACCCAACAATCGCGGTGCCATTTTCATCGTAGGTCACATGAGCCCACTCGTATTCGGTGACCTCGCTTGCATCGCTCAGCTGGCAGGTCAGCGTCGTTGAGTATTTTTGCTTTAAGCGGACGACTGAGAAAAGAAACAAGAGAAATGATTTTATATCAAAAATACAAGTGCATTGAATTTTCCCTCAAACTGAAAGATCAGAAACTTACTTTTAGCAACAACGAGCTGCAAAGTCCGAGTCAGCCTTTGCTGTCCCACATTCCCACTACATCTGTACTTTCCTTCGTCCTCATATGTGACCTCATTAATACGGATAGACCTATCCCAGCGGAGCCGATCAGGTGAGGACGAAGCCAAAGAAAGCAGTTGGAGATCGCGGGTGGATGGAGACACAGGATTGATTTTCTCCCAGCCTGCGCTCAAAGTTCTTAAACCAGAGGAAAACACACAGGGGAGAGTGACCGGAGACCCCACAGTAGCGTAAACCTTGGCGTTATCTTTGGGTGGTTGGATGATTCCTGTGCAGGAAAGAAAGAAAGAAAATTGTTAAGAGCACAAAATACTTTATCCAACAGCTTCATAAATCAGTTGTCCAGCTTAATATTTCACCTTTCACATCCAGAGCTGCTGAAGCTTGGCCCTTTTCTCCTTTGTACGTCACGACGCAGGTCCAGGTTCCGCTCTCTTTCTCGGTGACTCTTAAAACCTTTGAAACTTTGTCGCCGTGCAAGCCGGTTTTAGCCTGAGGGAAATATGGATTGTTGTTTAACATCCACTCCACAGAGACGCCATGACGCCAAGGTTTCAAAGCACAAGACAGTTGAGTGTTGCTCCCAGAGACGGGAGCCGGTGGAGAAAAGGACACTGTAAATGAAGAGAGTGAGATTTCTGTCAATTTACAGTAAATACTACATACTACAGATGTTTAATATTTATTTTATTGGTTACACTTTTATATCACAAATAAATATTACTTTTTTATATGGTTAAAAGCTCTGTGGTCTTTTGTAATTAGTGAGTGTAGGTGTGCTCAATTAGTGCTTCTTACCTTTAATAAGTCTGAGCATGACCTGCTTTTCAATCACTTGGTTTTTAAGGTCCACTTTACAGGAATAAAGTCCAACATCGTCCTCTGTCACGTTGTTTATCTGAATGCTGAATGTGCCACTATCAAGCTGGAGGTGGGGGCACTGCACACGTTGGGACCATCGAGAGCCGCGGTATTCCAGACCGCTCCGTTCCTTCCTCCAAATAGTGCTGTACATGAAAGGGAATCACAACAATCCAGAGTCATCAACAAATAGATACAAGTCTTTTATTAGTGAATGAGGAAGGAGTTTGTTGTTGTTTAAGGGGTTAAAGCTGATTAATCTGCATATGAAAAGTGAAAGAGAATAGCAAAAATGTAAAAAAAAAAGGAGAAGTTTCATCTTACCCTTTCTCCTTATGACTCCAGACAATCGCAGGTGGACTGCTGATCAGTATTGCAGGGTATTTACAGGGTAGTACAACATCCGAGCCTTCTGCAGCAAATACTTCACTGTATATCGCCTCACATCTGGAGCCTGTGTGAAGAAAAACATGAAATTAACTTCAAATTTTTTAAAAATTGCATTTTAGCGCAGATTTGCTTTTGAGTTGATCACACAGTTACCTGTTATAAGAATGGAAACCATCCCAAAGATAAAAAAATCCAACAAGTTTGTTTTGTTCATTTTGGTTTTGTATCCACAAACTCTTAAACTCTGCCTTTCTCTTCAAGCGCTGCCTTTTCTGGTATGTTTTTGCGATGTGGGTTGAAGAGGTTTATATATCAGCCCGTGGGAAGGTACCGAAGGCAGGGCGTCTGGTAGTTCCTCTGCTGATCATGTGACTTCAGCTACACGCCAAGCGTTCTTGCGGTCTTTCTTTGTCAGCCTGGAAACTATAAGACAGAGATGTAAACAGGGAGCCCCACTTCCTCCCACGGATTCTCTCTAATGTATTTCCTGTTTCTTTTGCGTCAATCACTCTGTAAAAGTATGTTCGATTATTGAATTTCTAAACCAACGAATACACAAGAAAACATACAGTATGAAACCATGGACAGTAAGATATTCTGTATTTATACCTCTAAAAGTCACTTATGTTACACAAAGTTTGGGGACAAATAAACAATAATGTGTATATACAACATTTACTCCACAGCAAGTGTTTAGAATATCTTCAGCATCATTCACGGAAGCTCGAGTTGCTGTTTTGAAACCGAGATGGCAAAACTGCAACACCAAACTACTTGTCATGATCTCGTCACTGCCAGTTAGTTTTGTTTACAACCACTAGTTAGCTCCACTACTCATGATCATCATCATGATCATCATCATCTCCAGTTTGAGAATGAGGACATTTATGGTATCTTCTTGTGAAGGATATTCATGAAAGTGAATCATTCCCTCCATTCTCATTTTTTAGTCGCTCTCAGCTCAGTAGAAACGGGCCTACACTGCCAGACAAACACGTACCGTTTTAGCATATTCCATTCAATATCAAGATGAAATGCTCACAGGGAATACTGTCAGGTTAGAGGAAATACACCGATTACAGCTCTTCCCCTGAATCTTGTCAGAGGAGTTAGACACTTGTAGGAGATCATTAAGATAACGTAGAGGTGAGACGGTAAAGGGAATGTCTGCCTGCCTCACTGAATACTTCAGCCACCTGACAAGTGATGCTGCTAAACAGGGCTTGCTTTGACAAAGTGTGGTTTATATTTTTGTTCTGTTTGATATCGTGTGTAAATACATTTAGATGTACCACACAAAGAATTGCTGCCGCGGGTGTGGTGTCAGTAAAATGTCAGTATAATAAATATATACTATCTGTTCGTTTTACCTTTAGAACTATTTCTATGTGTTGTTTTTCACTCTGCTGTATAGTTAAATAATTACACATTTTCTGTTTAATTATTCATTATTCACCACGTCAGTACATGACAACAGACAATACAGAATACAGGCTAGGCTCACATTAAACAAAGAAAATATCACCAGGCATCAATCCACCTGTGTGTGAAGCTACCTGAATCTCCTTTTATTAACATCAAATACACTGTATTAAAGTACAGGCTAGATAGATAGATAGATAGATAGGTAGGTAGGTAGGTAGGTAGGTAGGTAGATAGATAGATAGATAGATAGATAGATAGATAGATAGATAGATAGATAGATAGATAGATAGATAGATAGATAGATAGATAGATAGATAGATAGATAGATAGATAGATAGATAGATAGATGCGTGCATGCATAGAAAGAAAGAGAAACTAAGACAGTTACCCAGATATACCTGAGAACATGTGGGTGAAACCTCAGGGCTGTTTTTCTTCATCTTGGTAAGACATTTTCCTTGGTGAGAGCCATGTGACTTTTGTGTGACTGATATTGTAATCCTTTCATCTCATCCACACTGAACTTCCTTTGTCGGCCTTCAAATTGAAATCACTGTTTTGTTTATTTGATCTTGAGGCTTTGGTTTGAAAAACACCCTGAGAGAGCAGGGGGCACCTCTCAGCGTGTTACTCAGTGCTGTGAGGTGGTCTTTCCCTCAGCTGCCGTTTATTCATCTCCACCGTATCTGAATATGTGATGAAGTTACCCTGAAGGAAAACACCCCTCACATGGAAACTACTGCTCTTTGAGCTTGAAGGGATGCAGACGAATATGCTAATAGAGATTACTTTGGAAAATAGTCAAATCAGACTCCTTCTGTACAAGTACGGCAGATGAGTAGTTTGTTCCCGCGTCAAGATTTTACTGCATTATCTCTCCTCGTTGTCCATTTTCTAAACTCACAGCAGCATTTCACAACCTTTAGTAGAGAATGAATGTTTTCTGTTATTGTCGATAGTTCTGCGGTTTAATTTCAGTAACTGACTGAATTATAGCAGGGTCACATATTCTGTATTTGCTTATGCTGAAATATCTTTGCACTGGGTTTACTGGCAGGAAGCAGAGTGCAGATAAAACATGCGGCTCTGCTGAGAAATTCTTTACATTTTCTTATGTCAGCATTTTATTTGCGCCGGCATTCAGAGCAACAGTGTAAGGGAACTTAACGCTGTACTGCGATGCAAAAACCGAGTGCGTGGCAAAATATTTTTCCAAAATTACACTTCGGGCTTGCTGAAAAATATCTGATTCATGTTTTTTAAGCATTACCTCAACATATATACACAAACAAAGCTGCACTTTTTGACACTTTTTTAAAAATTGTTTTTGGGTTTTGTTTTGTTTTTTTGCACATTTAATCTAAATTGAAGTCAAAGTTAAATTAAGGTTGCATGTTTACAGTAAAGCAGTAAGCCTTCTCTGCACACAGTATTGCTCTGTGGTTATGCTAAATGTGAATGGAATCTAATGTTTGATGATGTTTTGTTTGGGCTAAATTTCCACATAGTGTCTGCCGCATTACCAATAATGAAATACAGACAAAGATCAACTGTGCTGGTCTTATTTCTTTGAAAAAGACAAATTATTCCATTCAGCTCTTTGCAACAGTAAGACTGAAAGTATCAGCATCTGTCACTGATGTCATCTGAGTGCGTATGCGTGTGTGAATGAGAGAGAGAAAAAGGCAAAATAGGCAAAAACAACCTGAATGTTTGCAGCTGCAGGCTCAGCACCAAATCTCATCAATCAATTTGTGGTTTTTGCCAGTTTTTTAGGCACACCAACCAAATACCACAAATGCAGAATTCCTGCAGTATGTTTGTTAGTTTTTAACCAGACTGTAGATTGTGTTGCTGATGACATTTGTTGTGTTATATTGGGGTTTTTTCGTTTTCATTTACATAAATGAGAAAAACTAAATGATATTGAAATTTGCAATGGGCTACTTAGCCTGCATGGATTGTCTGATTTGCAATAGCACTTATGAGGTTTGCAATAAAATGTATTCTTTTTCCCCCCAGATTTTTTTCAGTGCAAGAATTCACCTGTCTTATTTTCTGCTTTTCAGTCCCTTTTTACCGTAAAGTCCAGTGTTGTACGAACTTATAGGAGGGCGGCTGAATGTGAACATCAGGACACATATATAATTATGTTGCGCATAGACTTCACATGCAGATGTTTCATAACAAAACAGCAACAGTTTCCCAGCACAGAAGCCCCTCGGGGCTGAAAGCTAAACACACTTCTCTACTCCTTGTGCACCCACGATTTCACACCAACCCACTGCACTCAGCTTGCAGATGACACCACAGGGTTGCACGTAATTGTTATGAGACTGTTTACAGGCATGATTTGCAAAGCGACTGATGTTGTTCCATCAATAACCTGGCGTTTAACACCTCCAAAACAAAACAGATGATCATCAGCTTCAGCAGACAGAAAGAGAATCCTGCTCCATTGAACAAAGGTGGAGACAATGTGGAAAATGTTCCAACTTTAAATTCCTCAGCACAAACAGGCCTTTAAGAAAACCGTGCAGAGCTGTATCTTAAGCACAGTGAGGAGAAACAAGCTGACCAAACAGCTGCTGGTGTTATTCTACTCCACTATGGCATTTTGGTGTGAAATCTTCACTGGAGATGACAAAAAGGCTGTTGACAGAAACAAAACATCAGAAAAGAAAACCACTGTCACTCAGCTAGAAGCACAGCTACAAGTCGTGCCACAAACAACAACAAGGACTCTTCTCATCCTGGCAACCACCTTTTCTTTCTGTTGTCACTTGGATGGTGCTAGAGATCAATAAAGGCCTGCATTAAACTGCACACTGCCGCCACGCACAGCATCCTTGTGCAATATCGCCAGGGACTTCACAGGTGATATTTGTGTGTATGTTCATGAATTCATAAATGTGTATGGTGTGTGTGGATTTTAACTTATACCTGTCCTATTTTTCTAATTTCTATCCCTAGATTTGTTTATATATTTTTTAATTTTGTTAAAGCAAGGCTTTTTTAGAAGTTGCTTGAAGTTTTTCTGCTTAATGTGTCTCACTTGTGCACGGCTCAGGAAGACACTCGTTATCTGTAGAAACACAAATAAAGGCATTCAGTTTTATTCTGTTTTGTTCAAAAAGTAGATACAACAGATGTTAAACACATTTCACATAACTAAATCCTAGTGAGTGCCATTCTCTCCAACGTCTGATTTCTCCTCACCTGGCATTTAACTTTCAATTGAAAATTACTTTTAGATATATTAAAACATGTAATGCTCTGTGGACTCCTTTAAGAACTAGGCTTAGCCAGGCCTTCTATTGATGTTCTTTTGTTATTATTTGTATAACTGTTTTTTTTTTAATTCTCTATTACTTTTAACAGTTTTAATGTTCTTTTTTATTGTGATTATTCCCGGTTTTCTGTATAAAGCGCTTTAAATAAACTTAACTTACCTATTTACTCGGGTATCGACAGGCCTATCTCCCCCTACTGGGTAAAATTCGTAGTAAAAAGTTGCAAAGACAATAATAAAACTCTTCCTTTGCGCTTCTCTACAGACAACACGGTACTGCCGCGTTGAATTATGGGACACAGAGTAAAGATGGAAGCCGCCACACAGAGCATGTCGAAGCGTCAATAACAAACATTTTAAAGCGTTACATGTTCGTAAGTGATCCTTAGCTGCGATATAAACAAAGGACTCGAGTGGCATAAGATTCTGAACACGCGTGGAAACGGGTAATGGTCGAAATACTGACTTCGATGTAATGTGCTAGCTGAAGCTAAAGCTAAGGGTCACCGTAAAGATGGTTAAAGAAACTGATGCCGTGTTTAAAGAAGGAACAGTAAACTTTAAAAAATACTCTGAATTTTATGAGCGTTGACTTCAAGTTTCATCTAAATGATCTGTTAACAACTTCTGGCAGAAAACTGTGGACATGTCTCTGCTGGGAGGTCTGCTGAGAGCTGGGGCGTCCTACTGTCAGTCTGCTGGGACGCTGCTGCACACTGTCAGGACCATTTCTACAGGTGAGTTGTCTCACTGGTTCCAGTAGCAACTGGTAACCTGAACTCAGGAAGTAAAGCAAGTCGTCTATTACTCGGAAGATTTCTGGTTTGACCCCTGATTGCTTCGGCCAAAGTATCCTTGGAAATAAGACAGAATGCACTTGGCGCAGATTAAAACATGTTTGTACGAATGTCGGTGTGAATGTGACATTCTGCATGTGCCTGCATGCATTTTCTTGATTTCAGTAACAAAAAACAAATGAGACTCAAACTATCTTAGTGATCTCATGAAATCAAGCTTTCAAAGTTGTATAGGGATTTTAACTCTTTCCTCCTTGGACCCCTATTAGCCCTGTTTCTCTTTTCTGACCCGAGCGGTTTCTGTCATATATCAGGCCTGCTTCCTGAACAAAATGACTAATGTCCATCAGAAGTTAGTGGGGTTAATCTCTTCCTACGTGGTATTACTAGGGCTATTCATTAGAAAAACCTGGAACACATTTTAATGGTTGTTAAACTTAATCTTTTATTTTATGTGCGTATATATGGGATTCAAAACACATACAGGTGTGGGGGAAAGAGTTAAGATAGCTTGATAATTCAGAAAAAGGGGATTTTGGTCCAGTCAGTGCATAACCTCTCTAAATTTGATTTGAGTGGGAATTTCACTGTAATTTCACCCAAAAAAAATGGGAGTTGGGGTTAAAAGGGGGAGGCATTTCTGTTGTTTGGGTTAAATTATGGTAACATGAATTGAACTTTTTTTGTATTTATTTTATTTTTATTTTAAGGCATTTTAAGAGTTATAAGTTTGACAGATTTTTCTTTATATATTTTTCTCCAAATGCAGGGTAGTTTTAATGTAGGCTGGCCTCATTTAAGCACTGTTTTTGAGAGTAGTGCACAGACTGTGGATTTTATATGTCACTCTTTACACTGTTAGTGTAATATGTTCCACTGTAAGGTAAAACGTATTATGCACAGTTAGCATAAAATTTAAAAAGACCAGAAATTGTCCAGTAGTCCAAAACTGCATATCCATCTATATATAGATAGACATGCTATCTATTAGGGCTGCACGATTAATCGTTAGAAAATTGCGATCTCGATTCATACTTATGTGCGATCTCATTTCCAAATGACAACGATTAAAAAAAAAAAAAAAAAAAAAAAAAAAACGACGACGACGATTGTACCGCATTTTGATCCGGGACGTAATCTGCATGAAAACAAGCGCTCACTCTTCCTGCTCAACAAATGACAAGGGCGGACGGAGCCTTATACCACGTGATACAGAAGCTGTGCAGTGTGATGCTAAAATTAGCAGGGAAAAAACAACGGAGAGCATGTCAGGGATGACGAGAAAGTGACAGGAAAAAATCCGTCCCGGTCAACCACCCAAACATCAATAACGGGAACCTTATACAGCGCTTCCCTATACACGTCGAACTCCCGCAGGCACAAAGAAATTACGGAGGCTATTATTTATCACCTGACCAAAGATATGGCTCCCATCAACACTGTGCAAAACGAGGGATTTAGGAAAATGATCAACACCCTAGACAAACGCTACACAGTGCCGTCCTGCAACTATTTTTCTATTGTTGCACTACCTGCTCTATACACGCAGTGTCGAGCAAGGGTGGAGACGGAATTTCAAGCAGTACAACATTTTGCGGCAACAACAAAACGTGAGACATTTGTTGTTTTTATGTTTATTTATTGTTTTTATGTTCAGTTTCAACTGTTACGAAGTTGATGTGCAGTTAATAAGTGCAATAAATATTTATACTGGAAAAGAAAATCGTGAGAGAATCGTGATCTCAATTCTAAGCCAAAAAATCGTGATTCTCATTTTATGCAAAATCGTGCAGCCCTACTATCTATCTATATCTATCTGTCGATATATATATATATATATATATATATATATATATATATATATATATATATAAATATATAATTAAAACATTTTAGTTAAAACATTTTCTCCACACAGAGTGCTTGTTGTTCAGAAATATCATCAGTGTCATTTACAGAAGCCTGAGTTGTTTCTTTGAAGCTGAGGCGGCAAAACTGCAACCCCAAGCCACCCTGTCATCTCTCCGTCACTGCCAGTTAGTTGTGTTTACAACCTCTAGTTAACGGCACTACCTCTCATGATCATCAACATCATCATCAGTTGTGAGAAAGAGGACATTGAAGCTATGATGCTGATGCTTGCTGTGATGGATATTCATGAATCATTCCCTCCATTCTCACTTTTTAGTCGCTCTCAGCTCAGTAGAAATGGGCCTACACTGCCCGACAAACACATGGTGTGTTAGCATATTCCATTCAATATCATGATGAAATGTTCACCGGGAACAGTTGGACACTTGTAGGATATAATTAAGATAACTTAAAGATGAGATAGTAAAAGGAGTATCTGCTCTATCTGCCTGCTTCACTGAACATTCCACATTCCAACATGTTTTTATATGAGCATTTGTCACATCTGATATTTTGTGTAGAAACATTTATGTGGACTCCAAAAAGACGACCTGCTTACTCTTTGCACTGCCTCATTTTATTTGTTCAAATAAAGTCACGCATGTTCGAATCATTTAAATGTCGTCCACAAGTCAGACCAGCACGATATGAACACGACCTTTTTAAAGCTCTAAGCAATTACACGTTACCAAATAAACAAGACAAAAAATTAGGTTCACATAGAAATTGAAGTCGTGAGCGACCTCTGCTGTCAAGAACAACGGTTATATTTTCCTCAACAAGAAACAGAACAAACTCAAACCACCCGGGACCTGCGGTGCATGAATCACACTTTTCCCACGAGTGTGTTTAAAAAGCTTCTCTGGTATCTATTGAGTCATTAGTAAACATCTGTTCCAATATGGCTACCTGGTAAAGTTATTCTTATAAATTTCTAGTAACCTGGATGTTAAATATTTTCAAATAATTTAATTGTCTGGGAGTAGAAGAAATGTTATGTGTTTATTTGTACTGTATGTATGGAGCCATATATATGCTGATTCATTGAACAACATAGTGCATAAAGTGTACATTAGCTTTTGTATTTGATACCTTTTGATTTGAATCATTTAATGTGAATGAGCACATCGAGTAATCTGCAAATTGTTTAGAGAACAAAATAGACTATTTTCCCCAAATGTGAACAAGCACTTTGTGCTATTGTGTGCTGTTTTCAGGTACATGCTGTCAGATCAGGATGCACGCCATTCCTCAGCCGAAAAAGGTGGACAGATGGACTGAGAAGAGGAGCATGTATGGAGTTTATGATAACATAGGAATCTTGGGTGAGTATCCTCAGCATCCAAGAAAATTAAGAGGATGTACTGTACAACTGTTGGATGGTTAGTTTGCTGTTTCTAAGTCATAATGAGTAACTTAACTTGTCTTAAGGGCTGACTGTGTGTGTGTGCGCGCATAAAGTCTTACAGTATTCTCAACATCCGCACAGTAAATTGGCCGAGATGGTGTGAAAAGATAAGCTGGGTATGAGCGTAGGTGAACAAATCTATGATGATCAGACATTTAATCTGATATGGTGCCTTGCTTTGCTGTTCATTTGACCAGTTTTGCCTCTCCCACAGCACACTTTTTTCTTTCTTTCACATAAACTGTCTCTCTCTCTCTCCGTGCTCTTTCTACAGGGGACTTTAAAGCTCATCCTAAAGACCTAATTGTTGCCCCCTGCTGGCTGAAAGCTTTCAAAGGTAATGAACTGCAGCGGGCAATTAGAAAAAAGAAGATGGTGGGAGACAGAATGATGACTCAGGACAGGCACAACTTGGAAAAGAGGATACGCTTCCTCTATAGACGCTTCAACCGCACTGGCAAACATCGCTAATGCTGAACAAAGTGCAGAGCAGCCAAGAATGACTGTGTCAGTCTGTTGGTGTGATTTCATGCTGTCACTGTGCTCTGTTTCCATTTTTCTAGGTTATTGTGTGTTTCAGACTGAATGTGCATTATTCATTTCTTATCAGTAACTGATTCAAAATAAATGCTACTAAAACCTGAAAATAAATTATAAATGGACTGGAATTTGTGGCTTTTTATTCCTCGAGACCCAACGAACATTCAGATAAAGCTGAACTAGTCAGTCTGTAATTAAAAATGATATCATGGGATTACTTCGTGAAAATAGGCTCTAATGCAAAAGTCAGAAAAAGCTTAGGATGAAATGACCTGTTGAAGTAACTGATGAATTCAGACGTTTAATACAAAAATCATTTGGAGGGTTTCTTGAGTTAGTTTGAGGTCTGAGAAACTTTCAGAGCTTTAACTTTTATCAAGTGAAGTGAGTAATAGTTTCACCTTGTAAAGGACCTTGAATGACTGTAATCTTTGTAAGGTGCTGTGTGAATACATTTGCCTCGCCTGTTGATCATCTTGTTATCGCAGTAAGCTGATGGGTAAGTTTGGGTCCTGATTGTACTATGATGTTACTTTGGCATGTGCCACCGAAGGTATTACATTGTTACAAACCAAGCTTGTAGCCAAGGTCCTCTACAATAGAAGTGTTAGTGTGCCCTGCAAACTTGCTCCCCAAACTCCCCCAAGCTAATCCAATACAGGTTTCACAGAAGCCAAAGGACAGCCTCAGAGTTTCTGTGGGGTTGGTGGGTTTTTTTGTTTGTTTGTTTTTTGGATCAAAATATTAGGCAGATGGTTTTAATGTTATGTCTGAAACAATGGAAATGCCTAAACATAATGCACATGATCTACCATTTCAAGGCTAATGGGACTCCATTGTCTGAGAAGATTTTCAGTGAGACAGTGGACTCTGCATGCAGCAATTTTCTCCTACTCCAGAGCACTGCTGAGCTCGCTCATTGGTGTTCAACCATAAGAAGGCTTTTTCCCACACTCCAGTTCACTCCCAGGGTGTTTGATAGGGTGGAGGTGGAGGCTCAGTGCAGGTGAAGTTCCTCATACGGGCACTTGTGTTAAAACAGGGAAAGCACTTCCCCAGTGTGCAAAAAACATCTGTCTCCATAGTGTCATGGGACAAAAAGCAAATGTATTTGCAAAACAGATTACTTCTTAATTTTTCTCCATATACGTCATCAAATTTTGAATAAACTCTTCAAAGCTGTTCTTGCAGCTCAGACAAATGCAAGCTATTGTAAGGAACCTTGAAAAGGGAAAATTCCTCAGTGAGACTAAATGTGACATCCTAAACAAGACCTTTTGGACATGCTGCTTAACTGTAATTTTCTTTTTAACATCTGAAGAGCGTCACATTCTAGTATGTTTCACTTCATTGCTCTACTGACCTTTTTTTTTTTATTTCCCTTGAGGCTTTTTCTAACTCCGCTCACTTTAATATGCATAAGATTTGATTCAAAATATAAGCATAGTAGAGGTAGGCTCAGATGTAGGACTCCATTAGTTTTCAAACGAAAGCCGTTGCAAAGAAAAATGGGATACAGGATCAGAAAGAGGAGGGAGCTGGGAGAATCCCAGGCCAGGGAGGAAACAGTCGAGTCAACACTCTGTAGGCATTCACGGTACCGCAGTGTCGTCCCGCCGCCCTATCCGACACAGAGCTGCAGTACTGCAAAGTGTGAGGGGAGAGAGAGGGAGGGAGGGAGGGGAGGGGGTGCCGCACTGTCGTTACGAGTCCAAGTGGTGAAGGCAGGAGCAGAGACGCATTATTGCAGTTGCCCACAGAGCCACTTTGCACGGACAAAACTCGCGTACCTCGCATACAGCGCGCAGTGAGAGAGAGAGTGAAGGAGGCAATCAGAGACAACAGATTCCCTGTGACTGCACTTTCCCCCCTTTATTGTTATTATTATTATTATTATTTTATTTCAATCGCAGGTATTCTGTCAGTAGCTTTCAGAAGAGGCAACTCAACAACCAGCCAATCAGTGCTGCGTCTCAGGATCCAGGAGGGGAGCATCACTTGGAGGAGCCGGATGCAGCTCTGCAAGAATACAAACATCCGTGGATTTCTTTTGCATGGATTATAATTTGGAAGTACTTCCTTCCTGAGCTGGCATCGCTCCCTTTTCATTCCCTGCCCACTAATCTGGTCACACAGTGAATTATCACCCGACCCGTATACGTGTCTCAGTATTGCAGTACTTTTGGTGACGGCTTGCAGTATAAAAGCATCGCTAGAAGATCGGCTCCACTGCGCCAAGAGCCTCCGCCTCAGTTTACTGTCAGTGCGCCACTTCAGTCTGTTTACTAATTAAGCATCTGGACTTTCCTTTGCACACGTGCCTCCGCTTTTTCGTCTCTTCTGTCTTTTTGGGGTTTTTTTCTCTCTCGCTTTGTACTTCAGACCCTCCTGCCTCACAGCCAGTCACCCCTCCTCCGCTGCCCGTGAGTCAGTTCAAACAGCTGCATAGAAGATGTGAGTATTAATGCGGCTTTTCCATTGCGCTCTTAAAAAAATGAAAAGAAAAAAAAAAAACACAACAAAATCAGATATCTAATATGTGGTGGCGGAAGAACCCACATTGAAACGTGTTCATTTCTTTATTTTCTTCCACTGGCGGTCCGAAGTGAGATGATTTACTTTCAGCTTGAAGGGTTTTTGCTGACGCAAGCGAAAATATTCCATCACTGCTTCGCTGAATTATGTATTCAGAGGTTGACTTCTGTCTCATACAAAGCCCGAGACGGGGCTGAATGAGTTGTTTTGGATGTTTTTGTGTCAGATTTAATAGAAAGCAGCGTGTTTTGTGGTGCTGGATGAGTTAGAAGGTTTTTGTGGGACTTGGGGGTCATCATCTGTTTAATGCTGTAAAACGTGAATTTTTAAAGGAAACTGGGTTATCAGTAGCTTCCTTAATGCAGAATTTCTCTTAAAAATATTGTAAATTGTCATCCTGCAGGAGTTAGTTTATCATATATTAAACTGGCAGCTGCCTCTGCAGAGGTTTTTTGCTCAGGTTTAATTCTCCTTCCTCTCCCCTCCTGCTGGATTAACCGTTTCCTCAGTTCTGCCTCACCTTTTCTTTTCACTTCCACCCATCTCTCTGTAATCCATCATGAGCAACATCTGCCTTCTCTTTTTCTTCCTCCCCAAAATGTTCTCTCTCTTTACTCATCCACCGCCATCCTGTGGCCTACATAGCTTTTTTTAAAACCTCTCCCCCACTCTCTCTTATGCACCCCTTTCTCACTGACCCATTAGTTCATCATTTCTTGCTAACATATCTGCCTACGTTTGCTATTTGCAGGTTCCCTTCCTGCAAATTACACTCTTGACTCTTACAAGCCTTTAGACAGGGCATTTTTCCTTCTCAGCACATTTCAAGTTTCTTTTCAGATTTTTATAAAAACCTATCCATTGTTGAATGTGAAATGTTCTGACTTCATCCAATTCTTTCTCTCACAAAACTCTCATTGTTGTGCTTGGTCAGGTCTGCCCCAGATGCTGCCCCACCAGCTGGAGCTCCTGGAGCTCCAGGTGCCCCTGGCGCAGATGGAGCCCCAGCTGGCGCACCTCCTGGCCCTCCCAATACCAGCAGCAACCGCAGGCTACAACAGACTCAGGCCCAAGTGGAAGAGGTGAGCTGTTCTGAGCTTCTGGGTCAGAATGCATTCTGTGTAGAAAGTCACTGATGTAAAATATGCATGAGCTACAAACTGCAGAAGAATTACCACTTACGAAAACGACATTCCCATCTATTTTCCTCCTTTACTACCCCCCCCCCCAAAAAAAAATGCTCTCTCATCCTTGCTGGATTGGTCTAGGTGGTGGATATCATGCGGGTGAATGTGGACAAGGTTTTGGAAAGGGACCAGAAGCTTTCAGAGCTGGATGACAGAGCGGACGCTCTCCAAGCTGGAGCCTCCCAGTTTGAAAGCTGCGCAGCCAAGCTAAAAAACAAGTACTGGTGGAAGAACTGCAAGGTGGGCGCATTACTGTGGCTCCTTTACACAGATTGGTAAAACAGAGAGAAACCTATGGAATCATCTGACTTAGAATGAACAAATTCCTATTAGTATGTGTTCTGGCATGCAGAGAGAATAGAGGACAACATAGGAATTTGTTAATGAGCTGCTGTAGAGCACTGAAGTGATACCTCAGGGAAAATGGGAGAAAGGCATCTGCTATTGTGGAGTTTTCACTCTAAACACTGAGGGGATTGTATAACTAAGCCACAACAAACACAAAGAGCCTTTTAAGTGTCATAATTGTTTTGTTTTGTGGTTCAGATTGGTTTCTATTCTGTTTGAACATAGTGAAACCCTAAAAACACAGCTTCGTGTATTCTTCTGTAAAAGGATGAAGTCTAAAATTTTCATCTCTTTTTTTCAGATGATGATCATGATGGGTATCATTGGAGTTATTGTGGTTGGAATCATATTCTGTAAGTAGTTTCATTCTGACACCGATGCAAAAATTTCCACAATTAACTGATTACTTTCAAAATGTAGATAATCATCATGCGCCGACTTCCCACTCAGCATGGCTATTTCCACTTGCACACGTGAGAAATTTAGAAATCACTAATACATCAGTGTTAGAACTGATACTGATGGGGTTTTTTATTAATGTAAAAAAAAACAAAACCCATCAATATTATACATATAAGACAACACCAGCATAATATTATTTCGGCTTTAACAACCCCACATTCCTGCATAAGGAGAGGTCAGTGTGTCCTCTGCCTGTTTAGTTTTAATGATGTGTTGCCAGACCCATTAAACTAATTACTTCTTTCCCTCTCCCTTTAATCCACAGTATACTTCTTCCACTGAGCTCAGCTCATCAGTACAGATGAATATGGACTTGAGGATAATATGAGAGGGGAGAGGCAAAAAAAGAAACCCAAGCGCTGCTCCTCAATTTTGTCAGTCCTCTCCTTCCTCTCTTCACACAGTCTTCCATCAAACCATCTTGCACTTAAACATTACATTAGTGTTTATAGATGTCTCTGCTCTCTTCGTCCTCTTTCCCTCCCTTTCCTTGCTGCTTTCTTCCACTGTTTTGACTTGAACTCTTGCTCACTCTCCGCTGCCTCTGCACCTCATGTATTATTGAAGGACACAGCAGGCAGAGTCAAAAGAGGAAGGAAGGAAGAAAAGGAAAGAAGGTAGAGGGAGAACACGTGGGGCTAAGCACGCTGGTGGGGGGTGTACAGAAGAGTCTTTCTACACCGAGTACACCAAAGCTTATTCATATGACGTTTTTTTGAGAGTTCAACATTTGTAAATTGATACTGACATGCATAACTAACACACATCTTCTGTCTGCTGCTTCCACAGTTGCTACTTACTAACACAAGGTCATGTTAGATTAAGATTATGCTAGTTTCTGTTGTTTGTGCTTGTGTGTATCTGTGATCCAAAGCATTGTAGCTAAAAGCTTTCTTCCACTTTTACCTGGTAGGCTTTGATTGGTATTTTTTTCCCTTTCCTGTCTAACTTTCACTCACTTAAGTCTTTTTTTTTCTGCAACCTCCAGTGATAACAAGAAAAGAGAAATGCAAAATAGGGAAAGAGACTGTGTGAGAGTTTAGGAAAGGAGGAAGTGATTCAGGGAAAGGTAGTAGGAGTACTGCAACACATTTCTACTGCATAAATAGGTAAAAATTTAAATCCGGACTGAAAAAGCAGAATGTTTATACCACAGGCATAGAGGTGGCATTTTAGTAATAATATGCACAGCAATTAAGTCACACGAGCAGGCACTTACAGACAATCTAACGAATACATGAACTAACTGCTTCAGTCCAGAGGAAGGCCTCTTAATTCTGATTTGCAGAGAGTCCCAGCCATAGACAGATGAATGTGTAGCGCCACATTTCAAACAGGTAGAGACACACAGTTATTTTGAGAGTTGTGCTGTCAAAGTGTTTAATTGTTGTTTAAGTTGTCCAGAAAACAGGAAAAGAGGAAAGAGGATATGATTTTGGAAACCCTGAGCCACCTGGTCGTCCCACCGTCACTGCTGACTCACATAAAAGCACCCATCTGTCATCGACAGTATGATAACGGCCAGTGTGAAGCTTTTGTTTCTAACCTGCATGGCAAACGGTGTCCGTAGTTTTGCCTTTTTGTGTAACCTGTGTATCTGCCATTTCTGAACCTTACTGCCGACTGTACATTTTTTTTCTTAGTGGTTTAAAGGACCTATGTACAATGTCTTTATGATCTGATAATTATTGCTTATGCAATGCAACAATGCTCAAGAGTTTGCCAACATTTTGTTAAGATCACTTGTGTTGGACAGTAAAATAATATCCAGAGACTGCAAACAAACTGCTACTGTAGTGAAAAATGAAAACTTAGTATTATTCGTGTTGTATGAGTAGAACTATAGTACACATCTGTCAGTTTACGCTCCTGAAAACAGGTTTATAAATTCTTTCAAGTTTTTTGAGGGGCTGTAGGATATGAAGTTTATTTTCCTTACTTTGGACTGATATTCAGGGTTGATAAAACGCAAAGGGCATTTATGCATAATTGTAGCGGTTAGCCAAAATTATCTAATGATACTGTGCAGTAATATTATTAGATAGTTAACATGGTTCATGAGAAGATGTTTTGTGATTTACTTGGAACTACTGGAAGAGATGCAACTGGATTTAGGAGAACAAATGCATGTTTACCACTTTTTGCTGATGCCAATAAAGAAATCATGAACTGACTACATACTGACTTTGATTATATCCTTTGGTCGTGTTATAGCATCTAAAAAACTAAAAGAATATAATGAAAAGTTTTTTCCTCAACAAAATCAAAATTTTCATAATTTAATTTCTTTATATATTTGACATTAATTGTAATATTCTAAGCCTTTATCGTTTTACTTTTGATGTTTAGGTCTCAAAAATCAGAAATCCAGTTTCACAAATTATTAGAATATTTCATTTAGAGTTTGAGTAAATTATTAGTCACACAGTATACTGTAAATAATATGCATCTTTTGTTCTAGTCCAATACACACAACCACAATCATGGGGAAGATTGCTGGCGTGATTGTTGTCCAGATGATGATCATGAGCAGCCTCTATACGGAGGGCAAGCCACAAGATGTCACTGCTGAAAAGGCTGGCTGTTCACACAGTGCTGTAAAGAAGCATCTTTATAGAAAATTGACTGCAAGGGAAAATTGTGGCAAAAGCGACAGAGGTGACTCCAGGTTTGAGAGGATTGTTAAGAAAGGTTGGTTCAAAAACCTGCAAGAGCTTCACAAGGAGTGGATGGAGGTCTCTGTCACCACACAGATGTCTTTAGGAAATGAGTTCCAATGTCAAAAGTGTCTTGTTGGTCTTCTGGTAAAAAGAGAAGAAATGGACTGTTGCTCCGAAGTCCTCTTGTCAGATGAAAGTCAATTTTCCAGTTCTTTAACACTTGCCTCACAGGATCTGGGTTCGAGTCCACTGTCTGACCAGGGATCTTCTGCGTGGAGTTTGCATGTTCTCTCTCTGTTTATGAGGATTCTCCCACGTGGCTTCCTCCCACAGTCCAAAGACATGTAATTATTGGGGTTAGGTTAATTTGGTGAGTCTAAATTGTCCAGGTGTGAATGTAAATGGCTGCCTGTCTTTCAGTGCTAGCCCTGTCCAGGCTGTACCCAACAACTATGGTAGCTGAATAGGCTCCAGCCTCCCCGGGATTCTGACAAGGATGAACAGAAGAGAATGGATGGGTTTACCTTACAAGATAAAGCACCTTGAGACTTTTGTTGTAATTTGGTGCTATAGAAATAAAATGTAATTGCACTGAGGCTTTATAGACATGCCTTTTCTCTTTTCCAATTGGACTTTGCAACTGCTCGCAGTACCAAAACTACTACAAAATGGTTTGTTGACCAACCTGCCTGACCTGAACCCCACCGAAAATCTATGGAGTATTGTTAAGTTGAAGATAAACACCTGAGCCAAATATACAGACAAGCCACGTCCACATCAATGCAGTCATTCGTGGTAAAGGATATGAGTGTTTAGCATTTTGAATTACATCATGAAAAGCATGAAGCTTTTCATGATGTTGTATTTTTTTAATGACTTCAATCAATTCCACAATGTACAAAGATTGATCAGTGGAAATTCCTTAACCATTGTCACAGTATCACATAATCCTTCTATATTACAGGTACAATAAAATAAAATAAAATCATACAAAAACTGAAGGGAGGATAAAACAAATATATATATAGTACCAAAAATAAGAAGTATAACAAAAACCTTCTCAAATTCCCACTTTAAGTATAATAATCTACATTTATTGGGTCTATGTACCATCTTTCACTGAAGTTACACACCAAGTCACACATTCAAACTAAGGCTTGTATGGCAGCATCACTCCATCCTCCTTAAATGTCACAGGGAGCATCAGGATCTCCACTAGAATATAAAACAAAGTTCTGCCAGGCTTCTAAATTATTGAATGTACAGTAAATTCAGCAGGTAAGTGGGATTTAAGAGGCTGTGATTGTTTAAATAGTCATACCAATTTTTCAGTAGAGACACAGAAAAAAAAAACCCTTTCCCACTTTATATTGATCAAAAAAAAAAGTCTAAATAAGCCCCAAATACTCAAAGCATAATTTTACATTCAAGGAAAAACAACTTTATGTTCATTTAAGGTGCTTTCAATATTGTTGCTCTTTTAAAAAAATAATTTCTGGGCCTTTGTGGGCTCCTGGGAAAAAACATAAAGTAAATAGTTTACAAAAATATTACAGAGACCATGTCTCAGGTAATAAATACTCATAGTGCAATTGCGCTATTAGCTGCTTTCAAATACAAATCGTGTGGACCTTTCATGTCTGCAGAAGATGAAAACGCCTACTGCCCCTACACACCATTATTTTCTACCTGCAAACAACAGGCCCCCTGACAACAAACATACTGAAAGCTGTGAAGGGAATAATTCCATGTAAGGGAGTTTGCTACTGTATAATTGCAGTGTTATCGTATATGAATAAAATTTGTACTGTTGGTGAATAACATAGTTTGGGATGTGATCTGTGGGTTTTAATGCAATTTAGCATATTGCAAGCTTCAAACTTGCATAGTGCAAAAATAGGTTGGTATTAAAAATAATAAACAAAAAAATGTATCATGTATAGAAATTTCACAGCTATGTCATAAATAGATCGGTTACCATATGCATAGCTTTCACCCCCCAAAAAGTTTATTGTACGGAGCAAAATTTTTCCCAAATGTTTACAAATGATATATAAATTAAACGTAAATTAAGATCTAAAAATGTGCACAATGATTAAATTTTTCAGTACTTGGGTGCTCGATCCACACATAAATAAACAGAACAGCTCATTACACTGGACTAGGAAACATACATAGATGCCATATAGTAACCTAGACTGTTATCCATATCAACTTAAGCATATATAATCAAAATATACAAGAAATTGTCAGCATATATTCACTTCAGAGGACGAGCCATAGAGATGTCTCTCCACCCTACATAATCCATAGTAACTAAAACAAGCACACATATGAATCCACTGGAACCCCAGATGTACCAGTTGTTTTCTCTAGCACTTGAACACAGCTTACATTTGTGGAACTATGTGAGCATCACAATGTGAAGTCTCAAACCCTCACTGTGCATATCAGAGGATTCATGCATGCATATTTAATGATCTGTACGTGAGAATATAAAGAATGTTACAGGAAACTTTCTAAAAGTACAAATGATCAAATTTATAAAGTCGAACTGTAAAATTTGTGTAAAAATCCTGACTGTTTATTCAGGTTTGATATATCCATTTGTAAATTAGTTTTCCATGTGTTCCAATTCCTCTGTATTTGTGTGTGGAGTAGAGCATGTGAGTCTTCAAAACTTACAAATCATTGTACACATTTATAAATTTTAGTATACACCTGTTGATCACATAGTACACATTTGTAAACCTGAGACTAATTTTATTCTATACTTTTGTTTTTCAGTTTCTAGAAAGCTGGAAGAGTTGAACAAACCAGTGGAATACCTAAAAAAATAACTTAAACACTAACATGACACAAAGAAACTTTCTAGTCTCCAGTCACGATGATGTAAGTGAAATTTATCCCATGACCTGATAGAAGAAAAGTACAGTGATGATCAGGAAGCCCAGTATCCACCAATAGGAATCTGCGGAGACACACAAAGGTTTTGTGGATAAGGTTAACATCAGACATAAATACAATCACCCTCATAATAGAAAAAAAATGTTTACACTGTTTCTGAAATAAATTGTCATGTTGAATTCATCCACAAAGTCAACCAAAGTGTTGTGCATCAAGGGTGCTAAAAGTGATCTGTAAATTGTTACATTTGTAACACGTCAAGGCCCCAAATGCCAACTGAAAATGTGGAAAACACCTGGTTTAACTACAACTGCCAGTTTCTATATGATTGAACCAAAACTTCCGCTGTAGGATTTTGTTAGCTCAGGACCGAACCAGAGTTGTTTTCTATAGAAAAATATAAAAATAGCAATGTCAGACTTGTCATCTATTTATATTCCACTCTCAGCAAGATAATGAAAACCCTTTGATAATGGTAAAAAAATATATTTTAAAAAAAAGTGTTAAATAGATATACATACTAGGCTCAGGAGGTTCCACCACCACACTAACAAAGAGCGGTTCTTCTAGAGCTGTGTGGGAGACCTTGCAGATGATTTTGGTTCCTGGGACGGTGGTGGGAGGCACAGCTATGTGAGAGGACAGGGTGAACGTTCCATCACCGTGCTGCCGATGACTGGACAGGGAGCCCTGATCTATAAAGAGCTGTGGCTCTGTGTCCGTAGGAGAGAGGGAAAACCACTCAATCTAAAAAACAGAAAAGAGCAGAGAATTATGACCTGTCATTCAATTAAATGTAGCCTTAGGAGCTAGTGCAATTCAAAAGGACACAAATGAATAAATATGGAAGATAACTTATTATTAAAACAGCAAATAAAGACACTTTTGATTAACAAGATGAAGAGCATTGGTACGTTTAAAAATATCTACACTTTCAGGCGTCCTTAGAGAGACTTTGAGAGAGAGGCTGGTTTAAGGCCTGCAATAACTGCTCTATTAAATTCCTCTATTTCATTCTGATTGAGAAAAAAATCTCCTTTCATAAACTTGATAATATATTAAAGTTACTAATAAGATTGGTGTTTAAAAGGATGGTGTTACAAAACAGTAATGGGTAACAGTTACATCTCAAAACACAGTTACTGACATGAGAATCCAGTGGGTAGTATTTACTGCTGTGACAACTTAATTTCTGGGACGAACTTGACTTTAAAACCAACTTCTCCACTGAGAGGGAAACATCTGGAGGTTCTATGGGGGAAAAGTAAGAGAGGAGAATTAACAGAATATCAAAGAAAACAGCGGCTGAAGATTAAGATCAGAGTGAAACTTACGAATAATGCGAAGTTGAACGACCTGCTGGGAGTGGAAAGGACCAAGACTGACTGTACAGATGTAGGTCCCCTCATCTCCAACCTTCAGCGTGGTCAGAGTCAAAGACGCGTTACCCTCACCAACAACCTGGGCAGCATTTATGCTCGAGCCGGCCCTCTCACCGTCCACTAAACAGACAGAATAATAATTGTTTGATGTTTCTTCAGTTCGTGCTCTTCACATCATCTCCACATGTGTGCTTTAATGGCATCTGCCTGTCTGTCAGTAATTCAGCAAGACTAAACTACTGAGCAGAATTTCATGAATACACAGAGGTGAATTGTGGGTAAAGGATGAAAATATTTAATTCCTAAATGACCTCCTTTAAAACTATAAGATAAATGTATTTTTAAATGAGGCATGTAAAAGGCATGTAAAAACTTTATGTAATTAAAATCCAAATCTAGTTATATGTACACTGACACTGGAGCTGGTGCAGGACTGAGATCACCCTGTCACTGTGATTTCATATGTTTTAACAGTTCTTCTGAGGTCCTGAATTATTTATAAAATAACAAACTTGTACACCTATTTAAAATCTATTTATTCAAATACAACTACAAGCAGCAATGTGGGGTACAAAAAGTGTGAAGGTGAAATTATCTTCATTTTACAGGTGGCAATAGTAGTAAGACAGATGCATTTTGTTTTTTCAGTGGGTTTTTTGTTTTGTTTTGTTTTTTGTTTGTTTGCTTGTAATCTTTAAATACATCCATAAAGTTAGGTTCCAATACCATAAAAATCTTTTCATATGACCTCACTTCCTGTTTGCTAGCTTCTCCACGGATGAATATTTTTTAAAATCTCAAATAACTTTTGCGTTAACTTTCTGATAACTTTTTGTGACAACTATACACAAAGATAGTAAAAATGCTAAGATGCTAAAGGTCATCTTTGGTGACAACAGGCCTGAAATAAAAGTCAAAAATTGACATTATAGTCTCCTTTCCACTTGTCTCAATACCATTATCTAAACAATTAATAAAAATCAGACATTTGGTTCAAAACTTACATACATAAAGAAACCCATGGCTAGAAACTCACTGAAAACATTCAGAAGACTGTCACTAAAATGATCCTCCTAAGTTCACTAGAAACAATCATTCAAAGCCCTTTTTTTTAACATATATTTGTAAAGTGGGATGCCACTATTGAACTATCACCATCCTGAGTAGCATCAGTCTTAAAGCCATTAAAATAAACAGTGTAGGTTCTCATTGCCAAACCCTGCATTACACATGCAGATACACCTGCTAACACCTACAATGCTCACCTATCGTGCTGCCTTCTGTATCATCCAGCGCCCTCTTCATTTCAAGCACCTTCCTGCCTTTACCTCTGTGCTGCAGACGCCACTCAATGCCCACTTCCTGTGCTAATGGCATGTCCTGCTGCTTGAAGCCACAGTTGAGGAGAACATCACTTCTCAGAGGGGCAGACACAGACTTTATGTGGGTAAACACCACAAATATCACTGAGGGGTAGAAAACATTTGAGGATGATGTATAATCTAATAAAACCATATAAAGCTCCTTCGTATAAAATGTGATATTAAACTATGGATCTCACAGTCGGTAAGCAGAGTTCCTGACTGGCTGAGAGGAAGAGCCAGCTTGCTTTGCATCAGGGTTGACTCGTCTTTCTCCACCTTCAAGGTCTCCAGAATCAGCGCAGTGCTGAAGTCAACCTCATCCACACTGAGGGACACCATGAAAAAGACCCGATCTGAGTTTTCCTCAAATCCCCGAGGAGAGTAACTACTTAATTCGCACATCACTTCCTGCTCATTGCAGTCTGCATGGAGCAGCACGTTTGCATTGGGGATCTCAGGAGATGATACTGTTACAAAGAATAAGAGAAGAAGTTCATCACAGAGTTGTGCTTACATTAAAAGGAAACTTTGCACAAAGAGGTGGCAAGGGAAAAACCTTTGGCCTCAAACAAGAGGAGGTCTGGATCAGGGATGGAGGGAGGAACAAACGGAGTGAGTTCTTCGAGTGATTCGTCGGGGCCCACAGCAACATCTCGTAAAATAAGAGTGGCTGGAGTCCGAGTGAAGTGACCGCCTCCCATTCCACCAAGTCCAGCTCCCTCCTCCACCAGAGTGCAGGTGAGTACCACATCTGCAACTCCATCAGCTGAAGAAACAAGAAGAACAGTTCTTAAAAATCTTAGTGCACCAGCATTTAAGATAGAACCACTGTCTGGGCTAATAGAGAGAAAAGATCAGAGAGCTCAGGTGTTTCGGTATATTGAGCCCTTCTATTATTCTGCTGCCATTTTAACCTAAACACTGTTAATTAGAGGTTCAGAAAATACCCACTTTTCCCAGAGCTCTTCGGTTATCAGCAAATACTTCTGTTAAAAGCTTTAATGTCGAGCTCACAGTCACGTCTCTACAGCCAGTGCTTAATCAATGAGATTTATGCTCTTACCATAAACGCACGTCATGAAGTATCCAGTTAAAATGACTTTAATAACCATCATCATCGCCACCATAGTGCAAGTGTGCAAGATTTTTTGTAAATAAAAATTAGAAGGATATCAAATAACTGCTGAGTGCACCACAGCACTTTCACTTTTGATTTCAACAACTACCACCGCATTATTCAGGAGTTTACTGCCTAGAGTTGTTTATATCCGTTCTTCGCTCCATCGATGCCGATCATCATACGTGCTGGACTTTAAATTTAACGCAATCTAAAAGTAAACAATAAAGGTAGTTCAAGAGTCTGTGGAGCGGTTTCTTTGTCAGGAGCATGCGCACTGCAGCAGTGGGAGAATGAAAGTGAAAGCGAGCAGGTAGCGTCGCCCAATGACAGAACAGAGGCAGGTCCGTCACTGCGGAAACAAGCACACACGCTCATTTTAACGTAAATCAACGACATAAATAAGATAGATGGATGAATGAATGAATAATTAAATGAATAAATCTTCTTTTGTCTGTTTGATTTTAGGGTTCCCACAGTGGATCGTGGATAGGGACAGGGACTGGACATCCATGCTTTGTCCAGTCCACACAAACATGTCTCCAAACCGTTCAACCAGAGGTGTCTCTACTGTGTCCCTCTGATGTGTCTCATTTCGTATAGACCCTAATGAAGACTTAGATTTTAAATGTATTGGTCTGTTTTGTTTGCTGAATTTCTCCAAGAATAAATTGTTACAGGATTTTATCCTGGGCTCTGTGTTGGCCCTGCGACAGCCTGGTGACCTGTCCAGGGTGCACCCTGCCTCTAACCCTATGGTACTGCAGTTTGGATAGGCTCCAGTGTTGCTCAAGTTCAGATAGTTATAGACACAATATGCCCCCTATGTTTTGCTCCTAAGAAACATGATTAAATTCCTGCATGTCTACTGCTTCACCACTGAGAAATGCACATACTTCAGTTTGCTTGTTTGAATCTTCCTGTTACCCATGTTTACAACGCAAAAGCCAGACACCAAAGCCTGAAACAAAAGTACAGTGGGATGCAAAAGTTTGGGCAACCTTGTTAATAGTCATTATTTTCTTGTATAAATTGTTGGTTGTTACAATAAAAAAAAATGTCAGTTAAATATATCATATAGGAGACACACACCGTGATATTTGAGAAATGAAAAGAAGTTTATTGGATTTACAGAAAGTGTGCAATAATTGTTTAAGCAAAATCATGCAGGTGCACAAATTTGGGCACTGTTGTCATTTTAGTGATTCCAAAACCTTTAGAACTAATTATTGGAACTCAGATTGGCTTGGTAAGCTCAGTGACCCCTGACCTACATACACAGGTGAATCCAATAATGAGAAAGAGTATTTAAGAGGGTCAATTGTAAGGTTCCCTCCTCTTTTAATTTTCTCTGAAGAGTAGGAACATGGGGGTCTCAAAACAACTCTCAAATGACCTGAAGACAAAGACTGTTCACCATCATGGTTTGGGGGAAGGATACAGAAAGCTGTCTCAAAGATTTAAGTTGTCTGTTTCCACAGTTAGGAACATATTGAGAAAATGGAAGACCACAGGCTCAGTTCAAGTTAAGGCTTGAAGTGGCAGACCAAGAAAAATCTCGGATAGACAGAAGTGACGAATGGTGAGAACAGTCAGAGTCAACCCACAGACCAGCACCAAAGACCTACAACATCATCTTGCAGCAGATGGAGTCACTGTGCATCGTTCAACCATTTGGCGCACTTTACACAAGGAGATGTTGTATGCAAGAGTGAAGCCTTTTCTCTGCCCACAGCACAAACAGAGCCGCTTGAGGTTTGCTAAAGCACATTTGGACAAGCCAGCTTCATTCTGGAATAAGGTGCTGTGGACTGATGAAACTAAAATTGAGTTATTTGGGCATAAGAAGGGGTGTTATGCATGGAGGAAAAAGAACACAGCATTCCAAGAAAAACACCTGCTGCCTACAGTAAAATATGTGGTCATCAAGACAACGACCCAAAACACTGCTCAAAATCCACTAAGGCATTCATGCAGAGGAAAAAGTACAACGTTCTGGAACGGCCATCTCAGCCCAGACCTGAATATTATTGAAAATCTGTGGTGTGTGTTAAAGAGCGCTGTCCATGCTCAGAAGCCATCAAACCTGAATGAACTAGAGATGTTTTGTAAAGAGGAATGGTCCAAAATACCTTCAACCACAATCCAGACTCTCATTGGAACCTACAGGAAGCCTTTAGAGGCTGTAATTTCTTCAAAAGGCGGATCTACTTCATATTGATTTCATTTCTTTTTTTGTGGTGCTCAAATTTATGCACCTGCCTGATTTTGTTTAAACAATTATTGCACACTTTCTGTAAATCCAATAAACTTCATTTCACTTCTCAAATATCACGGTGTGTGTCTCCTATATGATATATTTAACTGACATTTTTTATTGTAACAACCAACAATTTATACAGGAAAATAACGACTATTAACAAGGTTGCCCAAACTTTTGCATCCCACTGTATAACTGAGACTTATGGAAAATTCAAAACATCTACAAGTATTTCATGATGAAGCCGAGTGAGATCTGTAGGTTGGCACTTGAGTGGAGAAAAGCATAAATTGGCGAATGTGTTCACAAGAATCAGAATCCATTCTGCTGACAAGCATATGGGCATAATGGTAATGAATGAGGTGAATATGATCAAGTGTAGAGGTTTGATCAAGGCAATGGCATTGCTGTAGTGTGACCAGAAACATAGGGGAGACCTGGAGGGTTCTGATATTATTAGATCACATGAAAATCTGCAAATCAGCACCATAAGAGGAGGGGGGGAAGTATTCAATAAGCAAATATCAAATAACACATACAATTGAATATTTACCTGTTAAATTTGATACAGGTTGCCCATTATTTACTACATAACTAGTTGAAGTCATAATTGCCTGGTCTTGCAATGATGCTTGCTCTCTTGGCTCCATTTATACTCATGTGTGATTAAATGCCTTTATGCTAACAACAGATTGTTACCTGGTATGCACTCAACCCACCAGCTGACAATCCCAGCAGCCCAGTGTCTCTGTCACCCTGGCATGAGTCCTTCCCACCTTCAGGGAGTTCAGCATAGGACATGTTATTTGTTAATTCTGGTATTTGATGTGTCTCCTGGTCCACCATCTGGTAATACACATGCTCATGTTTGAAAGACCAAAACCAGAAACCAGCCTAAAAACAAAAATACAGCAGTGACTTCCTGTAAATCTTTTCCACAAAATTAGTGAAATTTATACATGTTGTTACTTAGGGGAGCAGAACAAATTCAAAAATTTATGAGGAAAAATGTTTACTCCTATTAGATAAATATGACACTTTAAAAATAATCAAATGTATTTATTTACCTCTAATTTCAGTTAGGTATGTAGCACCCTCCTCTGGCAAACATATGGGAATTACACATGAGATTATGAGCTCTACTTTTGAACTTTGATCAAGTCAGTACCATTGCTGTAGTCTGTACTGCTGGAGTTGTTGTACTCAGGGTGAAAATAGACTGAGCTGCTTACTGAAGAGAGCGCTGAAATGTTCTGATATCATTAAGTTACATAAAAATCTGAAACCAGCAGGATGAGAGGATAAGGTTGAGAATATTGGGGAGACTGGATTTGTCCGTGCATGACAGGCTCAGTGGTGGACAGCTGCCGGCACTCACTCACTGAAAACCACAGACACCTGGAAAAGTGAAAAAATCAGAGCGCTGGAGCTGAGTCAGTCGTCCAAAGTTGATGCAAACAGAACAAGAGTAAATAAAGTCAAAGGAGCTTGCAAAGAAAAGTGTCTGGACTTCTTTAAGTTGCTTGAAGACGTTTCACCTCTCATCCGAGAAGCTTCTTCAGTTCTAAGGTCAAATGGTGGAGAGTCCCAGATTTAAACCTAGTGGGAGTATCCCCCCACAGAGGGACAAAAGGACCCCTGATGATCCTCTAATCACCTGAGCAAGGTGTGAAACTGGGTGTGGGTCCCAATCAGCCAGGGTTTCGAGTGAGTTCATTGTGAAACCTGGCCCCACCTTATCATGTGATTTCCTGAGGTCAGATGGCCCAGGATGTGAGTGGGCGTTAAGGCGTCTGGGAAGGGATCTCAAAACTGGATTATAGATGGCAGACAGTTGGTGTCGTAAACCACCGCCTCTGTTCAAAGATGGTCGCTCACAATGGACATAGATGGCTTCTTTCACTCCTCTTTCAAACCATCTGTCCTCTCTGTCCAAAATGTGAACATTGGCATCCTCGAAAGAGTGTCCTTTATCCTTAAGATGCAGATGGACTGCTGAGTCTTGTCCTGTGGAGGTGGCTCTTCTATGTTGTTTAAATCTGGGACTCCCCACCATTTGACCTTAGAACTGAAGAAGCTTCTCGGATGAGAGGTGAAACGTCTTCAAGCAACTTAAAGAAGTCCAGACGTTTTTCTTTGCAAGCTCCTTTGACTACAATGACCTGGATGACTGAGAACCTTCACAGACACAAGAGCAAATAAAGTGATGCAATCGCTGATTTTTATTTTCATTTTAACATCAACTTTCTTTTAACACCAAACTGGTTTCTTCTATATTACTAACAATTTGCTCACCTTGTTTAATTTTAACAGCTTCATGTCTAGAACATTGGTTGTAGACGGAGCATAATGATTAAAAAAAACACCATATAACAAAAAGCTCTAAAATCTTGATAGGTTTTGTGAGCTAAATTGGAAATTCACAAAAGAAAAAGAAAAATCTTTAATGCAAAAAACAAATTAAAAAATCTTCATCACACTCACCAAATGATGCAGTGGGTCCAGCCCATGTTGCTAAAGCTGCTGGTGTAGATTTTACTGCCAGGAAGAAGAGGTCTCAGACTGGACTGAACTCATGAAATGTCACACGGAAGATGATAGCTCGTTATTTACATGGAATTGAAACGGACTTTTTGTCTGAAAGCTTCTCCCTTTTTCTTTCTTGTTGCTTTGGCCAACCAAGTAGAAACATGATCTGTATGGGAGAAAAATAATGAAAAATATGCACTCGAATGTTGGCACCTAAAACACACCAAAAGAAATTAAAAGTTCGTCTCAATTACAAACCCGTAGAGAATTGAGCGAAGAAAAGCACGTGGAAAGAGAGCGGGCCTTCTTTGTTAGAGTGGGATGAAATGACTGATGATGTGTTTATCATTTTCAAAATGGGAGGATTTTATTAATCTTAGACACAAGAAAAAAAACACATGCAGATCTGCATTAACTGTCTTTATTCAAACACAGTAAAAGACAGGCCTTACAGGGATTTAAAGACAATGCATTGACTTACAGACAGTATTTTTTCGTTGTTTCCAGAAAGCAGAAAAATCAGAAACTGAATTTATAGTTTTTAATGAAATCTAGATTATAAATTCTCAAATCAAACTCCACAACAGAGTGAAAATAGTATAATATTTATTGTCCAAATGTTTTGTCTCATCTTATATTTACACCTTGTTGTATTGAATTACTGTAACTTTAGTTCTCCTGCATGGTCTTCTGGATCCAGTTCAGGTAATTAGCGACTCTGGTATAGACTCCATATGTGCCCTTTCTTCCACACTCAACCCCCCAGCTGACAATCCCAGCAGCCCAGTGTCGCCCATCTTTAGTCAGAGTGAAGGGGCTTCCACTGTCACCCTGGCATGAGTCCTTCCCACCTTCAGGGAGTCCAGCGCAAAACATGTTATTTGTTAAGTCTGGTATGTTGTTCCTTCTTCTCCTTGCTAAACTGATTGAATCCCTGCATGTCTGCTGGTCCACCACTGGGAGATAAACATACTTCAGTTGATTTGTTAGAATGCGACGATTATTCTCGTTTGTAACACCAAAGCCAGACACCAGCCTGAAAGAATACAAAACACATTCATTGTGGGCTCAGTAAATTTTTTACTAATCCAGAACCTAAAAGATAATAGCTTGTCAAAATAAAGTGGTTAACAAACAACGAGAGCACTTAAAAGTAACATCAAATTTTATACAGGGTAGATGACATTAAAGAGACTTCAAAATCATTATGACACAATAATAGTTTGTTTACCCCATCACGCCAGTATCATATGTGGCTCCTGGTTCTGGCAAACACACTGGCATTACAGATGAGTTGAATGTGAGTGTGTCTTCCAGTTTGATCAGGGCAATGTCATTGTTGAAGTCTACATTGTTGGGGTTGTTGTACTCAGGGTGAACATGGATTGAGGCAGCAGACAGAGGAGATTTCTCGAGGGCTTTTACCTCATTAAGTCCCATGAAAATCTGCAAGTCAATATCATAAAAGGAAAGATTTACCAAGGGAATCCCAATCAGACAGAGATCATGCAAAGTAATCCTCACAGTCAACTACTTACCCGTACAGATTCATTTGATACTGCCACTCCCCTCTTTACTACATTAGTTGCTGCTGTCATAACCCACCGGTCTCCAATCACCATGCCTCCTGCCCTGTCTCCACTTACACTCAGTAGCACTTGCCAGGGGATTGTATTATCTGGAGCATCCTGGCCTCCAAAGATCCTCTGATACACATTGATGTGATTTGTTGGCTGACCACAAACTGGATAAGATGAACAGAACTCAGGTGCATGCAAGCAAAGGCTTCATGCTTTCATTTTGAAGTCCTAAATTTGTTATTAGAGTATTTTATTTTGACAGCACATCAGTACCTGCTATGCAGGTTGGGAGAGGGAGTTGCCACTGCCCGTCGCTTTGACACATGGCTGAGAATGTCTTAATCTCTTGTTGTCCCTGAAAATATATGACTGTTACACACATTTTCTAATTGACAAATTCACCGAAGAAAAAACCTAAAGAAAAATGAAGAAAGATCTGCTTCTGTTGCTCAAACACAGACACATGCAGATAGCAAAAAAAACTCTATAAATATCCTGTGAGGGAAAAGAGGCTGTTAATAAAGTTCACTGATGCACACTGTAGTAAACAATGAAATGTCATATTACCATCATCAACTTGTATTCTTGGTCACAAGTGACATGGATCGAGTCTCCACTAAAGTATTCATTTAAATCAGGAGTGATCCTGCCTTTTGTCACACTCCCTGGGTGTGGACATTTCACCTCTGTAAAGAACGCAGCAACCAAACATGAATGAACAGCATGAGAAAAATAGTTTTAAACTGCTAACGTGGAAATGCCACCTCTCCTCCTCACCATGTGTGCTATATTGCAGGCTCCAGCCGTTGCTCAGACCTTCCTCCTCAGTGTGGTAGTCCAGCCTGACTGTACTTGAGTTCGTAACTATCAGACCAGGACTCTTTGTTCCACAAAGTTTCATAGCTAATCTGCCTGGAATGGTCACCTATGAGGGGAGAGATAGTGGAAGGCTACATACAGACCAGAGGAGCATGGTTTGTAACTTTTAATCCCTGTGGGTACCGCGAGTCGTTACCTGTAAAAAGTGACCTTGGCAGCTTGAACCATGCTGATTATCTTTATTATCAATGTGAAAATTGTCTCTGAAGTTGAGCGTCACGATGAATCTGGGCTCCACAGAGATGATGTACTTGCAGGAGAGAAAAGGGGGTGAGGGTTTAGGATACCCTGGACTGGACAGATGTCCTTCATGCTTGTCAAAAACACACCCACCACAGGACACTGGGCAAGAACCAAAGGTCAGTATAATAATAACAGTAAGAGAATCAGTAATCAGCATACCACCTCAACCATATTCTAGCGACTGAGCTTCATATGACAAGTATTAATGTACAAAAAGGCCTAATTTCTTGTATTCGACACTTACACAGACATGTGCGCTGGTCTAAATGAAGCTTGTAACCACTGTGGCAGGAGCAGTGGTAGGACCCAGCAGTGTTGATACAGATTTGAGAGCAAAGTGGACCTGAATCCAGTCCTGGGTCTGTTTTGGAACACTCGTCTATGTCTATTAAAAGAATATTTACTGTGTTAAACTTTTCCTGAAGCTGTTGATGAAATAGTACATTAATGGGAGTTGGAAAATTTCAGGAAAACTGTACCTATTGCCTTATACGTGGCAGAAAAACCAGTATGTTGTTGATGCTCTGGTGTAGAGTCACTTGTTTGGAATACGAGAGTCAGTTTGTTGCCTGGAGAAAGGATCGTCTCGTCACCATGGTGATCAGTAGAGTTTCCCTGGCCACAAAACTTTCCCAAAACCTTTTCATCGTAGAAAAACTGGAAAATTAAGTCAAAACTCATGTTAACAAACTGCTTTTGTAAAAAAAAAAAAAAAAATTCTAAACCAACGTCTTAATTCAAATTAACTTCCAATCAAACTGAATGAATGAATACACTAAAATTGAAAACTGCAATATAAAAAGTTTTGTGTCTTGTTTGAAATATTTTTTAAATTCAGATCTAATCAAAGCTCTGACTGTGAGAGAGTCTTGACTGCAGTCTGCAGAAGCTTTAATATCCAGATGTGTTAAAGACAGCTGGATCTGGTAACCCCTGGGAACCCAGAGGTCCCATTGCTTTTGCAGGAAGGGAGGATATGGTCGAGGATATTGGGGAGACTGAAGTTGTCCTTGCATTTCAGGCTCAGTATTGGACAGCTGCTGGCACTCGCTCACTGAAAACCACAGACACCTGGAAAAGTGAATAAACAGAGAGCTGGAGCTGAGTCAGTCGTCCAAAGTTGATGCAAACAGAACAAGAGCAAATAAAGTGACACAATCGCTGATTTTTATTTTAATTTTAACATCAACTTTCTTCAATCACCAAGCTGATTTCTTCTACATTACTAACAATTTGTTCAACGTCTTCAACTTTAACAGCTATATGTCTAGAACATTGGTTGTAGATGAAGCATAATGATTAAAAAAACATCATATAACAAAAAGCTCTGCAATTCTGATAGGCTCCATGAGCTTAATGAGAAATTCACCGAAATAAAAGATTCTTTAATACAACAAACAAATTAAAAAATCTTCATCACACTCACCAAATGATGCAGTGGGTCCAGCCCATGTTTGTAAAGCTCTGGTGTCGATTGTACTTCCAGAAGAGATGTCTCAGACTGGAATGAACCATGACTGTCACACAGAAGATGATTAGCTGTATTTAGCACTGGAATTTGAACTGGACTTTTTGTCTTCAAGCTTTTTTTTCTTTGTTTGCTTTGGCAAAACCAAGTAGAAACATGATCTGTATGGGAGAAAAAATGCCAATAATGCCTCGAACATGGTTGCACATAAAAACCAAAAGAATTTAAGTTCGTATCAAGTACAAACCTGTAGAGAATGAGCCGAAGGAAAAGCACGTGGAAAGAGAGCGGGCCTTCTTTGCATATAAAAGTATTGCTTAGTAATGTTAGAGTGGGATGAAATGACTATTGATGTGGTTATTGTTTTTAAAGTGGGAGGATTTGATTAATCTTAGACACAAGAAAAACCCCCACATGCAGATCTGCATTAACTGTCTTTATTCAAACGTGGTAAAAGACAGGCTTTGTAGGGATTTAAAGACAATGCATTGACTTACAGACAGTAAATCTATAACTGAATTTATAGAGTTTTTAAATGAAATATGGATTAAAAATTCTCAAATCAAACTCCACAGAGAGTCAGAGATTAATACATCAGCCTATTGTGCAATTTTTTTTCTCATCGTGTATTTACACCTTGTTGTTCTGAATTACTGTAACTTTAGTTCTCCTGCATGGTCTTCTGGATCCAGTTCAGGTAATTAGCGACTCTGGTATAGACTCCATATGTGCCCTTTCTTCCACACTCAACCCCCCAGCTGACAATCCCAGCAGCCCATTGTCGCCCATCTTTAGTCAGAGTGAAGGGGCCCCCAGAGTCACCCTGGCATGAGTCCTTCCCACCTTCAGGGAGTCCAGCGCAAAACATGTTATTTGTTAAGTCTGGTATGTTGTTATTTCTTCTCCTTGCCGAAGTGACTGAATCCCTGCATGTCTGCTGGTCCACCACTGGGAGATAAACATACTTCAGTTGATTTGTTAGAATGCGACGATTATTCTCGTTTGTAACACCAAAGCCAGACACCAGCCTGAAAGAATACAAAACACATTCATTGTGGGCTCAGTAAATTTTTTACTGATCCAGAACCTAAAAGATAATAGCTTGTTAACTTAAACTGGTTAAAAAAACAACGAGGGCACTTAAAAGTAACATCAAATTTTATACAGTGTAGATGACATTAAAGAGACTTCAAAATCATTATGACACAATAGCAGTTTGTTTACCCCATCACACCAGTATCATATGTGGCTCCTGGTTCTGGCAAACACACTGGCATTACAGATGAGTCGAATGTGAGTGTGACATTCAGTTTGATCAGGGCAATGTCATTGTTGTAGTCTACATAGTTGGGGTTGTTGTACTCAGGGTGAACATGGATTGAGGCAGCTGACAGAGGAGATTTCTCGAGGGCTTTTACCTCATTAAGTCCCATGAAAATCTGCAAGTCAATATCATAAAAGGAAACATTTACCAAGGGAATCCCAATCAGACAAAGATCATGCAAAGTAATCCTCACAGTCAACTACTTACCCGTAGAGTTTCATTTGATACCACCGCTCCCTTATTTACTACATAATGAGCTGCTGTCATAATCCACCGATCTCCAATCACCATGCCTCCTGCCCTGTCTCCACTTACACTCAGTAGCACTTGCCAGGGGATTGTATTATCTGGAGCATCCTGGCCTCCAAAGATCCTCTGATACACATTGATGTGATTTGTTGGCTGACCACAGACTGAATTGGATACAAACTTACATATAAATCTCACACATCAATTTCCCATTAAATTAACCATTTGATCTTCATCAAGTTTTGCAGGATGGAAATGTATACCTGGTAAACAAAGTGGACTGTCAATAACTTCATGGGTTGATCTCCATTTCCTGTCTGCATCACATGTGAAGTTAACTGAGGAGCAGAAGAAGAAACAATGTGACTTTTACATTTTTTTTTGCTGATCCTCAAGAGTTTCAGTTCTCCCCCTTGTGGAAGAAATGTAAAGGGTATATATTTCCAGTTAAATCATGTTAGCATTTAAATCTTATTTAAGTTTTGTTGTTTTATGGTAGTATATATCATGTATCATCATATCAGTATGTCATGATAGTTTGACTGAATGAGAATCGCACATTATGGTTAATGGAGCCTGCTAATAGTAAAGTTTCAGAACTGTGCAAAAGGAAAGTAATGAACAGTAGGAATCCAAAACAGATTACACTATTAACATCTCACCGTTTGCATCCCCAAGGAGAGAGTAAAATGGTTCATTGCAGCGATACTGAATAACAGAAAGATACTGATTCTGAAACCCAGAAAGGAAGGCCACGCCTCCGTTCAGCAAGGGGTCAGGTTCTCCGCAATCAATTACTGCACAGGAACAAAACAAGAAAATACAACAAAATGCTTTTTGTCTGTGAACACTAGTATGGATGGAGAAGACTTTGTGTATATATGCTTAGAGACGACCTACTGTGGCATTCTGGCAGAGGAAGGTGCCACTGCCCATTGCTTTGGCAAATGGAAGAGAAACTCTCCATCTCCCGACCATTCTTTAAAGAAGGGTATAAAAACCATGTTTTACATTATAGACAGTAACCAGGAAACAATTATTTTGTTTTTCACTGTTAAAAAACACAATTTCAACTAACCATCATCAGCTTGTATCCTTGATCGCAGCGTACATAGATGTAATCTCTGAAGAGATATTCACTCAAATTAGGAGTGACCCTGCCTTTAGCTACACTTCCAGGTGATGGACACTTCATCCCTGGAAACAGCAAAAACAATCAAACATATATTTTACACTGAGATTTAAACCCAGAAGGACAACCAGGAGAACTGCAGTTGCTTGATGACATGTTACTGTGTGTGCTGTAGTCGAGGCTCCAGCCATTGCTCTGTCCTTCATCATCAATGTGGTATTCCAGCTTGACCATGTTTGAGTTTGTGACTATCGGTCCTGGGCTCGTTCTGCCACATAGCTTTGTGGGCTGTTCGTCTCTGACAGTCAACTTTTTAGGAGAGAGTAGTGCACAGTTTATTAATTGTATGACATATAGAGACATTTTTATTTCCTGTGATTTTGATGAATCTAGGTGTGCTGAAATCGCTCGCCATTACCTCCAACCAGTGATGGAGACATTGCGGGCCCTCTGGGCTGTCCATGCTCTCAATGTGGAAGTTGTCAGTAAAGTTTAGAGTAATAGTGAAGCCCTCTTGTACAGAAATGACATACTGACAGGACACAGCATGAGGTGGGTGATTAGGGTATCCCGGACTGAACAGATGCCCCTCTGGTTCATCAAATATACCACCGCCACAGGATACTGGGCATGAGAGAGAGGGAAGAAACTGAGAAAGTTTACCCTCTTAATGAATTGACTGAAGTGTTTGAGGATAATTTGGGGAGTCCTTACACAATGTTTTAAGTCCAGAATCAAAAAAGTGATAATAATTAGTGCTGTTTGATGACCCAACTGCCTCCAACATTAAACCCAGACTCCCCATCCTCTCCTCTTTTTTATAGTGCTTTTGGTAATCTTGAGATCCTACATGTTTGAATGTGTTTGTGAAGTGGAGCTAAGTTCTCCCAGCAGACTCCAGTTTGATGGTCTGAGCGCACATTCGTTGGAAGCATCTTCATGGTACTCACACACACAGGTGCGCTGATCAGAGCGAAGTTCATAGCCATGATGACAGGAGCAGAGATATGAGCCAAGAGTGTTGAGGCAGATCTGAGAGCAGAGTGGCCCTGAGCCATCTCCCGGCTCTGGTGCAGAACATTCATCTATGTCTAATAATGAGAAGTCATTACGTTAGTGTGAGTTGGCGCAGCAGTAAAAGAAGGAAGTGCAAGAAGCAGAGGTGGAGGAGCTACCTATTGCATGGTACTGGGCAGAGAAGCCCAGATTCTGGTGGGCCTCCGGGTTGTTGCTGTCTGATTGAAAGATGAGGGTGAGACTGTTTCCTGGAGACAAGATGGGCTCGTTGCCTGGGTGATGCCCATCAGCAGAATTCTCACTGCCACAAAATTTCCAGAGGGCCTTCTCTTTGTAGAAAACCTAAAGGATCAAAGAATAAAATCCTACATGAAAATAAGGCAAAATCCAGAAGATGAAAATTTATGTTCAGTTCATGGGTTCTTCATTTAAATGTCTAAGATGGTTAAAAGTGCCAGAAAGGCCAAACATAATCCAATGACCCGCCAGAACTAATGCTAAGTTTAGTTAAGTCAACATCAAACTGGATATAGTAATGCAGAGAGAAAAATCTGTTCAGTTATGTGTCCCTCTACCATCTTAAATTCTGTGCAACGTCACAGTAAAGACTGACTCTGAAACTTTCTGTCATAGCAGCAGCGATACAATCTGCTGATAAGCTACAGCTATCTGTTGCTGTTGTCTCCAGTGGTTATACACTGTTGTAAAATTTTAACTTACAATTATCACAATCAACAAGATGATCACGGTGATTACCAGGGTTATCATAGTTTCAGTTTAGTCTTTTTTAAGTATTATTGTATGGATGTATATTTCAGAGGCAAGATTCAGAAAAATCAAGTACTACAATAAAAACACGCATTTTTGAAAGCAGTTGACTGACAGTCCTTTAGATATCCAAAGTCTCATTAAACATGTTTGGCAACATCTCATCAGACAAGTGTCGATAAAATTTTGTGACTCTGCAATTATATTTTATTTTAATTTCCCAACTTTAAAAAATAATTTCAGTTAGTTTTAATTTTATTCAAAAGTTTTTCAAAACTTTTACATCTAGTTTTAACTATAATAACCTTGTTAATTACCTTGACAGAAACATGAAAACATATGTAAGTGGTAAACTCAAATCAGGTTGTCAAGCGTTACTCTTGAATCATATTTGGGTTTTCACCTTAAGCTATTTATTAATATTATGATTTTTAGGGTAATTCTGTATATGTATTGAAATATGGGTCTGACTGTAAGTGAGTCGTAGTAGCAGTTCGCAGAAGCTTCAATATCCAAATGTGTGAAGGTGAGTCGAATCTGGTAGCCCTCAGGGACAACGAGGTCCCACTGCTCCTGCAGGTTGGGAGGGTAAGGCTGAGGGTACAGAGGGGATTGGACCTTCCCGTACATTTGAGGCTCTGGTTCTGGCAGAGGTGAGCACTCACACAGGGACACATACAGAAACCTAGAAAGGTACAAAAAAGGAAAGAGTTTGATCTGTTTATCAGTCTGCAGTCATCTGATCTGCCAGTCCAAAGTTGATACAAACAGAGAAGAACAAACACAGTGGCACAATCGACACCACTGTGCAACTAATATAATATTGTCAAGACTGCATATATATGGCATACTGACTGATGAATAAAAATATAAAACACTGTTCATCTAAAGTGAATTCTTGCAGATTATCAGTATAAAAACACAAGTAATTCTCCACTATTTGCAGCTACATGATTTTAAAATTTCTGCTCAAAAGTGGAAATTTATGACCAAAAAAGGGATTTTAGGAGATATTTGACAACTTGAAAATGTCTAATCCACTTACCAGATGATACAAGAGGCCCAGCGCATTTTCCAATTAACCGTATCCATGAGTGAACTGGTCGGCTGCTGCGAGAGCAAATGTCTCACATTCAAGTAAAACATTAATGTCACAAAGTCTGTCGTTTCCAGTGTTTAGCAACTCTCTACGTTAATGCCAGGAATTGTTTATCTTGGCAAAATCAAGCAACTCTAAATTGCAGATAAACAGGAAAATATTTGTTCTAAACTAGAGAACGAGACAGACTTTCAAATTCTACATCTAACAATTTAACATAAACTCATGCGATTTTTGAGCACAATTATCATATGAGAATAATGAACTGAGCATGGTTTATTTCACTGTCTAATCCACGCTAAATCCTCATCCTACCACTAGAGGGCGGCATTAACAGTTTTTTAGGCATCCTTGATCACCGCAAGTGTTTTCAGAGTTTAACTTGAGGCCAAGCAGACATGCCGAAACGTCTGGATGTTAAAATAGCAGGTGAAGCAACTGATTTCCAGAATGAGGAATCAGATTCATCAAGTATGTGGATGTGTTTGTTGCCTGTCATTATTTATATCAGCATGTGGTTTATTTCTGCCCTCAAAATAGCATCAGTGTTTCAGTTTCTGAAGGCGAACTGAAACAACCTGTTCCTCTCTGCTTTACCTTAGAATGTTTTGCATTAGTTCCCATAAGTCTGACGCTCTTTAGTCTTGTGTTCTTGTGTTTGTTTAACATTGTTAGTTGCCAAAACGGACTGATCTGAGTGTAGAGGAGGCCGCCACGCTGTTATTTTACAGACCACTAGAGGGGGCCACCAACAAAAATTACTATTGAAAGGTTTACATTCTTTATCTGGTCGCAACAACCATGTATATTTCTCAATTTTATTTAATTTAGCTCCTCCCAGCAAAAGCATCCTAAAACTTTAACTGATCGAGGCATAGAAAATCTGTTATTTTAAGTTGACAGAGACAGGAGTCAGCTATAATTTGATACAAAATTAGAAAGTCTGTTACAATGATGCTAACTGGCTAACACATTTTAATACAGATACATTTAATACACATTTTAATAAAAATAATGACTATTTCTTAATGTTTTTTATTAAAAAGTAGTACAAAGGATAATCGGGATTCATTCATTATTATTATTAGTAGTAGTAGTAGTAAAAACTACAAAGGGATAAACCTATGGGAAAGAGTTGGTGAAGCTAGGCTGACAGGTGATGGTCACTGAGCAAGAAAGCGAACTACAGATGCTATTTTTGCTCTGAGAGTTTTGATGGAGAAGTCTAGAAAAGGTCAGGAGGAATTGCACTGTGTTGTTGATTATCTTGAGAAAGCATAAGATAGAGTTCAAAGAAAGGAAGTGTGGTTCTGCATGAGGAAGAGTGGCAGAGTGAGGGTGAAAGTGAGGGTGGTGCAGGACATGTATGAGGACAACAAGGCAGTGGTGAGGGGTGTGATATGAGTGACAGACTGGTTTAAGATTGGGGTGGGATGATATCAGGGGTCAGCTCTGATCCACTGGACAGGTTGACAGATGAGGTCAAGCAGAGTCTCCGGGCCTGTGATTGTATGATGCTTGCAGATGACATAGTGAGGAAAATGGAAGATTTCCAAGATAATAATGAGACTTACGTGCTTGAAAAGAGAGCAACTGGGCGTTCCTTTCTTGTCTTTTTTAATTGAAAAAAAATGTCTCCTGTCATCCAAGAGGCTTGTCCAGTTCTAAGACCAAAGCGTGTAGAGCTCCCAAATATTTAAACCCTTGACCTACTTTCAATCATGTGCGTCATCTCATGAACCAAGGCAAACTCCTAATCAGAATATTTTATTAAACCCAGAGAAAATTCTGTGGTCCCAGTTGGTCCAAGACAGTAAAAATAGTAACAAATGAGTTAAAGTACTATATTAAATAATACATGACATTACAAAATATTGCTCAGTAGCTCCAATGATACAAATATCTCTAATATATAAAGGTATATGGCGTGCAACGTCTGCAGTGTGTACCTGTGCTTTTAAATGGAATCCTGTTTGCAAATGACCTTAAAATAAGGGGAATGGGTCAGAGGTGTAGATGACACCATCGTGACACCTTGAACTACCTTATCACATGATCTATTGAGGTCACCTGGTGTAAGATGTGAGTCGGGGTTGAAGTGTCTGGGAAGGCATCTAAAGACTGAGAGCGTGTGAGCCACCCCCTCTGTTCAGTGATGGTCATTTACAGTTTTAAATCATCTGTTTTCTCGGTCCAAAATGTGAACTCATTCCTTGAAAGAGGGACCTTTATACTTTAGTTGTAACTGTATAGCGGAGTCTTGTACTGTCGAGGTGGCTTTTAGTAGTGAGAGCTGTTATGATGTACAGTTTGGAGATGGTAGCAAAAAGACAGGAGGCAGAGCTGAAGGTTTGAAGACTTTCACTGGGAGTGACCGAGAAGAACAGGGTTAGAAATTTGAGGACCAGCTCAGGCTGAGTTGGTTTTGACATCTGCGGAGAAGGGATGGTGGACGTATTGGACAGAGGATGTCAGACAGGAGGAAAAGAGGAAGACCAGAGAGAAACTTCATGGATGAGCTGAAGGAGAACATGCAGAGAGCTGGTGTGGTAGAGGAGGTTAGGTTTAGATGAAAGCAGATGTTGCACTGTGGGGTTTTTTTTTTCAGCCGTTCAGCACTTTGGTCAGCAGCTGGGTTTTTTTTAATGTGGTATACAAATAAATTTGACTTGACTTGAATTAAATGCTCACACTATTTACATTTATCGCGTCATTCTTTGTAACTATATTGTTTTCAGTGCATGCCAACCAACCCCATACAATAATTTCATTTGTGTCATTTCTAAATATTAACTGGTTCCTGTGATTTACATAAGCTTTCATAGACTTCACTATGAGAAAAATGAGCAGGACATTGAAATAAGGCCAAATCTATCATGTATTTATTTATTTTTAGGTCTGTGTGTTTTAAAGTATATTTATTGCCTTCATGAGCTCTGACTCTCACAGTCTGTGGTCTCACATGCAGCTGGCTAGTTTGACTTGTGGGCGTTTAGCTGGATGTTTGATTCTCCTTTATATCATCTTAAGTTTTCTGTCACAGTGTAGTTCGGTTTAGGAAGTGAAACCACTCGGCTGAATCTAGGACAGCTCAGCAACCTGTGCGAGAGATAACCAAAAATTCAAACTTACCCCATGTGCACCGTCTACAGCTGCCAACATCTGTTGCTGTTGAAGGCCAAAGCAAAGCAACTGAATTCTGTTTGTTTTTTAAACACAAGCATCTCTCTCTCACACCATTTAACTCAGTTTCTTTGGGTCTTGCAATCATCCGATTGGCGAGACGGCCTCGCAGTTTGATCATGTGTTAAAGTATGCACATTCATGCATTGATCATTTTTGTATTCGGAAAAGAAATACAGGTGAATGTATGGGGAAAAAAACATATAACGGGCAGTTAATAAGTTCAGTTTTGTTTTGGATGGATGGATTTACAGTAAGTAATATGTGTCACCACTAAGCGGCAGTAGAGCATCACTACCCCTAATGAGGAAGTGAGACTGGAGCCATGATTTGTTTTCGTAATGAGCTGAGGGTTGTTTTTAATTATAGTTTAGTTTTTTTTAAAGAGCATATTGGCTGCAGTATTAATCAGAACAACTTTTATGAAGATTGCACTGCTGTGACGCTAGAACATGCTTCTCATACTGATGTTAAACACTGCAGTGTCAGGGATTAGGCCGATGGTTTGTGGCTGTCTAAAAATAAGTGCACTTCTCCTGTGTGGCTCTGTCAGGCTGTTGGTTTGAGGGCCTTGTTTTCAGTTGTCATGCACTATTATGCAGACACTGTCATGCAATATCGGAACAATACACCACTTCTTATAGAGTGTGTCTGTATGTTATAACAGTAGATATCATAGCCAGACCTCTGCCACAAAAATAACAAATAACTGAAGAATTATTTTGAAAAAATAAATTGTTTAAAAAAAATAATAGGCAAATTGGTTAATTAATTCAATACTGAGAGCAACATCTGGAGCTACTGGTGTTAGTTTTTTAATGTGAGAAAGCTTGTTTGTCTGTAAAGCACTGTTATGATCCTCTAATTTATGGTTCTAACTACATTAGAAATGAGTACATCGGAAGGACAGCTCAGGTTAAGCGATTTGAAAATAAAGAGGGACGATGTCGAGATGGTTTGGACATGTGCAGAGGAGGCGTAGTGGATATGTATTGGACAAAGGATACTGAAGATGGAGCTGCCGGGCAGGAAGAAAAAGAGGAAGGTGGATGTAGTGAAGGAAGGACACGCAGAGGGTTTGTGTGACAGAAGAAGATGCTATAGACTATAGAGACAGGGTGATATGGAGGCAGATGATCTGCTGTGGCAACCCCTAAAAGAAGCACCGGAAAGGAAAAGAAGATCATAGCCTGCTGTCACTCATAGGGAAAATATACTGATTATACAAGAGTTTTTAAAAATGCAGCTTTGTGTGTCTCTTAACTAATAGGGATTAAATAATTGAAAACACGCACACACACACAGATTGTCTGCAGATGATTTGCAAACATTTCTCTTTAATAGGAAACAATGTAGAAATAACAAGCTGTTCTGATTGTGTTATTTATTTTGGTACATTTGATTATAAGGTTGCGGTCTTTATTTTATAAGCAAAGTAATTTTTTAAAATGTGAATCAGCCCTGAAAATGATTTTATTATCGTATATAACAGAGTGTATTCTTCATTATTTATTTTACTTTCTCTCTGATTCTTCTGCCTCTACTCTCTCTATTGTCTGCTTAATCCACTTCACATAATTCCCTACCTTGGTATAATAACCCTTGTTCACTATTTTAGTTGAGTCTCGTTGGGGAATCCGACAGCGAGCTCCCCATGACACAACCCCAGTCAGATAGTAAGGCCCACTGCTAGAAGACAACATGGGCAAAACAAAAGGACCTCCACTGTCTCCCTGACAACTGTCCTTCCCGCTGTCTCCAGCACAGAACATGTTATTACTGAAACTCATGGAGTTCCCACGTGAAGTGACAGGTGTATTCTCACACTCTCTGCGTGAGTAGGCTGAAACATGAGCATATTTTAAAAAAACTGATGGCCTGTCTGTTCTCTGTCTTCCCCCAGCCTGACACTGTACCTTGTTCATTTTCCAGCACACCACTGTTTTCTTCTGGCAGACAAATGGGAAGCAGGTTTGGGCCTAATGTGATTCTGGAGGTGAATCTTATAAGAGCAATATCATTGTTAAAATCAGTGCGTGCACTTCCAGTGATCCCCTTTCTGTAGCCAGGATGAATTATGATCCTGTTAGTGATCAAGGAAGGTGCGCTTGGGGCATTTGTTGTCCTTCTATCTATCAGTCCGCCAAAGACTCTCAAAGGGCTGTTCTCATGCCCATCCACAACATGAGCCGCTGTCACAGCCCACTGATCATTTATCAGGGATGCTCCTCCTCTGCTGGGCTCTTTTATGAATAGCTGCCATGGTATTTCTCCCAGTTTTGCATCCTGACCTCCCAAAATTCTTCCTGTACCTGCTATCAGTGTTTCAGGCTGCCCACACACTGAAACAAATAGAAGTCATCATTAAACCCAGAGCTCCAAACAAATAGTGACATTGAAAAACAGAAGGAATACATCCGTACCTGGAAGACATTTTGGAAACTCTGCATTTCCGTTAGTTGATATCCATTCGCCACTGGCCCCGCAAATGAATGTGTCTGAAAAGAGTCAAGGAGAAATTTGCTAAAGGAATAAGAGATCTAGATACTAGAAAAGGTATGAGCAAAAACGTCCTGTAATCACCATCTCCTTCCAGCGTGTAGTACTTTGAGCTGCAGCTAAACTGGATCTGGTCTTTATATTGAGTTTGTGGGTCATCTGAACCCACCAACTGAAGAATACCATCTTCCGGTATATCAGGAAGTCCACAATTGACCACTATATATGAGAAAAAATGATACTGAGTGTGAAAAAAACAAGTAGACACAAACAGAAAAATCTAAAATTAATTGTAGTCAGACTCACATCCACAGGTGTAGCTGGGAGTCCATACGCCTGTGCTATGGCACATTGCATTGAACTCTGATTTCACATCATGGATGCCTTTATCCTTAATAAAATGAGAATGTAATTTAATTTAGAATTCAATTTATTTAATAAATTAAATATTTACATCAAATGTCAAGGATACACTTCAGATTTCTTTCTGCACTCACATCATTTACAACATAGCCCTCTTCACAAGTGACCTTCACTTCTTCACCACGATTATATTCTGCTTTCTTGGGAGTCACGGTGGAGTGTGAGGTCACCACTGCTGGACAGACCTTATCTGCAATTAAGATGTGAGAAGAAGAGTCACAGTCCTTTCCAACAAACATTCAAACAGATGCTCTTTACCAGCTGTGTCTGAGATGAGGAGGCTGCAGTACCTCTGGTCCTGAAGCTGAGGTGGAATCCTTTGTTGGTGCCAAAGTCGTCAGTGGTGAAACGGATCGTGAGCTTGTTTGTGTGAGTGAGAAATGGCGATTCGGGAGGCGTGTTGCCACAGAACGGTCCCAGAGTCCCAGAGGGAGTCTCAATCTGCAAACAAAACAACACAGGCACTGTCACCAAGTTCAAGTTTATAGACTTTCTTTAAGATGCAGACGTGCAGCACCTGTCAAGAATTTGAACACAACTGCTCAATCGATGTGCGAGACTATCCGTTTATAGCATTCTGACATGGACGTTTAAAAAAAGAAAACCCTTATAAAAAAAAAAAAAAGAAATCATTAGGCCCACAACAGTGTGTTGTCCTCCCAGCTACAGAGGAAGACCAGCCTTAGAAATCACATATTATAACCCACCTCAATGCTTTCCAGACATAAGGTTGCACTTAAAAACTGGATTTATGGTTTGCATCTGCTTATGTGGTTACTGATACAAGTCTAAGGTGTGATAGTCTGTTAACCAGCATGACTACCACAGTATCCTGCAGTGGTTTGTGCTCAGTGGGATGATTATTCATTTCTGAAAAAGACCTAATGACCTAAAACACACCTCCAGGCTCTATGAGGGATCTTTGACCACAAACCTCCACAGCCTCCTGTCCTTATTGTAACTGAGACTACACAGCAGCAGCCAACAAGATCGTCAATTTTAGAAGGCGACAGACTTAAAAAAAAAGTCACAACATTTAAGTAACATGTTGCCAGAAAATGCATACAGGAGGCTTTCAGATAAAAATGATTGAAGTCAATTACAGAGAAATCCTGGAGGAAATTCTGAAGGTGCATACAGCAGGGTGGTGACGTTGTTAGCACCATTTCCGCTGAATGTGCTTACAGCAGGTTGGTGACGTTGTTAGCACCATTTCCTCAAAGAAAGAGGGGCCTGGGCTTCAAGCCCCAGCAGGGCCCTTCTCTCTCTGGAGTTTGCACATTTTTCCCACCGCTTTGGGGGTTTTCTTCTGGAGCTCTGGTTTGTCTTGGTACCAGCTGTACTCACCCTCCCTCCCCCTTTTGGTTAGCGCTTGTCTCAGGTATCTCACAAAAGAGATTCTGAATCTCGAATAGTTTCACTTCCTGGTTAAGGGCTAAAAAACTGCTGTTACTTGGTGAACGACATGGGCTCTGAATGTAAGAACTGAGGCCTGATATGACCTTAAAAATATCAGCCTTAAAGTTCCTGTGTAGATGACTAAGTCCACACCATGAAAATGACAAAAGACGTGATGTCTAACACTGACAAAGAACTACCCTAACTTATATTTCTAGCACTTATCCATTTATTATTTTATTATTTGGGAGAAAATTTATCTCAAATGTCATTAGAGACTCTTTTTCTGTGGCTCTGAAACAAGAAACAACAACAGTACAACAACAAAATTATAATTAGGTTATATGTCAAATTGAAACTAAACAAGATGAGATCAATGTACACAGGAATGGTACACAAAGAAAAAACCCAAATGTGTAACACAGAGAGACCATAAAACGTCAAAAATAGGATGACTGTCTGTTGTCAAATCCATGGTTACAACACTTTTTTTTCTGAACTTCCTCTTTGTTTATTGATATGTAAAGTTAAAGTTTCTGGGGGGAACACACACACAGCTTCGAGAGGTATTTGCATATTCTGAGTCATCACTTACTCTCAGTGCATCTATGCATTGACCATTGGGGCCTTGTTCCACATCAAAAACGTCCGAGAATTCGAGCTCCACCTGAGACTGGGAGTCCACGAGCAGCGTGTACTGGCAGTTTGCGTTCTCTGCATACGAGTTGGGCCAGGAAGGACTGGATATGATACCTTTGCTCTTTCCTGACAGGTCCTTATTGCAGTTCACTGTGAACATGAGAGATCATTGCCATTACCTTCATTTTAACAAAAGCATAAGTTTTACACAATCAGTACCTTCCCAAAAATCTCCCCACAATACTTCTGCTTCCTCTATTTTCCCATTTTCACTTCTCTTTGTGTATTTTTGTCTCCTTCAGACGTGTTAAATCCTGATTCTGTTGAATGTTTGGAAGCAAATTTGATTATTTGTACCAGTGCAAGTGTGGTTGTCCACATCCAGGTGGTAGCCGTGGCGACAGGAGCAGTGGTACCCTCCGATGAAGTTGTGACAGAACTGGGTGCATTGGTTGATTTCGTTATCCTTGCATTCGTCATAGTCTAACAGAGGGAATGAGCTAACGGTTAAACGCAGAAAAGCATTAAAAAAAAAAAAAACAATTCCTTGGAATGACTTGTAACATTTTAACAGAAGTCATAACTCAACAAGTGATCAAACAGCAAATGTTTGTTCATCTCGACAGAGTGACAACAAAAATCCTTGACATTTTGCATCTCTTGCATTAAAAAAAATCAGAGAAAACCACAGTTTCGCATCAGTTCTCCTGGTTTGTATTCTAGGTAACATGTGTGGCAAAAGTCTTCAGTAGAGGAACAAGAGTCTACTGATACTAGACGAGGTTTAGGTGAGACATCAGTCACGTTAGTGTCGTCAGCACTTTTTTTTTTGCAGTGCAAGAAAGACAGAATCTTGCACACAAATGTTTTTTAATCTTATGTTTTCTTTATTAAACAAAAAGCTTTTTACACTGTGATTTATTCTCTAAAAATGACTTCCTTGAAATATGATTACAAAAGTATAAGTATATTTCCACAAGCTGAGCTCCTTCTGCAGATTTCTACTCTGATTCTCACCTTGGGTTGTATAAAAGCCTCTAAAGCCGGTGTGCCTCTTTATGTTTGAGTAGTCCGAGTGGAACGAAAGGGCGAGGCAGCCACCCGGGGGCGAGAAAAGTGCAGGATTTACAGTGGACTGAAGCTCCTCAAATTCCTTTGTGCCACACAAAACGGAAATTAAGTTTCCATTTGAAAAGATCTGAGGGGGGAAAAAAAGATGAGAGGCATAATGAGAAAATAGTATGTGGCAGGTATTAACATCATTTAATATTCTTGATATGGTAAGATATCCTCTTACCTTCACTGCATCATTTTCACAGTCGATACTGTCCTCCAGGTCCAGGTGGATGAACCTTATGGAGAGGCTGTGACCTTTGGGGGCGCACCTGCTCCAATTTAGACTAGCATGAGGCAAGTACCCATTGGGATAACCTGGAGACTCCACCCATCCCAGCAGCATGCAGTACGTGGAGTGGAAGAGCGGGAGAAGCAGGAGACTGAAGAAAATGGTGTAAAGCAAAAAATAAATATAAGGGTAAAGAATTTTTTTTTTTTTAAAAGTAGCGTTAAACAGAAACAGAAATTAAGTAGTTGGATGTCAGAGACAGACACTCTGTAATCACTCTTTGCACATCTATTGTGGTAATTAAACAAATTCAAACCCACCTTGATCTTAACATCTTGTCCTGATCAAATCTCTTCTCAAATAAAGCATTTGAACATGTCTCCTTCCTCTTTTCATATTAATTTCTATTTCACCCTCTTCCTGCTGCCCCCTTCCTCTCTTGCTTATGTTTTGCACCCGTAAGCATTTATAAATCTATTTCTAGATCATTTCTTTATGCATCTACGGCAACAGGAGGGTGACTGTGGAGCAACAGGAAGACAAACCGAGCCAAAAGCTTTTCAGCAGCTTTGCACTTTTCAACTCAACACCGATCCTTTGTCAGCGGGACAAATATTGTATTGAAACAATGGTGACAGGATGAAAGGAAAGGGTGTAGTGGATGAAGGAAATATTCCTTTGTGCACTTCGAGTGCCAAAATCAGCATTTAGTCCTGTAGCTACAGTACGGAAACACATTTACAGTTAACATGAGAAGGCTAGTACAGGAAGGAAATGAGGAACGACACAGAGATACAGAGAAGCGAAGGGGGAGAAACAGCAGATGAGGGTCACTGGGGCTTTCCACTGTGTAGGACTAGAAAAGACATGAGAAGTAGGTAAGACCGAGTGAGGAGGGGGAACAAATCAGAGACAGTACGTCAGAAATAGAGTGGAGGCAGATGAACCTGAGCAGCAACTGCGTGATCATCAGAAAAGCCAAGGCGATCGACAGAGTTCACTTCTGGATTTTATCTTCTGAGCTACCATACCGATTTAGCCAATTTTCAGGTATAGAAACAGCTTGAAAAGACGCAGGCTTTTACAGTTTAGAGAGTTTACACGCAGGTGGAGGGCTGTTGACGAATAGGATACAAAATGTGCAAAGACGATCAGTTTGAGTATGGTGGGAGATGCTGTCAACGCTGTAATGCAGGTCAGTGAATACGACAATGCTTCAGTTCCTCACGTTTCTCCTCGGTTAACAAACTTTCTTTACAGGCTGCACAGCATTCTTCAAAAACCATATTTTCATTAACCAACATCTAATATACAAGTCTGTTTGTTTCACCTTGTCAGGAGAGTACATGAAGACAGCATGCGATGGCACAAAAGAGACCGAGTGTGCCACATGTCAATATGGGTTCTACACAGACTCTCAAAATCATGTGGAAAAATGCCATCTCTGCAAGCAATGCCTTCTCAGTAAGTTACACAGGCATACACGCAGCATTAGTCTTAGAAGCTCAGTCAAAGAAACACAGAACCACAATTCAGGCTATTTCTAATAGAAATACAACGATATAGAACTAGAAAGACCGTATTTGAACTCTACTATGCAAAATACAAAAAAGCTAGGAGTGCTGCTTTCACAGCAAAAGAAAGAAAGAAATATACTGTTTGACAGCAGGAAACTGCGCAATAATGATGTTGCAGATTGTGAAAGCTGATGGCTTTTGATATCTATACTTATGGAGTAATAATAACTGCTTTGCTGTTGTTTGTCCAAGTCAGCACCACATGCTCACAGATCCACTTCTTTAACATCTTCTTTATTTCTCACAAGGGGTCGTTTGACTGTTGAGGTTTCTTTGTATTTTTGTGTTTTTGCAGCGTCCAAAAGTGTTTTGTGGCAACTGTTGTTGTCATTTGGCACTATTAAAGTTCAAGGGAAAATTGAATTAAACTAAATTTCCATTTTGAACTTACTGTAAGTCCCACAGAGCTTAGCTCAGATTTATGTTAAGATAATTGTGTTAAGAGACGATTTTAAGACAATAAAGGAACTTACATTTTCAAGTTCAACACTTTCAAAATGTTTCATAGCGCAGAAACTGTGAGGTGGGTTTTCACTGTTCTTTATGTTCAAGCCACTTTGACACTTTGAACTGGAGATCAACGACCCCCATCTACACACACACACACACACACACACACACACACACACACACACACACACACACACACATACACTTAAACGCAAAGAAAAAAAACGTCTCTCTCTTGCTCTTTCAGGTATCAAACAGCAAACACTCAGTGAATGCAAAGCTGGAGCAAACACAGTGTGCAAGTGTGTGTCAGGTTTCTACTGCAACGATACTGAATGTGAACACTGCTTGCCTGTAACCCGCTGCCAAGTGGGTGAAGGGGTCAAGACTCCAGGTAACCTTGAACTATAAAAATCATAATGGATGATAATTTTCTCCAGTGATGTTTCACATTCTTAGCTAAAGTGCCACAAAGTCAGGTGAATAAATTTCACTCCTCATTATAGGCGACGGCACGAGTAACGTAATCTGTGCTCCATGTGGAAAGGGGACCTTCAGCAACGTAACAGATTATGTGTCACCCTGTAAACCTCACACCAGGCAAGACTGCATTACAACTATTATCATTGTTATTATTATTATGTTATTATTAAATCTGAAGAACTGTGTGTTTTATGTAGACTGTGAGTGAATTAGTCATCCATTGACACAGAGCAGAAATTAGTCTCTTGGTTTCGGTTGGTGCCCTCAGTCTACAAACTCGAAACGTACAACATCCCACATCCTACCTACTGTAAATATTTCATCCAGACTGTAAAAATTGTGCTGAAACAGTTTCCCATGCTTGTAGGAGGCCTTTTTCTTTACATCCCTTTAACACAGATTTTGTAGCAAAAGCTTGTCCAGTTTTTTTTTAAAAAAAAACAACAACTATAAATTGCGACTTTTATTATTTTATTATTATTCATATTTATTGTGTTCACCTGTTGTTGGTGGTATTTTTTTTAGATGTGAGGACTACGGAGGAGTGCTGAAAATTCCAGGAGATGATAAAAGCGATGCAGTTTGTGGAAACTTCAAATCTGGTAAGTTTCTGGCTTTATCAGTGTTTGAGATCTTGTTTAAAAAAAAGAGAGAGATGGAGTTGTCAGCGGATGCTCTTATGCCGAGTGATTCACTGAGTTCCTGTTGACGTTATCTTCCTGTAACAGGACCTATAATTAAGAAAGGAAGTTGAAGATGTATTGATGCAAAATTACTAATATATACATTTTTCATGTAAAATTAAAGTAGTAGCTATAGTTTAGCCCACTGGACCTCAATATTGCTCTAGTTCACGCTCACTACATCTATAGCTTGCCTTAAAAACCAAACATCATATCTAGTCAGAGGCTGTGAGCGGCAAATAACACTAAATTAATGTGCCACTCAAACAGCCTCACAGTCAGCCAGCGTAAAATTCCAACAACTAAATGCGAGACAAAGAGTATTTGTGTGGTCCATTTAACTAATCTGAAATTTTGATCCTCAAGCTTAAAAAAGAAAAGTCGAAAGGTGAGTGGTACACTCACAAACTTCTCCAGTCAGTTTGTTGAAGCAAGATGTTGTTCTTGAGCAAGATATTGAAGCCTCAGTTTGGTCTTTGTACCATGAGTTGGTGTAGTTCTCTGAAGAAACATGGGTTTAGGGCAGATACTTTCAAGGCACTGACAAGAAGAGAGTAGTACTTGTTAGGTAGCAGAGTGCTGTGGTGTATGGCTACATCAGTAACCCTGTAAGGCTGTATTTAGGTATTAATTTTTGACCTGTTAACACCCTGATGTTAAGAACGTATATTGCTTAACTAGCTCACCACCTTAGATTTTAATTTTAGAAGGTTAAGAGGTGCTTAACTTTCTTTCAGAAACATCTAAACCACAAACTGAGCCTAGCATTACTTCAGGAAGGCTACTAAGCTGAGCTCAGCCCACAGTCCCAGTAGATCAGCTGATAACGGCTGATCTTAATATCAGCACATGTCAGCTGACACTCTTCTGTGCTTCAAACTGACAAATCTTAAGTAGGGTGTCCTATTTAGACTGCTTTAGCCTGTTTATAGCTGCAGTGTGAGCTATTTTGCAACCCCAGCTCCCTCTTTTCACACTACGTCTTACTCAATTCATGTGATGTTTGTCGTAATCGACGTTAGTTTTGTTCTGTGAGGGGGTCCTGCTGCTGCTCTTTTCACCGTAGGCTTTCCCCATCTGAGCATGGAAATGCAGAGAAGTCCTAAAGCAGAGCCACACCACCAAATATAAGTAATGGCATATGGAAATAGTCATTTTTCTTTTGGCTAAAGTTTTTTGGATTAAAAATCAGTTTGATGGTGGTGTCAGCAGAAAACTTTAAAAACCATCAAAGTTTTTAAAATACCTCGTGTGAACATCCACATTACCGCGAAGCTTATGTGGTTAAAATGATTTTGCATACGACCCCGCCGAGCCTTATTTTTCAGTGGTATTTCTTTTTAATGAAACCAAAGGAAGACATTCTTTTGCTTCAGTACTAAAAACAAATTCACCTATCAAAGTCACTTCTGGGAAAGCATGAAGCCACATGCATTGTTTAACAGGAAGTGTTTTTGTGAGACGCATTGAATTTTGAGCAGCTAAAAAAAAAGAGGGGGCAGAAGAAGCACACAAAGAATACAGACATACTGAAATGTCTAAATATACTCCAGACACTGAATCAAGTCCAAATATCGCATTAGATGACTTCCTTTAACTACTGTGATATTTGCTGGGGTGATACTGAGAGGGGGGTGGAGATGTTGAAGACGGTGAAGATTTCCAGTGTTTATCACATTTTAAATATAGTCATGTTATGCGAGCTTTAAAGCCTACTTTCAGGTTTCATAAAATGCATATTTTGCCCCTTAAATACTTATTTCCATTAAATTGAGTCAAATCAGTAGTGAAACTCACACATAAGTCTAATGTTGAAGTCTAAATTTAACCTTAAAAGGTTTAAATTAGAGTCCGATTTACCTTTTTCATCTTCTTAGGTAGAAAAAACACCATAAATTATTATTTAATCCAATATATTTTAAAGTATAATAGTGTATAACTCTATAATGCATTGCTGCATTACCATAAAGCTCCTACAGGCTGAGGAGGGCTTCCCAAGTGTTTCTTCTTCACTCCCCTCTTTTTACTCTCAGTGTTTATACACCACTTTGTGTTTAATGATTAGTTTTCATTCATCTCTGGCTCTCTTCCAAGCGTGTCTTTTGTCCTGTTTCTGCCTGCCGTGGCAGATGGCTGCCCTGAGCCAGGTTTCCTCCTGTTAAAAGGGAGTTTTTCCTTCCCGCTGTCACTAATTGCTTGCTCATGGATGGGGAAGTCATCTGATTGTTCTATTACCTTATTTGGCACTATACATATAAAATTGAACTGAATTGAATGATGAAGCGGCAAAACCTGCTGTACAGTCAGTAAGTGAATGCTTGAAAATATATTGAACTGACGTCTTTTGCCTTGGCTCCCTCCCTTAAATAAAACTGATTTAAATTGAATACATATAATTTATATCTTTCAAACTATTATTTTAAACATGTATTCAACATATAATCAGCAATGTGATTAACAAATATGCGAGTCATATTTATACAGCACATTTAGACCTTATGATATTTTGTTGTAGATATCATTGCTTTATGAACACAGTACGTAAAGCTGTATGTTACAAATGATTGGACTGTTCTGGAGTGGATTGCGGCCATTTATTAAGTATTAATGCTGCTTAGACATGTTGGCACTTCACCAGAAAGAGTTTTCTTTAAGTGAGCTTCCACGGATCATGAGTCACCACCTGCAAATTCAAAAAGAAATGCATATAATCTTTCACTAACAATAATCAGTCTTTTTATTTCTTTGATAAAGTCAGAAAAAAATCAAGTTTCTCCTCGTCACAGTCATTTCACTCACTACCTTATTAATGAAGAAACATGAGTTGTAATCAGTAATCACTCCCTCCCACTTTAAGTTTCCCAGAAGTTATATTACGCTTGTGAAAATTTATTGTGCAATCAGGTGAATAACCCACTGTAGATGTACTCGGCATGGCCCTAAGAACATTTTCTTCTCGTTGTTTTCCAGATTGTTACTGGATGTTGCCAGCAGGTTTGTGGTCAGGGCTCGTGTTGACCGCAATCGTCATCGCGTTGATTTTCATCCTCTGGAGAAAGAAATGCAAAACGTACAATGCAGGTGTGTACGACACGTCACTCGGATGGGCGTGTTTGCCACTTTTTCTCACACTTGTTCTCATAATTGTCTTCCTGAAGAGGCGGCAAAATGATGTACGTGTAAGCCCACCCACTGGCAGTAACTACTCATGCTTTAAGCCACAACAGTGAGAGGGTACTGGCTTTGAAGTCTTACAGTTGAAGGTCACTGCTTATCTCTCTCAAACATGGCCTCCCACTGTTTCCTTGCAGTGTATTAATAACAAAACCTCAGGGAAACCTAATATTACATTTGCAGACTGGATTTTTTGAATATTAAAATGTGATCTTTCATGTAAAGTAAGTTGAATTTCTCCTTTTCTTTTCGCTTGAAAAGGATATGATGTAGTTGAACTCTCTGACAGATTAAGAAAGCAGCAGCCGAGTCTGATGCTCGAGGAGCTTTAGCGAACATGACTGTCTCAATGAGGAAACCACATCCTGTACATATTCAGGCTGACACAGTTATTTGGTGTAATGTGACGCACTCTTCACGGGCAGACAGCTCATACTGAGAAACAATTCCTACGTATGTGGCACAGTCACACAACTTATTATTTTGGCTACCCTTCTATTTCACTGACATTTCTTTTATTTCCACAGAAACAATGTGCTAGTACTGGAAATCACTGATGAACTCACAGAATATAATTATTGTCTTAGAGAGCGTGTGTGCTGTTTTGCTAATATTACAGGAAGGGGTGTGTGTTACTTTTAAAAGCACCAGTTGTTACTCTTTGTACAGTCATGTGGGAAAAGTTTAAGAGTGATAAGGTTCACTTTGAGACAGCGATTCTGAGCCAATAAGATCCTTTGATTTCATGACATAATACCTGTATTTTCCACATATCTGCACGTGGATATATCAAAGGCTTATTACTAGAGAAATTACCAAAATGCAAGTTTCCTTTTTCATAGCCTCATAATATCCTGCCATGCAAACAGTTTCAGTTTTATCTTCTGAGGTTTGGAGATACTTATCTTTAGGATTTTTACTGCCAGCTCAGTACAGTAGATGGTATGAATATACTGTATATGCTGGTTTGTGCAGCTCAAAGTTTTGTTTTCTAGTAATAATTTATTGCTATGTTTTTTTCAGTATGTGATATAAATTGGAAGTTTCTCTTTGCTCAGAAAGTTTTTTTCTTAATGCCACTTGTTTGAGTCTCGTTTTAGAAACACTTCAGAGTAATTATAGTTTTGAATTTATTTTAATTCTGTGGGTTTTTATTTAGTCAGTCGTTTCCTGAGTCTCGTTACAGACTGGTTATTTTTATTGGCGTGTATGTTGTTTAAAACTGTTTAGTTTTAGTATTAGTTTTCCTTTCTTTCGTTGTGAAATGGTCAGTATTAGTCAGGGGTTAGTTTACAGCAGTTATTGCAACATGCGCAATTATCTCACAGTCATGTAGAAACCCCAGTCTCAGTAAACAAGCGTAATTAACACGCCTTCTCGAGCTAGTTGTGTTGACAAACTGAACAAAGTTGACAAAGACTAAAAGTGGATTAAAAAAAAAATCAGTAATGGTAAATGGCCTTTGTATATTTGTATAGCGCTTTTACTAGTCCCCACTAGGGACCCCAAAGCGCTTTACACACCCAGTCATCCACCCATTCACACACTGGTGGAGGCAGCTACAGTTGTAGCCACAGCTGCCCTGGGGCAGACTGACAGAAGCGAGGGTTAGGGTTATCGCGCCATCGGCCCTTCTGGCCAACACCAGTAGGCGGTAGGTGAAGTGTCTTGCCCAAGGACACAACGACCGAGACTGTCCGAGCCGCCTTGTAACCTTCCAATTACAAGGCGAACTCCCAACTCTTGAACTCTAACAACCTTGGTTTGCTTGTCTGTATCTCAGAGCTGTTCTCAGAGCTGTTCGGAGCTGACTCAGAACAAAGTTCACACAGATGGTCAAAAGACAGTGAAGGGACTCAATGTCGCGACTCTAATGACCAGTGGCTGGTGGTTTTTTTTACATGGAGGTGCTTTGGTCAAACTCAACCCCTTGGATTTTGGGGGTTTTGGGGAGGCTTTAGTGCCATCTAAAGTCCAACTGGTGGAATTATTTGTATGTTTTGTGCATGTTTGTGAGCATAAAACTAAAATGCCTTTTTTTTCCTTGTGATTTGTGATGTCTGTGTGACAGCTCGATCCAGTATTTGTGTTACTCCGGTAGCAGTGGTTCCCATTCCAGATGTAATGCTTCGAGAGCAGCCTTCTTACTGCCAAGAAACCTGCATCATGCCCGACTGCAAGTTACCAATTTTTAACGAAGGTGAAGAATCACATCGACTCTTTTACATCATTTACACATAATGTTACCGACTTGTTCTCAAACAGCAGGATTTAAGTTTGAAACAAAGTCACTGCGTGCAACAAAAGTGCCCCAAGACTTTTGTGTTGGTGCAGCAGTCCACTTGTTTAGGCTCGAAAATCATTTTCTGTAAAACATTTTCACCCGTATTTAGTGCCATTATAAAACCTTGCTCACATGCTTGGCTTGTTGCACATTATTGTTATTAATTTCACTATAATGATTGTTTTTCAACACTGTATCTACTCTAAGCACAGCCCCATAATGCCTAAAACAACTCAGTTATCTCTCCACACACACTTAGTGTTTGACATTGGAATTAGTGATTGCAGAAATACAAGAACAATGTATGTAAATAATAAATCTCCAATGATCTCAGCTTAATTCAACACCTAGGTGAGACTGTGGCAGCCTTGGTTGATAATCAAAACAGCATTTTCCCCCTAAAATCGTCAAAACACGGCCTTAATTCATGTAGGACAAGCCTGCTTCATCTATGCTGGGGATGTGAAACTCTTTTTATATCGCAGGCCACATACAGCCGACTTTGATCTTATGTGGGCCAGATGGGTGAAACTACAATTTCTGTCAGTGTGAAAAGTTGAACTACACATTTAATCAATGAGATAACTTAAAATAGGACAAAGAACCACAATTTCAACAGTATGACTCAGTTTTTCTACATGATAAAGGAGTGCTGCTCTGGTGTCACCGTGAGTTTTTGCGCTTGGATCGTGAGAACGCGCATAAAATTACACAACTCTAGAAATCAATGATCTTGGTGTATTGTGAATGGCGATGAGGGAGGGTTTTATGGGTAGAAATGGTCTAAAAGCTTCCAAAGCCATCAAGTGGGCCAGATTGGGGTCTTTCCTAGGCCAATTCTGGACCCTGGGGCCTTATGTTTGACACCCTTGATCTATGTGACACAACACTAAAGCTGGATGCTATATGTTGGTCATTTCTGCGGTTTCTCAGGAACTCATTTACATTAATCTTACAAACATTGCAGCTCATAAAGTGCAAAACTGCATTTCCAGTGAGGAATGGTCACACTTAATGATTTTATCGTTCTCCTCAGATGATCCTTTGGTCATTTCCTGCACAGAGGACACCTTGAACACCAGCCATCCCATAACTCCACTGAAAGCTTCCGTTTCCTTTGTCGAATCCAGTAACACGAATGGAAACGCGAGTTACTGCAACAACTTCTTCAGGTCGCAATCTGAGCCACAGGAGGACGAGTACTGTGGGACATAATCCAGTGTAACGGCATACTTACCCAACCTCAGACCCTCACTGGATCGGAGACAATGCAGTTCTTTTCAAGACCTTTAAACCCTTTTAATACCAAAAGAGAGAGACTGGGCTCTCTTTCAGGTCCCTTGAAGGTTGACTGATGCCACCTGCAGGACACTCATGAGAATTTCCTCTCAAATGAAGTGACATTTCTGTGCTGTCCTGACCACACAGCTGAAAAAACACTGGTGATGCACAGTGGTGTCCTGTTCTCAGGAATAATCTGACATGTTTTGTTTTTGTTTAGTTTTGTTACGACAACAATTCTCACGAAATGACCAAAACAAATTAAGCGGTGATAGTAACAAACAGAGCCTAATATAGTTTACATTTTAAGTGAGCCAAAGTGACGCAGTGCGTGACATCATCCTTCATCATCCCACATCCTGCTGCTGCTATGAGTATTTTTGAGCAGCGGGAATAAATCCTTCAAAAATAGCATCATTTCCACCCATTTCAAAAACATTTTTAGGTATCCCGATGACCAAAGGCTTTTTCTTTGCTTTTAAAAGATTTGCTTTCTTTATAGGAACAAATCGTTTTATTGCTGATAAGATAGTGAAATCAGAAAATACATGAATCTTTGTAGCTTTTCCTTGGATTTGTTGATAGTGGGAAATCTACTGCTAGCCTGACCGTTTAATGGAATCTGTATATATTGAGTTGTTTAACTTATATTGTTCCCACTTAAGTCAGTAATTCAGATTTGAATGTATTGTATATGTAAATCATTATAATGCGCATGAACACACTGATTCAAGTTTTCCTTTCTGCCATGCAGCACACATCAGTAAATAGTCGGCTTCACATAGACTTTGAACCAGGGAACAGGAGGTTAAAGGCTAATGTCTGAGCTGACTCTGTCAGACAGTTTTGTTGTTTTGTTGTTGTTTTTGCATTTTTTTTACTTTGGTACTTTCTGTAAAAGTTCAGGGCTGCAGTTCATGAGTGAAAATGACTTTAGATATGAAGCAGCAACACGCACAGACAAACACACATACACATTTTGTATAATTTAAAACACGGAATAGAAACACGACAGATGCATGAATTATGACTTCTTTATAACATTGTGCAATATGGGGAAGGACGCAGTCATTCTGCTAAACTGCTCTCTTCTCTTTGTTAAACCCATCAGACATATTCAGTTCATATTCTGTTTTCAATATTCAGTACTGCTGATTATAATAAAAATGCTATAAACGTGACTCTTGTACCGGCTACTTTGTTTTAATAGGATTATTCGCTGTAAAACATTTCCTGTGACTTCAGTTTGCCTTCTTGAAGACTTGCTTGGCTTTGATTCCTTGAACTCTCATCTCCTGCAGAGAGGAAATGGAAAAGACGAGAAAAAAAACAAACAAACCACGAAGTGAGAGGGTGTAAATGAATGGTGAGAAACAACGAGAACATTTGGCACATTAAAGACGAGCACAAAACTGGGATTGTGTCCAGGACACCATTTCCACCCCACCTCTCTCCTTCTCATCCTTTGACCTCGTAATCTGTCTTCTACTCTCTCACCATCTATTCATCAGGTCTTTTCAGCCCGCTCTCTACTTTCCTCCTCCGCCTCTATATTAGTCCTTCACTGTTCCCTTCCCCTGCTTTGTGTAACCTCTAAAACCCACCATTATAAGTCTTGATCCTAGCTGGCATTTCTTTCCCAATTCTCTCTTGAGTTTAGCATCAACAACACATTGTTTTCTCCCGATTGCAACAAAGGTATTAAAAAAAAACCTCGTGAGAGCTTTTTAGCAGAACAATGTAGATTGTTTGAAAACGTAACCAGTAATGAAAGATAAGCTATGAGCTTGAACTGTTTGAGCTCAAAAGTGCCTCTGAGCTTCACTCCATAAAGACGTGCATTCAGGGCTCCTCTGCCTCCTTTGTGTGTACTCCTTTGTCAGGTCGTAGTTTGGCCTTAGGCATGTACAAACTCCACTGACCTCTTAATAAAAACCTCGTCACACAAAGATGGTAACAGAATTAGCCAATGAATAACTTCTAAAACCTGCCTTATTTGAATACCCTCCCTCATTTAGCATATCAATTTCTCCATCACTTCCCTTTAAGCTTTCATTTTCCTTCTTCCCTCTTCCTTGCTTTCTCTCTGCACTGGCCTCTTCTTCCCCTCGTACGTCCTTACCAAATGCAGCTTGTCGCCCTCCAGCCAGTGCGTCCAGCCTCGTCCCTCTTTCTCGCCTCGCTGTACACAAACCAGCTTGTCTCCGTCCCAATCTACTGTAGTCTGTGTAACCACAGAGATGCCGTTAGTGTGAGACATTAGCATGTACAGTAGCTCACACAACGCTTAGCCACACAGAGACAAGAAGCTTTGTGCAGCGCAAAGAGGGGAGACTAATACAGTGATCCGTGAAAGGTCACGAACCCTTTAAAATATACTTCATTTGTTCAACCATGTGACAAAAAACATCAGATTTTTATACAAGTGGATTTAAGTTTAAGATGTATATGTATTAGATTATTTAAGTCTAACTCTGGTTTGTTTGCTGAGAAAAATGATCTCTGAGTGGAAAAAATTAATGAACCTTTGCATTTTTTTTGTATCATGTAGACAGCAATGACTACAAAAAATACATTTTACATCTTCATTCTCCTTTGCCTCACTTTGATGGGGGAACTTGTGAGTTTGATGCCATTATCTTGTTGTATAACCCACATTCTCGTGGGATTTAGTCCACGGACAGGCATCCTGTCACCTCCCTGAGAGTTTGCTGGTATCATTCAGAATTCATTGCTTCATTAATGAGAAAAAGACAACTAAGAACAGCAAAACAGGCCACCATCAACATTTCATTCATTTAAACTGGTTTCTCATTTTATACCAAAAAGCTCTGCTTCAATATCATCTTTACCTGAATTATAGTTCAGTGTCCTGGTTTTTCAATTAGATCTTTTGCAAGCTGCAAATGGAGATCAGCAGCTTTCTTCTGGTAGCCCTACTCCACACCCCATTGCTGTTTAAAGTTCTGCTGATGTTAGACTCAGTAAGCTGAAGATTGTCAATGTTAGAGAGGCCTTTAAGTTTTTAGATGTTGCTCCTGGAGTGATATTTGTTGGTTGACTACACCTGGGGAGGGCAACAACAACCTATGATTTCCATCATTTGTCTGACTGTGTTTTGGTGTAGACCAAACTCTTTAGGGGTGGTTTTAGCCTTCACAGCCTGAGGAGCATCAGCAAATCCTTTTCTGAGGAGCCGCATCTATTCGGGCTGTGATGCACGTTCGTGTTTTGAACATCTGACCTTCGATTCCCGTCCCACTCACACCTGATCATCATGCAAAGCAATGAAACCTCACCCAGTTTCACCTTGGCAAGTGAAAATACATTACATATTTTTCCACAGCAGATCTGCTTTAAATGCTTATGTGACAAACATATTTATTTAGAAAAAAGTTCAAACTTTCAAGCACAAGGTCTCCTCCTATCTTGGACCTTTTCAAAATCATTGTGGAGTTAATGTACGTTACTGCAATTCTTAGGCCCTCCTCTAAGCAGCAAGTAGCAGCTATGGAAAAAAAAAACTCAGCAGGTGTGTTGACTTTGTTTGAACACTAAGCATGCAAATCAAACTTGTATAACAAGTAATGACTTAATAAAATCAATGTAATGTTAAAACTGCGTGCATGTACAAACATGCCGATGCGCACATTTGGAAAAACCAAAACACGTACCTGACACACACGGCCATCCACTGGCCCAAGGTCCTCAGTAAATTCTTTTCCAATAGTGAAATCCATGTTGAAGTTCTTGAAGGTGGTGAGTGTGCGGATTTTCATGGCTCCTGTGGCCGGGTCATGGGTGACCTCTTTAGTGGGCTTCAACAGACAGACGATCTTCCTCAGAGCAAAATTAACATCTAAGAGAAGAAAGAGAGAGAGAGAGAGGTGTTGTAGCATGAGCCACAGTCTGTTACTTCAGTAAAGCAGATTTTTTTGTCTCTCACACACACTGCAAGCAGAGAGGACGCACAGTGTGAGGGAGTGAATGGGTCCGGGGTCACACAGAGGACAAGGTGGTGATTTCATTACACTAATGTGCTTCAGCAAATAAAGATGGTCCTCACCATTAAATCAGACACTTAAGGTTACCTTTTAAAGTAACCTAATGGCAACGAGTCAGTGAACATATGAATACTTAAAAAAATAAAAGACATGAAAGATTATTGTTACATTGGAGGGTTTTAACTGCACATCTGTTACAAAAAGCAACGCACTTGAAGATTACAAAAGTATTTAAAATACTGTATAAAGATTTGTACCCAAAGCTCCGAGGTAGGAATCCATATTCTCCTGTTCCACCATATGATAAGTGCCGCTGTAATTAGGTTTTGCCATTTTTTTCTTCTTCTTTGTTCTTTCCGAAACTCCAGAAATCCCCGTTTTTCCTCGTTCTTGCTTTTCCTCCAGTCCCGTGTGGATCTCACAGACAAGCTGCCGGTTCCTGTGATATCACTTTCAGTTGCGCAACGTTTTGGACAATGGACCCGGATTTGACGGGAATGCGCGTGGAATGAGTGCTGCCTGTTGCAGATTGTTGCTGGAGTTTGGTGCTCGGTTATGCTGCAAGCTGCTCCAAATATGCAGCTCTGGTGGTGACTCACGCTCAGTATATGCAATCGTTTCCAGGGAGGGAGCGGGGCCTTTTCTGCAGGACCTCATGCAGGGGGAGGTTCATTCATCTTTACTAATGCTTTTCTCAGAGGGATCAGTTGCAAGAAGAGGCGGCGCTTCGGATCCCAGACATGCAGAAGGTTGGTTGATGCACTAAGTAAACGGGTATGCTCGTGCACTAGCAGCTGAGCAGCACAAAGTCAAAGCGAGGAACAAAGAGACATCAAGGATAACCTGATATGCTCATTTCCAGCGCCATCTTTTATTCTTTGACCATACTAAAGAAGTTTTGCATGTTCCAAATGGTCCTTATTTACTTTGATGTACAGACCTCATTTAATCATTCCTCTCAAAAAGGCTGTTTTCGCCGTTTAAGCCAGCTTTCCTCTGATTGGTTGGTTTTAATGAAAGTCCTCTTCAGTACACATGGCTAACTCTGACCCTATTTATACAAAAGAAAACTCACAGAGGTTTTTCATGTTTTACTGATTGATGGTTTTGTAGGTGTTTCCTTGTTGGTAGCCTCCCAACTGGTACTGATGAAGTTTAGTATATATAGTATAGCAAGTTTTGTTACGCCAACAGGTGAGAGGCAGGAAAACAAGTTCATAGTTAACCAATGAAACATTTTAAAGGGCCAGATTGTGTCTCTTACCTGTGTGCCTTCTTCTGCTTTCTCCCAAGGGTGTTCCATCCAAAAGAGTTCCCAGTAGAGGTGGGCAGCTCAATCCAAATACCTATAGTATCAGCACCAACAGTGGATTGAACTAGTTCATATACTTGAAACATGCGCTATAAAATGTCTGAATGTTTTTGTGTCTATTTTATTTACAGCCTATAGCAGCGGTCCCCAACCCCCGGGCCTCGGACCGGTACCGGTCCGTGAGTCGTTTGGTACCGGGCCGCGACTCACGCGGCCCGATAAAAACCATGAAAACCAAACATTTCACACCTGAGCCACTTCAGGGTTTTTATCGGTTTTCAGCGTTATTTTGTTATCGTTTTTATCGTTAACTCGGTTTTCCTGGGTCTTTTCACGTGTGTTATGAATAAATCTTATTTTTTTCGATACTGGTTCTAGTTTTATTTTGTTGTATTTATCCGCGACACCTTAAAGGCCGGTCCGTGAAAATATTGTCGGGCATAAACCGGTCCGTGGCGCAAAAAAGGTTGGGGACCGCTGGCCTATAGCACATTTAAACAACTGAAGTTGACCCAGATCACTTTTAAATTCCAGGTCAAACTCAAAATACATGAAAAGCTGAAAGGTGTGATTTGTTTTATTAAGTCATTATTGATTCTGATTCAGTGGTTGCTACAGTTTGTTCAGAATCTACCTCATAACAGTGATTTATCTTATATGTCATGACACACTACTCTCCTCTACAACTGCCTTTATAAGTTAAAAGTATCGGTGCTGGTATCGCCAATGCTGGGCCTGTATTTACTTGGTATCAGATCAATACCAAAATTAGCTACATAATCAGTATCAATTTGAGATTTAAAGGAGGTCTGAGCAGTCTGTTGGTTTCTGCAAACAGAAACTGGGTAAATGTAAGAAAAAATGAAAATAGAAACTAAAACAATTTTTTGAACTCAAATAAATAATTTTAGAGAAAATATCCTTAGTTTTAGGATGTGCTAATTTAGTAAGATTTTCTATCATGACTGCATGACTGTGAGTCAAATGCTTTCAGTAAGTTATGTGATTTGTTGCAGTGGCTGTGGGGATTTTCCTTGATAATACTTCAAAAGACTAAAAGTAACACTGAAATGAATAAAAACTCATTTAAAACGAAACATTTTCAAACAATAAGAAGGAAACTGAAACAAGCAAAGCCACTCTGACATTAAACTGAATTCAAAACAAAAATTAAAAACAAAACAAAAATAAAAACTAGAGTAAAAAATACAAATTTAATAACACCTGCTGTGGGCGAAACTTCCAGAGAGGCAGAAAAAGTCTGCTTAATGCTTCTAACTGAAAATGAATTTGATGAGTTTATAAATGGTCCAACCCAGAGAAGCTTTAGAAATTGAATAAATGCAAAATAAAATAAAAAAATAAATAAAAACAAAAGAGAATTTTTATGGTTTCGTATAGTTTTGCTAAAACTGTGTGAGATTCATACTACTACTGCTCATGTTTCACTAAAATTAAAACCTGACACCAGTTTTCTTTATGCAAACAGAAGTAAAGCGAAATTAAAAATGTTTTTCCCTCCTGAATGAAAACCAGTGCTGAATCCCTCCTGCTTGAACTGCAAACAGGGAGAAGCTCCCATCGGTGTTGCATGCCTTATAGCTTCTGATGTTTCATCTTGGAGAACAGACATAAATAAAGATGCAGCACAGAAAGTGTACACACAGCCCGCCTTTATTTTGAACAAACATCAACCAAGCAATCATGTAGCATAGACGATGTCATCAAGTTATGCTGTTTTTCTAAACCTTCCTTTTATTTTGCGTAAGGCTTCAACAAAAAGATTGCATTAACAAGGGTGTCTGCATAAATATAACATGACATACTTTGATAAAACCTCCCAGTCTTCTATCTCTTTTTCACGGAGCCACTCTTCTTGTCCGACTTTGACTTTTTCGCGTCTTTCTTTCCTTTTGACAGATTCTCGTAAACGTCCTCTTTGTTTCTGGAAAGAGTCGAAGAGAAAGCTGATTAGTGATTTCATCCTAGCCGCCAAGACTGATTAAACACAGATCTGTGAGAAACGCATCAGAGATAGTGGAGAGATTAATGAAGGTCACGCTGCATGAGAAACGTTTAAACAATCCATCACTCAAAGCTGCAGGCCATCTATTCGGCTCTCCAAGTGGGTCAAAGTTTACAGCGTTACAGTGAACCGGCCAATGTGTGTCTGCTTTCTCCTAATAATTAAGTTCATTAAAAGCCTCGTCCAGTATGAGCATCTCATAGTCCAGAGGTCACAACAGACAACAGGTAAACAATATGACTTCATTCATTCACACAGCGCAAAATGTAAAAAAAAACACAACATTTTTTACACTTTTTTACACCTACATCCATTAAAAGTCCTCTTTGCATTAAGTCATCACGATGGCTGAAAGCAGCTTTTAGCAGGATACTTGTGCTTCAAGCTCATAAAGCAGGATGTAGCAAATGTAGGATCCAGTGTTTTTGGAGTTTGACCAAGTGGCCAGTGCAGTAGAGGCAAAAAACTGCACTTTCTCAAACAGCCACTTGGGGCTGGTTTCTAAAGTGTTATGAGGGGCAAAAAGCTCAATGTGAGGCTTCAGAAGAGTGTCTGTGTCCATCTTTTATACACAACCTTTGTTTGACTAATAGTCAGATCAGCTGCTTTGATCTTTAATCATTCCTTCTTAAACTTGTCTTTGGACTTAACGCTAAAGACCAAATCAGCTGAATTCTACTTCTTTTATTTTCTCTTTACAGGTATTGAGGCGCGCTACTACATCTATGAATCATCTACGAAAAAACAAGATTGTGGAAAGTCTTTTATGGCTCCAGAGAGAGCTCTGAAACCTCTGAGATTTACTGTCAACTGGGTCTGAACACAACAGGCCTGAAAAAAACCCCAACAAATAAAAAGGTCAAAGGTCTACTGATGTCGACTGGAAACTAAACAAGTGTTTCTCTCATTAGTATTTTTACATTGCAGAGATTTTATCTCCATGAGGTTAGCACCTGCCCTTTTTTGCACTACCTACACAGGGAACTACACAATATTTAAATAATGAAATATTTGGGTCGAGCCCTGCCTATTTCTCGATTTCCTCTCTGTATCTTTTCTAACATAATAAAAAAAAGGCCAAAATTGCCACAAAAAATCTTTCAAAAGTAAAATTCTTTCTAATTTCCTCTTGTACTGATGTCCCTTTATTAAATTAAAATGAATCAATCTGTTTTTCTAAGAATATTTAAACACATAAATCAGATTTTAATTGTCAGCTGGTTCAAACTAGAATACGAACTACTCGCTGATAGCTCCCCACGTTAATGAAACAAGACTGTAAATCAGTTCTTCCTCCAGAAACTGCAGACATGAACCCAACGGATCATGTTTTTAAACAAAAATAGGGTGGCAGTGTGAGATTTAGAGGAACAACGTGAGTGCATTCGGGACACTCGATTCACAATCACACACACAGAGTCACTCACTTTGACACCACTCTGCCCGCTGGTTGGTGTTTGATTTGGAGATTTCCGTACTCGGTCTCGGTTTCCTGAGGAAGAGAGAGGCAAAGACGTTTCACAAGTGACTGAGAAAGAATTAGTCAAACAGGGAGTGAGGTCACAGTTGCTGGATCAGCCTTCGTGGTCGACTGTTTTCGCGTATTTGGGTCAACGTTCATCTTTCATGAGGGACTCTGATAACTTATCATTCTGCTGGCATTGAACTGCTCCGCTGTAGTGTTTAAATCAATGATGAAATGAGCCAACACTCATTCACAGCCTCTTTTCTATGTTTCCCAATTTTAAACTATATTTGAGCCACAGTGACTAGATTCTCTGCTCCTCTCACCATTGAGGCGGAGTCTTTGGCCTTGGCGATCTGTATGTACTCAGCCACAGCCAGGTAGATGAATTTGTACTGGGCCTCAGTCTGCACCATACCGGAGCGCTGCTCTCGCACCATCTGAATGTATTTCGCAATGTCAATATCAATGTCCAGACCTGCAATGAAAGGGAAGTGAAAAAAAGGAAGGCGGTGAACGGAGGCACAGCAACAAAGAGTAAAACACGTCGAATGGTTTCATTTTTACTTGACTGATTTATCAAGAACATATTTCTTTACTGTATTGTTACCTAAAGTATCAATGGTCTCGATGATCATGTCAATTACCACGATTGTGCCCGTTCGACCAATACCAGCACTGCAAAAATCACAAAAGAAGCAAAGTTAATCTCACCCACGGAGACAAACAGGTCAGAAATTTGGACCAGAAAAGAAAGCACAAATGGATTAATGATGCAAAGTCCATTAAGTGTTCTAGTAAGCGGCGATACTGAACCAACATGTGCAACAGTAAGATCTCTTCTAAGTGCAATACAAACATCAATAACAATGTGCTTTGAGAAGTACTTACCAGCTTCCCAATTTCTTAGTCTGTCACTTTCATGTTTCAGATCATCAAACAAATTTTATTATTAGACAAAGACAACCCAAGTAAACACAAAATGCTGTTTTATTAAGTGGAAAAAAGAGATCCAAACCACCAGCCCCTTTGTGAAAAACTAGTTTTGCCACCTTTGGCAGCAAAAACTGCAATCAAGCATTTGCAATAACTGTCAATGATTATTTCAGATCGCTGTGGAGGAATTTTGCCCCACTCTTCTCTAGAGAATTGTTTTAATTCAGCCACAGTGGAAGAGGTTTGAGCATGAAACAGCTGTTTAGGTTATGCCAAAGCGTCTTAATCCGATTTAAGTTCAGATTTTAACAAGGCCACTCCAAAACTATTGTTCCTTTCTTGCTTTCTTTTGTTTTTGAGACAGTGAGAGGTGGACTTGTTGGTGTGTTTCCAATATTTGTAGTGCTGCATAACCTGACAGCGACTGAGCTTTAGGACACAAACTGATGGCCGGACACACTCTGCTTCAGGATTTTCTGGTAGAGAGCAGAATTCATGGTTCCATCAATTGCAGCAAGTCATGCAGGTCCATCACACTATCAGTACCATGTTTGACTGCTGATATGATGTTCTTTATATTAGTTGCTGTGTAAGTTTGTAACAGGATTCAGCTTTTGTCTCAGTCTGTCCACTGAATATTTCTCCGATTACGTTTTCACACAGGCAGCACTGACCTAGAGGCAGTTACACTCATAGCTCAGTGAGATGCCAACAGGCTCGCATTACTCAATCAATACTGGTGCTTACCATGTGCAACACGTGCAGCATTTATCATCTAATATCTGGCTTACATACAGCAAAACCCAATGCAAAGCTAAAATTGGTCATAAATCAAAGTAATGCACACCATAATAGTAGTGAACGCTGGGAAGGGACTGGCATAAGAGGACTAAAATCAATGCAAATCCATTCAGTAGTTATTGAGACGTTTCTCCAAGAACCACAAATGTCAGCTTCATGGTGCTGCAAGAGAAAAACTCATCTTGTCACAGCACCATTAATGCCAATTATAAACTTCCCGACAAAAACAGGGCACAGATAGCTAAGTAGGTAGAGTGGTCGCTCCATGATGGGAAGGTCAGGGGCTTGAATTCACTGAACAGCTACCCTGAGGTACCCCTGAGCAAGGCGCCGTCCCTACACATTGCTCCCTGGGTGCTAGATTGGTGGCAGCCTGCTGCTTCACTGAGTGAATGGATTAAATGCAGAGAGAAATTTGTCCCCACAGGGATCAATAAAGTATACATTATTATTATGTTGTTTCTGAATCACTAGTCACAAATCTATATTTATTTCTCTCTAAAGAAAAAATACACATGCAACCATTTGTGAATATTTTTTAAGCCATTATGTTTTTGCAGAGCCTCATGAGAATCAGACAATTTTGATCCTGTTACTGGATTACTATATCCAGTGATCTGAACAAATGGCTCATTTGTGACTCATCCACAGCCCTGTGCAGGGGAAAGTGCACAGGATTTTACAACTAAACTTACACTTTTACTAGTTTGAAATACGTAAAACTACAAAAAAAAAAAAAAAAAAGTTGTTTCAAAAAAAAAAGAAGAAAGGCCAGGATGAAGCTTTAAAACAAAATTAAAATCAAGTATTAAAATCATTTGTTATTAATTATTAATCAGAAGAATATTTTCTAAATCAATAGGTTTGTCTAGGAAATGTCAGAAATGTGGACTTGATGCTATATTATTAGCTGATGAGATAGGCACTCCCAAATAACCAATCTGAGAGTAGGAGAGATTTTAAAAAATTAATTTAAAGTCTTTACTTGTTTTCATTTGAAAATATTCTATATTTATACATTATCAGGCAAAAATCTAAGTGAAGGAAACATCATCCTGCTGCATGCAGAGTCCTGTGTTGGGTAAAGTATTAAAATCTTCATACTTCATTTTTTAAACATGTCTGTATCGTTCAAAAATGCTAACACGGGGATCACATAATCACTTGACCGACATCCAAAATCTCTTTAAGGAAGCACAAGCAGCCTCAGCATCTTTTAAATCACACTGGGAAAATTCCAGTAGGATAAACTGTCAGTAAACTTGAAGCCTTTTGTTTAGTTACTACTAATCTTAATCCAGAAAATGTGCTTGTTTTAATCTTAAACCTCTAAGTATTATCACCTAATTAAGGATTATGAAACCCAGCACTTTGCAAAAAAAAGAAGAAAAGAAACAGTGTTGCTTTGATATGTCTACTGCATTTAAAATGCAGATGTTTTCCACATCCCTTGTTTAAAGTAGAAAGGATTTGAGAAGTGAAATATTCAGTGAAGAGTGTGGGTTGCAGCTGTTGGGTACCTGCAGTGGACGATCATGGGACCGGCGTTAGGAAATTCAGCCTGTTTAGAGTTCACTTGAGTGAGGAAGCCGAGGACACCGCTTGATTCCTGAGGGACGCCGTGATCTGGCCAGCTGAGGTACTGGTAGTGCCACACTTTGCGAACATGTTTTGGCTAAGAATGGGGGGGGGGACAAGAAAGGTCAAAACCTGGAGAAATCATTAGGTGTGCAGAGATGAGGAACCACAGTGAGGTGAGAGTTTGGTGTTTGTAGGTCACCTGGTCCAGGGGTGCAATCTCCAGGACTCGGATTTTATAATCACCAGCTTCCCTCTCTAGCTCGCAGCTCACCACGTAGCGGCCCACCTCCTTAGTTGAGTGGAGCTCAGGCCAGTATGGAACGCATTTATTCTGCACAAAAATGAAAAATAACTTCACCTTAAGCGTCACTTCAAAATCAAATAACATCTCAGGCTTTTTAAAAATCATGGTTGTCTTTCCAATTATAGTAATTTTTTTTTCTGTGCTTCCACTTTTAACTTAAAAGCCATGCAGACAACTATTTAAAGTAGTTTCGCTCTGATCATTGTTTACCAGTCTTCTCTCGAAGGACAAACGAGGGTTACTTTAAGAGGGAAGTAGTCAGATGACACATGCTTTTGAAGTGTTTTCACACATGAGCATAAATGGACCGTGTCGGGAGAGGCAGGTCAGGGTGATGTATGAAGGTGGCTTTTCTCACACATAGCACACAACAGGAAATTGTTGGCTTCAGCCACTTTCTCACGCCCAAGATTTTTTTTTTTGGGGGGGGGGGTAAGGGATAAAACATGGCGACCAATCACACTGTGAATTCACTCAGTAGGTTAAAGGCTTAAGATCAGGGCAGCATGGAAAGTGTGAAAACCACTTACAAATGTTGGATTTAAGTTGTCAGTCAGTTGTCTAGCACCTAACATGCTGGATAATCAGTGTATTTTACATCAAAAGCCACATACACATAATGTTAAGTGGCACAGACCAATGAAACTATTACCTCATACTATTAAAAATACCCTCCAAATTTGTCTCTTTTCTTTCAGCTTAATGATACACAATAATTAATTACTTGTAAATAATTGTTTGTTTTAGCTAATTACTTTGGGACATGATAGGCACAGATAAAAGCCCAAAATTTCTCCTTCTTTATAATTTTCACATTACAATCACACTGAACTGTCCGGCCGCTCATTTCCGGCTCTTGGGCCTTATGTTTGACACCTCTACTATAGATCATCAGTTTTACAGGTTCTAGCCAACAACACGCAACAGGTGTGAAACACAAACAAGAATCAGCACACTATAAAAAACTGAAATAAATGTATTAGAGTATAATTAAATGTCTACCAGTCACTTTATTAGGCATATCTGTTCAAACACCTGTAACCCCAAATGCTTTGACCTGATAGGAAGGCAACAGATAAACCTCATAAAAACCTCATTACAACGCAGGCATGAAGAAGGGCATCTCTGAATCTGCAACATGTTGAACTTTGAAACAGATGGGCTACAGCAGCAGAAGACCACACTGAGTGTTGCTTCTGTCAGCTAAGATCAGGAAATTGAGGCTATGATTCACACACGCTCACCAAGATTAGACTGGAAGGCTGGAAAAACTTTGTTTGGTCTGATGAGTCTTAATTTTCTGCTGCATCATTTGGATTGTAGGGTCAGAATTTGATGTAAAAAAGCATGAATCCATGGATCCATCCCTGCATTTTCATCATCAATTCAGACTGATTGGTGGTATAACTGTGTGGGGGACATTTTCTTGTCACACTTTCGCCCCCTTAGTACCAATTCAGCATTCAGCACAAGCTACCTGAGTATTGCTACTGAACATGTCCATCCCTTGACCAGAGTGCAGTCATCTCAAACTAGTTTCGTAAGATGACAGTAAGCTCACGGTACTCCAATGGCCTCCACAGTGCTCCGCGTAGAGCACATTTGGGATACAGTGGGACAGGAGATTCACATAATGCAGACAAATCTGCAGCAACTGTGTGATGCTATCATGCCAATGTGGATCAAAATGTCTGAGGATCTAGCACCAATCTATGAAATGAAGACTTAAGGCCATTTTGAAGGCAAAAGGAGGTCCAACCCGATGCTCAAATTAAGCGGATTGTTTAAAGATGTCCTGATCAGCTCACAAATTCATTCACAAAAAAACCCCTCAAAACAAAAATGTAAAAGTTCCTAATCTGCTTTTATTTTATTATATTAATTATTCTGATATTTTTCGATAGATTGGTATCATGTCCAGGGTGTACCCTGCCTCTTGCTCCAGCCCAACTGTGACCCTGTATTGGATAAGTGGAAAAAAAGGATGCATTGATGTTGCTATACTGACCCGTCCTTTCTCGACCTCTCTTGTTGTCATCACGATCACGCTGGTCCTCTCTTGCCATACCATCTGCCAGAAATCATTAACTGTTGTTGCTAGACACCCCTGAGTGGCAATGTAAACTTTCTGATCTTCGGATTCCTGCAGTTTGTTCTGCAAACACAGAGCGAATCAACGCACACTCGGAACCAAGAAAGACTTCAAAGCAACAAATATCACAGTTTTCTTCTGTGTCTTTGTCACGCTGTGTTTCTATGAGCTCAGTGGCTTTGGATTCTTACTTTCACATAGTTGCCGTTGATGTAATCTGAACCCACAACATTGGGATCACTGTCCTCCAAGATGACCCTGGTGTCATTGACTTGTGAGAGGAAAAAAGTGGAAAGAAGTTAATTGAGAAACAGTGGGAAAGTTAGCTCTGTGTTGATTTCTTTAATTCAGAGAATAATAATGATAAAATAAAAATGCGCTCACATGGAAGTATGTTCTTGTATCTGTTTTTGCTCTTGTTTTCAGGTCTTTGGCCCTCATCTCTGCTCTTTTTCACCTTTGCCTCCAACTTTTGAAGAGCCTGGCAGGAGAGAGGATGACAGCGTTATGCCTGCTGTGACCTGTGCAGTATGCTCCATATACAAACCAACATATGTTACAGTTTTATACTAACAGGAAATGATAACAACAGCTGTTTTCACAGAAAAATGAGGTCAGCAGAAGGCCTGAACATGTCCTTTCTCACATGTAGCATACAAAAGGACATGTTAATCTAGCCTAGGCTACACCCACTTTGTCAATAATAACCCATTAACTCATGTCCTGTACTGCAGTCCTGGACATGAGTTCATAAATGTATCTACAGGAATTAATGTTTGTCCATTTTTACATTTTTTTTGGATGACCCTTCCTCCCCAAAAGACACAAATCCATCTACGTATGGTGATCTTTATGCACCATCAGTCACATGACTGACATGGGCTGCTTACTAGAGTGACAGCATGCTACAAACAAATGTCTTTTTCCTTGCACAGACAGAAAAGGATTACTTGGAATGGGAATAGTTTTCTTTTCTTTTCCTTTAGTTTCCCATGCGTACTTTGTCACTGGGCTCTTGCATGTTTATTACATTCTTAGTCATTTAAAAATGACTAAGGAAGCACACAGACGTGGTACTAAAGACTGTTTGATTTTCCAATCAGCGTATTGCTGACTTCACATGGAGCTCTGCTGGGTCGTTCGAGAGCAGTGATTTCCAAAGTGTGTGCTGCAGAAACCCAGTCACCATGCAGACACTGCAGATGAGCCATGCGAGGTCATTTACAGCAAATACTTTAAAAAAAAGTTCAGTTGACTTGTATTTTTGATTCTTATAAGACGTGAAATTTTTAAATATAACTTTGGAAAATATGCAGGAGGGCAAAAAATTTGGGACTTTTAATTGTGTTTTCATAAATTTTACAGCTTTTCCCCTATTGATAAATTCCTCTCCCATGGTTTTTCATACTACACCAATGTAATTAAGTCGTGGTTAAACAATTAACTGACAAAGGTTTCTGTTTTTTCACTATCTAACATAAAAAGTTTTGGGTTTCTAGTGAATTCACAATTAAAAAAACGAAAATAGAACATTTTCTGTGAATTAACAAAAAAGTTCTGTTTTATAACTACAGGGACAGTCTGGACATGAGCTACCGCTTTTACACATTCATTTTATCATGTTCAAAAAATTAAATATACTGCTGAAACTGCAATGTTAAAATACCTCATGGATCAAAGTGGGCTGTGTGTGGTCAACGATGATTTCACCATTATAGGAGAAACTTGAAGGATAAGTTTAGTTCTCCAGAAAATCCTTTGAACGGATTTTTCGATTAAAATGTTCTTTTGTAAAAGAATTTCTGACTCTGGTTTTGGAAATTAGTTTACAATCTTTCCATTAAGTATTTACATTTTAATGAAATAATGAAATAAAGGGTTTAAATTTACTAATATTCTTTACCTGGTTTAACAAGTAAATCAACAGAAGTTCAAAATGAATCGATGAAAAGAAAAGAAACACTTAAATGTTCTGCTTGTGTGGTGATCAGAGCTGTAAATGAAGCTTTGAATGCCCCATATTTAGTGTATTCTCCAACCACAAGATGGTAGCATACTGCCTGTACAGTTGTTTAGGCCCCACAAGGAAGTAAAATACCAAAGCCTGATGGAAATTTCTGTTGGTTTATAAAATGCTGATGTGTGGTCTATTTTATGCTAATGCTTGGTGTGAAACAACAATAAGTTTGGATTAAATCTTACGTCGAATTCCTCCCAGAAGCCCGCCTTGCTCTTCTCTCCCTCGCCATCCTGCTGCTTCTGTGTGGTCTGGTCCAGCTGTTTCACTCTGCTGTCAATATCTGCTGCGTTCACTCTAGTGGAGTAATACGGCTGAGGGAGGGAAGGAAAATTTTATATTAGAGATTAAAGGAAATAAGAAACCAATGAGCGCGTTACACATCGTCATAATTAAGACAAACGCAAACAAGTGAGTAATGTTTCCTATCTGTGGGCTGTGCTGCTCGTCTTTTAAAATAATTTACAAAGAAGACATCCTGCCCTCGTTTTATAAGATTCAAACATGGTTTCATGTGACATTTACCTCAGACATCACTCACACTTTTATTGTTTCTGGTCTATTGACATAATTTGTCTATAGCTTATCTCACCTGTTTGAGGTAAACCCAGTTTCCAGAGATCTCCTCGATGCCTTTGCGTTTGTAGTGCTCCACCAAGTCTGTCAGCGTGTCAAACATGTCTGAGCCTCCGATGGTATACCTGTCACTCTGCACACACCAATCATGTCAACGACAACAACAACAACAACAAAAAAGTTTCAAAGACGGCCAAGTGAAAACCTACGATTAAAGACAAAGCAAAATTGGAGTTCAGTCAGACAACCTGAGCTTAAAATGTTTAGAGTTTAACATCTAGGCTCTAAACTCTTTCATATTTCAAATATGACACATAAAGTTATGTGTCATAAATATAACACATAAATTGGGAAGTGATGAGTAGATATTGCCCCGAAACCTGCAGGTGGATCCTGGGGCAGTGTTTGACATGTCAAAGGGAGACATGGGAAATTCTGCAGAAATTCTGTGAATAGGTCACCAAATTGAGATGGCCTGTATGGTACAAGACGGTATAAGAGTGTAGAGTAGGTGTGTATTAAGGAGCTGAGACTGCATACACGATTCAATCCAAAGTAAATAAGAAAGGTTTGGGTACAAAAGAGCTGTCAGAGAGCATCCCTCTGTGACATGCACATGCAAACAATATTCAAAGCATGTCTACAAAAATGCGTCAATACTGGACTGCCCAAAATTCTCAGTTTTACAGTTGCTACAAAGCCGATTTCCTCAGGCAGCGAGCAACCTTCTGCAGCAGCCGACGATTCAGAGCAGTGTGGCCGGCAAACTCGCCTGATCTCTGCCACGTGCTTGTGAAAAGCCTCTTTGTGACCCCACCACTAATCTTATATTAATCTTGTTAACCCCAGCAGTACACAAAACATGTAACCAATTTAAATGCAGGCCGAAGAGTGTTTTCTGTGAGGTGTGCCGTGGTTAAAAATAACATGCAAAGGCCCTGATAGTGACCAATGGCGGAAAGACACAATCTATGAAAATGAGTCGGCCGTGTGAGACGTTTTTGTGAGTATCATTGGCAGTTGTTTGCTGTGGCTGTGTAAACAAAGACTAATATCAGGATAAGGTTGGGTTTCATCTGTTTTTCTATTTCCACTAAAACATGACACTGCTTTTTTTTTTTTTTTTGTTTCATCAGTAGCTGAAGTATGAGAAAAAAGTCTTTTATTACATAAGAAGGGGAAATGAGACCTAAAACCTTTTTTCAACGTGAGTTGCACATATACGGGAATGTCCCTCAGTATTTTTGTGATGGGACGCAGTTTCAAGGTCTCTTGTTTCTGTACGTTTACACTAACACAGTGATAAAGAAAAACAATACCCTGGTTTCATGCATCCGTATTTGCCACTGAAACATGCATGGCACCCACCTGGCACATTATCTTTATGTGCGAGACCCTCTTTCCTCCGCTTTTGCTGATCTCGTCCGTCAGAACAGAGAGGACAAAGTCTCCAGGTTTGGACAGCGACTCCCTGACCAGGAAGGTCCCTGGCTCGTCTTTCACAGAGAGCAGCTTCTCGGCGTTGGGCCCTGACAGGTGACCATGGTACCACCTGAGACACATGCACACTTGTTTAATATTAAAATGGCAACTTGTGTCTCCTGCAGATTTTTGGCTTGTGAGCACTGCAAGATAACTTTGACATTTTAGACACAGAAACACACAAAAATAAAAAAACAAACAAAAAAAACCCCTCCTTCTTACTGCTTTCTACACGTGAGCTAAGAACCGGTAGCGCCATGGGTGCTGCATTAAAGGCATTCAAGCCTGAGCGGTTGTCAGAGAGACACTGATGTGGTTCACTGGGCTGTTATGCGTACCGTACAGTAAAATAGAAATAGAAAGCCACAACAGAATCGGGAGAATTAGAGGAGTTATAAACAGCGAGAGAAAATACACAGATGTTGCCGTTATAGAGCAGGTCAAGTGTATTTTTATGTCCAACACTTACTTCGTGTGTGTGTGTGTGTGTGTGTGTGTGTGTGTGTGTGTGTGTGTGTGTGTGTGTGTGTGTGTGTGTGTGTGTGTGTGTCAGTGCATGCTCAGTCAGGCTGGGCTGTGACTTAATTTTAGGCACAGTTCTCGATTTCTTCGTCTAAACTTCCTGCATTGCGGTCGGAAAATTTCTGATGACAGATTTCGTGGCTGAAGAGGACAAAGTATTTATAGACTCCCCCCGGTTTATCATCCACAGATAAGTACGCTTTGTTTTTTTTTCTTCTTTTTTTGTGTGTTGCAAGTAGTTTTTGCATGCTTTTAATAATTCCCTTCTTTCTTTCTTTTCAAGATTTACTTCTTTGCCAAATCACACAGCATGCTTTTACAAAGAAAAATAAATAGAGACTGCACCTGGTGATTTTTATTTAAGGCAGTGTGCAAGAAAAACAGCAAAAACAGGAAAAAAGAGGTCGTTTTGGCTCCGTTTTACAGGCGCTGTGCAGCAGAAAACAGCAGCTGTGCGTGTGAGTGGTCAAATTTTTTTTTTAGCACAGTTTAAATATGCATGTGTTGTGTGAGGTTGAACATGATAATTGTCCTCAGAGCACTTTTGTCCTTTTTCTAGGAAGCGTTAAGCTTCTAGGTAAATAGGAACTCTCATATAAAGAGGACTGCATCACAATGCAACCTGGTGAGGTAACTGTGCTCTGCAAAGAGCCGAGAGAGAGTTCGGGTTAGATGAGGAAGATAGCAAGTGAGTGAGCAAGAACATGATGGAGTGTGCAATAGAGGAAGGCAAAGCAGGGTCTGGCCATTGCTTTCAAAAGTGTCAAAACTTAAAGTTTCCAACCGCAGCAACAAAAGGGAAGTTAGACAACCGACAGAGAGAGAAGGACGGGGAGGGAGGGGGGGCACAGGGTAGAGCATCTAGTTTGGGTGAAACACACCATAATACACACATACAGAAAGCAGTGTCCTCCTTGAGTCATAAAAGGAGTCAAAGTGTACAACTTTACCACTACAAGTTGGACATTAACCCACTTTAAGCAGCCTAGAGTCGCACAATGTTTCCAGCTTGGAGGAATATACCGTCAATTAGCCGCCACCTCTAGCAGCAATGTCATAGCGTTCAAAAGCCTGCGCATATAAGCTCTAAGAATATATATATGCAAGCTTTCTGATGTTGTTTTTGCCACACAATACATAGATTAAGATTTGTATGTGTATAGCAGAAGGGCAGATTGTCCTTTGATGTGAACGCAGACAAAGACGTTAGAAAATCTGTATCATCTGTGGCTATATTTAGCAGACACGTCAGACATCAGCAAGAATGAAATAACGGAAAAAAGTGTTTTAGGAAGCAGCATGATAACTGCTACAAACTCTGCTGTGCGACTAAAATTCCTGCATTTGAAAAAGCATTTTTAGGTTAAATTTAAAAGCGGTCGTTTTCGTGAAGAACTACTCCTGTTACAGCAATGACTGCAATGCTGATTTGACTACCAAACCACTCAAAACTCAAGCGTTAAAAGGCAGGCTCTTCCTTATGCAGCTTCTCGTAACAAGATTCTCTCAAACGGTTCGAAATGATATCCTCTATGAGTTCATTCCATCCTAAATAAAAATAAAAATATTTATTTACATAAACTGTTTCAAATTATTCGTTAATATTTCTCTCAAAAAATGGATTCGTGGACGATAATTGCTGGTTATTTATTCCACGTTCACTTACTTAAACTGCTCTGTTCTGGGAACAAAGATAAACAATGCTTCCGGCACTGCTGCGTAAAGTACTGGCAGAATCTCTCGGATATATGGGTGCAAAGGTTAAAAATAAATCTACACTATCAGAAGAGTCAAAGTCTGATATCACTGCATATTTAAATTCATGCCAGATATTGATTTCCCTTCTTTTTTTTCTTTTTTTTTGGCACCTCTGATTAAAAATAGAAGTAATTTTAGAGGGAATTCTGGTTGACTTTGATCTATTTCTATTAAGAGGAAAAAATGAAACCAGTGTTGCAATAATCTATTTATATGCAACAAACACACCAACTGAATGTTTGATCATCACTGTGCAAAGTGATGCGTGTCCGGAGCTGGGTTAAAAGTGTTTTTAAATACTTCTGGAGGAAATAAAATGTTAAGCCGAACTAAAAATCTGAGCTCAAGAGAAGCTCTAGGAGATGATGTTTTTGGAGTCGATCATGGGTGAATACCCCACTTAAAACAGTGTCACGCAGCATTTAAACCAAAACACGCAGAATATTTGATCATATGTCAGGATTATGGATTATGAATAATCGGGGAGGAAGGATGAGGTAAAATTTTTTGAGTCTTCTTAGTTTTTTGGGGCCCAAAGCCATATCCGATTGTTTCCAGGGAGCTACATTTTTTTATATGTAACCTGCGGGGGTTTCTCTGAAGAAATACTTGAATTGCAACTAAAGTTTCCACCTGGAAAAGAATACATGCTGCTCGTATGTAATCCACAAGCTGCGGCAGGGGAGACTGGCGTAGGAATAAAGTCTCGACAGCTCGACAGCTCGACAGCTCGACAGCGTGGGCACTTGTTTTTACTGACTCATACGGTAAAAGAAAAGTTGCTATTACATATACATTTTTTTAAATTGGCCTCAGATCAAAAGTGTTTCCCACAGAGGAAAAGATTAAAGCCGAAAGAAATATTGAAACAACAAATGATGCCTGTTATCCCAACTACAGAGGAAATATACCTGGTCACAGTTGACTATATTTGACTCAACCGCCTAACTAACCACTGTTTTAACTTAACCCGAAAGTGTAGGTGGAGCCAGCGCAGAGAGGCCGGTGACTGTGGGCCACATTAACCGGCTGGGGCTTGAACAGTGAACACAGAGCTGAGACGTAATGATGCACACACCTCTCTGTGGTGGGGTCGGAGCAGTTGAGGGGATATTTGAGCTCGATAACGGTGCCGTCCTTGTCCTGCAGGATGCCGTTCTCCGCCGTGTAGTAATCCACCAGCTCTGACAGCGTGGCAAACTTCTCACCGCCATATAAGTCATAGTAGTCTCCTGTATTTTGGATGCGGATGTGGGTCACCAGCTCACCCACCCTGAGAAGATAAGGCCACACCAACTAACCGTCAGTGTTTTCCTGACATAAAACTTCCTGTTGACAGTGTGTAATAAAAATTGACCTGCACAACAAATTTTATGTCGTTTTTATCTGCCAAAAAAAAAAAGATCAAGGGCGCTCGGCCCACAAATTACTCAACCACAATCTCACAGAGCATTTCACAGATTCTGCAGCCAACAGTGCTTATATAGTACCTGTGTGTGTGTGTCAGTGCATGCTCAGTCAGGCTGGGCTGTGACTTCATTTTAACACATGGTGTATATATTTTGTGTTCTCTGGTTGCCTGAGTAGTAAAGACTTTTCTAGATATATTGTGCTTCCTGTTATCACTTTGGACCAGGAATCTTGCCAAAGTCTTTTTCTTTTTGCATTTAACAAGACTTTAGCTTCAAGAAATAAATACCCTTTAACATCGACTGAATATATTTAGGCTTGGGACAAAATTTTAAACTGTTATCTTGGCACTGGAGCAACTGGATGTTACCGTTTCGTGTTTATTCAGTTTAAAGGCTCCAATCTGCAAGACGTGTCTAAGATGGAAAAAGAAACCTGTGTAATTAAAATGTGTTTTTAAAATAACTTCAGATGGTGGTTAATGGGTTTAATGTTTTATACAGCGGTACTTTGACTTGGTAAATGAGAGGAGCTGTGGTTTTGATCACCAACCTTCAACCCAAAAAAGACAAAAGCACCAAAAGTGGGGGTTTTTTTAATGTGTAAAAACTGGACGATGGTTTCTGAAATATAAAAAAGCTACAATGTATTCCATCTTTTTGTCTCTTAAACAACAGATTTTACCCCTCGGATCATCAGTGAACAGATGTTTTATGTCATTTCAGCTTTCAGGATTATGAAACTGACCTACATGGTAGCTTGACTTTAAGACCTGCTTATAGGAAATGACCACTGACACACTGCAAAAGCATCTACAGAAATACTGTCTTTGGAAAAAGTTCTGACATGTGACCTTCACAAGTGTGAGTGTACCACACTTCTACTGCACAGTCACAACATAAGCCAACACTGTGAAACAAGGTTTTGCTACTCAGGACGATTATTTCAGTTATCAGATATCTTATCTGTGGCTAAATCACGTTCATTATTTCCAAAGGCTTCTTTATTTGTTGACATCGTTAATAGCAACCATATCATAATTTATCTGTACTATTTTAACAGGAATAAAATAGTAATTTACAATTCACAGTTTGACTTTGTCACGATCACAAAGTGTGGCGGGTGCTTTCATTTACACCTGCAGTACATGGAGTCCTCAAATATTCAGCTTCTCTTTTTGTATTTAAAAAGAAAAAGACAAGAAATAGAGAAATACTTTATATTGTAGGAATTTAGGGATTTAAAGAAGCTGGGAATGCAGGAATCCAATTTTTGCGCCGGGGGTATCTTGAGATGAATCAGGCACATCAAGCACGAGCTTTAAAATTCACAAAATCAAACAAAGATTTTGGGTGCTCTATTACCTTACAGACAGGGAGAAATCGCCAACATTTTTCTTGCTGGGCCGAGCCAAAAAGCTGCCATGAATGCCTCGAGTCTTGAGTATCTCCTCGGCCTGCAGGCCTGTGATATCTCTGTGGAACCATCTGCATAGACATAAATATAGTGTGTAAAACATAGAAATACACTCAATGCGAAGCCGCCACAAAAGACTTTACGAGATTAATGTCGTATGCATATTAACACGCAAGTAACTGTGCACAGGATCGCCGCGAGTATAAGGTAAACTGATTAAAAAACACACAAAAAAAAACGCAAAATAGCTGCACATCCTCACAGAGACTTTGAGGCTGATCTCACCGGTCTACAAAAAGAAAAAGAAAAACTTAGTTCAGCCTTTCGAACACCAATTTCAGCACATCTCTGATCTAATTGCTGCAAACTTCTGTTACTAATTTTAGATATTTTTAGATTATGCCAATTTTACAGTTAATATGTTATGGTTCACAGTCAAAACGGCAGTTTTTGCTGCGCATGCATATTAATCACGTTTACAGACTTTAATCTTGATCAGAAAATGCAAAATTACTTTTTCCGCTCATTCTCCTTATCATTTACTATTAAACAGGACATAATGACATCTGTTTAAACGTTTCAATAAAGGCATTTCAGAATGGAATAAAACAGCAGCAGAAATATTGATACTATGCAGCACATCTGTACAAATATAACCCACAAATCCACAAACTCTCCGGACCAGAACGGTGTTTGTCATTTGTTCGCTTTAAAGGTGTGACACACGTTGGCTAACACTCTGTGGCTAACCACAAAAAAAATTCAACAGACCTAACGTTGCTTTTTAAAGATTTTATGCACATTAGATTAAAAATGCTTTTTTTTAAAAAACAGCAAGAACATTTTGAATGTCGCTGCATCAGGAAAAGTCACCTCACCAGCTCACTGCAAGAGCATGGCACAAAAACGGGCCCCAGAAATGTTGGAGAATCCTAACTTTGGGTTTTTCTCGACAAATACGGTGAACTAGAATTAGTCAAGTTTGAATACATCACTGTTCAAAAGGGTAGGGTGTAGTCAAGGTTCATGAAACTACGCTCACAGATAAAAAATTTAAAAAAAACCTGTTTTAAATTATTACATTTTCCATTTTAATCAAGGAAATCTTTAACTTTGGGATGCCAAAAGTGATCTTTATATGGGAATGGTTTGAAAAGGAGAACATCTGTAATACTGTTACCAATACACACTAGTGGCAGCTCATGCAAAGGGAACGTGATACAGAACCACTAAAGAAGACAAGTGTTGAGGCTAACAGGTGTTTTACTCAAAGCTCTGAACTTAAACATCATCTATGACACATTTTTTTTAGAACAAACAGACAAGACAAGGCAACCACATGATAGGGGAAGAGAGCAGGACGAGTCGGCAGCTGGAGAACGACACAGGAGGAAGAATGGAAAGAGAGAAGTTGTCTTTACGGCTTGCACAAAACACAAAGAACACGACCAGAGCTGGCTAACAGAGTACTACAGTGTCCAGCGGGGGAGTGACTCACCGAACCATGTTGTCTCTTCAACGTTTCTGGGACCAAAGAGAAGAAGAAGAGCGATTGGTGAGCAGGAGCCGCTTGTACCTGTGTCACATGTGTAAACTCAGAAGTATACGTTTCTTCTTTTTTTTCAAATCACTAATCTAAGACAAAAACCAGCCTTCCTCACTTCACGGTCGCTTAAACTGAAATTAAGTCTGGTTCATTCGTGTGCGTTTACTCTTTAACTTACTTACTCGACTTCAGACACCGACATTTCCCATCTAATGTTAACCTCTGCATAAGGCCACATTCACAAAACAACCATCAGCCCATGCCATTCTCCTCCATCTACTCTTCCCTCCACCCTCTTCCTACATCCTACTCCCCTCAGTCTCAGTAGGAAAACAGGTAAACACTTACTCTCCTCGGCTTCCTCGGCAAACAAGTGACACCCAACAAGACGTACAGACTGTATACGTCTGCCTCTCCTCCTCTCTGTCGATCTCTCTCGCGCTCCTCTTCCTTCCTTTTTACGTCTCCTTTCACAAAATAGTGAAAGCAAGACAGGAACCAAAATAGCTGACAGGCCGGAATTCCTCCACCAGATAGAGACTTTTTTAGACGACAACCACAACAGCAACCAAAAAAAAAAACTTGTTACATTTGACAACGGTGTCGTTTTAAGCTATGAACATGTGCCCTCTGGCGCTCCATCGCTTAGTTTTCTGTGCAGACCTCGACAAAAACGGCAGCAGGCGAGATTCAAACGGTTCCATTCGGCAGCGAATCACAAGCCAGAGCGACACACCAGTAATTCCAGCTCAGTTACAGGAATAAAACATCCACCAAATAGGCAGTTTGAGCTTCTCGTGCCAGCGTGAACAAGCCCGCACTTTGTCTCTCACTAAGCATTTGCAAAGCTTTTCCCCTCTGCCTGCCCACCTGTCTGCAACCACTGTTGACTGTTTGTACTTTACTTCCAGGTGTGTATATAACACACAAAGGTCAGAGTCACAGATCGCTTCCTCATTCACAGTTCAACCTTCCCCCCTCGGTGTGCAGAAATGTTTATATATAACTGTGTGTGTGTGTGCGCACATGTGCTGCTTTCAGCTGCAAGCGTGAGCGCCTTTCATTATCAGACTACAGAGGCAGAAGCACCAAACCCGAAGCTGAAAACTGGCATTAGGCAAATAATTTAATGCCACATGTTTATCTTTGCTCCATAATTTTCAAGGAGAGGCCAGGTTTCTTGCAATGCAACACAGACACACATAAGAAATGTCTGGCTACTCTGCAAACACATGAAAAAAAAATGTTAAAGAACCACAGATAATCTGAATCTAACTTGCATGTCATATTTACCTATAACAGGCTTGAGAAGGCAAATTTGAATTCATGTAAAATATTTAATTCCTTTTCCCAACAATATATACCCATGGGCCATGCTGAAGTGTGAAATCAATTCTAACGGTCTTAATTTAAGATCGTTACAGATAAATTTGCAAAGCTGACAGTGAAGCTGTGCTTAAACTCTGGGTGAAAAAAAAAAAAAGTTAAGACAAAGTGGAAGAAACTGCAACATATAGTTCACCTCACCCCCCCTATAGACACATACACACACACTCTCTCTCTCTTACACACACACACACACACACACACAGAGCCCTGCAGGTGCTGCTGGTCGTGGTTAACACAAGCTATTGCAGTTTGCATTATTCTGCGCTGAGGTTCTCGTGTTTAACAGTTGAAGCTGGCTTCCCCATCTAACATCACAAAGCTTCAGTTCTCAGGCTGGGGGACACAGGCAGAAATGTGCACACACACTTTGTCTTTGTACCGCCTCAGAGTGACAACAAGGATGTTTCCCAGATTTGGTCAGTCTGCTGAGTGTTGCAATGCATCGGTATGTTGCAACGCATCAAACTGTTTCTGTTTAGAGGAATTTACAGTACACGCACTTCTGCTCTGCTCATTAAAGGCCTGAAGAGCGAAGATAATATTAGTGATTGGTGACAGAAATTGTTATTTTAGCCTCACAATCACAACTTCTTTGTTTCTAAATGTGAAGAGTTGTTCCTCTTTGTTTTTGTATGTTTCAAACTAAATGCCACCGCTTTGATTGGGGAACAGTCAGGCAGCATTTAGGCTGCATTTCCTACCAATTATTGCTTTGAGCTTTTGCCTTTAGTGCTGCTTTAATTCTTAGTGGCATAGACTCAACAAGGTTCTGGAAAAATTCCTCAGAGATTTTGGTCCATATTGATCTGACAGCATCACACAGTTGCTGCAGCTTTGTCAGCTGCTCACCCATGATGTGAACCTCTCATTCCAACACATCCCAAAGGTGCTCTATTGGATTGAGACATGGTGACTGTGGAGGCCATTTGAGTACAGAAAACTCATTGCCATGCTCAAGAAACCAGTTGTGAGCTTTGTGACATGGCACATTATCCTGCTGGAAGCCAACATCAGAAGACGGGCACACTGGTCATAAAGGTCAGCAACAACACTCAGGTAAGCTATGCTGTTCATGCTCACTTGGTATTAACCCATATGGAAAAGAAATAGTAAAAACATATATGATTTACTCATGAAAGTGGCCACTTTCTCATTACTTTCATTTTTTTTTTTTAGTAAATATATAAAACATACAACTTTCATTATATAATTTTTCAAGGGATCTTATATGTGTTTTCACTCCTGTATGCTTTTCATACAAGTTTCATACAAGACAGATAAAAACTTTATAAGATTTATATATATCTTTTCCATATGGGAAGGGTCCAAAGTGTGCCAAGAATCATCCCTCACATCTTTACACCACAACAGCCACTTTAAATGTTGATACAAAGCACGATGGATCCATGCTATTGTGCTGTTTACACCAAATTTTGCAGCAGACTCATCGCATGAGGCGACATTTTTCTAATATTTCATTGTCTGGTTTTTGTGACCCCATGTAAATCATAGCCTCAGTGTCCTGTTCTTAGTTGACAGGAGTGGGAACTGGGTGTGGCCTTCTGCTGCTGTAGCCTATCTGCTTCAGCATGTTGTGCATTCAGAGATGCTGTTCTGTGGCTGTAATGAGTGGTTATTTGAGCTACTGTTTCTTTTCTGTGAGCTCAAAGCAGTCTGTCCATTCTCTTCTGAACTCTGACATTAACAAGGCTCCACAGAGACGGTTGTGTGGGAAAATCGCAGTTTCTAAAACACTCAGACCAGCCCTCCTGATACCAATAACCAAACCATGTTCAAAGTCAATTAAATCATCTTTCTTCCTCGTTCTGACGCTCAGTTTGAACTTTAGCAGGTCATCTTCACCACATCTACATATATACCTAATAAACTAAGCCGCTGCATTAAGAATTAATTAGACAGGTTAAGAAAGTGTCTGGTGAGTGTATACGTAGACCTTTTAATTTCCATATGCGTGTTACCTGATTTACTAAAAAAAAAAGTACTTAAAAAAAAGGAAAAGAAAATAGGCAAATCCAATTTGGACATCTTCGGATATTTTCCAAGATTTATGAACCAATGTTTATTTTCCATAGGTATTTATTACCCTTTATCTAACCAGGAAGTGATACTCTTGAAATAAAGAATCTCTTTTGTGAGAGTGTTATGCATCCATACAGGCAGGTTAAGGCAGGTTTTTCAATGTAAAGTAGAGAAAACCTGCACGACTATGGTAGAAAATGCAAACTCCATACAGAAATAATGAAAGCACAAGTGACAGGTAATGGACTAAAGTGAGCAAATGCTTGAATACATTTGATCTGCATTCAGAACTACACTGAATTATGACCCACATTCTCTTCAGCCAAGTCCAGAAGCCTGAGTTCAGTTATAAAGCTACCACACAACATTTAAATCTTGCAACTACAATTCAAGACCCGTTAAATACTCAAGATATTTCTCATATACTCTAACCTTTGCAGATCTGCTTTCAGGTACAATGCACCACAAAGACTGAAGGAAATCCAAACTGTCCTAAAACTACAGACTTTCACTCTCCTCGGGGATCCTGGAGCTTTATTACCTGTTTTTTTTTTTTTGTTCCTCCTGCTCATAATTTCCTGCTGTCATATCTGCGTGTTTACAGTCAAAGAGTCAAACCTTAAATACTGATCTGTATGCGGTACACATCAGCTTTTAGATGTCCCCCATTACTGATGGAAATCTCAGTAATAAGAAGGCTAACCTGCCACTTTTCATATCCTCCCTGGTGAATTTGATGTCGGTCCACCGAGTTAATGTGATCCGTGAATTAAGGTTTGACTCTCATCATCCAATGGAGCATAAACTGAGTGCCATCAGGACGCTACAACACAGAGCGAACACCATCCCCACAGACGTAGCGGCCAGGGAAGCAGAAGAACATCACATCAAGGAGGCCCTGAGTAAATGTGGTTATCCCATCTGGACATTTGTCAAAGCTGGGAAGGCGCCTAAAGAAAGCTCCAGCCGATTCAGGAGAGAAGGACAACCGCCGCCTAAGCAAAAACCTGCAGTGATCCCGTATGTGTCAGGAGTATCGGATCAATTGAGACTCTGTCTCTGTGGCTTTTAAACCTCAAAACACGCTGCGCCAAAAACTGGTCCACCCCAAGGATCAAACAGAGTAACATAGTGTACGCTGTTAAGTGCCAGGAGGATTGCAGGATTTATACATCGGGGAAACCAAACAACCTCAGTGGTCTAATCAGCGGTTGTTGATCAATGGTCACGAGAATTTGCATAATTACGATGAAGGAACTGACCACCCAGCCCATTGTTCCTTCACTGGGCTGGTTTCAGTCATTATGCAAATGAACTGTTTATAAAATGCAGTCAGCTGAGACTGAAGAAGTCACTTGGATGAGTGACAAAACGTTTCTCCCACTGAAAAACGCTACGTGAGATGAACAGAATCAACTTATGGAGTGCCACTGTGATATTTTTAATCATAAATATGCCACCTGCCATTAATTTGTCGACTTCTCCGACAGCTTTTTGTAGTTTTTATAGGACCATGCCGCTTTGCACTGCTTCCAAGCACTTTGCTTTCTATTGTGTGCCATTGTGTGTGTGTGTGTGTGTGTGTGTGTATATATATATATATATATATTCTGTTTGCCATTTATTCCTAATTTTTTTTTTACTATTTGTTTTTTGCACCCGCGAGTTGGCGTGGAGCACCTATAATTTCGTTGTACATGTACAATAATAGTAAAGAGCTAATCTATCTATCGACCAATGTGGCAATTTTTTTAACATTGTAATCTCTGACTTTACTGTAACTTTTCACTTATAATTATCACATTTTACTATTCTGCTGTGAACTAGCAAGTCTGTTTACGCAAATACTGTTTACGCAATTTATGTACTGTTTCCGCAAATACTCATAAAAATGATGAAAAGCTATAATTAATTACATTAGGACAGCTCAGAATATCTGTCATGGATTAGGGGACCCGTATAGCTATAATAACCACAAATAAAGCCATTAAAAAAGCATTCTTGTATAAAAAATTTTTTTTTTTTTTAAAGTCAGTAATTTTATCTGTTAACTCTGCTTGGTCGTTTGAGGGTTAAACATATCCTCCAAAGTCTTCAAAGAGACAAAAGAACAGACAAAGCATAAAAAGTAAAGTAGCAGCAGTAGAAACAGGCAACAACGAAGCTCAATGACAAAAAAGAGTATTGCAAAGCAGCAGCAGAAAAAGAAATATTTGTCACATATGCACAAGAAACTTACCCACAAGACATTATGTGGACTCTCCTCTTTGCACTAAGCCTAGATTAGTCTGTACGAGGAAGTGATGGTGGGGTAAATCCCGATGTCAATATTCCTCCGTCTCGGATCAGAGTAAAACTCACAGAAAGCATCAGGTTACTTTAACATTCTGCTCATGAATTTTGAGCGCAAGTTAAATCCCCTTTTCCTTACACCCAGTCAGGCTCAAGTTTAGCCTTCCTCTCTGGCTCACTCTCTTTCATGATAAGATATCAGGCTTCATTACCGGCCCAGTAACCCTCCCGCCCTGTAATTTACTCCAATTTTCTTAATTAGGATTCTATCTGTGGGAGAAAATGTGCCTGTTCCTGTCCCGCTTCTTCTTTGCTCTTCCTCTAACAAACTCTTCCATATACAAATTCTCTCAGGTTTTTCCACCTCGCTGCATTTGCTTCCATGTAAATTCCAATTTGTCTTTCCAGGTTTGCATGCAAATTATGGCATGCTTTGTGTGCGAGAACAGTATCAGGCTGTTCTGAACGTGTACTTTTTTTGTGCATGCAAGCGTGAGAAATTAAAGGAAAACCTGCCTTAATGGAAGTTTTTAACGCCCCTTTACAAAAAAAAACAAAAAATAGGAAAATAATAATCTATGATCATCTGAGCCACTTTGTGTCAGTGCAGCTGAACATTTATGGCCAACTTCCTTTAAAAGGACGGTCCCTTTAGTTTCTGTCTTATAACTAGTTTTACTAAAGACACAAACCTCGTCGTGACCTTAGAGGAAAAAGCCAGGAGGGTATCTCCTAGTCTCATTCGCCAATATGTGCATAAACATTCTTACTTAGCGGACAAAATAAGTGCATACACGCAACTTGCACGTTGGCAAACAGGACACGCCCCCTTTCCCCCCTAGAAAGAACACATGGCTGAAGAAAGTAATTTAAGGTCATTTTCAGTGTTACCTGTCTCTTTAAATGGGAAATAAATTAACTGTTACTTTATTTATTTCACCGAGGTTTAAGTAAATCACTCGTTTTATCCCTTGCCGTGAGTTAAAGACCTTTGTTTGTGTCTAGCTGACGGTTTAATTGAAATATCTATGTTTACATTTTCTATGACAGCCTCATTCATCATCCATGCAGATGCGTCTTCTGAGGCACTGCTCAAAAAATTAAGGAAGCACTCGATCATCCCAGTACAACACGGAGTCAGTTAAACTACAGGGAAATCAATCTGTCCTGTTAGGAAGCGTAAACAATGCGAATAGGATACAGAGGTGCAGAGGCAACAATGTGTCAAAAAAATGAACCTATGAATAACGTCTAGTGTCTAAATAAATTTTAACAGTAAACCATGCAGAGTCTGGCGTTGTCACTCTCTGATAGAACTTGCCATCCCTTTAGTATCACCGCTGGTATGGTTAGAAACAGAAGCAGAAGAATGCAGTGCTCAAGAAAAGAAAAAGGAGAACCAAACCTATATAATCAGTTTAAAAATAAAACGTGGTAACAACAAGAAACTGTTGAGTTTTTTTTTTTATTGTAGTCCATAAAAACAAACAGCAATGATAAAAACAACAGGGTGGTAACCATAATAATAATATTCAATAATGGAAAACAACATAACAATAGACAGTAAGAAATTAAATTAACTTAAGATTGCCATCAACCTCAACACCATCCCATGTACCTAAAAAGCTGGGGAGCTATTGCGAGTTTGTATTACAGGAGACTTCCCATGAAGCAAATCTGTGGTGCAGTTAGGAATGTCAAGGTGCTGTTTGGGTTTGTGAGCACAAAGAGTTGATCCCCGACTGGGTCACCAGTCGGACCAGGCAAGAGTTTGAGAAGGACGGAAGAAGAGGTAACAGATCTGACTGACTGATACAAAAATGACAGGAACACCCTCTCAGTGTCGAGGCATTCTGCAGTAGAGATGCACGCCACTATGCCCTGTTTAACACACACATACATACAAGAAAACACACACACCTTCACTCTTCACACACATACAGATGAGGACAGAGTTAAATGACTTCTAAAAAAACATACAAACAAAAATTTCACAATTTCCTAAAGGTGAAAACAAGCACAATAAAATCCCTTGAAGTCTGGAATAATCCAAAAGTTACCACAAAGCACCAGTATACTCCAAACATGCTGCTTTCCCTCCGGTCTAAGCTTCTTCTGCTTCATTATACATATAGTTACACACACATGTTAGATCCTGCTGGAAGGACAGGTCAGTTCAGTGTTCAGGACAGAGGGGTTCAATCTGATTCCCAGTGGAGAAGAAAGACGTCTGTATCTAGTCTGCCGCAAAGAAAGAGAACCGATTCTTACATTTGCTCCCGCCCTACATCTACAGTCCCAGTCTTTTCAAAATAAAGTCCAGCAGCACAGCTGATGCTCTTCTGAGTCCGGAGATGGGTTGTGGGTGCAGAGGAAGAAGTACTAACCTGACTGTGCTGTACATGGTGGCTGAGGGGGAGGAATTCTGCTACATGGCGGTGAGGTGTGTGCGACTGGCCTCGTTAGGGGAGTGTGAAATGTGCGAGGGGATTGGTCAGCGCGGCACCTGCATCTGCTGTGCGGTCTGTGATTGGTTCTGAGCGGTGACCTCGGGGCCCCGGCTGGCCAATCGGCTGAGGATATTCCTCTCAGACATTTGTAGCCGCACGGCCACGGGGGGTATCCTGGCAATGGTAGCTGGGAGACGGGTGACGTCGGCCTTCATGTCGCTCAGCAGTTCCTCGAGCTGTTTGAGAACTAGAAATGCAGCACAGAAATCGGCATAACAGGGGTGAGCAGCCAAATTTTGGTTTTTGGTTAAAATTAACAGTGTGGCATCCCAAAAAACAGCAGAGGACAGAAAACAGTAAGGATGGGTTTGTAAAACTTTAACAGGAATCTTCTTGTTAAAAGGGAGTTTTCCTTTCCCACTCTCACCAAAGTGCTTGATCATAGGGGGCCGTATGATTGTTGGGTTTTTCTCCGTATGTATTATTGTAGGGTCTACCTTACAATATAAAGCGCCTTGAGGCGACTACTGTTGTGAATTGGCGCTGTGTAAATAAAATGGAATTGAACTGAATTAAATATGGAGCACAAGAGTTACACAGTATCTCTCCTTCAGTACCATTTGTAACATTTCACCAACACTCATAAAATAATGACAAATATAAACCTTACACATTTCCCAGATTGAGCTCTGTGTGAAATCAAGCTTGGAGGCAAAAGCGTCTCATCTCGTTCCAGGCCCATTAAAGATGCATTGAATCCATAGTTGTGAGTTTAAAAGGCTCTTTCTCCTGAATTTGAGACAGTTTACCTCTAGACACCTTTAAACAGTGTTAATGTACAGTGCTAATTTTTGTTTATGGCGGAAATGTCTGTTTATGTAAAGTGAAACAGAATACTGGTGATGAGTTAAAATATGATGGAACATAATGGAGTTTTTGGACAAATATTTACTAAAGATTGAAATGCATTACCTACAACAGCCCTTTTCTCATTCAGAAAACGTACTGTGGTAACTGAAGCAACTGAAGCAGAACTTTTAAAGCATTGAAGAATATCCAATATGTCTGCCTTCAAAAATTTCCAATGCTCACTCCTTTGTTTTTAAACAGCGTGTGTAGCTGAAGTTGTCTACTGTCAAACAACTCAAAACACCATGACCCTGACATGTAAAGGCAATTATTCTAATCGTTGTACTGCAGTTTTTCAAAATAACATAGTCAGAGAATTGAAAAATATAGAGAAAGCACCAAAAGCAAAACACAAGAAAAAAAACATTACTTTCACCATTTCATCACCACTGGATTGTGAAAAAAAATAAATTCTTCATCATTCATTCACTATTCGAATGACCTTTAAACATTACTGTTTTCACTAAACTCACATGCTTTATCAGCTCCACAAGGTCTTTTTTTTAATAAATATAAAATATGTCACATTATTGTTTCATGCCATTTAATAAAAGTAGTCTTAGTGTTAAACAGCCCCTGGCCCAACGCCGGCACAGTGGGAGAAAACTACTGCTGCTATAACTGAGACACTTTTCATTAGAAGGATAATTACTGTGAGTTCACTGTTGTCTAGGCAGCTGCAATTACGTATATCATTATGTGCATATACTGTCATTTTGGTGAAGAAGCACCTGCAAGCAGCTGACTCTGCAGTTACTTGGTAAAAGGAAACCATGTGCAGAATAATGTCCCTTGACAGTCCCACTGTTTTAATCACGAGACTTCTCAGTGTTGCAGATATAGATTTTAAGTCAGTGAGAACTTTCGCTTTACTTTTCTGATTTGTAACGTGTCTCACCTTTATGCAGCACTGCATTGGCAGGCTTGTTTCCAGACATTGACTCTTTGCTGAGATGCTGGTGGGACTCGGCGAGACACTCCACCTCACTGAAACGTGTGTTTAGGGCCATGGAGGGGTGAGCCGGGTCCTCTGTCATGTTCAGGTAGGCCGCCCTGCGCAGCTGCTCTTCGATCACGAGCGCCTGCTCGAGTAACTGTACAGGAAACGCAGGTGGACCAGACGTGCTCAGTGAGATATGACACGCAGACACACATTCACACAGAGAACTCAAAGGATAACCGTGTACTCGTTTCACCTTGAACCTGCGGGCCAGAAACTTGTTCTTTATCTCTAGGAAGTTGCCTCTGCTCATCTCCCCTTTGAAGGGCTCATTGAGGATGGCAAACCTCACGTCGTTCTGCACATCCTGCCACCGAGCGTAGCCGTGTCTGAGAGACGCCAAAGTCAAGAATAACAACACGGGTGTGTCTGGATGGTCAATGCCATTTAGAACAGGGTAACAATTTGGGTGGAAAGACTTTAAACATGCATCACTGTCCTTCATTCAATTAATAGCAGAGCTATTTCCAGAAGATGAACGCCTCAAATCACACACTGGTTTCTGGACATCACCATGTAAGCTTTTTTTTTTTTTTTTTTTTTTTTTAGACATAAGTGACTATAGTTGGACAATCCAGTGAAAGAAATCTATGCTGACTGTATGATCAAATAGAATAGTAGCACAGGTAAGTCATTTTATTTGTCAGATAATTTAACTAAAATGCTCCAAAAGGCATTAACAGCACAAACATGGAGAAGTCCAGTTCAGTTAAAGTTAGCTATCAGCTACAGAGTCTACACCGGCACACCTGTCATTTTAAGCAGCTAAGCTCCTTGTTACGGCCCTAGCAGGGCCTCCTCCTGAAGGTGCCTGTGTGGGCGTGTCCCACCACCTCTTCTGCCTGAGGTGCCACCTTTCCCTGTTACACAGCTGACTCACATCAGTAATTAAAAGTATTTAAGCCCAAAGAAAGGTGAGCTCTGGGCCAGAGTGACATTAGTGTGGTTACAGCTTGTGCGCTGCGTGTTTGTTGGGTTTTCAGCTAGTGAGCTGCACTCTTTTTGACTTACTTTGTACTTTATTGGCTAACGTTTGAGTTTTGTTTGTTTCTTTAAATGGTGATAGCGGCTTGTCCGTCTCTTTTAGTTGAGCTATTTTAATAAAACTATTTAATTTAACCCTTCTGCCTCCTTGACTCCTTTTTCTGACCCGGACACTTTTTGTTACTTCCCCCTCACCGCCTAGACCCCTCAGGGGAACGTAACACTCCTACATTTAAACCAAAAGAAAGCATTGTGTGTTTCTGTAGCAGGCTGCAACTATGTAGCTCTAAAGACACTGACCAATTTTTGGCACTTGTGTATTGATTTTTCAGCTCTAGAGGCTGCTACTGGTCGAAACCACTCAAACCACTTCATAGAATTGATATCGAGATAAATCCAGGCACATCTTAATGGATCAATATTAGCTAAATCCTCTTTTTATTCAATTCTGTGGTCAGCCTGAAACGGCCTGCTCCTTAATGACAGCTGTGCTCTAATGTGATCAGTTCACTTAATATGAGTGTGAAATTTACAGTCTGTAAATGTGAAATGATATTTGGTCACCCTGGTGTCACGAAACCTGTTTATAAACCTGCAACAACTTTATGCACCTATGAAGACTGAAGAACAGTGTGTTAAAGATATTGTCCGTCTGAAAGGATACTGTATGATGCCAGCAAGCAGCCAGTAGTCATGGCGGCGGTGCCAAATCTCAAAGGTCTTCTTGGTGACGGTAGCTGCTCTCTCCTCATTCTGCCACAGAGAGTGAAGCTCTGGAAAGCAAGACAGGAAGGTCAAAACAGGCAGAAACGAAACAGAAGAAAAGAGAAGAGAAAGAAGTGTGAACGGCTGCATGTGTGTCCACCTGTGAATCCTCCGTCAGCGATGTTGAACATGAACCTCTGCTTGGTGGCTTTCTTCTTCTCTTCACTGACATTAACCACAGGTGCAGCTGTTCCTCCGTCTTTGGCGTTCTCTCCATTCTGCAGTTTGCCAGACTCGTCTGGTTTCACACTGTCCTTCTCCTCTTTTTGTTCTAAAAAAGAAAAAAATTCAAATTAAACATTTTAAAGCTGTGTGAACAAAATCCAGGTGTAATAAAGGGCCCAGAATTCATCAGCTGAGGAGTTGAAATCTTGTAAAATATACATTTTAATGCGCAGCTCAATCTTAAAAGGTCAAAAATAGCAGAGAAGGTTTGTTCCAGTGCTGTCATCTGTGCTTCAAATGTAAGACAGAGTGTAGGTGTTTGACTCAGAGCTAACCTTTTTTCTCCTCTGCAGCTTCCATTTTCTCATCTTTGCCTTCGTCAGCTAAAAGAAGAGAAATAAAGTTAAAGACTGAGAAGGTGAGAAAGAAACCAGAGAATACTGTACGTGGTTTAAGACAAGATAAGATGATATAAGATGGGGAAATTCACATTATTACAGCTGCAAAATCAAGAGAGCAGGAAAAGTTAGATTCAGCATTACCTTTAACAATAGCACTATACAACAATATATGTGTGTATATGGTTGTACCCACATATACATATATATTTTTTCAGCAGCAAAATGGGATCTTGCGTGGTGTAGTCGTTGAACGTTGATATCAGGACAGAGAGTAAAGAAAGCATTGTGCAGTTTCATTGTAACTATTGCAGATTACGATATAATAGAACCCAGCGTGTGGATATATGCATACACATGTGTATTTTTAAATGTGGTCTGCTGCTGTTGTTCACTGTCGAAGGAACAACCTCCTAAATCTCCCCTTCCTACTTTGTAGGTGTGGCCAGCCTGTCACTGACGGAGCTGCTCAGTGCTTTCAGGGTGGTCTGCATGGGGTGGGAGGTGATCTCTAACAGGGACGACAGCTTAGCCACCATTCTCCTGTGGCTCACTACCTCCACTGCTTTAAGAGGACATCACAGAACAGAGCTGGGGGTCTCAATCTGCTTGTTCAGTTTCTTTTTGTTACCAGCAGAGATACTGCTGCCCCAGCCCAATGCCATCACAGTGTCATAAAAGGTCTTAAGGAGCTCCCCCTGCACTTCCAAAGACCTACGTATCTGCAGCAGACACATCCTGCTCTTTCCTTTAAATGGCATTCATGCTGTTAGTCCATTCCCATTATTGATCACATGAACATCACCATCCATGTTTTCTATCAAGAGACGGTCACATGGAGAAGTAAGGTGGGATTTTTCCCTTTGCCCCATAAAAGTGCACATTCTGCTCGGCTTATTTTTTATTGAAGTTGTTCATTAAGGCAATTGTTATGTTTCAGATTCACCTGACATCTAAGTGCAGTCTGTATACACCCATGAACATGTGAACATTCTGGATGTCCAATTTTTATTTTACCTTTATTTATACAGGTAAATCTCACGAGCTCTCATTTTCAAGAGCAACCTGTTTAATAGTAAACAACAAGGTACTGAGACAAAATGTCAATTCTGCAAAACATGGATCAAATCTTTTTCATTTTGTAACGTTATTTAAGTGGAGTGAGACTATGACAATGGACCACAACTGAGACAAAGTTTAAAAGTGACCTCCAATGGTCCTGTACTGTGCCTTTAAATGTGAGTAAGCAGGACTTTCAAGAGAAAACCAAAATAAAAATGGATATTTTGCAGACTAAAAGGCCTTAAAAGCTTTTTGTACTGTTAAAAACAGATGTTACAATCATCGTGTGCCTCACCTCTAGACCTGCCCTCCACTAAATCAGTCTTGCTCTCTGAACCTTCACCCTTGATGTCGGCAGAAGCGTCCTTCTCCACAGACTTCTCCTCTTTCTCTTTGCTCAGGTCTTCAGCTTCTTTCTCTTTCCCTTCAACTCCATCTGTCTCCTTCTCTCTGTCCTCCTTCTCTGCAGCAGAGTCTGCTTCCTCTTTCTTGTCCAGAACGGGGGGTTTTTCAGAGTCATCTGGGATTTCAATAATCTAGGCAAGAGATGGACAAAATAAAAGGAGATATATCTTCAAACTGTGCAATAGCTGAAGTGAAAGCAGAAGTTGAAAGCAGAATTTACCTCTGGATCATCTGCCTTCTTAGCAGCTTTTCCATCCTCTCCCTCCTTCTTCGTGTCTTCCTTGTCCTCTGACTTAGACAAATCCTCTGAAAACAGAAAGCACATGATATTACAGATATGGGGGGAGTGCTTTAATCTGTTATGTATACAACTAATTAGGATTCCTATTTAACATTTAATCTTAACAAGTGTGTGTTTCTTGGCCTATAACTTATTCATTGTAGTCTTTCCAAATGCATCCACAAGAGGGAGCAAATCTGGAAAATCTCTGGGGGTCAAAACAAACCGGATTGAATAATTACTTCTGAGGGCAAAACACGAAAATATCTCTCACATATCAAACAGTTATTTCAGGGTTAGTTGAGTCTTAAACATAGAATTCACATTACATCTGGTTCAAAACTAAGGTGAAGTATGTGGTGATGAGGTTACAGCTCAGAGGAAATGACAATGTGTTTCATCGTCACGAGTGTCCCCTTCTTACAACATGTAGTCAGAGTGTCAGAAACCGAGTCTAATTATAATGCATGCATCGTGTACTGAGTCTAAAAAAATGTTAACATTTGTTTAAAAAGCTCAGTAGTGAGTGCAAATAGTGTGTGTGTTTACCCGGCACAGGAGTGTTGGGCTGTGTGTCTGCAGGGGTCCCTGTGGAAGGAGTCTTTGGGTCTTCTCCTGCAGCCAAAGCTGCGGCTCTTTTGTTTTCCTCCAACTCGGCCATCCAGGGCATCGACCACTGACCATTCACATGTTCAAACTCCTGCACCTGTTAAACAACATGTGACTCAATGATTAAGAGTTTGGATAATTTAGACCACATTCTCAAGCAGGGCGACACTATTTTTACCATTTCTACTGGAGCTGTTGAACCGTACCTTTTTCCGTATGAGTGACATCACACCGATGCGAGTGAGCACGTGCTGTCTTGACAGACCCTCCCGAGGGACGCCGTCAGCAAACGTCTCGGCTCCGTCGGCCCCCGGCTCACAAAGGTGACGCATGAACAGAGACACATAGGCCCTGCAAAGAAAGCATGACATACTGAATAAATTTGAGCCAGGTGTATTTTATATTAGACATGCAGAGAGACAACATGCTAATTAAGCTGAATGTAACTATCCTGCTAGTATTTAGTACTAAGAGACTTCACGTTCTAATGGCTCAGTTACCAGTTTTAACAATAATTACTTTAGACAGTTGGCCAATTTATAAAACTGTCATTAACGGAACAGCTTAAACCTTCAACTGTGTAGACAAATTTACAAATTTGAGCAGATGATTGATACTAAAATTTAGCAAACAAAAGTTTTCAACAAAGTTTTGGTTCATAACAAAAAAAAAAAGCACTTTACCTTGATATTAGACTGCACCCATAACAGTAGGAAAATGATAAAAAACACCCATCAGACTCACTTGAATTCTTTCTCTGACTTTCCTCGTAGGTCTCTGACCAGCCACTGGTTAGTAAAGGCATCTTGGGGAGGCATCCCATAACGCATCACTGCATTTAAGAAAGCCTTCCTCTGCCGTGCGTTGAATCCCAGCACCTGACAGGTAAGAGGTCAAAATGCAAAAGAAAAGCTTAATAGAAAGACAACAGAAAGATGTGACTCCTCCACCACTGTGCAGTTAATTTTTTTCCTTGCACATTCACTCTTGTCTCATGGAAGGAACCAAAAAGTCACCTCGATGTTCCCACCAACCCTGGCCAACAGTGGGGGTAGAGGCTTGTCCCGGTCGTTCCTCAGCCCTTTGCGGTTTGGTCTGCGGGCATTGGCTATGAGCAAAGAAGCACGGTTAGTTAGTCTGTCTGAAGGCCTGAAAGTCAGCGCCAACTCCACCGAAGCCATGAGGACGAAAAGTTGAACAGTAAATTTTGCATGATGCATGATCGTGTGTGCACTTATCGTCCTAAACTTTCCACTTACGGCTCATTGGCTCACTCTGATCCTGCTGAAGCTGGCCCTCTCTCCACACTTTACAATAAACGTTTCTTGAAGCGCAACGCTTTCAGAAAATTTACTACTGAAAGCAATCTGGCAGTACACATCATTTAATAAAACTCCAGTTACAGTAAGAAAAATACAACTGGTATATAAATGCACAACTTATAGCACCTTTTAATTGGAAAATAAATTTTATACAACATGTTTATTAACGGATACAAATTTAATAAATACAAGTGAACAGTTATATAAACAATTAATATAAACACAAACAATTTAATCTGCAAAGCGGGCGGCTCAAAGGACTGGGAAACCATTGATCTTAATTTTCTTTCCCCGTTTCCTTCTCTTATGCTTTTTCCTTTCCTTTTTCTTTCTGCCTTGCTTTGCCTCTCTACGCTCAATGCAGATGATGCAGTCACATTTCCTTTTTTGGCAGTTGTTGTTGAGGTTGTCGAGGAGGATATCATAGCTCTCGTCTGAATCTGAATAAACATCTGCGGGGGTGTTGGAAGGATGTTAGTGAATTATGTATCTCAGATGTGGAAAGACTTCTGTTAATAATCTGAACAGGAACTTCCGCCTCCATGTCAGCTTGTTATGATCAATAACTTCACTCAACTCCATCTTTATGACTAATGCCAAACTCCTCAGAGCACAGACGTCCCAGTGTGAAAGATCTCCAACGGTTGTACCCAACTTACCTTCAGTCCGTTCATCAAAGTCCTCATCGCCCTCCTCTGAGGCCACCGAGTAATCGGACTGGTTATCAGACTGATCCTCCTGCCAGTCTAAAGAGACCACAGAGAAATGATGAGATGAGCGAGGAGAAAATACCAAAAAGGACAAAACTCTTCCCCACCAGGTCTGAATCTAACTGATCAACAACGAGATAAAAGTACACATACGAGTACACAATAAAAGTAACTCCTTGCAGAGGTTTAATCACAGGTTAGTAAGAGTTCAACCAGTAGGGGGAGTTACCGTGTTAAAACTGCATTTGAACTACTAGATTACTGCCACTGATTAGCTTTGACTGCTGCAATAAACAAAAAGAAAAGATCCTTCACTGATATTGTTAATGTTTACACAGCTATATGCAAGTGAAAAGCCTACTGTGGCTCTAACAGCTTTGGTTTTTGGTTTATTTGGGGGCTGAGACAGGAAAAAAAAAACAGATCATTAAAACAAAACTAGTTCAACTGCTTCTGTGTTTTGCAGTTTGAGGTTTGTTTCTTCAGAATTGTCACTCTCCCAAAATAAGGTCTTAAAATGTGAAGCAGAAGGGTTAGGGAGAGGACTGTAGCTTTGGTGATTTTATCAACAAATCCTAATACACGTTCATGTTATTGCTTTTCCTGGACCTCCAAAATCTACATAAATAGTATGGACTTTTTTTTATATATATAATTAATATTAAAACTTAACATATTTGAACAAAACCTTGTTGAAAGCTGCACTTATTACAATTGCCATGGCTTGTTGTTTCCAGCTAATAATGTCCCTGTCTGTCATACATGATCTCTGACAATGGAGTTCACTGAATGGAATAATGTGTGAGAGCAAATAAGCACTGAATGAATGGAATACAGGCAACTGATAATTGATTTCCTCCTTTTATTAATGTTTGCATGTTTTTCTGCAAGTTTCAAGATGTAAAACTATAACATCAAGATTTTGCAGACCTGAGTCATGTGCATGATCTCCCCTTCCCCCTCTATGTCTACACTGGGTTTACACTCAGAAAAAAAGAAAAGAGGTCAGTTCAAAACCAGTGGAGGCCTGTTTTTCCCCACACAGGAAATTAATGATAAAGGTTGCAGAAAAAAGTTGACCCTATGAGCAGAATCTCCCTTCGATAGACTGCACTCCATCTCTCTTCTTATGAGAGCTGGGACAGGCTCCAGTCCAACTCCCAGGACCCTGCGGTTAAATTGGTCGGATGGATGAGGAGAATAAAAAGCAAACAGTCCGTGACAGATGCATTTTCTCATGTCTGTGCAATCAGACATCATACAGACTACACTCAGGAGCTGGCAGGTTAATCTCCACTTAATGGGCGATCACACACAGCTCAGCTGAGTGACGTCTAAAAAATGTTTATCAGCACATGAGTGAAAATGGCTGTTGTGTTGTTTGCTGTGCCCTATCACACGCTCTGCCTGTGCATCCAGCCCAATCTGCTGCTGCCCCCTACTGTTTTAATGCTAAGCCAACGGCTGTACTGCAATAATATTCCCTTTGTGCCATTTTCTAGTCCGAGCAAATTACATCTAGAAAAGGGGCCTTAACTACCTACAATGTGAGTCCGTCTATCCGCCTATTTTGTGTGAACGTATCTCCTAAAGGAAGGCGACACATTTCTGGCTTAGTGAGAGGCCTTATCCTTCTGAAAAAATCGATTTTAAACTGGTCTAAACATTTAAAAATAACATCAACTACCACATTTCTACACCCGAGCACAAACTAAAACAAAACTTCATGCCATAATCTCACTGTCGCTGCTACTATATTACCACCACATCAACACCACACAAACACAAATCCACCACTGGTACTGCACTCCACACACGCACAAGAAGAGGTTGCATTATATATTGTTCTGTACCCTGTCTTATACCTCGGTCCTCCTGGGAGCCATCATTGTAGTTGACTGGCTTTCGAGTTCTTTTGCCTTTGCCCAAATTGCGGGCGAGATCCTCCTGCTGTTGCTCGTAGTGGTGCCGAAGCAGCTTCTCCCAGTAGTCTGGATCAACACTTTCCTCCTGCTTGATCACCTCCCTTTCCACCTCCTCCTCCTTTAAAACATTTTTTTAATACAGTGCACATAAAGACTGTTTGTTCGTGCTTAGACTTTGAGTTTGACTCCTAAAGATGCTCTAAAATGTCAAAAAACTAAAGCCCGATAGGTAAAGTGATATACTCATATACGCACATTGTAGCCATGCTAATACTGTACCTCATCATCTTCATCTTTCACCACATACTGTGCCACTTTGAAGGAGCTGAGGTATTCGTTCATGCTCTGGAGCTCAGTGTCGTCTGTGGCATCCTGGTTCCTGTCAAGCAAACGGTCAATTGCCTGATCATCGTAGTGGATCACACTGCTGTCATCCTCCTTGTTGTCCCCTGAAAGTAGAATAAGTGGAAAAAGAAGGAAGGATAGGAGGAAGAGAAATTTGAATTTAATGCTCAAAACATCTCTGGCATCCCAGTGGAGAAGTCATAATTCCACCTCTTTCTCTTTGCTTTTACACACAATGCAACTAGTGATGCGCAGAACCAGTCGACTGGATAATTAACCAATAAAACTTTGCTGCTTTCACTACTCTGCACCAGGGATAGTTGTTTAAACTAGCCATTCATATTTTTTTGCATAAACCAGTCAACCCCACTCCCCACCCCCATCTCTGACAGGAAGTTTTAAACAAGTACTGTGGAAAATAACACAGATAAGAGACCTGCAAACCAGCAAAGTTCTGCACTATCTTGATCTAGAAAATGAAACAGCTGTGAGCTGAAGAGTAAACTGACATATAACCACTCAACTGGAGCAATGCATAAACCACATTCTGCAGTGTGGACGCTATGGCCTAATTTAGATTTCTGTGGTGAATCTCTGTAGATTCTATGACTTAACCTACGCAAGTGGCCAATATTGATGCTGGTATATATGCTTGTGTGTGGGGCATTATGTGACAGTTACCTGTGGTCATGTCTCGGCTTCTTATATGCGGTGCCAGCCGGCAGAACTAAATAAAATGCTGTGACTTTTTCCCCTCCTCAGTCCTTGCTCTGTGTTGTGTCTGGTTTTTTTTCAAGGGCAAACATATTTAACTTTTTCCACTTCTTTGCACATTCCCATTACGTCTAATCGGATAGTTTCAGCAATCCTCCAGGAATTTGCTGACATTTGTTAGTCCTTTTATCGATCCTATGATTATTATTCCTATTGAGGGGCTCATTGTTATTCTCTCACTGATCAATTTCAAAGCTGCAGTGAAAACATAGCTGTAGATGCACAGGAGTACTGAACAGGTACATCACATCAGGTGACTCTGTAGGCTTTCAGATGGCTTTGCAGATACAACATAACTATAGGATAGATTAACCAGACATACAGAGAAAGAGGCTCCCAGTGCTAAAATTAATATCAGCCCCACTCACCAAACTAAGCGGACATTGTGTGTGTGTGTGTGTGTGTGTGTGTGTGTGTGTGTGTGTGTGTGTGTGTGTGTGTGTGTGTGTGTGTGTGTGCCATCTGTCAGAGGCTAACTAAGCGGACATTGTGTGTGTGTGTGTGTGTGTGTGTGTGTGTGTGTGTGTGTGTGTGTGTGTGTGTGTGTGTGTGTGTGTGTGTGTGCCAGCCATCTGTCAGAGGCTCAACACTGACTCACCATCTCCAACTTCATCTTTAAACAGTTCTTCAGTTCCAAACTTGAGGATGTCATCAAGCTCCTGCTTGGACATGGAGCCCATCTTAGATCCGAGGCCGGGTCGCACCACCAGGTGGGTGAGCATCATCTTCTTCTTTGCCACCTGGTGGAAGCAAGAAGGTGGAGGTCAAGCTATTAGTCAATATGTGATCATTGCAATTCAATACATTTGCTAAAGTGGTGTTAATTTTCACAGACCTGTGTGATCCTCTCCTCCACAGACGCTTTGGTAACAAAGCGATAAATCATCACTTTCCTGTTCTGGCCAATACGATGAGCTCTGCTGAAGGCCTGTGAAGCACACATGAAACACAGCATTATCACCCCTCAAAATAAACGCTCACACTGGCGCAGATGTGAGGTTAGTCATGTGGTTTGCATACCTGGATGTCATTGTGGGGATTCCAGTCGGAGTCATAGATAATAACAGTATCAGCAGAAGCGAGGTTAATGCCCAAACCACCAGCTCTGGTAGAGAGGAGGAAGGCAAACTGCTGAGCACCAGGAGCTGTTGGAAAGAGGAGCAAAATTAAAATTAGAAAAACAGACATCAACTCTGCTGTCCTGAGAGGCAAAACTGACAAATAGCTAAACACGCCTCACCATTAAAGCGATCAATGGCCTCCTGTCTCAAGTTGCCAGTGACTCCTCCATCAATCCTCTCATATTTGTAACCCTCGTTCTCCAGGAAGTCCTCTAGCAAGTCGAGCATTTTAGTCATCTGGGAGAAAACCAAAACCCTGTGGCCTCCTTCTTTCAGCCGTCTCATCATCTTCTGGAGCAGCATCAGTTTCCCTGAAGACTTGGTCAGGGCAGTGCCTTCATACATGCCATTTGGAAGTTTTGGCGCTTCCTGAAATTAAGCAAGTGATGTCTTAAACAAGTTTAAAAGAAACACGAAAAAACTAAATTAAACTAAATGTATAAAAAACATACATTGGCAGCTGCTGGAAAGAGGTAGGGGTGGTTACAGCACTTTTTGAGGTCCATCACAACATTGAGCAGAGATACTTGATTTCCTCCTCCACGAGTGTTCAGGGCCTCAAAGTTACGTGTTAAAATGAACTTGTAGTATTTCCTGAAGTGCAAAAAGAGAAGTAAAAGAAGCGTGAAAAAATAGACTGCAAAGATAAAACAAAGGAAAACATGAGCAGGATTAAAGCTTCAAGGGTGACATGTTATGCTCATGTTGCTGCAAATGGTTCTATATGAAGTTTGTATTATTCACAGTTGAAAATAATATTCATCTATCTTATACTGGGCATTGCTGCAAGCCCTCATTTTAACCTCTACATGAAACAAACAGTTTAAGCTTCCCTCCCAACCACCTTCTGACTGACTGCCGCTTGCAAACAGAAGACAGTTATGAATGTCGAGTTGAGCTTAGTGTCTAAGAGGAGACCATCTTATGATGTATTCAAATCAAAAATTAAGCCTGTTGCACAATTCCATACAAGGTTTTATGCAAAGACTATGGATTGTTTCCACGTTGCAAAGAATTCGCTTTAAGCTGGAGTGCGATAACCTGTCCAATGACATCGCAAAAATAACCAAAGAACCAAAAATAGAAGACAAGCGTGTTTCAGTCATTTGTGGGCAGGTTCAGCTGTATGATTCAAGCTGACTTTTCTGTAGAGACAGGGGAACGCCAGAGAGGCCTTGAAGAAAAGACGGAATCATAGGACCTCCTGGTAAGTCCTGAATACATGTTACTGTCAATCTAATTGCAGCTATCAGTAGTATTTATTACATTTACTCCTTCTCCTCCAACTCATAGCAAATATTTGTGGGTTTCCAAAACCATCAGACAGAATCTGTGACCAGCACAAGGGGAAACTTTGCTTTGTCTTTTCTTTGACCACAACATTAGGAATATCCCCTTTCACTATCGACAGCAGAAAAACTGTCTGAGCTGTTTGAAGTCTGAGCTTCAGGCTCACAGGTATAACTCTGCCATACTCTGGGCACATTATTTGAAACTATGGCATGTTTAATTCAATTAATTTTAATTTTATTTATATACTGCCAAATTAACAACTGTCACCTCAAGGTGCTTTATATTGTAAGGTAAAGACCCTACAACAATACAGAGAAAACTCCAACAATCAATGAGCCTTTATGAGCAAGCACTTGGCGACAGTGGGAAAGAAAAACTTCCTTTTTTCATTTTTCCAAACATATATTTGCAGCTACTGCAAAGTTTTTTATTGTTCACTTTTGCATGGAGCTCAGCTCCACTCGAACAATGAGCTCGGTCTTTGAAGGCATGTGTTTAAATACATCAGCCTTCAGCCTCCTGAGCATGTGTGGTCCCAGCATGTCATGGAGCTTCTTGATCTGGTCCTCTTTGGCGATGTCCGCAAACTCTTCCAGAAACCCTTCGAGATTACTGCATGAAAAAAAAAAATTAAAAAGCCACATGAATCACAGTGGATGTCATCACTGTATCTGCAGTACAGCTACATCTGCTGTAGCCCTGCGCTGTGTGCAGGTACTGACTTGAATCTCTCTGGGGTTAAAAAGTTCAGCAAATGGAAGAGCTCCTCCAGGTTGTTCTGAAGTGGAGTGCCTGTAAGCAGCAGCTTGTGTTGCAGCGGGTAGTTGTTCAACACTCTGAAGAACTGAGAGAAAGACAGAAAACATACAGTACAAACCTGGGCACTGGAGCCAAGAAAAGTACAGCACTAAACTGTTATGTCCAGCATTGTGTGTCCAGTGATGAAGGGTCACCAACAAACTTTGGTTTTTGTAAAAGAAAAAGAAAAGAAAAAAAGGCTTTGTTGTTACCTTGGACTGGTTGTTCTTCAGTCTGTGTGCCTCATCTACAACCAGACATGCCCATTCAATGGAGCCCAACACAGCCTGATCAATGGTGATCAATTCATAGGATGTCAGCAGAACATGGAACTTGACTGGTGAGTCTTTCTGTAATATGCAGAAAAAAGTGATTTTTAGTTAAGCTGCAAAACTGGGAAATAAGTGGAAACGATTACAAATATTACAGCTGCAAGTGCTGCAACTAAAGCTGGCTCTGACTGGCTGATCCCAGAATGCCTACAATGCCCACAATGCCTTCCGAATCATGTGACAACCCCCTTGGCTTTCGTACTTGCACTTCGCTGTTCCACTTGAACAATGTATTGTTGTTGCAGTTAGCAATTAGCCTATCGTTCACTCAAAAGGCGTGATGGGTGCTTCGACTTACGAAAATTTTCGACTTACGAAAGACCCTCGGGAACGAATTAATTTCATAAGTCGGGGTTCCACTGTACTTCAAAGCCACTACACTCTGAAAAAGCAGTTTGTTTTTTTTACTTACCTTCATCTTGGACGCCTTTTTTCCTCCTCTGATGGCGTTTCCCTCAAAGGAGAACTCATTCTCTCTAATAACAGCCCTGCTGTCTTTGTCCCCTATATAGGTGACCACATACATGTCAGGAGCCCACATCTCAAACTCCCTCTCCCAGTTAATGATGGTGGACAGAGGAGCGCTGACAAGGAAGGGGCCTTTGGAGTGACCCTGTACCAATGGAGAACAGAGTTAGAATACATATTTAAAAAATTAACATGCAAAGATGATTCATAATTTAATATCAGATAAATTGCACAACTGCATTTGTCTTGCCCTGCCTTTAGGATCGAGCTCCTTACTTGGAATTCATCCCCTTTAATGGGCAGAGTTACTGTGTGTCACATGTCTGCAACCCCAACCACTAACACTGACTGACAGGGGAGGGCAGACTGGACAAAACAGCGTCAGTTAGCATATACAAGTCTTACTAAAGATAAAACAATACAGCATTAGCCTTATAAATCAAACATTATCAGGTACTGTGTTGTACTTTTAACTGTTAAAACAAGCTTAATGCATTCATATTTATGAAATAAACAGCCCCTTACCTCCTTGTACAATGAGTAGAGGAAGACAGCTGTCTGAACGGTCTTGCCCAAACCCATCTCGTCAGCCAGGATTGTGTCAGTGGCTTGAGCCCAAGAAAACCTGAGCCAGTTCAAACCTTCCAGCTGGTAGGGATGCAGAGTTCCTCCTGTGCTGTCCAGATAGTCAGGCTGACGGTCAAACTTGATGGTGGGCTGGAAAGAAAAAATAAAATTGCTGACCCGATTTGAGGAGCGAGCTTTTACACGGTCATCAATAATCCATCAGAATAAAGCAATTTAAGAAAAAGGTTGTATTTTGGTGCACGTACATCTACAACTGGATTAGCAGGCGGTCGCTCTGCCTTCTTCACTTTGACTGTCTTTTTCAGCTTCTTGCCAGGTCTGCCTTCCTCACCCATCATCAACTCTCTGATACACATAGTAGGAAAAAAAGGTAAGACTGACTAATTTATTCACTGTTTTTTAATGTAAACAGAAAAAAAAGACATCAAACTGCCACAAATATCTCTATATGGCACCTAATTTACGTCCTAGAAAAGGAGTAGAATTAATTTTACAATTATTTGATCTTACCCTACTTTAAGATATCAACAGTCCTTGCACAACCTGAGCAAACAGCTTCTGACACTTAGTACACTACTGCATACCTGTGATTCCAGTAAGTCTGTTTGTAGGGGTCATACTCTGGAATGTCCATGTCTTCACTCTCCCAGGTGGACTGATCATATGGCAGATCTCTCCACTTGATCAGGTAATGCACATTATTCTTTTTATCAACACTATCAGGATAAAACAGACAGAAGATATTCTGTTGTGATAAAATGGTATACCTAAATGCTTCTGTTAAAGTTTTTCTTTTACATGGTGACATTATAAGACACTGGCTTCAAGATACTTCAATATGTGGAATCGATCCCTCTCATTCACTCTTCCTCTTATATTTCCTCTTACTACTCCAAACTTGGATACTTTGTCACCCTAACCCTTTATTGACAAAATAACCACAAAGAAACAACCAAACACCTAGTGACAAACATTCAGCATTACTCCTGCACAAGCATAAGCAACTGTGCACTGTGAATCGACACTGTGCACTGTGTTGTCATTGTGGTTTGTTATCACAAGTAGACAAAGGCCGTACACAGCATGAGAAAAACAAATGAGAAAGGCATTGTGTTCTACTCTGAGTGCATGTTATGCATGCACATATAGCACGAGAGCGGCTGTCGTCTTCACCTTATGTGCACAGTGATGCTGTATTTATAGAATAATGTTCATTAAACATTAATGTTTTACTTTGAACTGAACTCCTTCCTGACACTCCACACACACAAAGCATACAGAATACAAATGATATGCATGTATTAAAACAGCAATGCTGCAGTGCTAATTCAGTTTGAGGTCTCCACTCAGCAAACTGTATTTACTTTGTTAACTTACTTTTATTGTTTCTTGCTTCGAAACCTGCTTAGTGTTCTTGTTTCATTTGTATCCTACCTGTGGTTAAGGACACGGTGGATCATCAGCCACTCCATCTTAACTCCATAGCGGCTAAACTCCTCCTCCATGTGGACAAAGAGTGGATCTTTGTTCTTCCTCTTCGTGCTTTTGTCATCGTCACCCTCGCCTCCAAAGTCAGCAGGCGGCGGTTCATCCATGTCAGTCTTCCTTTGGTAGTTGCGGAACATCACTTGGCAGTTCAGCTCCAACTGGGCGAGAGTAAACAAGGGGGTGTCATGTGCTGAGTATGTTACAAAAAGGAAAAAATAAAACCTCATTCTCATCTACAGGTGGATGCAATGGTAGTACCTGTAGCTCCTGCACCCAGGAGCAGTGCCAGTACGACATGTTGCACCACTTGACAAAGAACTCCCTCTCTCTACGGCCTGCCAGAGGTGGTGGGTCAGGAGCATCAGCAGGCAGATCAGCAGGCCGGGGTACAGGCATAGGGGCTGGTGCTTCTCCCCAGCGCCATGTTAAAACCTTCTGCACTTTTCCCTTCATCGGTGGACACTGTGAGAAAGTGTGGATGGCAGAGGAAATAGTTATAAAAAGGAAGAACTAATCAACAAAAGCGTTGTGAAACTGAGAAGAAAACCTGTCCTGAAAAATTATATGAGTGCTTAATTGTAAAACACACAAAAATTCTTCAAATAAAAACTGTATATCTGACATTTTTCCCTCTAAAATGCTGCAGGTAAACTTATGCACATCAAGAGAAAAGGCTCTTTATCTCCAGTGCAACTTGGAATTTGCAATCCACATGCACGCCCACGTGAGCACGCGCAGTCTCGTATGCACCAGTGCTCAGTGCTCACCTTGCAGCGGGGGCAGATCCATTCTCCATTGGGGATCTCGGGGAGAGGAGGGTTGAGGCAGTGGATGTGGTAGGAGGAGGGGCAAGTGTCACAGCAAAGCAGCTCTCCCCCGTCCTTACACACACGGCAGAACTCAATGTGGTGGTCGTCTTCCTCCTCCATCCCTTCATCCCTCCTGTCGTCATCGTCCTCACCTTCGGCCTCGGACAGATCATCCCTGGCTTCCCACTGGATTCCCTCCTTCTCCTGGTGGCAGAATTACAGACAGAAGGAGGAGGTGTGCACGCGGGGGAAGAGGAAGGGGGGTTGGGGGGGGGGGGGGTGAGGGCAGACAGGCAGGGAAGGTATGCGGAACGAAGTGAAAGAAAAAAAGGGAGGGGTGTGTGTATGCGTGGGGGGGATTGAAGAGCGCCGAGGGGTGGGGAGGGAGGGTGGTGTGCATTGCGTGCGTGTGGAGCAGTCAGAGGAAGGGAGGGAGGCAGGCAGGGGAGGGCCGAGAAGAGGAAATGGAGGATGGGTGAGATGTGTGGTGGGGAGCAGGAGAGGATTGACGGGAACATGAGCAAAATGGTTGTTGGGGTGGGGGGAGAAAGGGACAAAGAGAAATGGAGAACACTACAGTCAACCCTGCTGCCAGTGCAACTTCCACACAAAATATTTTAACATCCATGTTTCATGCAATTTTTGCCCTCCTGATTCAAACTTTGAAAATCAGGCGCATTTGCTCTAACAGTCTGCCGTGCACATCTCTCAGAGGATTCAGGGTTCCAGTACTCACACAGTGCGGGCAGCTCCACTTGCCCTCAGGTGCCTTCTCCATGTCAGGGTCCAGACAGACCATGTGATAAGCCCTCGGACAGGTGTCACACAAAATGATCTCTCCTCCCTGCTGACACACCTCACAGTAATCCTGGTGGTCTGTCTCATAGCCGTCACCATCTTCTGTCTCCACTGAGAAAAGACAGAAAAGTAGCAGGAAAAAATAGGTATCAGCCTTGACTTTGCTCTTGTTAAACAAGCCACCTACATTACACACATTTCTTTTCTTCCTGGAAATGCTGATATAATATCACACTTTTATTTCAGTATGTTTCCAACCTTTTTTCTTTTTCTTTGCACTTTTGGGCTTCTTCTTAGGACGACTGCTGCGGCTGGAGCCATCTGACACTGAGAAGCTCCCATCATCAAAGTCGCTGTCAACATCAGGTTCGTCCTCATCGCTCTAATGAAGTCAACAAGCGAAGGGAAAAGATTGATATGAGTACCTTGTTTCATTTCAGCACGTCATCAGTATTTGGATCCCAGTGATTAAATATGCAGAAATAAAGTCACTGTGTGCCAATTTTAATAACTCACAGAGGAGCGCTTCCTCTTGCTGTTGAGGCCTCCAAGTTTAATTTTGAGTGGAGCCACCTTCTTAGGTTTTGGTTTCGGTGGAGGCTTAGATGTGGGCTTCGACCTCCTACGAGCATTGGGACCTCAAGAGAAGAGAAGATATAAATTTATTTAAAACAGCCAAAATCTTAATTCTGTATACACTTCATAAAGTCATAAACTCTGTCCTATTTTACCTTTGCCCTCTTTGGTCTTGGCCTTGCGGAGAGGAGGTGCTGGGGCTGCTGGGGGTGCAGTAGGCGCTGGAGCAGCAGCAGGAGTTGAAACAGGTGGAGTCAATGTAGCAGGAGCGGTATCTGCCCCGCTCTCTGTCCCTGCCACCACCATGTTCTCCACAGCTGTCGCCACATTGGCAGCTGCCAGGGCTGCATTAGCAGTGGCACAACCCTGCGGGGACACAAAAGCACACAGTGAGAACCTCTGCTCTCTAGAAGTGTATAGTATTACAGAAGAACAAAAGACCTCAATATTTAATACCTTCAGAGGGTTGTTTGTACTGAATTCACGCCACTTAGCCATCATTAAAGTCATCATCTTGGACACAGCAATTTTGGGGTTCTTAGCTGCAATTAATGGCCTAAAAACACAAAGTGGGCAACATTTTTATACTGTTACATAAATATTTATGCACAAATCTGTAGTAACAGAGTAGATGCAGACTTTACTGTCAAAGCCTAATAATGATGGTGTCTTCACCTGACAAACTGACTGAAGGCCTTGTAGTTGGTGAGGGAGCTGTAGTCTTCCTGAGTAAAGACGTGGTCAATGTCTTTCATACCCCAGGCTTCCAGCAGCTGGGTGGAGCTTTTCGGCTGAGGTGGGAGGAGAGAGTCGAAAAGGACAACGAGGAAGGTTAATGTCACACGTCAGCCCTGCAGTAAGTAAACAAAGTCTGCATAAGGGCCTGAATTAAACTCTACCTGGCAATCATCGTCATCGTCCTCATCATCTTCTGGCTCTGGGTCTTTACGTTTGCTCTTTGAGCTGGACGAGCCTCCTTTCTCTGCCGCCGCACCTCCCTTCTTCTTGTCTTTGGCGGAGCTGGACCGTTTCTTCTTTTTCCTCCCTGGTGCATAATCACTTCCTTCACTCTCTGACCGCATACCTCCCTCATCAGCATCCCTCTCTGCTGCCTCCACTCCAAGCAGGTGCTCTGGGGAGCTGACTGGCAACTCCTGTAAGATAAAGAACCACACTGCTGGGTTTTATGTATAACACAGAAATTAGACGCTAAAATGACATCTTTCTTTGTCTTGTTTCTTGTAAAGGTCCTGGCACTCTATTAGGCTTGGGGAATGAAAAGACACTGGGCTGTCATTCACAGCGCTGCTATGGTCAACATATGACTCATCACTAATTTCAGAAGAAGCAAAAACAGTCAGTCGCTTCATCTATTGTTCAGTTGACACAGAACGGGTCTTTTTATTTATTTTTCAGCAAAAATGCTAAATATTTCCTGATTTTAATGTTTGTTTTCCCCGTTTTATGTGAGTGGTAATTAAATATATATTGTAGACAATGTGTTTTAAATGCACTGGCCTGGCCTATGGAAAATTATACATTTGCTAGTAATTGGTTCATTATACATTAATTGGTTTTACCTCTTCTCGTTCAGCTGCTCTCTTTACACTACAGTGGATCACCTGCCTCCATCTCACCCTATCCCTCCCTATTACCCTCCTCTGTCACAACAAACCCTCCTTTACTGCATCCATGAATCTTCTCTGAGGTCTTACTCTTTTTCTCCTGCCTGCCATCTCCATCTTTAACATCCTTTTCCCAATACATCCACTATCCCTCCTCTGCACTTGTCCTAACCATTTCAGCCTTGCCTCTCTGACTCGGTGTCCACAACTGCTTAAATTTATAATAAAAGTGCTACACCCTTATTTCAGGGTATTTGGGTCTTGGTTTCCCATCTCATGAAATCACTGTTTTCAACACAACCACCTATAGTTAAGTCGATTTTGTTTAGACTTTTACTTGTTCAGCTCCTGTATGTTAATTAATTTTCCTATTAAACTTAAATCCTTTCTTTGAGTGCCTTATTTAGCTACTTTGTTTTCCATATTTCATTTTACCAAGTGATTATACTTTACTACTTTATTTAAACCTAGGCTGCACTTTCCTATTGAATCTTGTCAACTTTTTCCAAATAAAATCTACACTATTTTGTATTAAATACACCCTACATCCATGCAGGTTTTTTCACAACTTCGCAGAAAGAATTACTTTTGGTTGTTTTAAGCATGTGCAGTAAAATCAAGAGCAGAACCGCATCTGTTGTGCTGACAGTTGACAGAAATGTTTACAGAGACAAATCTGTCACAATCTTTAAAAAAAAATGAAAAGAAAAGAGGATTCCCTCAGTCACAGGCTTAAACTTTGTGCAACTCACCTCTCGGATCGGTCTCTGCCGCTTGCTGCTCCTATTCTCTCGGCTGCTCTTCTTGGCTTTCTTCTTCTTCTTGGATTTTGGTACCTCTTCTACGTCAGACACAGCATCCTCCGGCTCGTCCTCATCTGCCGGCGACACGCTTTCATTAGAGACACAGTGCATGCACACGCACACACACACACACACACACGGACAGGAGCACCACCGCTGCAGGCCGAAGGGAGAAAACAGGAGACCGCGCACTGGCACGACTGGCACACGTCCGTGCACGCACGCAGACACACACAAGGCGAAAGCCACAAAAGCGCAGGTTGAAACTTGTCTGTTTTCTGTGTTTGAAACTTTGACAGCTCACGCCCACGCTCGCAGAGGGACCCGCGAAAGAAGAAAGGGGCCGAAGAGGAAAAGGAGAAACTCTAAACACTTGCTTGCCAAGTTAGCTAACTAATCTATCATGGCGAGTGACGGACGGCCCGGGCAGACTACTCACGGCTAGCTGAAGCTAGCATTAGCATCGCGTTGAAGGCGAGCTCAAGTTACGGAGATGGACCTTCTTCTTCGGAGGCTAAAAAAAATAAATAAATAACAGGAGAGCTTACCGTGAATTAGTGAGTGCTCGTCCGCGGTCCCAAAGTCTTCCCTCTCATCCTCGCTGCACGACATTTTCCCCTGCGCTTTAATTTTATTTCTTGCTGGTCGAATTAATCCCTCCTAAACCTTGCTCCTCGGTCGGCGAGGGAGGAGGGAAAATGACGTGGGACTGGTGGAGAATGAACCGGGGGTGTCCAGGAAGGGAGGGGGTAGTAGTGGTGGTGGTGGGTGCTGGAGAGAAAAATATATGTAATAATAATAGCAATAAATGGCATCGGAGGGTAGCTAAGCCTTGCCCGTTTCCTATTATTTACACAGCATCTAATTGTCCACCTGCCTGCTCAAACAAGTTGGATAACTTCATTATCTGTGACATTTATCGGCTGTTGATTTCCAGGTATATTTTTACAATGAACTTCAGCGTGGCATCCGTGGTTACTTCAAATGCACACCGTGAAATCGGACTGTTGAGTTAAAGCGTTGTATGAGAGCAAAGTTGAAGCATTACGAAGCCAATCTCCTAACATTAGAAACTTACAGTAGTGTGCTTGTAGTCCCGGCTCGAGGTGTGCTCTCCCCCCCCTCCCCTCTTCCTCTCTCTCTCTGTCGGTGCGAGAATTGCCACAAATCAGCCTGTTTGTGTGGCAAGGTTCATTCATTAAGCCCGACTAAACGGGTGATGAGGGAAATTCAAAAAACGAGCCGTCAACGACCCCAAAACACGCTGCTCCGTCCCCCTCTTCGCTCTCTCCCCAGCCCTTACAGGCAGCGCTTAGCTAACATCCTCACAAACACACAAAGGGGGCAGACATCCCATAATAATCTCCCCCCCCTCCCACACTCACACAGGACTCTGCATAGTTACCTCGCAACGGACAGACCATAATACTCAAGCCTGTCCCCACCTCCCCACCCCTCCACCACCACGCGCGCGCCCGCACGCACACTTCCACACGCACCATGCTCACTGCATGCACTCACACTCCTTCCCCTCTCCACTGGCAGTCCCAGCCCCCTTAGCAACCCCGTTGTCATGGTGACACCCCCCCCCCCACTCCCTGACAGACCATAATACTCAAGCAGTAGCAGTATACATCCCATAATATACAACTCCTAAAAAGACAAGAAAGAGAACAAAAAAACACTAGTGAGCTGGGTCTCCAGGGGAGCGCAAGTCCACTGGTGACAGACCATAATACTCACAGAGCATCCACCTGGTAGTGAGCAGGACTACAACAAGAAGTCATTTAGCCTTCACTCTTTCCTTTGGATTCATACAGGTAGGCAGCATGCCACTGTGTTCGGGTCAAACAGGCCTGCTGAGCAGGAAGTGCTGCAGATCTCTGGGCCCCCTGTTCCTGTGGTATCAGCACAGGTGGAGAGTACCCAGGGCCACCCCAGTGACAGAGAAGACTGCCATCAGTTCCTCCAGGATTATCTCCTCCACCCGCATCACAAACCAGCAGGTATGTACCAGCACAGCAGTGGTTATAAAGTAATTCCTTCATTTAAAAAAACCAAACAAATATTCCCTCCTTAAGTTGAATTTGTGACTTTTACAAAACTTTTTGAGAAGTTTTGTTAAAGTGTATCAACACCCACCCACTAGATCCTCACCTCCACCCTCTGAATATTTGCAGAAATAATGAAAGCCATGATATCCAAGTTTTGTAATCTGTTTGTGTTTAGAGAGTGGATTATAGTGTTAATAGTGCTAGTTACATATGTTGCTAAATGCAACTTGTGTAACTACCCCTAAAGTAAATGACTGTACTATAAATATAACAGACATATGTTTTAAATGTACAGAGTCCAAAATAACATTACTTCACTGTGTGTGACTTTACAGGAGGATTAATATATTTTGTGACGAGCTCAGAAAGACACATGCAGAGATCATTTAAAAGTTGTTTCTACTAAAAGTTGTTTCTACTTGGTTTGTATCCAGAAAAATGACTTAAAAACACCCATAGACCTCCATTATTTAAACATCAGCATTGCTTTAGGGAAAAAAAGGAAACCTTTAAATATCAAATGTTACACATTATTCATCCATCCAACCATGGAGACCTCCCTCTCCTCCTAGAACACATCTACTAGCTGTGGGAGCAGTCACCATGGCATTCCCAAGTCAGCTGACAAACATAATCTCTTCAGTGAGGCCTGGGTTTTCTCAAAGATTATAAATTGGAAAGACTCAAAACACCTCACCCATGACACGTCATGGCAAATATTATGCATGATGAGACGAATGACCTGTCACTGGAAAAATTATACAAAATACACAATATTGAAAGACTAGTTGTAAAACAGCTAACTGATAATCTGCAGAGGAATGGTTTATTTGAATAGTTTCGGTCAAGTTTCAGAGCTCATTACAGCACAGAAACAGCTTTAGTGAACGTTACAAATGATCTTCTTATAGCCTCTGACAGTGGACTTATCTCTGTGCTTGTCCTGCTTGACCTCAGTGCAATGTTCAATTGCAGTGACCATTACAGCAAGTACAGCATGCTGTAGGTATTAAAGGTACTGCGCTGCAGTGGTTTGAGTTATCTATCTATCTAATAGACTTAAATTTGTTCATGTAAATAGAGAGTCCTCTTCACACATTTAGGTTAATTATGGCGTTCCACAGGGTTCTGTGCTAGAACCAGTCCCATTTGCATTACACATGCTTCCCTTAGGCAATATCATTAGAAGGCATAGCACACGTTTTCACTGCTATGCAGATGACACCCAACTTGTCCATCTATGAAGCCAGATAACACACACCAATTAGTTAAACTGCGGGAATGTCTTAAAGACATAAAGACCTGGATGACCTCAATTTTTCAGCTTCTAAATTCTGATGAAACTGATGTTATTGTAGTCGGGCCTAAAAATCTTAGATATGTGGTATTTTACCAGATGCTTACTCTGGATGGTATTACCTTGGCTTCCAATAACACTGTAAGAAATCTTCGTGTCATTTGTGACCAGGATATGTCCTTCAAAGCACGTATTAATAAATAAAACATCCTGTCTCAGAGTGACACTAAAAAACTTTTTCATGCATTTATGACTTCTAGGCTGGACTACTGTAATTCTTTATTATCAGGATGGCCTAAAAACTCCATAGAAAGCCTTCGGTTGATTCAAAATGCTGCAGTGAGAGTACTGACAGGGACCAGAAAGAGAGAGCATATTTGTTTACTGGCTTCCCTTCATTGGCTCCCTGTTGAATCCAGAATTGAATTTAAAATCTTGCTCCTCACATACAAGGTCTTAAATAATCAGTCCCCATCTTATATTAATGACCTGATAGTACCATATCACCCCATTAGAGCACTTCGCTCTCAGCCCGCAGGCTTACCTGTGGTTCCTGGAGTACAATGGGAGGCAGAGCTTTCAGCATTCAGGCCCCTGTTCTGTGGAGCCAGCTTCCAGCTCGGATTCACCCTCTTTGCTTTTAAGATTAGGTTTAAAACTTTCATTTGTGATAAAGCGTATAGTTAGGGTTGGATCAGGTGACCCTGATTCCCATGATGCACTGAGTGATTCTTCTTCAGTCACTTTTTACACTCACATTTTTGGTTCTTTATATCTGTGTTTATACATCTCACTGCATACAATTTTTAGTTATTACTCATCTCTGGCTCTCTTCCGGTCGTGGCAGGTCCCTGAACCTGGTCCTGCTAGAGGTTTCTTCCTGTTAAAAGGGAGTTTTTCCTTCCCACTGCTGCCAAAGCGCTTGCTCATTGGGGTCATATGATTGTTGGGTTTTTCTCCAATTTCTCTGTATTATTGTAGCATCTTTACCTTGTAATATAAAGCACCTTGCAGCAACTGTTTTAGTGATTTGGCAGTATATAAATAAAACTGGATTGACTTGAATTGTTAGAAAAGGGCCTGGGTGTTGAAACAAATAAAAAGCTAACAGCACATTTCCACCACAAAAAAACAATAACTTAAAAGAAAAGTAAAATCAGGGGTGCACAGTGATGCAATGGATATTACTGTCCTGGGTCCTGAGCTTGAATCCATTGGTTGGCTGGGGCCTTCTGTGCGGCGCATGCATGTTCTTCCTGTCTGGCCTGTGTGGGTTTCCTCTGTCCCACAGTCCAAAAATATGCATGTTGACTAAATTGTTTCCAGTGCTTCTCTTTCTTTCTGTCTTTGTGTTGGCCTTGTGATAGACTGACCCATCTGGTGTACCCCAACCCTCATCCCACAGCCCTGAATTGGATAAGAAGAAGAAAACAGATGGATCGAAAAATAAAATCAGGCCTGACTAAAACCTTCTCCCAGCTGGGTTTGCTTGGTTCAGTAATTCTGAAGTAAAATTACCTGAATGTGCAAATAAGAGCTCAGGATGAGCCACATGTGAGTTTGATCGAGTACAGATTTATTGATACACTACAAGAGAGCGACACTCAGCATTTCAATCACAGTGATTCAGTTTTGATTATGTACACAAATGATGGCCATTATCATACGTAGAGTTCCTAAATTAGACTGTTATTAGTGGGTTCATTACAACTCGACTGCAACACATCTGTCTCACATCTGGTCATCTACTTTCAAGAGCCAACAGATTTGCAAGTACACACATATCTTGTATCTTGTGTAGTAAAGTGTCAGTCGAAAGGAAGTGCTAAAATGACGCAAAAAATTCCCCGTTGTGGGATCAATAAAGTCCTATCTTATCTTATCTTATCTTATCTTATCTTATCTTATCTTATCTTAAAATTGATTCATAAAACACATGCACACTGCTGCTGCCTTCAGGTTCTGTCTGGAGTAAATACAACCAGAGCTTCAGCACATCCAAAACCATCGCAGCAATAATCATGATAGATTTTATATATATGTAAGCTGCAGGTACCAAAGATAATATGTAATACAAAAGCAAAAGTACCAAATAAGTTAACTAAAATGTGCCTGCTTCAGCAGCACATTCCTCTGCTAAATTCAGCTCCCTGTTGTGGCTTCACTGATTGATTTCTAAAACTTATTATTTTAAAAAAGAAATAAATGAAAATGGCTGCTTTTAGCTGCTCAGTGGGGTCTCTTCGTTTCTGAGTGGCTTCCCAAAGTAAAATCCCTTTAATGTTAAGTCCAATTTCAAAAGTTTGAACTCATAAACGAGTTTAGAAGGAGCAATCGAAGGCCACATGGCGTCTAATCAGGCTCCAAAGATTTACTCATTCACCATGAGAAATGCTCATTTCTACTACTCTGAAGAGCACTTTGTAATCACACTGAATCAGATTTGCGTACAGTTTAAGCATCATATTCCTCTGTCACACACAGACATATGCTTGCACACACACACATACTTTGCCTACTAGCTGCAGCAGTTTAGCATTCAGTCAGGTGTTTTGTGCAACGTTCACCTCAGTGTGTTTGATATCTGACAGACATTTTATGTCAATTTTGGCAGCATTTGGCTTGTTATGACTAGCTCACTTTGCAGGCTGCTGCTCTGCTCATTATGGCATAAGACATGTTACTATTTAGACTGTCAGCCATGGATAACTAAACTGTAATTATGCATTGCATTTTAATTGGATTTCCTGCCCATTAACTTACTGTATTTCTTTACTTTTCACAGAGATCTATGTGCTTCATTTCATTGCGGGAAAAAAATTACATAGTTTACATTAACACTATTATTTTTTTCACTGCTAAATAGGCATGTGATTAATATTTTCTTCTGCTTTTTATTTGTGGGTCTTGATTATTGATACCTATGTTGCTTTGATTCATAAAAGAAAGATTCCTATGGTATCAGATTCAGATCTCAATGGGCAGGAGCTGCAAAGATGTGAGGCCTTTCTCTACACTCCAGAGGCCACTTTGCAGTATTCCCCACTGTACAGGACATGCAGATCGCATAGCAACAAAGGCCTACGTCTGGTCATTGTCCGTTACTTTTGCTTGAATGCCCCTTACACATGCATGTGCGGGTGCACATGCACTCAAGTGCAACTCCGTCATCTTCAACGCTTCATCTTGCTCCCTCTATCCTATATGCACAGCTGTCCTTCCACCTAAAGCAGGCTGCTACACCCCCCCCCCCCCCAAACACACGCGCACACACACACGTACACTCACCGCCATATTTCCATAACATCCATGGGTCGTCCATTCCCTCTGCCCCCTCCCCCCATGTGCACACAGCTCGCCGCCCACTCTGCCACCCCCTCTTCCCTGCCTGACAACACCACCGCCCGCCATCCCATAATATTCATGCACACGCTCCACACACATTCATACACAGCAGTGCGTGCAGTGCTCTTTGTTGGCAGAGATGCCTGAGCAATGTGAGCCTGCTCATGCACAACAGTCATGTTCCTGCCTGATATCTGCATTCAGACTGCTGAGGCAGGTAGCCCTCAACTGCAGGGAAGTAACAAAGCAGATCAAGGAGTGAGAAAAAGGTGATGGGTTACATTTCTGTCTCTTAATGACCTTGGGAGTGGTATGGGGGGGGGGACATGTTCGTGAAGTCTAGACTCACCCTGAGGCAGCCCTGTCCGAATGAGGCCAATCATCCATCCCAATGGTAAGAATCAGTGGACAAAGTGAGATCAGTTAAGAGTTGTCTCTCAAAGTCTGCTGCTGTCTCCCACTTTAACAGAGGGAAAGCAACTCATCTCCACATATATGTCATGCTGAAGCTTTAACAAGCATCTCTTTAGGCTTTGCAACCTGGCTACAGTCAATCAGTGTGGGACCATTTCGGAATGATAAAATGTCCACAAAATGGGGGAAAGATAAAGATAAAAAAAAAGAGGGCAGGTTATTTACGAGAGAGGGGTGAAGGGACGAGCATAACAGAGGCGCCGGACATGACAGTGGCCAGCTCATCTCCATGGTGTTGCTGTGGGAGACAGCAGAAGACGTCACTTGGAGAAACAGGGGACACAAAGGAGTAATACGACATGTGGAAGACTAAAAAAGGAGGGAAGGGAGCCTCGAAGAGACCTGTCTTTGCTGATACACACAGAGGAAAGTGTGCAAGAGAGATGGGTGACCATTTACTCTGGGTGTCAGGTAGATGGGCCACCAGATCTTAGACGAGGACTCCCAACATTTGAGTCTGCAAATGTTTGGCTTCAGTGACGCACTGACTGATTCAACACATGAGCCTCTAAGATGATCAAATGGGGTTTCATTAGGTGTCACAAGACTGCGGCACATATGTTAATTTATAGTCTTTGAAGTTAAAGTTCAACTTTAAAATCAACAAAAATTACCATCAGACATCAGTGATGGCAGAATATGTGGAAATCAGGACCTAAATTAAACATTTAAAGTCTGAATTTTAAAAAAATGGATAAGAAAGCAAAACTGCATTTACCACCATCTGGTTATAGTTAGCTGGTGACGTAGCTGCAAGTTTCACCGTGTAGCTAATTTACCTTTAAAAGTCACTTTGATGCTTCTCACTTAGTTTGTTGGACATCAGCTGAATCTCATCATAACAGAGGAAACTGTAATGCAAAACTACTTTCTATGCTAACTAGCCCAGATTAGCAGAACAACAGAACCAGATTTCTGGTTTAGGATTCTGGTTGAAGTGGAATTTGTGTGATTATGTGCAATTAAGCTGCATTTAAAGGTCATGTTTTATTCATATCATAATCATATACTGATCGTTTAATACATTTATGAGCTATATTAATTTACGAGTTCTGATGCTCAAGAAAGCTGAAACAGCACATTTACTGACATTTTACTGATCTTGTGACAACCTGATTTTTCTTTTCCCGAGGGAAGCTGGCAACTGAGGAAAAAATATAGGTCAATAAAACTTTATTTTCTTATATCTTTTACAGTTTGACTTAGTAGGCCTTAAAGACCTTACATTATTCAGTAAAAACCATAAATATGGGGAATGAAATAGTCATAATTTACATGCTTCTTCTGGTTGTTTCAGTGTGTTATAAGACTGGAATAGGTCCCAAAAGTAGCTTAAATCTAAAGGAAACACAAATTTTTAAAACACTGAAGGTACATCTGGATTTCTTCCAGTATTGCTATGACTGGTTTGAAGGAGAGAAAGGGAGGGAATACTACAAAATAAAAAATGAAAATATATGCAGCGATAAATATTCTTTAAAAAAAATGCTGTACAGTTTATCTCATGCTCTTGTTTTTCTGTGCTAAACAGCCAACATGCAGTAATCAATAAAATATTTTTAGGGTATTTCAAATTCTCCAGAAAATCTATGTTCACGTGGATAATTTGATTGAGAATTTGGTCTTCAGTTCATATACCACCAACCTGGTTTATTATTCTTTATTGCTTTTCCCAATCCCCCGTGTGACACCGATCCGCTCTGTCCTCGTGCCCTCCCTTCTTGTGATTTATTTGCCTTAGTTCCAATATTTGTCGGCAGTCTGTTTTCTTCCCCTTGTCTAAATGTCACCCCTTCTTCTAAGACAATATAGGGAGTGAGAGAGAAGGAGAACGAGAGGGCAAATGTGGGGGACATAGAGGAAAAGTAGGGGGGGAGAGCTGGACTCGTAAAATGAGCAACAAAGTTTGGGAAAATTACACATTAGGTAAGACACTTTCTCACATGCGTGTACATATATGTGGAACTGGAAGTGCTGCGTTTCAGTCACTGACAAGAGGATTTTGCAGAAAAGTTTATTGAAACAAACAGGTTGGAGTTGGAGTTCTCATAAGTTTCTCTGATATAAATCATATATATATGTTCATACATGTGTTCAGGCATGTATGCACACAACCACATTTGTGATTTCAGTCCAGGTACCAGCCCAGGCTCAGACTTTAGTTTTCATGCCAGATTAACACAATAGAGGGCATACTTACGCTTGTAATGCTTGCGTAGTAAAACAATGACCCTTTTCCAAACCCTCCTCCCTCTGTCAGCATCACTCCACACCCTGGATGTCCTCTCTCTCCCACCCTCACTCTCTACCTCCTTTATAACCCATCACTCCCAGCTCACTGCCCTCACTCATTCTTGCTTTTTCAACTCGCAATGGACACATTTGTTTTCCCGGGAAAGAACTAACCATAAGATGACACCGTGCTACTGTTTGCCTGACTAATAAAAAGTGACTTTTATTAGTGTTTCTGGATTTTAGGTTCTTGTTTTTTGCGGTGAATTCAGTTAATCTGGGACTGAAATCGGACATATGGACGTCTTTTTGTGCATCAAGGATGAGTTTGTGAAACAGTCATGTAAGTATGCTTTTATTGGCAACAATAGAGAGAAGCTGAAGAGCAGCTTTGGTGAATAAAATTGTGATTCATTTTGAAATTCCAACCCGTTCTGTCCACTCAGTAACAAAAAGAAGAATAACTGGCTATCACAAAAATATCAACTGGTAAGAATCAATTTTAAAACTCTTGCAACCTGAAGGAAATTTCACGAGTATAAGGCAGTAATTTGTGGTTTTATTTGCTACAAAATGATAAACTGCATATACAGACTTAACTTCGAACACCAGTAACTTGCATAAACCTTATCATTAGAAAACTAATAAGGAAGTTATTGTTTACTTGACCAAAATACCATGCAGAGCATCTCTGCATTCATCATCAACCTGCTAACTTGTGATTTCAACAGATATGTGGGGATCATCCCCAGACTCTGGACTTTAAACTTAAACGGCAACGAACACACAGACGGACGGAGCGATCACTTCAGCTGTGGACCCAAAGACCCAGCCTGACGCACGGAGACGGACAGACAGACAGACAGTCTGATGCCAACTGTCTCCACTGTCAATCTCACGGCACCACTCCTCCTCCTGTTGCTATGGGCAACTCACCCCACCATGGCAACCAATTGGCTGTAAGTCTAGTGTGTGAAGGAGGATGAGAAAGAGGGAGTTTGTTTGTCATGCTATAACTTTTAAAAGGTGGTGACATGTCACTAAATCTCTTTCAGTCGCTCCCCTCTCTTTCTTTGTCTCGCTCCTGGTGACCTTTTCTCTTTTCTCTCTCTCCCTGCCTTCACTGTGCCCTCCGTGTCTTCTTTGCCTGTTTGTCTCCTTGTTTTCATCCTCTCTATTTGTTACCTTTTCATCTTTCTGTCACTCTTTTAAAGGCCCCAACCTTGTACTTAAATATGCATCTTCCCCCACGTACTTGCTGTGAATCACTCCTCCACCTTCCATTTTTATGTCCCAGCTCCCTGGCGAGGCTGCCCCGTTCCCGGCCTGTGTCTGGTGCTGCCCCATGTGCACGGCTGAGGGGGCTGACCCCAGGCCAGGTGGGGGTGTGCAGAGCACGGGGGGAGGTCATGGAGTCTGTACGCAAGGCAGCAGAGATGGTCATAGAAGAGGTATGAAGCATAACTTCTGAGTGATTTAAATAACAAGCACCATTATGTGTGGCAGAGATGGAAACTTTTACATTCCTGGTGTGTAACTCGCTGTCCAATTCAGTGCCAGCACCAGTTCAGGAATCGCCGCTGGAATTGTTCCATCACCCCACGTGGGATCAATGTATTTGGCAGAGTGATGAACCAAGGTAGACCCATTACTGGCATGAAGTTAGTGAATTTTCTGAAGAAACCTCGATTCACTGAGCAACATTTATAAATATTCTCTAAAAATAAAGTTGTGTCATGTCTCTGCTGTGGTTTCAGGCACTCGTGAGGCAGCCTTTGTGCACGCTCTGTCCTCAGCAGCTGTGGCGGTTGCGGTGACCCGAGCCTGCACCCGTGGGGAGCTGGAGAGGTGTGGCTGTGACAGGAAGGTCAGGGGGGTCAGCCCGGAGGGTGAGCTTTAACTCTATTCCATGAAAATATAGTGAGTAAATCGACTCTGACTCACACAGAGCATAGAAAGGCTGCTACAGTGCTGATTGTGGGTCTAAAGTATGCAGCAGTAATGTCAGCTGGTAGTTTCCCATCAGCTGTCACATGTAACACACCTGTGCTGTGAGACTGTAGCAGCTGCCCCCTGCCTCACATGACCCAGATGGGATTTTCCATTTAACATCTAACCATCTTTGACCTTACAAAATCGCAGTAACACAGATCATCTTAATCTAAGCCTCGTTCCACCACAGGTTTCCAGTGGTCAGGGTGCAGTGACAACCTGTCCTATGGTGTGGCTTTCTCTCAGACATTTGTGGATGAACCGGAGCGAGCCAAGGGGCTGTCAGCAGGCCGGCCGCTCATGAACCTCCACAACAACGAGGCGGGTCGAAAGGTTAGCAACATCACCAATGTCCTTACAGATTTCCAAATCCCTGTGTCAATTTACAGAATTTTTTTGTCCTTTATGATTATCTCCTCCTCAGGCCATCCTTCATAACATGCAGGTTGAGTGTAAATGTCACGGTGTGTCTGGGTCCTGTGAGCTGAGGACCTGCTGGAAGGTCATGCCCCCATTCAGGCGTGTGGGCGTTGTGCTCAAGGAACGTTTTGATGGAGCCACAGAGGTAACAGATGATACCTTCTGCTTGTTTTATCTTCCATAGCTTAATGGGTGAGCAGACGTCACAAGAGCTGAAGTAAATTATTTATCAGAAAAAAAACTACAATTTCCGCTGAAACATCTCGAAATGAACATGTTATGCTTTTTCAGCTCCATGTTTGTATTTTTGGACCTTGCTACAGTAGTTTTATATGATTCACATCTCAAAATAAATCTTTATTTATCTTGTTGATTGTTGCAAGCCCTCAGCTCATCATCTCATGAAATATGGGGGTTAAAAGCAATTTAACTTCCCTCCTCTTAAATCAGTTTTTTTTCTGATTGGCTGCTCCTTGCAAACAGAAGGTTTAAACATCAAGTTGTGGGGCTACTTTCCTGAAAGCCAGAGCTGTGTGCTCGGGATTACCATATTAACCTTGTAACACCAAGTGCCTCAAATTTTTGAGTTTTAGAGATCTGTCGATCATCAGTGTGATTTTTGTCCCCACGAAAACTAAATAATTCGGGCACAATACATTTTTATGTAGTAAATTGCAAAAAAAATAAAAATAATGCCAATGTATCAAATATGAGTCATTTTTTAAAATTTGTCAGAATGTTCAATAAGCACTCCATTTTTAGAAAAATTAATTTCCTGGCAATTATTTCATGGTTCAGGCTTTAAAGGGTTAAGGATATTATCTTTGACATCAGAAGTAGCCAAGAGAAGGAAAACAGTCTAAAATAAGCTGTGAGCTTTTGGATCACTTCTGCATAAGCTGACCACATATTTTAAAAACGTTGACCGTGTTTAGTAGTCAGTATTATTACAGTATACATTACTGTGTTTTAATGTCACAATCCTCCCAGGTCCGCCTGACACGTATAGGCTCCAGGACAGCCTTGCTCCCCCGAGACTCACAGGTCAAACCCCCTGCTGCCAGAGATCTTGTGTATCTTGCACCCTCCCCAGATTTCTGCCGTCTCGACCCTGAAAATGGTATTCCTGGGACTGCAGGTAGAAGATGTAACGGTAAGATCACCAGGACCACGTCACAGGAAAATAATTCGCATAATCCAACTTACCACTCATATCAATTTAGAAAGTGATGTTGCAATGTTTTGAACCAACCCCCCTCCCCCCAGGAACGTCTCGGCTGGCACCAGATGGTTGCGAGCTGGTGTGTTGCGGGCCAGGCTACAAAGCAGGCCGGGCTGAGGTGGTGCAGCGCTGCTCCTGCAAGTTTTCCTGGTGCTGCTCGGTGCGTTGCCAGCAGTGCAAGAATACGGTCACCATTCATACCTGTAGAGTGTAAGAAGTCCTAACAAGGCCTGACCAAATGAGCCCAGATCCTAACCAACCACCAGACAGACACCGCTGGACACAGCGCGGGTTAACTTTGACACCAAATTATCGTAATTATTGTCCAAAGCAGCCTTTCTTTGTCCACGTTTTCCCTTAGAGAAGTGAAACTGCAGTTTGGTTTGATTGTTTTCTTGTAAAAGCTGCAAAATTAGAACTAATGTAAAGACAAAGCTCCATCGGGAAGTACAAAAAAAAAAAAAAGTCTGCTCAGCTTTTAAACTGCTCAAAATATTAAGACAGACAAACTGACAGGCACAGACATGCATACAGGTGTAGGCATGAACACACACAAACACAGCAGTTAATCACACGCTGAACTGACAAAGCTTTTAAAGCAGAGCTTAACCCGAACTAACTCTCAAACACTGAAGATTTCTTTTATCTTGTATTCTGTTATAGGCTAGCACGTCTTTGGACTTGTACTGTATTTATGTCTTCTTTTTGATTCTGGTTTATTTATTTGTATATCAGAGTCTTTGCTGCACTTACTTCCATGTCTTGTGTTTTTGTCCCTCGTCCTTGTATGAAACTGTTCTGTTTCCTGCACAATCAGTGCGTTTAGGTCTTTTTGGGTTTCTAATAAATAGAGTAGTTTATTAAAAAAAAAATACCAAAGTGTTTCTTTATTGAATGGTACCCTGTGAGACTGTTTGGAACAGAAGTTGTAGTTGCAGGTCCCTGTACATGTTTAGTTTTGCATGACTATACCATTGATTGATTTATTATTTAAAACCTACAGTGAAACTCAATAACTGTCAGACTGTCATTGCTAGTAGACTTTATATAAAAAAAAAGAGATCTCACTCATTGATTTGTGGAGTCCTCTTACATCATGTGACTCTCAAACCCTGCCCACTTAAAGCAACTTTTCAATCACAAAGCCTCGCCCTAAAAAATGCGCAGCTTAATCATGTTTTTAATCTAATAGGAGCCATAATTTACACAATAAGTATCATGTTGTTTTCTGTAAGACTTGAAACCAGCGACCGAGCTCATAAACTCATCAGGAAAGTGGTTATTGACGTCATAGATCAAGGGCGCTGTTTTCCTATTGACTTGTAAACAACTGAACTTCTTTTTGCAGTCAGAGAAATCACCACCTACCTGGCGTCATGTTAACAATCCTTTAATCCTTATCTGGATTGGCTGCATGGCTCAAGTCCTCCAAATCCATTTAAGATGCTTTGTCATTTCGACCTGAAACAGGCCGTTCATACTCGAAAATCCTCCAATGTGGCTGAATTCAAACAATTCTGCTGTGAAGAGTGGGACAATATTCCTCCTCATCAATGTGAAAGACTGATTGCCATATATCAAAAACGCTTGATTGCAATTCTAGCTGCCGAGGGTGACACAACCAGTTACTAGGTTTAGGGGGCAGTTACTTTTTTCAAATAAGACCAGGTAGGTTTGGAGGGATCTTTTTTTTCACTTCACTGGATACCTTACGCTTCCTCAACTGATCATGCTGCAGCTTTTAAGAAGATCTAAAAATAAACAACAAAATGCATAAAATTACGAAGCTCATTATGCTCTGGTAGAGCAAGTGTGTGTGTACAACAGAGACAGGGGGAGCATGTGAGAGAAGCATACTCAGGCCCAGATCATTAAGTGCAGAGGCAAGTGTGACTTGTGTGATCACACCCTTAAACTCTGTAATACTTTCGAATTCAGTCTTTTGCCTTCAAACACACAAAACAACGATTACATTTCATTTGAGCTCAACCATTTTATTAAAAATATCCTGTGATTACAAACACCCAGAAATTGACTAGAAAAAGTTCATCTTCTCAAGAGCCATTAAAAATATTACAACTTGAATCTTCTCATCATTCGCTCAAATGTTGGAGGTCTTGCAATTAAAAAAAAACAAACAAAAAACAACAACTCAAGTTTCAAAATGGGAAAAAAAAATAATTAAAAAAAATGCTAAAATTTTCCCAAAACAGCATTGTGAAATTACAATATACACAAGAAAGAAAACAGAAACTCATAAGTAACCTGGATAAGGGAACTTGGTGAAAACACTTTTCATCCCTGCAAGTCACCACTAGTTAGAAGAAAGTAACCGTTACAGACAACTGCTTTTGTTTGGAGTGACAGCAAATGTTTAGTTTTTTGACATTATTCAACTGAGGAAGGTCGGAAAAGAAAGCAAGTAGAGTACCACTTAACATCAAGTTGCCCCCTTAAACGTACTAATGTTAAATGTAACTGAAGTATTTCCCCTTTTATACTTCCCTATACTGAGTTTAAAGGACCCAGTAGGCCACAGTAAGTAAAACAGGAAGAGGCCAATGTCAAGTTTATAAATGAACATTTCTTTGGGGGAAAAAAAGAAAAGAAAAGAAAAAAAAAAAAAAACAGTGACAGGCAAGGGGGGGCCTGCCCCACCTGAATATTTATAGAGCGAACACTGCGATTTCTAAAGGTTTCAGAGAAGGACACAGGTGGTGCTTAAACTGCATTCACTGCACATCTGATACTTTGAATCCTCAGCCTGTTTCAGCTTTTATTTTGAAGGCACAATCAGTGTACGTGTGTACCGAAATACATTTCGATGCCACGGTACCGTCCCTTCCCCTTTGGTTTTGTCCTTTGTTTTTTGGGGGTTTTTTTTGTCAAAATGGCCACTAATCTTTATGATGTTTTCAATCATCCCACCTATTTTTTCTTTTTGCACCGTTTCGCATCTCGCGGTCAGCACTGTTCTATAGCAGAGCACACCTCTTCTTTGTTTTGGTCTCGGGGGGCTCCAAAGCTGCCAGTATGGCCTCGTCAAACACGTTTTTAAGTCCTCGCTGGTTAAAGAAGAAGAAGAGGAAAAGATGACGGAAGCATAACAGAAGGAAGCATAACTTTCTATTTCAAACAAATCTGTCACTTTTTAAATACGTTTTAAAAGTGTAGTGAGATTTTACATACCTGTGTGAGGGCAGAGCACTCCACGTATTTAACAGCCTTGAGCTCACGAGACAGCTTCTCGCCGCTCTCGGGTAATAAAGGGCGCTGTTTGTTCTTTGCCAGCTTCTCCACCGTGTTGCTGTCTTCCCGCAAGTCTACCTGTGTCCCCACTAACAGGAAAGGGGTGCTTGGGCAGTGGTGTGAAATCTCAGGGACCCACTGGATACAGACAAAAAGACAAAGTTTATCTTAGATACCCAATGAAATTTGCGACTATCAAAAGCTGGTATGCTTTTCCTTTAATCCAAATAGTTTTTCAGATAGTTTCTGATTCATACTTTTCATTTCATAGAAAATAATGTGTAATAAAATGTCTGGCATGTAAAACGGTGAGATTGTAGAGAAACTGAGGTAGCAGGAGGCTTATAAGAGAATAAGGATGACAATTAAAACAATTAAAATTCCAAGCAGTCCAAGCAGAAAGGACATCGGGACAGTGAAAACTTCACTATTTTGAGCAAGTGGCTCTTGAACGTGTGTCAAACTTAGAAAACTACAGCACTTTCTTCACTCTATTACAGACAAAATTATTTAAATATAAGCATTAGGCTAGCTAGAGAAAATGAACAGGAGATCTTTAAAAAGAATCATTATTTTTAGATCTATATGCTTACTGGCCACTTTATCAGATTCACCTTGCTAGTACCTGGTTGGACCCCCTTTTGCATTTGGAACTGCCTCAACTCCACATGCATCAAACATTCCTCAGAGATTTTAGTTCATATTGATATGACAGCATCACAGAGTTGCTGCAGTTTTAATGGCTGCACATCCATGATGTGAATCTCCCATTCCACCTCATCCCATAGGTGCTCTATTTGAGACCTAGTGACTGTGGAGCCCATTTGAGTACAGTCTACTCACTCTAGTGTTCAAGAAACCAGTTTGAGATGATTACAGCTTTGTGACACAGCACGTTATCCTGGTGGAGCAGCCATCAGAAGATGGGGACACTGCTTATATAAAGGGATGGAGACTGTGGTGTTTAACGAATGTTGTTGCAGAAATTGAAACTTGTCCAACCAGGCGACGTTTTTCCAACCTTCTGTTGTCCAATTTTGGTGAGCAGATGCAATCTGTAACCTCGGTTTCCTGTTCTTAGCTGACAGGGGTAGCACCCGGTGTGGTTTTCTGCTGCTGCTGCAGCCCATCTGCTTCAAGGTTCAACATGTTGTGCATTCAGAGATGCTCTTCTGTATACCTTTGTTGCAACAAGAGGTTATTTGCGTTCCCGTTGCCTTCCTGTCAGTGTGGTCATTCTCCTGTGACCTCTCGCATCAACACGGCATTTCCCCCCAGAGAACTGCTGCCAACTGAATATTTTCTCTTTTTCAGTCCATTCTCTATAAACTCTATAGATGGCTGTGTGTGGAAAATCTCAGTAGATCGTCAGTTTCTGAAATGCTCAGACCATGTTTGATGCCATTTAAATCCTTAACCTTTCCCCCCCCCCAAGTCTGATGCTCAGTTTCAACTTCAGCCAGTTATCTTGACCATGTCTAAATGCCTAAAGGTACTAAGTTGCTGCAACAGCTGCAACTGATTATAGATTATGAATAAAACAAAGTGGCCAGTGTAAGTCTGCCAACACATTTAACAAAAAATAGTCAACATCTCTGTTCCCAAAACAGTGAAAAAGAGATTTCAAAACTGACCTTCTCTTTGACATTTTCATATGACGAGGGCGAGACAACAGAGAAACATACAAGGAACACATCTGTCTGTGGATAACTGAGAGGACGCAGCCTGTCATAATCCTCCTGACCTGAGAGCAGCAATCAAAAGAGAAGCAGAACAAGGACATTTTTTTTTCCAAAGGTTTTAGACTGACAGAAATGAGAGAGAAAAAGTGAAACTGAGAGACTTTCGAGGACCAGCTTACCAGCTGTGTCAAAAAGGCCGAGCGTATACGGCTCTCCGCCGATCATCACTGTCACGGCGTAATTGTCAAAAACCTTTGAAAACACAAAAAAGAAGTAAGCAAAAAAGGGCGGTTAATGGTAGTGCAGCATTATAACCATGAATAATATAAGAAAACAGAAATTTTATAGGTGAGCATGTTTACAACAATATGGCTCGGTCTTTCTTAATTCCTCCTCCTACCGTAGGCACATATTCTGAGGGGAACTTGTTGGTTGTATAGGAGATCAGTAAGCACGTCTTTCCTACAGCCCCATCTCCTACTACTACACATTTTATCGTCTGCATCTACAAAGAAAAACAGAAAGTAGGAAACATGATAAGATGTTTGCCAGAAACAGCACACCAGACAGCTAGCCAGACTCTTAGAGAGGAAGTAATACACAAGCACTCTTAGTACTGTCTCTAGAATCATGCATGGGTTCACATACAGGCAGTGAAACAACATGGAAACAAACACACAAGCACTAACTGTGACAGACTCACAGAGACATGTGATGCATCTAACCAGCACATCTAAGCCTGGAATTAATATTTACATTCACTACTGAATAATCTGCACATTCTTTTGAAGATTAATCAATTATTGGTGAGTACAATATGAAAAGTCAAACAATTATAAACTTACAGACTGCATCCTCAGCGGAGGCCAATGGCCTACTTTGCAATTTTAAAGAAAACGATTAAACCTTTATGTTTTTCTGCCAATATTTTCCTGGAATTTGGCCTGGTGGAATTTGCACCCTCTTGCTGTCTGACAGAAAAGCAGAATGCAGCAATCACAAACCCTTCCTCCACCTTGGGTGGGGGTGCAAAACTGAAACCAGCAAACGCCCGACATGCCTTTCTGAGACGAAAGACATGTCAGGCAGTGGTTGAAAATAAAAAAATAATACATGGAAAGTCTGATCATTCATGGATTTGTCTCTAATCTTGTAACTGCAATGATTTATAGTGTAGATGTGGGAATGGACTGCATATAAAGATTACATAACTTTATATATGAAGTAATTATCTGTATGCAGCATCACAGGATTTTAGACATCAAACATGCAAATACTCGAAAATAAAGTATTAAGTATTATGTATTAAGTGTTAAAGTACTACTTTACCAAATAAAAACTGAAAGTTTTAAATAGCTCAACCTCTGTAACTCTGACAGTAAAATGCTTACACATTACATATTGCAACAGCAGCATTTCAATGGCCATTTTCATAGTTTTGATCCATTAAGCTCACACTGCTAACATATTTTGTCCTAAGATAAGCGATAACATTACAGTTGGGGCAGGGTATGTCTTTTTAGGACTAGTGGACAAAAAAAGTATCCATTATAGAATTTCAGCATCTTAATTCAAATGGCCTGAGCCAGAACTAGACCCTTGCGCCGATGCTGGGTTTTGTGTTCGGGCTTTTGAAAATCCAATCATAGGTCTATTTGGACAGGCTGGGGTGAGTCATATAAAGTAGCATAAAGGGTGAAAAAGTCCACACAGGTACTAAGCTGTAGTGTTGCAATGGATTAAACATAAAACGTTCACATCAAAGGGAACAAAGTTTGAATCCCATGTGAAGGTAATACTTAGTATTAACTTTTTTTTTTTTTTAGCTCAAATAAACTATTTGCATATTTAAACAGTGCCTGCTCATAGATTTCTTGGTGCCACACCTTCCTACAGTACATGTTAACTATTAAATTCATCCCACTTATTTAAAAGTCAAATTTACTAAACATTTCTGTTGCTACTTTAATGTGCAGCACCTAAAACGACTGCAACCCGATCCGCCCTTCATGACAATTATAATATTCAGTAAAAGTCGAATCAGTTTGAGACAAATGAATTAAACTTTTGTGGTGCTGCTGAATTATACCAAGGCGTTTTTATGTGACTTAGACCTCTAGTAATACGACTTTTATTCGGAGAACAAACCAATTAAGTTATTAGGCATAAAAGCATACAGAGAGAGCATTAGTCAGAGCCCGACAGCTTTATCAGTGATATATGCCACTCATCTATTGGTCCACATCTGTCATTACTGGCATTTATAACAGCTGATAAATGAGACTGAATAGAGCTTCACCTATCCACATAATGCACATAACCACACAACATATGTACAAATATGGATGGATTGTTTCTCTTTTACAATTGTTTTCTTTCTTGTTTCTGTCAGTGCTTTGTTACCACACTCCACATCCTGTTGCATCTTCCACAATAAAAGAAAAAACAGTAAAGAAGAGACAGCAAAAACATCGTTCAGTGGTTTTATCAGTGTTGACGCTGCACAGTTTGTCCACCATCGGGCCCTCTCCAACTTCCCTCTTTTTTTAAATTGCACTTCTATTATGTTAATAAGAACTCTACGCATGTAACTAAACTAAATAACTACACATAAGAAATGTTGGTCAAATTTGGTTGATATATTGGATTCTAAAATTGCCAAATATCAGTGTCGATCTTTAAAATCCTATATCAGTTGGGCCCTAGTCTTACTTGTAAAAACAAACAGAAACATTTGCAGTATGATGAACAATGCTAAAAAAAAAAATACAGAAAAAAATGTATTCCATCAAATAGTCTCTGATCAGATGAGACAAGATAAACTATTTATCCCCAAAACTGAGAAAATTGTTTGGCACAATCAAAACAGCCTAAATAAATAAGTAGAATAAACAAATGACAAACGATTTTGCAAAGTTAAAAACTACTTTGAAATAAAAATTAATGCAAAATTAGTCTAAATGAAACAAAAACATGAAGGATACGGCTGTATATAGATAGGTGTGAGTTCAAGCAGCGTGCATACCGTTTGGAGGTACTCCTATTTGGCTTGTTATTACATGTGCAAGCGAAAAATTAATGACAGTGAATAGCTTCCGCATAAGCTGCATAGCGAGGATGTTAAAGGAAAATGCCGCCTATTAGCAAAATGACATTTAGAAGCGGATACTGCAAACACTTCCGCTAAATAAGAGCTCCATCTGTTAATCTGTTATCTGAAAGTTTAACACCTGCAAATGAGATGTTTTAGCCAACATATAAAAAAAATAATCATTTAAGACTGAGTCTGACTGAATAAATTAAATCAGATTTGTGAACAGTGGACAAGCAGCGTGAAAATACTGTCACTGGTAGATTTCTTATTTAATTACAATGTACAGCGGGATCTAAATCGATCAAAATGAAAGTAATCACACTACCAAAGCTGACAAACAATCATGACAGCTTCATTAAAGAAATGTTTGTCCGCTCTGAATTAACCCTGATCGGTAGAAAACTTTAACCACCCCGCAGATTTAAAACATCTAGAAACAAATGTTTCATTTCTGTTAGACTGAACATTGTTAGAGGGACTCTCCTGCATGTGTCGCCTACTCTAATTAGCTACAAATAGTAGTTTTAAGCAGTTTTTGTAACTCTACTCACCGTTTTTCTTCCCACAGGTTAGGCGTTGGTTACATCCGGGTTTGAGGGTCGAATTACTTTGTGCGCAGGCGCATAGCAAACCGGGACCCAGTCCCGATTGTAGAATCGATACAAAAGAAAGAGCGTCGCCTGCTGCCCAAACTGCAACACATTTCTGTTTTTTTTCACATGGCAAAACAGCACATAAGGCATAAACAGTGTTTATACAAATCACATGAGCTTGACAGTGAATATTTTGTATGACCATCTTTATTATCCAACAAAGCCTGAACTGTCTATTGAAGCTTTCTTGTAAGATCTTTAAATAGTCTTCAGAAATAGCTCTTCAGGCTTTTTGAAGGTCAGTCGAAGCTCTTCTTCAGATGTTGACTGCCTTTTGTTTTGGATCTTTGTTTCTCTTCCTTAACAACAGCTTGTTGACAGCCATCCTTCCACTGAGGCCATTTCTGATGAGGCTTCAGTGAACAGTAGATGAAACAACAGATGCATCCCTTCAGCTGGATCCCCCCCCCCACACACACACACACACCTACCTATTTTTTAAGGAGATGATTTTCAGATTTTTTCAGTTTGTGCCAAGATCTATTAAGTTTTAACTAAGGACATAAAGTCTGTCAGTAAAGACTGATAGATTGATTGTAGATTCAGCTAAAGAAATGCGAGCAAACCATATGTTTTTCTAACATGGGGCTAGTAACAAAGTACCTAAACATACAATTTTAAAATGGTTCTTTGCTAAGTTGTGTGTTGTTCCTTCCTGGAGTTAGTTGATAAATGTTTAGGTACAAGAAATCGACTGCGAATTAGTAGGAAACCGATGTTTAAAGAAAAACTTCAGAAAGACTGGAAAGCTAAAAAGATAAGATAAGACTTTATTTATCTCAGAGTTGGAAAATTCCTTTAAATTGTAAGTTAAACACAATAAACGTATAACAAGTAGTCTAAGTAAGTACTATGGTACAGCTCAATAAAATATAAAACAACAAAAATAAAGTATAAAACTAAAATAAAATAATAATATATTTAAATGCATGTGTATCAGTTACCTGTAAACACCCCTAATCTGCAGAAAAAGTGCCAAAAATTGTCCTAGAAGCCTCTCCGGAAATGTGTTATTGTGAAAATATGCTAACCGGAAGTTAGCTTTGTTAGCTTTGATGCTAACTTGATAGCAGCGTTGCTTCCCTTTGTCAGAGGACTGACTTCCGTTTTTGTGTTTTCTCCAGGTTTCTGGAAATCGCTGTTTATTGAGACGCTACGATTTCTGCCTCCTTGTTAAGCAGTAGTAATTGTGCGTGGTTTTCGAGAGGGAGCTGGTAAAAGATCCCCCACTTCAGCTTAAATCGAGTTTGAGTTCATTTTCTATCAGCCTTTAAAAACTGTTTACCTTGCTAGCTGGCTCGAATCAGCCAGCTGAGAAATCACCTAGCATGTTTCGGTTCTTGAGTGACGTTGATGAAGATCCCTATATGATGTAAGTACTGACATTTCACACTTTTTTCTTTTGACACTGGTGTCTTTGTGTTCTATAAGTGATTGGTAGCTATATTGTGGATTGCTAAGTTTAAAAAATTTCCACTGTCCCTTGTAGCAGGTACCCTCCGTTACTCCTGCCAGCTGTGGGGGCCTACACTGGTCCACCATATTGGATAGACAATAACAAAAAGGTGTTAGCGTTCAACAGTATTTAGTTATAACCAGCCGGTCACTACATTTAGCAGTCAATTGCTCTCATTGGATTTCCACTGTTTCTTTAAACCTCTTGTTTTTTAGGTTTAAAAGTGCTCACTTTTGTAGTCTGGCAGGTTTACATTAGCGCATTTCCCGCTGGCAAATGGATGAAAAAAATCCGTAATCTCGCAGCCCTCAGTAAATACAGCATATATGCATTTTTGGTTTTTTATTTCAGACAAAAAAATCGAAATAACAGGTGCAAGTAAATCTTCTATTTCGGCTCATGTCTCACAAACAAACGATTTATTTTCAGAAAAGGCGCACTGCTTGATCAATTATGGAATATAACCGCGATTTTATTCTGATATTTAAACACACATAAATAAACTTAAAAAAACATCACAATGCAAAAGACTACTAGTGAAAATTTCTGAATGGCATATATTTGTACTTTACAATAATGCAAAATAAATCAAAATATTATTTGCAAATGAAAAATAGCTATTTTTTTCATCTAACTTTTCATACAGGTTTTATCAAAATGAAGGTGTACCACAAAAACAAAAGTATCAGTATAGTCTAACCCAAATAGTACATAATTCTAGATTTTCCAGATGGTACTCTAATTATAGCCAAGAAATCATTTTTGAATAAATATGTATGCATATTCTCTTTGCATTCATATCATTCTCAAGACCTACTGTCTTGCCAGTCTTGCATTCTTTACATTAGTGCATTTTTCCCTCAGGCAAATGGATGGAAATGGAAAATGCATAATATTTTGCTATTTTAATAAATGCAGTGTAAAAGCATTTTTATAATGGAAATTAAAAACAAAAAACAAAAACACCTTTGTAGGTGGAAATAAACTTTCTGTTTTGACTCATTTCCAATAGGCCTTTTATTAATAAAGATGCAATGATTGCATCTCAGCTCTTCATCACACTTATTTTCCATTTAACAGATAAACATCAGCTTTCTGTTACAACCACAGCACAATCTAACGACACAGATGCACAAAATGCAAATTTCAGTATTTGATTTGGGTCTTGATGTTATACAAGTCCATGTTTGGTGTGCCTCCAGGCTTACTGGATGTTTATTAAACTAATTCATTGGCAGTTGTTTTTGTCCTTTAATATCTTTTTTCTTCTTTTTTTAATCATTTGGTCTATTACATTTTAAATTGGCAAACACACTTTAAAGGAGCAACCAGACAGACACCAATTTTCAGCAACAATGCAGCCAGAGTCATAGAAAAATAACTAAATTGAGGGGCTTAAAGCAAGAACGGACAACATGAAGTGGGGACTAATTTTCGACAACTATTCGTTAACAACCAAACATCAAGGTGTGTCCTCACTTTAAAGCTGGTTGCTAGTGGGTATTCCAGGCTCTGGTTGTCGAGGTAACCCACTAAAGTATTTACTAACCTGCGATAATATCAATCATTGATATCCTGTGCTCTCATTGGAAGTCTCTCAAATCGCTCACCTGAAAGTTGAGAAAAGTTTGTGTCTTCCCACTTTATGCTGCCAAAGTTGTTGCTCGAAGAAAAAAGTTTCATTTTTAAAAAATAATGAAAGAAAAAGAAAAAACAGTAGCAAAATTTCATTGATATTCACTGGTCACTGGTTGGAAAATCACTTTAGCTACAAAACGATGTGTCAGTTGATTGACTTGCTTGTTGAAACAATATTCAGATTATGAAAATAATGAAAACAAAGGTGGCTGATAGCCTGGTTAATAAAGCAGGGTGCATGAGAGAAGAGTTCGCTGTGTGAATTTATTAATTTTTTTATATGTATACAAAATACACTATAATAGATTTTCTTACATTACTGGCTTTTCTTGTATTAAACCCCCATACTGAAGAAAATAATAAAGCAAAATAATGGTTGGCTAAACTGGGCTCACAAACCCAGTGGAACTTGAAACACTTTGCTGGAGTATTTGCTTTGTACTTGAAAGTTTACAGTTTTCCTCCTTGTGTCGTTTTCAGTTTACCTTCACCTATGTGAGTACAGTTCACACAGCTACACTCAGTTGATTCATACATGCGAAATCGAACACAAAAGTCTGATAAATGCTTTTGATTTCTTCCAGGGATCCGTTTGCAGCTCACAGGCAGCAGATGAGGAGTCTGTTTGGACCATTTGGGATGGAGCCTTTCCCTCTTGCTCCTCAGATGCAGCCACATCGTGCATCACGCAGACAGGTAACAGACTCTGTGCTGATAGATACTTTGTATGAGTTTTGTATGTCCAGATTGGCTTTTTGTTTACTGCCTTTTTTTAAATTTTAAGGTGTATATTTGTCTTTTAGGCTGGCCCTCTGGCTCCTTTTGGCATGATGGGAATGGTTAGTAACACCTTCTATGACCTCTTTTAACAACTGCAAACACGGTGCATGGTGACTTAATTTTCATTAAAGGAATTACAGAACTCTTAATTCTGTCACCAGCCTCATGATGATATTCTGACTGATGATTGATAGGCTCCAGTGTAATTATATTAGACTTCTTAATAGGTTAGATTGAGGTTTACATCCCCAAAACTCTGTAGCCCTGAACATTTCAAGGTATTACACAACGTAGGTGGTGCAAAGTTTAAGTTTATTGATTTGCTCAGATAAGAAAAAATAGCAGCAGTAATAATAGTTAATAATAGCTAATGAGTTGGCATCGAGTGTCCTGCTTCCTGTACCTTCTCATCAGGCAGCTCCTTCGCCAAGTATGTTCTCTCTAGAGAGAACCCACCGCAAGTCATCTCCTGCTGTGTCTGAACTTGCTTTTTCTGACTTTTTACAGAGTGTCAGTGTGAAACCAGCTCAATACAATATGGCAAAGCAAAATCTCTCAATAAAGTAAAAAAATATGCAAGGAAGGAGCTCGGTTAAATATAGAAAAGTAAAAAAGTAAACCTGAATAAAAATGCAACAAAATAAATAAAGGCACATTACCCAGATCTGTTATTACCTTAAACGAATCTTAAATCTTAAAAGAATGACTGCTGATTTAAAATAATAAAATAAGTTTTGTCATTTATTATATGGATTTTATGATTATGGTGGTTCAGCAGTTATCGCTGCTGCCATATAGCAATAAGCCACCAAGTTTAATCCTGCTGGCCATCTTTCTGTGTTGAGTTTGCATGTTCTCCTTAGCCTGGGTGCCCCAGCTTCTTCACACAGTCTACAGACATTCGTGTCAGTTATTTGTTTATCTTTGTTTGGCCTGTGCAGGGTGTATTTCATCTCCTCCCTGATGTCATCTGGGATCCTGGATTAAATAAAGGGTTAAAAAATTTAAGGGGATTGCTCAAAGAATGTTTTCTCCTACAAAACGTAACACTTTTGGGCGTTTTCCAACAACGGGAACTGCCGTCATAGAACATCTTTCAGTCTGTTTTTAGGATAGAAGTGCATACTCTAGGTTAGATATCTGAGTGGCCCAGTTAATTCAGGTGGCAGAGCAGGTCAGCCACTAATCAGAAGGTCGGTGGTTTGATCCCAGGCTGCCTCCTGGCTGCATGCCAAATATCCTTGGGCAAGATACTAACCCCATGTTTACCTACTGGTGGTGGTCAGAGGGCCCGGTGGCGCCAGTGTCCGGCAGCCTCGCCTCTGTCAGTGCACCCCAGGGCAGCTGTGGCTACAATGTAGCTTGCCATCACCAGTGTGTGAATGTGTGTGTGAATGGGTGAATGACTGAATGTAGTGTAAAGCGCTTTGGGGTCCTTAAGGACTAGAAAAGCGCTATACAAATGCAGGCCATTTACCATTTTAATTGGTTAATCTTGAAAACAAAACAAAACAACTGTCTACCAGTCAGAAACAGGAAGAAGAGTAGCTATCAACACTGTGAAATTCTCCAGTATTGGTGGACGCAACAGTGTCCACTGTTGTTATATTGTCAAAGGGTTCTAGACCACAGTGGAAAACAGAGAGGCTGAAAGGGCTGTTTATGGCGCTGTGCAGCACCTCATGGCTGCCACGAGCTCCTGCACTGGAAAAGTGGTTATTGACAACTGTGCACTCAACACACAATGTATGCTGCTTTTCTGCCTGTGGTTGGGGAATGCTCAAATGAGAAATGTAAAGATCCTCTTATTGCTTGCAGGGTGGAGGGTTCATGGATATGTTTGGCATGATGGGAGAAATGATGGGAAACGTGGTGAGTTGCTTTTCTTTCCAAATAAACAGAAAGGAATTACTGTCGTAAATTAAATGTGTGTCTCACTAGTTCTCCATCATTTCTATTTACTTTCCATTATTTTTCTTCTTCCAGGACAGAATGTCTGGTTCACCAAACTGTCAGACGTTTTCCTCCTCAACAGTGATCTCATATTCGTCAACAGACCCAGGGGCTCCTAAAGTTTATCAGCAGACCAGTGAAACAAGGACAGGCCCAGGGGGGGTAGGAATAACTCATATTAGTTCAAATATATACGAAGTTGTGGTCAGAGCCATGTAAGTAGACCTGCTCAGTGGCTGGGGCCTAATTAGTCTGCTGGCCTCATTAACACCAGTAAGTGTAGTGACTGTAAATAGATTATGTACAGTATAAATATCAGAGATGAACTTAAGTTCATTCCTTCCTGCCTGATTTTGTAATCTGAGGTATTTTTTGATTTGTTTGTTTTTTTTGTTTTTTCTTCCCCCAGATCCGTGAGACGCGGCAGTCGGTGAGGGACAGCGAGAGCGGCCTGGAGGGTCTTGCCATTGGCCACCACATTGGAGACCGTGCACACATAATGGCGCGTTCACGAAATCGCCGCACTGGAGACTGTGAAGAACGGCAAGACTACATTAACCTGGATGAGAGTGAGTCGACCCTGATTACAACACTAATCTTAGCTCAGGCTTCACCTACTATTCAAGCTAATTGGAATTGAATTTAAAAAGGGGGCAAAGGAGATGAATGAGGAGTTGTGACTTTGATGGTCTCGCTTCACACACGTGTGATTTCTTTTTTTTTCTTTTTGGCTCTTAACCCGGTGTTTGTTCCTGCTAGGTGAGGCTCCAGCATTTGACGAGGAGTGGAGAAGAGAAGCAGGAAGATACGCTCCCCCGAATGCTCGTGGGTTGGACTACGGCCGCGATCGGCGAGGAGGCGGCCAGCAGCTCGCTCTTACCGCTCCTCCCAGTTCAACGTCCCCACCAGGTCATCGGCACGAGTCCCCCAGACACCGTCAGCCCCAAACCCGCCCACGTTACGACTGGTGAGAAGGTAAGAGAGATGTCAGAGATCATTGTGCCACTATTATTATAATTGCTGTAATCTGTTGTGAGCTTATTAATTTCTGAATGTTATCAGACATAAAGTTAAATGGCCATATTTTACTCTTATAAATACTTTTTCGCAGTATATTGGTTTGCACAGTAAGAAATTATAAATGCTAAACGTTGTCACTGCTTTTTGATTTGCTTTTGTTCATTTGCACCTTGAATGCTAGGAGATTAAACAATGCCAGCTATTTTCCCTACATAGTTCTACAGAATGGTTTACTGCCCTTGTTTTAACACTTTTCTGAGACTGCTCTTCACACATGAGTACCTGCTGCAGTATCCTCCTGAACAATAGGTGCCATTACTCAGAGAAAACCTCCACAATACTCTTAGTATAGGAAGTGAAGAAGTTAGAGGTTTTTTTCCAAAGTCTTTTTTTTATTTTTCCAGAAAGTCTCCCTCTGTATAACCTTTGAATCTCGGAGCTTCTGTATTCATATATCATTAAAATGGCAGGGGCACCAGTTTAGCTCACTGGGATGAGCAGGCGACCATATGCCGCATCGCAGAGAGCGGCGGGCCTCACTGGCTTCCAGTGAAGTTAATTTTGAAATATTAATTATAACATATAAAACCTTATATGGCCAGGCTCCTGTATATGTAGAAGAGCTTCTGAAACCTTATAACAGCACATGGCCTGTCCAATCTATCTGATCATGTCTCATAATTTCATCGACTTAATTTCAGCAATACCCAAATAAACCTTCTTACCGTTAAAAAATAATTTAAAAATAAGGTTGTTTTCTTCTCTGTTTACTGTTTGCACCGCCACCGTAGCCTGATCATTTTCTTCTAGGAATTTTAAGTCCTTTAGGCTAATGCACAGCAGCCACAAAATCCCAGCACTGTGTTGGGGTCTCAGTGCTGTGCAAAGGTGTGAGCAAGCCTATTAGTAGTTGTGGGCCATAGATCACGCCTCAGTGATCTATGGCCCACAATATAGCTACCAATCACTCAGTTTAGTTTATCTAATGCACTTTTTTGGCATTGTGTGTTTGTCCCTCCAGGTGTTCCGTATAACAATGCGACCAGATTGAAGGAGTTGAGGATTTCCCCGATGCTGTGAACCACGATGAGGACGGGAAGTTGATGCCCGCCATAAATGTTTGATATGACTGGACTGTCTTTACATGAACAACATATTATACACACACACATACACACGCACACACACACACAATGGTTAGAGTTTAAATTCTTTACTCTTACACACACAGACACACTTACAAACGCCCCTGTGTAAACATGGGTATAACTACACTCACTTAATGTATAAATATATATAAACACTCATTCTCTAAACTTGACATGTGTCTTTGCCCACTGCACTAAAGTGCTACAGTATACAGTACATCTGCTGTACAATCCATTTTATGTTTGTGAAGACACTCGTGTGTCGGTGAATTGAATTGTATACTGATAACTAATTAATGTAATAAATAAAAAGTTCATTAAACATTGTTAGATAATTGCAAAGTGTGCCTCTGTTTTGATGTTTTGGGGTTGCATGTCTTAAATTATGGAGTGTTGTTTAAAGAGTTTTCCGATTCTGTATTTTTCCTTTTGTTTTTTAAACCCTTGCTTATTCATAAAATGTATTGACAGCTAAATAACGTGTTCATTTGTGTCAATGCAAGTCTACATACACATGCATGCACGCATTCATAGGTGTGCGCCCTCTTCATCTTCCCTGTGCCACCGTGTCTGCAGGTCATGTGATGTCCAGATGGCACGTTCAAGCGGGGCAGCCAATGAAAAACTTTCCTTTTCTCCAAACGCCCCATAGCTTCCCGTCTGCATTTTGCTCGTGCTGGCTGTATCTTTAATTACATCTAAGACTATTTTTAAATGCACATCCTCCCTCCGGCAGCGGCTGCTCCCGTCTACCTGTCTTCTTGTTTCCTTTAATCCCTATCATTAGATATCTAACGTTCCCCAACAAGGCGCCTTCTTTTCTGCTGTCTTTGCTAAGATGCATCCTCCTTGTGGTTGCTTTGTTGTCACATCTCCTGCCTGTCATCCACATGCACTTACTTCAGCTGTATCGCAGCGCTGCTTGGACCTGACAGGAAGCGCAAATGAACGTTTCATGTATCAGTTTGCTGGGACAATATTTTCATGTCACGAGTGCCTCTGTAGTTATCAGCAGTGAGCAGATGTGTACGCAGCACGTATGACAGGACTGCGTGGGTGTAAAGTAGCGGTGTATGTTAAATGCTCAGATGGTTACATTGTTTCCTGCACCCCTATTAATACACAAATCCACATTGCTTCAGCTCTTCTACTCAATTCCTCCTTCCTATCTCTTTTTCCTCTCTCCTTGCTTTGTTCCCTCCCCTCCTCTGCATCTTCCAATGACTCACATGCTCACCCTCCCCCCGTGTGTCATACGTTTTCACCCCTTCTCCTCCCGCCTCCCCTTCCCGCTATTGCTCCTCATTCGCCCACATTCGCTCACTTTCTCCACCAGGCTTCAAACAAGCTGCAGGTAACGTTTAAAAAGATTGATCTGTTTCTTCAGTCCCTCCATCCCTCTCATCCCGCTCCCCTCCCCCATCTCCTCGTCGCTACCTGCGCTGTCTTTTGCGTCTCATCTCTGTTGGTCCGTGCTCTCTGTCACTGACTGAAACGGGCGAGAAATTGAGCTGGTTTGTGGTCTGGAACAGTTTGACAGATTTTTAAGTAGGTGCGCATCACTGGTTTCTGATTCATGTCTTTCTCTGTGTGAGTGTGAGCATCTTCCTTGAGAGCCTCTTTTTCCACAGCTTTCCATCCTCAAGGCTGCGTCACTATCATCACAGTGTGTGTTCAAGTGGAAAAGAGGAAGAGAGTGTGAAGTCCTTGTTTTTCATATGAGTGCTTTTGGTATTTCACAGGCTATTTTCATACCGAGCTTCATCTTCACGCGCAGCTTTGCTTGCTCATGTGTTTCCTTCTCTAATTAAAATAACATAGACTGAGTGTATGAGCACTGGATGAAATCTGCATTTGAAATGAGGCCAATGTTCCCTTGTTTTTATTTATTTATTTATTTTAACAGGATGTCTATAGTGAATATTGTTGCCAGGGAGATCTTGGACTCCAGGGGAAACCCCACTGTGGAAGTAGATCTGCATACAGACAAAGGTTTAGAAAAAATAAAATCTCTTGTGTAATGTCTCAAATTAATGTTTAGATTATTTCATTAAGGTTAACTACATCCTTCTCCATCCTCTTTCCTCTCCCTCAACCTTTCACCCCATTACGTCTGCCTCCTCTATCCACCCACCAATCATATGCTTCGATTCCAGGTCTTTTCAGGGCTGCTGTTCCCAGTGGTGCCTCCACAGGCATCTACGAGGCTCTGGAGCTCCGAGATGGCGACAAGACTCGCTACAAGGGCAAAGGTTTGAACACTTACAAAGATGTCTCCCCTGCACTAAGCGCTCTTGTTTTTCTGCCTGTATCTGATTTTGCATGATGGTTCTTTTCCTTATTGTAACAAAATGGGGACTAACTGGCTCCACATGTTTTGCACTAAAGGTGTGACAAAGGCTGTTGCTCACATTAATGACACCCTTGGACCCGCCCTCATCCAGTCTGTGAGTACTTCACTTTGGCTCAGTTCAGTTTTGTTTACTGTACATAGCACGAGTTCACAACCAACAGTAACCTCAAGGTGCTTTCTGTTGTAAGTGAAATGTTATAGTATTACAGAGAGAACCAAAAACATCACATGCGCCTCTATCACCAAACAGTGTGGGAGAAGAAGACTCCATAGACTGTATATAGAAGATGGGTGAAGCCAGCATGACATTGATTTCTAGGTTGGCTCCACATTATGAAGCCTAGCTGTATTTATTTTGTTTTTGTTATACAGGCACACCTGCTAATTAGTGCTAAGTGACATACTGCTTAAAATACGAGAGGTTTACTCATCCTTTTGGATGGGCCATGCTTCATTGCAAGTCATATTATTAGTACTGTTGGTGCCAAAAGGCAGAGGTCCTGTTCATTAAGTGGAGTTTAGTGCTTGAGGCCTAGCAAACAACAACTGGCTCCAGCTCGTTGTGTTGGAATATATGCAGGTCAGAGTGTCCACACTCCTGTAATGTTAATTAGCCATAGAGACTACAGTCCCGTGTAAATATGTTATTTACCAGGCTAAGGTTTTGACTTTAAACTTGTGAGTCACTGTTGGACAGAACCCCAAGTCGCCATACAAGGAGCTGCAGATTTAGCATTTTGGCATTGGCTTCGTTTTGCTCAGAAGAAATCTTCAGCAGCATTTGGCTCAGGGAGGGGCAGCCATCTGTTGCAGCCAGTTAATTCTGAGGGTAAAGAGAAACAATGGGCAAAAACAAAGGGAGAAGATACACAGTTAATGTAGTGCAATAGTGACATAAAAATGCATAGGAAGAGAAGACGATGGGAGTGGAGAAGAAGTGATCAGTGCATCAGCTTAAGGCTACATCAGTGTAACTAAGGCAGGGGGTGGCCAACTCCAGGCTTCGAGAGCTGGTGTCCTGCAGGTTTTAGATATCACCCTGGATCAACAAGCCTGATTCAAATGATTAGTTCATTACTAGGCCTCTGGAGAACTTCAAGAAATGTTGAGGAGATAATTTAGCCATTTAAATCAGCTGTGATGGATCAAGGACACATCTAAAACCTGCAGGACACTGGCTCTCAAGGCCTGGAGTTGGCCACCCCTGAACTAAGGGATACCTCAGGGTCATCTAATCCAATACTAACTATAAGATGTATCAAAAAAAAGGGAGAGCTTGAACCCAAACCAGGAGAGATGGGCGCGATAGCTGAAGCACTGCCCCCCTTTTAAATCTGGAGGAACCACAAGTAAGCCTGTATTGTGAGAGCAAAATGCTCTATTAAAATAGTACATGATGGGGATTCATCCAGCAAAGTGATGGGATAAACAAAAGAATATTCAGTTTATGCTGCAGAACCTGATGAGCAGCCGAGCGGGACTGAAATGAAAAAATCTGTTTACTGTATGAGGAATATTGTGTTTTTCTTCCAGGGAATCAGTGTGCTGGAGCAGGAGAAGCTGGACAATGTGATGATTGAAATGGACGGCACTGACAACAAATGTAAGCCTCGCTCACATCTCGTGTGGGGTGATGGTATATATGTGTACTGACATGTTTCCGCATCAGTGAGTACCGACTGCATGTGTGCGTTATGTTTGTGACTGCCTCTATTTCGCCTCCAGCTAAGTTTGGTGCCAACTCTATTCTGGGAGTATCGCTGGCCATATGCAAAGCTGGCGCAGCAGAGAAAGGTGTCCCCCTGTACCGTCACATTGCTGACCTGGCAGGAAACAGAGAGCTGGTCCTCCCTGTTCCTGTGAGTTTTATAGTTGGTAAAAAAAATTAATTTTTCTCCAAACATAAATGACCAACCATAAAAAAAAAACCCACATCCATCTGACATTCTTTTAGGCTTTTAATGTGATCAATGGAGGCTCTCACGCTGGGAACAGGCTGGCCATGCAGGAATTCATGGTTCTTCCAGTGGGTGCCGAGTCTTTCCGTGATGCTCTGCGTGTGGGGGCGGAGCTCTACCAGACACTGAGAAGTGTCATAAAGGAGAAATATGGTCAGGATGCTACAAATGTGGGTGATGAAGGGGGGTTTGCCCCTAACATACAAGAGAACAGTGAAGGTAAGCACGGCGACCACCTGAAAACAATTTCCTTCAGCCTAATCTAACATATCGCTCCTGTTTCTTCCTGTCAGCTCTGGAGCTGATAAAGACAGCCATAGAGAAGGCGGGCTTCACAGATAAGGTGGTGATAGGAATGGATGTTGCTGCTTCAGAGTTCTTCAGCGAGGGCAAATATGACCTGGACTTTAAGTCTCCACCAAATGCTGCCCGCAACATCACCGCTGATGAGCTGGCCGCCATCTACCAGGGGTTCATTAATAACTACCCAGGTGTGTAATGTGGTGTGTGAGTACACATGTTCTCCAGAGAGCACAATGTGGCCACCTCTTAGTCATTAAAAAAAAAAAAGGGGGGGGGGGGGTGTTATTGATTTCTCTAAGCCTCAGTCAGCTTGAATCAAAGCATCAGGGCTATCGCAGTCGACTCCATATGTTTTTTTCCTCCCACCATATTTCTTTTGTCACATTTTAGAAAGAAATAGTCAAAGAAAAAGAGAAAAGGGGCGGCAGAAAGAGCCTGGTCTCGCCTCCCGACACATGAAGCTGTTAAGGAAGATTTAATTATGTGCTACATTGCAAATTTGGCAAGCGGGGTACTGCTCTGATGTGGGTCTTTACCCTGTAAATGGTGTGCATACTATTTGTGGGCTGTGTGCATGTTTGCATCTGTAATTAATATCAGTAGATCTAAAGGCATTAGAACAGCTACTAGTGATTTCAGCTAGCCTTGTGTTTCTCCTACAGTGTTGTAATATTTGAGTCATGGAGGAAAATGATCTTACCCATGTGTCTTTCCCTCTAGTGGTGTCTATTGAAGATCCTTTTGACCAGGATGACTGGCCCGCTTGGTCTCAGTTCACAGCCTCAGTGGGTATCCAGGTAAGATATTACAAATTATGCCATTATTATGTGGAAGTAGATCAGCGCAGCTCTTCTTCAACAGGTAATCTCGTATTCCTCCTCCTTCCATTAAACAAAGAACAGTCAAAATTAATGGTGCAGAAGTAAAGTCATCCTGTTTTTATTTAGCAGAATGAGCCAAGTCGTAAAAAGCAAGTTTCTATCAATATCCATACACATTAAAGCACGTACCCCTCCTCTCCCCTCCAATACTGCTGTCTTATTTATTCTATGTGGACCAGAACTTCATTTACACACTTAGGGATACAACAAAGGTTAATGTCCCCTGAATAAGTACACGTGATACTAATCCCCGTGCCCTTCACTTCACTCGTTGTGCAGGTTGTTGGAGATGACCTGACAGTCACCAACCCACGAAGAATACAACGAGCTGTGGAGGAAAAAGCCTGCAACTGTCTGCTCCTCAAAGTCAACCAGATTGGGTCTGTTACAGAGGCCATCAAAGCGTGAGTTGACTTTATGTGTTTCAAGCCAAAATCTGTGGGCACACACACGGATTGCAGTTATACTAATTTCCCCTCTGGTTTTCCAGGTGCAAGCTGGCACAGGAGAACGGCTGGGGCGTGATGGTGAGCCACCGCTCAGGAGAGACAGAGGACACTTTTATAGCTGACCTGGTGGTTGGTCTCTGCACTGGACAGGTAACACATGCAACAGTCTGACAGCTCATATCCCTCTGCTAGCTTAACTGCTTATTACTGATCACGTTTCATGCTCTAAGTTTTCCTTGGGTCCCGGTGCATAAGCAACATAACAGCAACATAACAGTGCAGCATCACACTTTGGGACCATACAAAGCAGCAATAATCAGAATCAGAATCAGCATACTTTATTAATCCCTAAGGAAATTATGTATGATTATTGTAATTATGTATAATAATATGTATTATACATGATAAAGCAGTGCAAATAAGAGCATGAGGTAATAAACAGATGTGGAAATGAAGCAGCTCAATATTCATTAACTTTTTACTGTACTTCTAAAAACAACTGAAGTCCTGAAATTAATAAGTTAACTAATCAGTGCATTGATAACAACAGTGAAATATCAATACAGTCAATTCAGTTTAGTTCAAGGTGCTTTATATTGGAAGGTAAAGACCCTAAATTGTTAGAAAGAAACCTTAACAGTCAGCCAGCCCACTTGGCAACAGTGGGAAGAAAGAACTCCCTGGCAGAACCAGGCTCAGGGTAGAGGCAGCCAACCACCGTTCCCAGTTGGGTGTGAGAGGGAAAAGAAGAGAGCAGAGACGGGACGAAACGCAAACTTTAGGAGAGAAACATACAAAACATTTGGTCATAAGATCTTCATAATACTAATAATTTGCAGCTTGTTTTTCTCAACACTTTTGTCTAAAAATATAATTTTAAGAATAGTAGTCAGAATTTGTAACATTATACACAGAATAATATATGTATTAAATATCAAAATGCCAGTTAGTTATTGCCTCGGTACAGAGTATTAGTTCTAAATGTGCAGAACCTGCTTGAGGGGAGTGTAACCCGGTTACGTTGTTCCCTAAATGCTTCATATGCAGGCAGTCTAAAGCTGAAAACAAGTAATAATCAAATTGTGAGGACTGCAGATCGAAACAACTTTATCCTCAGCACTGCACTTACTGGAGACTCCAGCAGTCCACCTCCCAAGTAGGAAGAGATCAGATAAACGTCGACAGGCGATCAGACATGTGGAGATTTGTTGAATTAATGATAAAAGTTCAGCCACGTCTGTAGCTGTTAGTGTTTTTTTTCTTCATTCAGATCAAAACTGGAGCTCCCTGTCGATCTGAACGCCTGGCCAAATACAATCAGCTCATGAGGTGGGTATCTGTAGCTTACATTGCATAAACGTATGTACATGGTATGCAAATGGATTCCTGTATAGCGCTTGCACTATTTTGATATTTCTCCTCTTGTCTTCATTCTTTTATCTGTTGTCATCTTCTTTCACATTCACCTTCCTGCTCTGCATTTCACCTCCTCTTCCTCTCAGGATTGAGGAAGAGCTGGGCGATCAGGCTCGCTTTGCTGGACACAACTTCCGCAACCCCAGCGCCATTTAGGGAGTGGGGTGCCGGTGTTCTTAGCAGACAAAATGAGAGAGAACAAAAAACCCCACGCATACATATAAATAGTGTCATATTTCCCTGATTAGTTCTATGTGGTGAGAAGTTTATGTGTATCAGCAAAGCACTAAACACACAAAGATGAACTTAAAAGCATCAAAACGAATTAGTTTTCACATTATAGCTACAATATATCGATCTAACACTTCAGTGAGTGATAGAGATGATTGCCTACAGCCAGCCTCCACGAATCCTAACAAAGCCTGGAGGAGGAAAAAAAAATCTACTGAACTACTGAGTTACACTCCCCTTCACGGGCTTGTTAGTTTCTCTCATTTTCCTGAGCCCCCTGACTCTCTCCTTTTCACTTGCTGCAGAAGTGTTTTGATCTTTTTTGTGCCCTGTTGTTTCCTCCTCTTCCCCCTCCTCTTCCTCCTCCTCCTGTTTAACAGCTTGCTGCAAAGTTGTGTCTGCTACTTTGTCTGTTCAAAGTGAAGCTTAATAAAGAGATGGATATATGTTAACTCTAACCAAAGATCTGGGTGTGTTTGTTTTGAAGAGAAGCCTCACTGTGCTTCTTTTCATAATTTGAGAGGTAAATATAATCGGTTATGGAGCAAAACTAGAAACCCATGTAGCTCTGAAATATTATCTTACAGGGTTTATGATTATAATTTCAAACCTGTGGTGCAATAAGGGAATCTTTTAGCACAAATGTTTTTTTCTATAGGGGTTTGTTTGTTTGTTTCGTGGTCTTTGTGACTGAAACAACTTCTGGATAAGAAGAATGAGTTGTTCATACTTAAAGACTTCCTATAATGGTTTGAATATTTCAAGCCTGTTCCGTGCCTCTTTCATGCAGGTAAAAACACTTTTGCAGGGAAACACCTGTGCATCCTCGATTTTAGGCACCTCCTGCTGCCTCCTCTGTCCTATAGATGCAATTTGGGAATGGATTTCTGGGTCACAGTCAGGAGGACACAGAAGACAAGGAGGCACAAAGTAGTAATGAGAAAAGCCCTGTGCCTTTGTCAGGTCATAGTTGCTGTAATGTTTCCTTTTAGTGACCCTGTGTGTTTTAAGACTTATCTTGTTAGTCTCTTTTTTTCATGCTCTATCCTGCCGTCATTGCGCAGCGTTTGTCTTTTAAGTTAAAGCAACTTTAATTACTTTAATTTAATCTGTGTGTGTTTGGGTCAAAGAGTCTCTCCAGCTTGACAGTTTGGTTTCACAGTTCATGCACAACAACAAAAAATGTTAAAGTTGTGTAGCTGTCTTGACTTCTTTACACATTGTGACTTAAACAGACTTCTGTGATGCACAGAAATTCATTAGAATCGCATCGTTAAATATAACCAGCTGTCAGAGGCAAACACCTGCTGTGTTGTCGTCAACAGTCTGTGTCATAGCAGATCATTTTGATACTACAGGAAAAGCACAGGTATTATTGGGAATATTTAAAAAGACCTGTTGCCGAGTGAAAAGTGGCTCAAATGTCACATCCACAGGCAGCAGTGCAGCAGCTTTTTTTTTTTTTTTTTTAATTATTAATCTTTTATACTGCATAAAAAATAGTCTTTAGAAACTGTTTTAAACAATGTTATTGCAGCAAGTATCACAGAAGGTGATGACTTTATATAATCTAATACAAAGAAGTTTATATTAGGAGAAGAGACAGTACACACACAAAGCAAAGACAGCTATACATATAGTGGATAGATTAGTGTAAAGTGGATGTAGGAGTGGAGACAGTTGAAGCGTGGGCTAATAAACGTGTAAATTATGTAAAGTAGTCTATTAATATACCAATCTTTTGATAAAGGTATAATAAATGTGCAGACCACATAGAAAAAAACATCGTAATAGGAAAACTAAACAACCCCTCCAACACACGGGCCCGTAATACCCTAAGATATACATTAGAAATAAATAAATGAGGTTAATAATGAAGTGTGTGGAATCTTGAGTTCAACAGGATAAAATGTAAATGAAATACAATAAAACATCATGTAAGCTATTTTAATTATGCTTTAGTTTGTTTACTGAATTTGAGATATTTCACTGAATGAAGCCATTTTATTGTTATATACTCAGCTTTTATTTAATAACAATAATTGTAGTATTACTATGTAACACTTGTTTACATTGTACTATTTTAATTTTTGTTGGATTTTATTTGGATTTTAAATTATTACAATTGGAACTGTATTACAATTAAACTTGTCTACTCCTTTTAGTTTTTACCGTGTTTTGTCGTTTTGTATTTTTTTTATTGATTTATCAATTTATACATTGCTTTATAAATTTAGCCTGCCTATTTCAGTTTTGTTGCAGGTTAGGGAGAAATAAAGCATGTCTTGTCTTAAAAGCGGAATATAATGCAGTAAAGTGGCTTTACAAAGTAAAATAGCAAAAATAAAGCAGAATATTGTAAAATAATCTGCCACATTCATGCAGTTTGAGTGTGTGCACCTTCACTTTATCTAAGTCAATGTGGGTCTTCTATAAGGAACAAAAATAAATTGAAATACAGAACATGTAATTATTAAATTAGTTTAAATTGGTTACATAGCTTCACACCTGGCTCTGACAGCTGCACAGGTGTGACTGCAGGTCAGGTATCAGCTGCACGCGCCGGGCAGCAGAGGGAGCGCGAGCGGGGCTCGGTTCCTGTCTCGCCCCGGTTGCTAGTGATGATGATGAAGGAACGCTGGAGCTGCGCAGGCGCACCGCGCACAGTCTCCGGCCGGGTTTCCATAGTTACCACACAATAGGAGACGGGACAGGGGGCTGAGTGAAGGGGAGAGAGAGGGACGGGAGCGGAGAGGGGAAGAGGAGGAGGAGGTCTGCAGAGCCGCTTGACTGGACACACCGCTGCAAGCTTTCCCCAGACAGACAGGAGCTGCTGGACAGCCTGGCGGACACACAACACGACAGAGATGTAATTGATCGTTTATTAATTGCCTAATTTTATCGCACGAGCCTTCTTTGTTAACTCGCACACACTGACATTAAAATGCCCAGTTTCCTGTTTTCTCTTTAGTCCACCTTCAGCAGAACCTCTGAGAACAAACAGTATTTGTTCTCGTTGTTTTTCTTCTCCTCCTCTTTCTGTTTCACTGCCAGATAAAACCATAGTTATTCACTGCGAGCCTTTCCATACAGTAAAGGTGACTCTGGAGGGACTAGGCAACAGAGACATAGAGACCCTCCCTCTTGATCCCCTCCCTCTTCAGAGTTTTGGCCCTCTCTCTGCGCCTCTCTTCCTCTTTCTCCCTGCCTCACTACTCCCTCCTTCTCCCTCCTCCTTCTCCTTCGCCAGCCTCCCCCTCCCCTCTTCTCTCTCTCTCTCTCTCTCTCTCTCTCTCCTTATGCAAATCACGCCCTCTCCTCTCTCCCTTTCTCTCACCCAACGTGCATCCCTCTCTCTGGCTCACCCCTCCGCTGAAAAAATTTGTGACTGTAAGAACAGAAGAGAGGGGCATTAAAAAAAAAGTGCAAGTCGTCTTAGAGGAAGAGGGGGGAGTAGGTAGGGTGGGAGAGGGGTGGGGGGCAAAAGAGAAAAGGGGGCGAAAGGGGGTGGGGAAGAGGCGAGGGTACGCATCAATTTGTACAGTCTTCAGTTGGCACCCCTGTATTTTTCCTACAACGAATAGCAAGAGATTTCCTCTGCATTATTGTTATGATCGGAGCCCGTTGCAATATGAGCCAGCACGAGTCTCTGTTGACAGACGACCGGGCTCTGAGGTGTACGTGTCAGCGTGCAACATAAAACGACAAAACAGGGAGAGAAAGGAAAAGAGAGAGTGAGAGGAGTGGGAGCACGCATCGCTGGATATTATAGGTAAGGAGAAGGAAAATGGATGCTTATACTTGTGTGTTTGGAGCTATTCCTGCTGGCCACGCTTGTGCTCTCCCTCCCATTTTTTCTCCCCTTCTTTGTGCATTAATGATCATCCTGCGTTATGGCTAAATTATGTCCCGGTGAATTAATGTGAACTGAGCGCACGACGCGCACCCACATTCCAGCGAGGAAAAGGGAGAGCCGGTGCGAAATGCCATGATTCGCCATTCCATATCATCTTTCCTTTTTTTTTTTTTTTTTTTTTTTAAAAAAAGGAAGATATGTGGAGCGTCTGGAAACAGCACTGCACAGGCATCCATTCTGACTGGGGAACATGTATGTGCTGCTGAACACGTCTCTTCCCCCCGTCGTGGATGGTCTGTGAAGGCAGACCATAGAGCAGCTTTGGCCGGTCTCCTCTGCATGTGTATCAATAACATTAGCAGCAAGAAAGAAGAAAGAGTCGTTGCGGTGCCCCGCTCGCTGGTGATGTAAGCAGAGCAACTGCATGCTGCTGCTTTGCATCACATGCAGTGGCCAATTTGTTGATAATATACGTGCTGTGTGCATGCATGTGCGTTAGGAGGGGAACTTGTGGTGTAAATGCAGTTGTTTTCCGACCACAGCTGAGGACTTGCCGGTGGACCACAGACAGGCCAGTAGCTGCCACCTGTAACTGAGATGCATTGTGTGTGTGTGTGTGTGTGTGTGTGTGTGTGTACAGAAACCCACCAGGCAGGCTCTGAATGCTTCTACTTCAGTGTCATGAACTTCGTTGTGTGTGTGTGAATAAGGGGACTGTACATGCACACAGCACGCACTGCATCGCCTCTAAATATGTGTGGAGAGTGTGTACAGTGATGAAGATTTTACTCATAAAACTGAATCAGTCACTGCAGCATGCACTAATTAATGCATAGCCATGTGTAGTGAGGCTGCTACGGGCTTTACTTGCTTTAAATAAACACACATACAAGCGTATTTACAGACTCCACGCCACAGCTCTGCTAACTACTCTTTTTTTTCTTTCTTTTCATCCAGCGGTGTGCACTATTTATATCCTCATTCAATATACATGAGCCATTTTTTCATCATAGTGGTACATGAATGGATGGATTAGTCGAGCCCCTGCGAAGTAGTCTGGCTATGTTGTCGATCAAATGGATAAAAGATCTTGATAGTGTGTGTTTTCCCTAATGGTTGGCTTGGCTGGATAAATAAGCATGTGATTCTGCTGGCCATAACCAGGTCATGTGGGTTAACCACAAGTGGCTGTGGGTTCGGGCTGTTGTTGTGAAGGTGGAAGGAGGGAGGAGGGGGGGTGTGGCCGCATATTCCCAAGATGTTTTGCTGGAGTTCTTCTGCAGACTGCGATCCGAAGTGAAGTCTACCAATCAGCACCTTTTCTGCTCTGCATGTATTATCAGTCAGGGTGGGTTAACCTATTGTGCTGTTAAGGTTTTGGGCTGCTGTGGTGAAAACAAGGGTGCAGAGGCTGTTTTGAGTCCAGTGGAAAGCAGTTGTGCTGATACAGTGTGAAGCATGCTGGGAATTTAAATGTGGTAACTGGGCTTTTGCAGTTGTAAACTCAGATGTTTTCAACAATGTCACAAATTCCTGAACCCTGCGCTCAATGATGATACCAAATCTTGCCATCATTTCATGAACTCATGTTTACTCAAAGCCTTGTGTTCTCATTAGGTTTTCCATGTTTTTGTTTATGCTTCTTCACAGGTTTTGGTAGCTCTCGTCGTGTAGTACAGCCCAGTCAGTAAGCAGCTGGAACCAGTTCAGTCCCTGCAATGGCTTGTGTTGTAAAATGGACGTTGTAAAGAAGAAATAATGAAAACAAGGACACACAAAGAATCGGTATGCATAAGGCCTATGTCTGCTTTCCATGATGATGTCAGCGATTGTGTACCTGCCTAACTCTTGATTACTGCTTCCACATTATAATTAGTTCAATATGTGATCAAATTTCAAAATGGCCAGAGTAACTGAGATATAAATTATTTATTTGGTTGCGAAAGGCCGTCTAAAAAACAGATTCCACATGTAAATTTGATTTCTTTTACCTCCCTCCCTTCTTCCCTGTATCCTCCTGTTCCTCCTCTCTATTTCCTCCTCTTTTATTCACTACATCTTGTCGTCCTTGTTAAATTCCACCTTGGATTGAATGAGGTTGACTTCCCTTCAGCCTGATTTAACTCTGTGTTTGCTACAATCACTTCTTTATTTCTCCATGCATACTGCGATGTTCCTGTATAATTGTCCAGTTTTAACACTTTCCCCACATGCCACGTTTCCTTCTTTCGCTGCACTTTGCTTCGCAGATGCCCATGCGCAGTGGGCGACGGCGGGGGGCAAGTGAGGAAAGAAGGGGCAGACGCCCGCACCCCAGCCCCTCTCGCCCTGAACGCAACGACAGACAGACGGTTAGACCCCGCCTATCTTATTATCTCCTTTCTCCTGTCACTGTTTGGGCCATATATTAACGTGTACGTGTACATAATGAACAATAAAGGCCTTCCTGTGTTTCTTGAATTTTTGTGTGTGAATGTGTTGTCAGTGAATGAGTCATCCCTGTGATTGCCATAGATGTACCCCTTGCAGTGTCAGAATTGTTAGAGTATGTGTTTTACACCGTAGCACTTTGAAATCTTTGATGTTTCATGTTTGACACTGGTGTGTATGTGTATGTGTGTGTGTGTGAGAGAGCGTGAGTGCATGCAAGCGAAGCTTTGTTCTAAAAACAGACCTAGGCCTATTAGGGATTCAAAAGCGTCACTACAGAATTAAAAGTCTTGTGTTGTTTTAGCAAAGAGGTGCTGGTGAGGAATTGGCTGGAAATCGCTTCAGTCGCAGATCACAAGGGCATGATTCATCAGAGAGTGAGGGGGAGGAACTTGTGTCTCCTCCAAAGAGGCAGAAAGTTCAGGTTTGTGTTACATTTCATCAACTTGTTATATAAAGACCTAATACAAAGCTTTGATTTAAATGAATCACCTAAAAGGGGACGCCTCAAATAGATATATATTATTATTTTCTGCCATCATGTAGATAGCAGATATTACAGTTTAACTTTTTACCTCACCCTCAAATCATCTTTTCTTGTTAGGATTCAGCCCCTACTCCAATTCCTCCAACATCAACACACTCGACTGACAGCTCAGCTCCTTCCACTGTCCCACCTCCAACCTCAGTTGCCAGCCAATCCCGTGAGAGTGACAATGAAGATGGCCAATCTCAGGGCAGCAGGAGTTCAGTTGTAGGGAGCCTGGCCAATAGCAGTAGCAGTCTGAGCAGCGGGAGAGATATAGACCAGGACAATCGTTCCTCATCCCCAAGTCTTTCCGCTTCCCCTTTGGGGAGCCTGGACTCTGACTCTGATGGCCCCGATTCACCAAAGCAAGGAGACCGGGAGAAAGGTAAAGAGGGGGGCGCGGGGAAGGTGACAGGAGAGGATAGGAGAGTGCTGCGGGAGGGGAGGGGTGAGGAGCCCTGTGGAGATGGAGAAAAGCGAGATGTGGATGCAAGAATTGAGGACTGTCCATCTCTTAAGCCCCCCTCCACTCCCTGCTCTTCCTCTGGACTGACTCCCTCTCTCCGTGGAGCAGGAGATTCATCAAATGACAGCAATAGTGGGAGAAAGTCATATTTCTCCCTGGACTCTAAGCTGATGTGTAAAGTTGAGTACAGCGGACCGACCAGCGTTGATGCTGCGCTAAGCAGCAGAATGACTTGCAAAGCCAGCACACAGTGCGTGACCAAGACAACTATCTCCGGAGGAGATTATTCCCATAACAGCCCCAACATTCCCCATTCCCTGCCCCCTCCACTTCCTCCTCCACCTGCCCTGAAGCCTTTGGAGCTTGGGGCACAAAACATGCCTACTGAGGTTAAGGCAGAAAGAGACAAAATGGAAAAAGGAGACAAACTTCTGGACAAGTCTCAGTCCACTCCACCTTCTCTGTTGCCACAGACTGGTCCCCAGCCTCAGTCCCAGTCTCAGCCTCAGACCCAACCCTCCTCCCACCCTCACCACTACAGTTCCACCAGCTGGCAGGGTGGCACGGCAACTGGTTGCCAGGCTAGCTGGGGCTACACCCGTTACCCTGGCAACCACCACCCACACCAACCACAGCACCAGCCCCCAGTTCAGCAGCAGCAACTTCCCTCCGTTTACAACCCTCCATCCTCTCGCCACTCCTCTTCCCACCCCTCTTACCTCCCCCATCCTCACCCCCACCCTCACAGGGAGTACCTTCCCAGGTATGCTGGAGGGGGAGGAGACAGAGAGAGGGGGGGTGCAGGAGAGAGGGAGAGGGGAGTGAGGGGGGAGTGTGGGGGGAGGGAGATCAACCGGGAGTTCTCCGCTCCGATTGGCAACAGTAGTAACAATAGCAGCGGGGCAAATAGTAACAGTCCTTGTGGTGGGATGGGTGGGCCCAATAGCATCCAAGGCAGAGACTTTGGAGCGCTGTCAGTCAGTCAGAACCGGGAATTCCAAGGTTCTGGGAGAGATGGACCTAACTTGGGGCCAGAAAGAAGAGACTTTGCTCCGGCTTTCAGAGACAGGGAGCGTGAAAGGGAGCGTGAAGGAGGAAGGGAGTTTAATCTGCCAAACCAAAACCAGAGTAGAGACTTTGGCCCCAGTGGAGCCAGTGGGGGGCATCCCAGAGACAAAGATGGGAGCAGATGGGGTGAGTTTGGGGGCCAGACGAGAGACGTTGTGGGGAGCAGTAACCCTAACAACAACTCCATCCCACAGGGAAACCCCCCAAGTTCAACCAGCGGGCTACCTGTCACCCCCATGCTGAACCGTGACCCACCTGCATCTCCCCAAAACAATCCCAGTCACACTACTCATCCTTCCCTGCCGCAACACCCCCACCCACATCCCCCAAACTCATCGAACCGGGACTTACCTCCTCCCATCGACCAGGCACAAACGCCCTCCTCTGGGGCGGATCACTTTCACAGGGAGTATCCACCCACCGGAGGAAAAGACTTCCCTGCTGGTGCGCCTCCTTCCACTGGTACAAATCGGGAGTACCTAAACTCCCCTGGAGTAACTCCTAACCTGGGACGAGAGTATTCAGGGCCTGGGGGAACGCAGCACCCCCACCCACCTCATCCCCACTACCAATCTGGGCCCAGAGACAGAGAGAGAGACTCAAATCTGCGAGACACTTCTCTATACCAAAACCGTGGAGGCCCAAATCAACCCCCTGCACTCTCTCCTTCCTCCTCTTCTAGCCATCACGGACACCCTTTGAATGCTCCTTATCCCCCTCCACCCCCTCAGCCCCCTCTACCCCCACCTCAAGCCTCCCACACCCAACAACCCCCCTCAGGAATGGCACCTAATGTACGTCCTCCACACTACCAGTCTTCTGCCCAGACTCCTCCGACACCCCTTTCTCCTTTACCCAGCCCATCTACCAATCAGATGGGAGCTTTCTCATCTTTTCCCCCTGGCTCCTCCTCTGCAGCCAGCATGCCGCTTCCAGCAACAGGTGTGTCATCTAGCTGTTCGCCTGGATGCCGCCCTTCCTCTTATCATAGCACTTTGAACAACCACCCTCCTTTCAGTGGATCTTACCACTCTAACGGAAACAACAGCAGTACTATGGCCAACAGCAGCAGCAGCAGCAACAGTAGCGCACCCAACAGCAGCAATACCAATCCACAGTCACTCTCGCCTCAGAATGTCTCAAAGGGACCTCCACCCCTTAGTAACTCCGCCAGCAGCAACAACAATGGCATCTCCACACCTGCCTCCAGTTCTTCGCTCCCTGGTGGAGACGGACATTCGGATTCAGGCCCGCCTCCTACACCGGTCATTAAGGAAGAACCAATAGAAGACAGGGAAGAAAGTGAAAGCCCACAACCTGTGATGAGAAGCCCCTCGCCTGAACCAAAACCTGTAGACATTCCTATCCACGCCAGCCAGTCAGCACGGTAAAGTCAGCCTAATTGAGATTGTAAATGTGTACACTCCCTGTAATTAACAGCAGCGATAATTGTTACGATGGTGCTGCTGACTCCTGATGATTGTAATAATGATGTACTACATCGGTGTCTCTCGTGACTCTAGGTTTCACAAGGTCCTCGACCGCGGCAGTGGGAACTCCTGCGCCCGCAGCGATGTCCTCTTTGTCCCCCTGGATGGCTCCAAACTGTGGAAGAAGAGGAATGAGATGATTGAAAGGGCCCGCAGGGAGGTGGAGCAGAGAGCCCGAGACCTGCGAGAGAAAGAAAGGGAACGAGAGAGGGAGCGCGAGCGTGAAAGGGAGCTCGATCGGCATCTACAGGTGTGCACATTTCAGGGTGATAATCATGTCAGATGTAATGGATTTGATGTCGTTTAAATTGGTCAGTTTAATGGGAGGGGAGTAAAGCAGACCAAAGCACATGTGATTTACTGTCTTCTCCTATTTCCTCTTCAGCAGCAAAAGGATGCCAGCGCTGCTGGAGGAGGTCGCCAGGGCTCCTCACTCTTCTTTCCTTCCTCATCCTCGATCATCCTCGACCCTTCGTCTTCTTCCGCTTGTTCCTCGGGCAACCCCGTCTCCCATCCTCCTCCTCATCCACAACATCATCACTCACATCCTCATGCTCACCTTCCTCCGACACACCATCTCCACCCTACTCTCTCCCACTCTATCCCCCACTCCCTCCTCTTACCATCCATGGGTGGGTCACCAGCAGTGGTTGGCGGCCCTCAGGGGGCCCTGGGAATAGGTTTAGGAGGACCATATTTAGGCCCTGACACCCCAGCGCTGAGAACTCTGAGTGAATATGCTCGCCCCCACGCTATGTCTCCACTTGGGGTGGCAAGTCGTGCCCCGGCACACCACCCACAAGTTCATCATGGTCATCCCCACGTCCACCCCTCATTCTTTCTTCCTCAGTTTCAGAATCATGCTTTAGCTCACCCACACCACTTGCCCACTGATGCAGCTACTGCAGCAGCCATCTTGGGATTTTTGTATGGTGGCAGCCTGGAAGGTGGTCCAGGTGTTGGTGGTCACCCGGGAATGGCAGGGGGCCCAGTACCTGGAGGGATTGGGGGTGCAGGATTGGGAGGTGTCGGCTTTCCTCATGCAATGGCTGCACACCGAGATCGGATAAAGCCAGGATTTGAGTTTAAGAGTGATGAGCGGGTTTACCCACCAGGGTCTATACCTGATCCTGCAGTCCTTGCTCATTCACATTCACATGCTCACGCCAGTGCCCATGCGCATGCACACTCTCTGCTCCTTGGAGGCAGTGCAGTGGGCAGTAATGAGGTATCAATCTATGGCACTCCGCCTCCACCAGCTCCACTTGGCCCACCTCACCTCCAGAACCCAACTCTGGCCCCTGTAACTCGACCTCCCAACCCTCCTGCTCCGCAGTCCCTGTCGAATCCACCCCCTTCATCTCTGCTCCCACCCACACTCCCCTCTCACCCTTCATCTGCTCCCCCGGCTCCCCCAGCTGCCTCTGCCGCTCCTCCCCCGGCTCCTCCTCAACCTGCCCCACCGACCTCCAACGCTACCTCACTTCACCACCCTGTCCCCCATTCTTCCTTTCTCGGCTCCCTGTCCTCTCATCAGCCACCAGCCCCTGCCCCGGCCGCTGCCCCTGAGACCTACCCCACTCCCACTCGCTCTCCTGCCTCTTACGAGCGAGAACGGAGTGGAGAAAGAGAGCGGGAGAGGGAGAGGGACAGAGCAGCTCTGCCGGCCTTTGGGGACAGAGAGCGAGAAAGAGAGAGGGAGAGAGAAAGGGGAGGAAGTGTTGGAGGCGGAGGAGGAGGAAGCGGAGGAGGGGGAGGGGGAGGGGGAAGTGGAGCCAGTACAGGTGGAGGAGGTGGAGGAGAGAATCTGGGGCGTCTTCAGATGCTAAATGTGACGCCTCATCATCACCAGCATTCACACATCCACTCACATCTTCACCTGCACCAGCAAGACACAGGTACCCACTGCTACTAACTATGCAATTGTCTATACCAACTCATCAATCTTCAGATTTCACAGACGTGTAGCTCAGAAAATTCCTGGAGTCAAAAGTTTATCTTACAGAACTTGTTACAGGAAAGGATAAAGCTGGTGATGTTCTGTAAAGCACAGACACCAATAAAGAAGAAAGCCAGAGGTTTTCCGGTGGTAGTTTTTTGGGTTTTTTTCCCTTGTAGTAAATGTGTCTAGCCCAGAACAAATGCACGTTTTTAAGAAAAACTAAAAATTATATTTGTGACCTATTTTAAAAGATTTCCCTCTTTATTGTACGAGTACATCTAAAATGGGCACGGCGCTGAAAAGTGTTGACCGAACACACTGATGGTTCTGCTCATTGGAAAAACAAAAAACAGTGCCAGCCTTATCCTTTAACTCCAGTATAATTACTTTTTGTATTAGTTTAGCTCAGCGCTGAACACAGCTTTTCTGTGATTGCATAGTTTTCTCTGAAACATCTGACCATTGTTATTCAAAGACATTTGTTTTATCAAGAGAAGTAAAGAGATGATTGTGCACTCAGATCTCTGTTTGGGAACAACAAGGAGCAGCTCACCCATCTTTAAATCCAAATTGTACATATTGACATTTGGAATGCACACTGACAAGTTTATATCTGGCTGTGATCATGAAGTTTCAGGACTTTTCTCATAAAAAGAAATCGAAATATATAACCAAGTTTGGCTGTTCTCCTCTTTAAGGTCGTCTCTGTGTGAACTGCCTCTAGCACTGCTTCTATAGTTGGAAAGCTCCTAGGAAGTCTCGATTTGACCGTTTGCACTGTGTGCTCTGTGAACTCGAACCTTTGCAAGGAGCAAACATCTACTTTTGTGTCAAACCGACCCGACTTTCATGTCGAGGATCGCCCCTAGTGATTAAAAGCCGAGTTTGTGGCTAAAACGTGAAGACCTAGCAGCTGTTTTCAGTGGGAAAACCTGCTATGTCGAAGCTCAAAGGTGCGCAACCAGGAGCATGCTGATCATTTGAATTAATTACTCTGGGTGAATTCTGTTGTAACATCCTGAGGCATCTGAGGGAAAACATTTGGCTGAAACAGCCTCGATTATGCGTAACATCGTATGCAGGTACACAGCTTAATGAAAACATATTGTTTTCTTGGCAACAACACCACCAGCCCACCACCAGATCTAGCCAGATTTGGCTCCTTGTGAACTTGCCCAATTCTATAAAAAGAGATCCAGAGCCTATCACAGACACATGGGGTAGTGCTTTTGAATATAGATGACCTTAAAGGGGGGATTTAAATCAATATTAATGAGTCTTTATGGGCGGTGCCAGAATGTCATACGACAGATTATATTATTACTAAAGTACAAACTCTAAAGAAAATCAAACTTTATTTGTACTTGTCAATGTTTGTAAGGCTCTTAAGTTCACGTTTTTACCCCTTTATTGAATAAATGAGCCTAATGTCACAGTATCAGTAGTGACAGCTGCTCTGACTTAATCTAAAGCTTTTAAGTGTTAACAAACAGCGCTATAATGCAGCAACAATAATCTCCTGTATTTCCTATTACATCACTGGCATCCAGCGGCGGGCGGGGTTCACCCCCTGATGGACCCGTTGGCATCGGGGTCTCCATTGGCACGCCTCCCTTACCCAGGAGCCACACTAGGCACCCCTATCCTGGCACACCCCCTCACTGACAGCGAGGTGCTCCGCCAACAGCTGTTCGGTGAGGAGAAGGCTCCTCGTCCATGTACTAGTTCAGTTTTCTTCTCTAAAAACACCGTGTTGAAAGCTAAAGAAGAAACATTTTGACACTGGCGGCGATGAATGATCCCTCTTTTTCTTTCTCCCTTTCCCACTTGCTGCTGCGGCTGCTCTTTCCTCTCTGTTTTGGTGACAGGTGCTCCTTTCCGTGACTTGCCCCAGCCTTCCTCCCTCACCGGCCCTATGTCTGCAGCCCATCAGCTCCAGGCCATGCAGCAGGCCCAGAGCGCAGAGCTGCAGATCCAGAGACTGGCCCTGGAACAGCAGTGGATCCATCATCATCACCACCACTCCCTCACCCAGGATGAGTATTACAGGTACAGAGGCTGTGCGTCCACTGCAGCTGCCAGTGTTTGACTCTAGCTATTCAATTTTTTCAGATGATTTGTAACACAATAACCACTTAACAGTATAAACTTTAGGCTCTATCCTAATTACGACAAATATTAATACAAACCATCCTTAAATGCACTTCACAGGAAAATGTTGAGGTCACAGTGATTCAGCTGTAGAATCAGGTACGACAGCAATGCTACAGGCCTGGCTGCCCATCTCTGTTTTCATTTCCTCATGAAGGTCAGGCTGCTTAGTTTGGGGTCAGCATACACTCTATTTTAACAACATTGTGGGTTTTGAGTTCTTGGCTGCTAGCTTTTTGTAGCCTGGTCTCTTTGATAGATGCTGGTGAAGTGATGTTGTGCTAGCTGGAGTTTATAGTTGTTCCTGGCCCGGGTGCATTTTGCACTTTACCGTCATGTTCATGTTCTTTAAGTAAAATTAAAGTAGCTCATTATCTCCAGTCCTCATAGACCACATACTGTTTTCTCCTTCCACACGAACTGTGTAGCACAACTGAGCAGGAAAAGCAAATGTTGATTAACTTTTTTTAAATCGGAAAAAATGATGCAGAAAATTGAAAAACAGATGGAACATAATTGTTCGATGAGTATCGGGTTGATTAGGGAAAGTGTGATTACTGACTTTAATACAATAATGTGCTACTTTTCTTCACTGCGGGTAAATATAATTTAATTACAGTGCTGTGTGACACCCAGCACTGCCTTGGGTGGTGGTATCCTTTTTTTGCTTGACCAACCGTGAGACCCTGAACACAGCTGGGTGGCTGTCATGTAAGACAAATGGAAACCGAATCTTTGAACATATAGGAAGCCAGAAGCTTTTTATTCATCCAAATATGCTCTGATAAATATGTTCTGATATAATGACCACTACTGTTACTGAGGCACTGTTTTACAGACTAATTCATCTGAACGCATTGCTGAGCCTTTAAGCTTTATCTTCTGTATATTTAAAATTAACAGAAAAAAAATACTACAGAGTACTATCTTTTAAGAAATAATTAAAATTCCTTTACATTTTTTTTTTTGGATTTAGAAAGGACCTTTGGGTGGTAACAAAATGCTGCAAAGTCTGTGTTACCTTATTTGAATTTTACAGGTTTTCTTGGTATTTCTGATTCACCTAACACAAACCTGGTTAAAAACTGTTACAATGCTGATAATTTTCTGTGGAGCCACCAGCCCTTATTAGTCTGTTCCACTGGTAGGAATCTTTGAATCTACGACTAGGCTTTGTCAAAGTACTGTTCAAGCTTTGAAGACTCCTATGGGTGGAAAACAATTAGAATTGGCTCCATATGTCAGTTTGGAATAAAAATAAAGCTGTTTCTTTTATCCTTCATTTTTTAAGAGACTGTCTTGCATTTTATCACCTTAAACAAATAAAATCTGAATGCAGGAAGCAATCTTCCTGAATATACTAGCATTTCTCTCTGTATATTTATATTTAGTTTTTTATCTGTTGTTCCCTGGTCGCATTCATTAATACACAGTCCTGGTAAAAAGAAACTGCATCCTCAATTTAAAGGATACATCAAGATGTAATAAAATTCACCAGAAGCTTTCTTATGGCTTCCATAGCAAAAGCGGTTAAGTAGCAGCTAGGAACTGCTAATCAAAATCACTTGATTAATTGACGATCAATGAGTGTGGCTGTCAATAAAAGCAGAAGTTTTAGCAGATTGCTGGTTTGAAGCATTCAGGTTTGTGTTAACACAAAGCCAAGAAGGAAAGAATGAGCAGTGATCTTAGTCTGTTAGTCTGGGAAGGGTTATAAGGCCAATTTGAAGTGCAACAAATTCACCCCAGAGTCAGAGAAACTTAAAAAAAAACCAAGCGCTACATCTCAGACTCTATAGGCCAAAGTGAGCAAGTTAAATGTTAAAGTTCATGACAGCACAATTAGAAAAAGAACAAGTATGGCTTGGTTGGAAGAGTTGGCTGCAAAGCTGCACCTGGATAAACCGCAAGATTTCTGGAACAATATATGGCCTAATATGCCATGTTGTTTTCCTACTCAAATTTAATAATGTCCTGATATGTAAAATCTTAGAAGTTAAAGAGGGTGTACTTTCTTTTGATCATGACTGTAGTTGGTTGTGTGTTGGGGCATAGGAAGACCAAAATCAGTAAAAATGTCCCTAAATCTGACGTTTGGCCTCACACGTTGTTTGGATGTGTTCAGTAGCAGAAATCTGCATGCTACATTTTGATCTGCCTCTAAACAAGACTTGATCAGGCTGACTCTACAAACATCACTGATGTTATTTTTGTAGATGAAGACCGAAGGGAAGTTTTAATCACGGGGACGAGTCTTTGAAGCGTTTTCCGACACACTTGTGCCGAGATGAAATCAAACCTCCGTCCAACACCTTAGGTTAATGCACTCATTCGATTCCTCCTCTCACTTTTTAGTCACCTGAAGAAAGAGAGCGACAAGACCCTGTGAGGGAGGGGCACCAACAAACAGCAGCATGGAGAAAAACCAAGGGAGAGTGTGCGCAAGAAGAGAACACATACAGCGAAACAAAAAAAGCACTGAAGACTCCGAACAGAGGTCGGACTCGTGGACAGGGAAATCGCAGAAGGAAACGAGAAGATTTTGAAGGATTAACAAAAGAGGGAGGAGGGCGTGAAAACCTTGCACAGAGTCCCCGCGAACGGCACCAGACTCCAGCGCTTTCCTGCATAATGTTGTTTTGTATTGTGCTCTGTACAGTATATTAGATGGGGGCAGCAATAGTGAAGTACAGTATATGTAAAATACTTGATGCCAGAAGGAATGTGTACATGAGTCCCTTTTATGTCATTGCATGTAGCTATAGGCGCTTATTCTGAACTGGTGGAACTTTTGGTTCTATTTTTAGTAATTACCCCCTCCTTTGTATCTGAGGGGCGTTCAATATGCATGAGACCAGCATTTTAGTGTTCTGTTATGTTTACGATCAATAGCATTGTTATAATGATTAATGTTGTCCGTTTGTTGATAATGATATAATTATATATACAGCACATATTATTTGTATTATTTTTTTACATTTTCATGGTATGGCAGTCAGTTTTTATTTTTTACGTTCAATTTAACTTGTGAAACAAGATGCAAAGGAAGGCAAAAAAATCTGGAAATAAATTATAATCTTTTTTTTTTGCTAGTTTCTCGAGTGCTCGTGTGTGTGTGTGCACTGTGCCCCCCCCCCCCAAACCCCACCTCTGCTCCAGCTCTTACATTCAGAGTATTTCCCCTGTCTTTGTTTTATACAAGTCACTCATGCACAAAGCATATCAAATTCTTCTCTCCCCCCCCCCCCCCCCCCCCTCTCTCTTTCTTGCTCCCCTTCTTTCTCTTCATCGCTCACTCCCTCCCTCTCTTGGTGAGTGTGGCTAATAGGAGACACATGGGATGAGTGTGAGACATGGGAGTTGAGTCGCTCCAGTGAACACCAGCCACCCTGTAGAGTGAGCATTCCTTACTGCACTGTAAAAATGAAGAGTGGGGAGGAAAAAAAAAGATATAAAGACAGAAATGAAAAGAAAGGAGGAGCTGTGAGAGTGTGATTTACGGACACTGCTGAAGGCTGGGGGCTGTGTGTGTTCTCACCGCGTCCTGCCAGAGGAATCTCCTTCAAAACGGATACGGATCAGTGAATACGTCCTTTTTACGTCAGGCAGAGTCTCTGCTGGCTCACGGAGCTGCTCAAACAAACTTCACGTTATCGCAGCCTTTAATATTTTTACTGATGTGCTCTGTCTAACGTGGATCCTCAGAGGCCTCAAATCTGCATCCCTTTTGTGCAATAAAAGCTCCTCGTACTGTTGTGGCACTGACTGATGGCCTTATGATGAAATATATATATTGTACAGGCCATTCTGTTGAGTTGGTATGTAGGTTGTGGGCCATTTAAAGTCACCTTGAATAAGTGTGTCAGTGTAATGTAAAGTGATTTCTAGCAGGACAAACCTGATTTCCCCCCTGGTGACATCGCATCTGGGGGTTATTATTAGCACTTCATCAGTCCTTTCCCAAGATGGATGAGGACGTAGGGAAAGGTATAGATGAAAGACATATGAGGTTGTTTGAGGGATTCTATGTGGCTGGCATTTGCCTCTTTTTATACCGGTAAGTGGACAGAAAACAAAGAAATATTATTTTACTGCTTGTTACTGCAAATATCTAATCAGCCGATCATGTGGCAGCAGCTCAGAGGATTTGGGCTTCTAAACATGGTCAAGACAACCTGCTGAAGTTCAAACTGAGCATCAGAATGAGGAAGAAAGGTGATTTCAATGACTTTGTGCGTGGTGTGGCTGCTGGTGCATGAGAATTTCAGAAAATGCAAATCTATTGAGATTTTCCAACACAATGAGAAAATTGTAGCCGCTCTTTGGGTGAAAATGCCCTGTTGATGCCAGAGGTCAGAGGAGGGCAGCCAGACCGCTGGCAAGAAGTCAGGTGAGTAAAGTTTTCTTAGTGTATTTAGATACCTGCTAATAAGTAATTAGCAGGTATCTGCATCTGATACAGTTTGATAAACAACTGACAGCTTAGCACTCAAACGTTTTGTCCACATACTGGCCCCCAAGAAGCAACATGGCGTCAGCTAAATGGCTAAGGTTGATGTTTCAAACCAATGGGTAATGTCCTTAGACAGTATAAAACATAGATGTAGTCACCGTGACTACATCTATGTAGTGACTTTGAATCCAGAAGTGACAGATGAAAGGGAGACGTGCTAAGTTATTCACCTAACCCTATTTAGCTTGGTTAGCAAGCTATGTTCATAAAGTGAATGGGTGCTAAGAAACAGTTAGCTAAAATGCTAGAATTTCACTCACCAAAACTGACCCGCAAACCTCTCAGGTGATCTGCATCACACAACAAGACATAATGTCAGTAAGATAATCCAATAAAGATTCAACAGTTCACACATTATGAAAAAGTCCAGTGTATTGACTCAAACTCATGCGTGAGGTCTAACAGGCTCAGATGGGAACACCTGTCAATCAAAACGGTCACGCCCCTGGATCCAGGTGAATGAGTTATGAAAAAATTTCCCCACTCATAGATTTTTTTAAGAAAAGGGAAAATGGAAGTTTATTCTCACCACTAAAAATAAAACATTCTTGGAGCTTCCTGACTGAAAAATCTAAACTAAAATGTAAAGTTATCTCAAATTGTGGCTTAATAACTCAAGATTTCTAGTTATTTTTTTACATTTTTAGTTCTTTTCTCAGATGTTTGAGTTAGTAAGTAGAAATTTAGAGATACCTAACTAGAAAATTTGACTTATAGATGGCAATTTATGTATTGATTAATTTTTGCCTTTAAGTGGTGGAAGCTTCCATAGAGAAACTACCCATGAACACAAAACCTTTTTTGTACCAGGCTGTAAAGATGCTTTTTAATACTATAAAGTTGGACATTTTAACAAAGGAGTCAGTAGGGATTGATTCCCATCTGTAGCCAGCCAAAAGTTGCCCCAAAAATAATTTTGGTTTTTGCTACTTTCATCTCAGAAGTAGGAAAGAATTCCCAGGAGTTTGCCTCAGGTGACTGTCATGTTTTCCAGCCTCAGCAGATGGACTCAGAAACCAGTACCTTTCCTGCTTAAATAAATCCAGTTAACCCGGAGAACTTTCAGGTCACCATTTGTTAAACCGTCTTTATTAGATTAGTGTTTCAACCATTCATAACCTTGCAGTTACACTCTACTCAATGTAACTGCCATTCATTTCATTATGTTTAATGACCAGTTTCACCGATTTATCCATTTCGTTTGGCTATCAGTTTAATAATTTTTAGCTCTCTATATCATCTCACATCTTGCTGTAATTGCATAATTACAGCAATACATGACATGATACTAATTTGCTTTAATTTTGTTTACAGTAAATTACTGTATAAGGTCACAGATCAACACACTTAACACACAAAAATAACAGGGCCAGATTTAACACTCAAAGAAGTTTATGCATGTTCTACGTGCTATAATCATTTATGAGCCCTTGGAAGCTCTTTCCATGTATTTAAGTGGATGGGCACAATGTCAGGGTTGTTGCATATAAGTTATTTCAGATTTATTCAAAATAAAGTTCATAATAGTAGAAACACATGTTTTAAAATATAAGCTCTTCATCAGTATTCAAGAATCTGAGAAGCGAGACCTGGAACAGACGAACAGCCAAATATGAAGCACTAATGTTCAAATGGTGCCACAGACTATGTGAAGTTTCAGTGTCATATGTTTGGGTTTGAACTCGCAGTGACTAATTTGGTTTAGTTCCTGTTCCAAATTTTCCTCCAGCGAAAATATCTTCTTCTCCACATGTTCCGTTTTCATTCAGCTGTTTTGCCTAAGAGAGAGTTTTATAACACGCTTTGCTTCTTCCTCTAAAATATCTGCACCACAGTCATCTTTCTTGTCCCTTTGGAGCTGTCGTGTTTTTCCCCGCTGCTGATCACATGATCACACCTGCTAACTCTCCCTTTCATTGTCCACTTTTACTGTTTCAGTCTCGTACTGTGGCTCCTCTGTTAGTCGTACCTTTCATAGCCCTGAAGCCTCAACACTCTCATAGTGATTCTGAAATCTACTGGGAGAGACACTCACCCTGGTCAGTGAAACTTCTACTTGAACAAATCCCCCAACATGTCATTCATCTATTGGAGTGTCGTCCCAGCCTGCGGCAATGACAGGCAAACTGCAAAGTGGCACAATTGCTGGCGGAGAACTGAGTCTGTGGCTTTTTCACCTTCTCTCACCCAGACAATCAATCTCCCCTGACCTCTTGCTCACTGCAGCCCAGAGAAGATGATCCCAGTGGATGATCTTGAGGCGTTGCTGAGCATCTTTAAGCAGTTGTAGACAACAGGCGGGTGATCAGAGTGAGAATTGGACCAGAGAGGCCTCTGCCTCCTTCCACTGCACATCGGTTTGACAACATCTTCACCATTTCAGCATCGAAACAGAAATATGATTTTCTTCAGTAAAAGTTAAACTAGCATTTTATGAAGAGGGTTGATAAAACTTATTGCTTTAGTGATCCTAGCCACATATTTTGCCTCTTGGAGTTGTACTCGGGTGAGGCTCTTCTGTGTTTTCAGTTTGCATAGTTTTCCGATGTTGTGCAAGATTTCTCTGAGAGCTTAGGTTTCTCCTGCGGTCAAAATATCCATGAAAAGTTAATGTTAATAGCTGGATATGGGACACACTTCCAAATGAGATTTGCAATCCAGTTCGATTAAAAACTTCTACATCAGACACAGGGAACTACAGCTGGACAAGCAATGATGTTATCAGATTCTGATCCAGTGAAGAAGATTTTCATTAGATTTCCCTGAACCCTGGTAAGGGCAACAGTCCTGGGTGTACGTCACCTCTCTCCCTTTGATAGCTGGGGCACCAGTGCAGGTGCTTCTTTAGAATGTGAAACAGATAACAGACAAGTATGGCACAAATAATAAACTGCAAATGCTTCCACAGTATAACAACCATCCTCCGTGCCACCTCGCTTTCTGACGTCGACATGTGCACTGACACAAATGATGGCAAACCTACGAGCTAGCTTAGGCAAGCAGTCCAAGCTGAAAAACACCCTCTCAGTTTGTCATTCTATTTAAGCTGCAGAATTTCCCTGCATCACTGCCTGCTGTTTCAACCATTCCACCACCCCGACATCCACCTGTGTCCTTCAAAGGGATGTTTAGCTCATCGCTCCAACATTTCTATGTGTATCATATTTGCAGGGAGTGATGAGCCAGACCCCAAAACACAGACTGTAATTGGCTGGTGTTATAAGTCATTTCAAATGTGAGATGTCTGGCTGAAATGTAGGATTGGGTGCGGCTGCACGCAAAGGATGTGAAGAGAAACAGCAAAAGAAAAAGAAAAAAAAAAGGAAGGGGCACCGATTTCTCATTTGAAAAAGCAGCATGATTACTTGAAACTCAGATTGTATTTCATTGAATATTTACACACGCTGCATTATGTTATCTCCAAGCCAGCAATGCAGACATGTGTGAAACTTGCAAGAATGTGTACATATGGTCTGCAATGATTCTTTGAGGACAGATCATCCAAATCAGGGGGATTGAACATTTATTACACCTTTTATTTTACTACTAGCCATAGCTGAACACAAACCATAGCAACCAGCTCAAGAAGGCAGGGGTGACTACATATGTCTGGGTGCCTTCACCGCCATGCGAGTCTTTTAAAGTCAGGTTTAAAACAAATAAAAAGAATGGCAAAGGTGACTGGACAAATGAGAGAGCTGAGTTTTAGAGTGCCTATTCGAATAGAAATGGAAGCAGTGGTGCGTTGGTGAGTCAAAGGCGCAGAAAGGGATAAAAAAAAACTCAGTCACTGTGAGGATCAGCATGTGGTAGTGCGTGTGTTGGAGCAAATGCAGCGCTGGGTTTGAACATGATGTGAAGGGCACATTGTTATTAAAGACAGAGTAGTCTGATTTGAAATATTTATGAAATTCAACACGTTTTAAAAGCACGGGTTTACCAAATGCATTTGTAGATGAATAAGATGCCAGCACAGAGCAAGAAGTGGACAGAAAGCTTTTGATGGTGATAAATTATTTCACAGTGGGTCCAAATGAGCACACGTTCGTTCATGTTTGTAGGTTTCAGGAGCGGCTGAAGGACTGCAGTGGTCACACTCAAAAAACAAAAAGGAATGCAGGAAAAACATCTGAAGAAAGAAAGTAATGATGTTCAGCAGAGATCTGTCAAGTGAAATTATAAAACAAAGCACACATAAAAGCCATCTTTTCTTTTGTCAAATAGTGGTTGGATAGTTTTCAAATGAATATGTGTGATACACATACAGGGGGATTTGGGTTTGTTTCGCAGCCACAGGACCTGGGGGTACCTTGCAGTCGTTAAGTCGACCATGAGCTCCTCTGTATACCAAAGTGTTCTTGAGTCAAATATATCTGTGTTCGACAGCTAAAGCTTGGTTGAAATTGGGTTGTGCAACAGGATGATGATCCCATGCAAAAGCAGCAAATGTACAACACAATGACTGAAAAAGAAAAGAATAGAGGCGACTGAAATGCTGTGAATAAACAAATGAACCCACACTGAACTGAAGACTGAGCCAAAATTTCCCCACAGCGACGTGAGAGACTGATAAATTCATAAAGAAAGCTTTAACTTCACGTTATTGCTGCTAAAGGTGATTATTATTTTCAATTACATCTTAACGCATAACATTTAAAAATTGAAATTGGGAGTACTTTCTTTTTCACGACTGTACCTGAAACATTTAATATGAGCACAGAGTTTAAGGTAAGTACTTTCTGAGAGGTTCTACCAAACACCAGAGGTGCGATGTCACAAAACAAGGTCATCTGCGCTGTTGAGACATTTTTGTATTCACACTTCATGAAAATTGTCCCATAGCATCTTTCCCTAAATCCAAGTCCTTTATAAAAATGATTTGTAGTAGAAACTCCAGAACGCAATCCATCTCTGTTATAATCTGGATGTTCAGCTTTGAAGTAGTTATTGTGTCATTATTTTAATTGTCTCCTCGGCACAGTTGTTGTAAGTGGTTTACTGAAAGGAGCACCTGCGTGTGCATGAGAGCTCTCAGCGGGTCTCTCTCCAATAAGTGAGTGTACGATAAAATAATGTTGTTCGACATTATTATGAGACGTGAAGTGTGCCTGCTGAGCTTTTTCCACATTTACAATCTGGAAGCATTTTAAATCAACCTAAATCTGAACTTAGAAACGCAGCATTTAGATTAATTTACTGACTTATTAAACCTGTCTATATATCGAAGTCTGTCAGCCAAATTCCCAGACTTGAATAGAGCCTAGTCCAAAACTAACCCAGTGAAGAACTCCACTGGAGAGACTGACTTACTGACTCTGGAAACTGAGGCTGGAACTTCTAAACTGGTCTAGAATTGAAGTTTCTTTTTATTTCACCTAAAAAATTGGGGGTAATATAAAATTTTCACTGATTTTCACATTTGATATGACGTTGACCCAATTTCCACTCATGTTAAATCAGCTCGAGCTGTCATTGGTACCTACAATCACACAAAATTTCAAACGATATACTTGAGACTGTGGACACTAGACTGCTAACAAACAAACAAACGGACAAACATACTAACAAAACCAATTACATGAAAAACTCCCAAAGTAACTTGGTGGAAATGTCTGATTTAAAGATTAAACTCTGAGGGCTATATCTCGGTTAAAGTAAGCCCCTGACAGTAATTTACTTATAGCAGAGCTCTTATTCCAAGGCAACTGCAGTAAGTTAAAATTAGGAAGACAAATCAAGTCATATTAAGAAACCAATCCTGACCTCAAACTGCTTACAATTAACACATCTACCAAACCAAACTTGGCACATTCCTCCAGGAACTTGACCATAAAAGGAGTCCAAAAAGGCCTGGTCTGGCTTTGCACTTGCTGGGTCCAAACCAGGTCTGGATGAGAGGCAAGAAATAAAAATAAACTAAACACAAACACATCTTCAAACACAGCTCGCTTGCAAGCACTGCATGTTTCATGTTTAGAGGTCACAGGGCAGTTACTGCTGCACACCTGAACTTAGCTTTATTACCTACACCGTGAAATGGGCTGATTAACACGTATATCAGCTTCACATAACACAAAATACTCGACCCTGCTGCTGCTGCATGTGTACGCTGACAAACAGGCCAAGATGCTGTCTTGATGCATGCTCAGTCATCCAGGACGTAACATTTCCAGTGCAAGAAACGACTGAAGAAGTGACAAAATGTATCTCCCACTGAAAACTTTTTAGGAGGCGAAAATGCTGCGTCACAGCTGCTCGCAATAACAAGTCCCAAAGTAACCCCTGAGTATAGATAATGGCCACATGATGCCAAAAAATGGAGTGAGGAGCTGGTGAAAAACGTCTTTGTGTTTCCTGGTGAATCAAACCGTTATTTCAAACTATTTTTTTAAAGTTCAAACATAACAAAAAGTTCTGTGGTCTCCTAAATGTTACACCCCTGTCCAGACCCTGAAATACTAATTAAAGTTGAACACCCTGTGCGCTGCGCTCTGTGCCTGCACGCCACACTGAGGAAACCGTTTCCCTTATTTTGAGTAAAAATTCAAAGCGTGTTGTTCCAGTTTCTCAGAAATTTAAATTTGTTGTAGCTGTCCTTTTTATGCAGCTTATATTTTAGTTTATTATGTTTTTAAAAAAATCACAGGTGATGCTTTTCACTGAGCTACATTTTTGCCATATTAACTGTTTAAAGCCTGAACTATCAAATAATTCTTTTTTTTTTAATTCAACATTTATTAAACCTCCTGACTTTAAAAAAAGATATATAGATTAACATATAAATGAATTTGTTACATATTTGTTACATCTGGCCTTTTATTTCTTTTTCTTTTGCAATTTATTGCCTAAAAATGTGGTGAGATATTTATTCCCGTTTTTCAATGTATCAAATATGATACACTATGAGTTAAGGAGTTAAAGGTATCCTCTCTTTGGCATCACGCAGATCAATCAGTGACTTAAATCAGTCTGATGCTTGAGCTTCTGGCTCACAGAAACTACTTGTATACATGCCCCCACCAAAGAGGTGACAGTGTTCAGTGTCCCTATAACAAGTTTTGGTGACTGGGGATCAGACTGCCCCTCCTGTACGTGGTGGGCTTATGAGGGGCTGGGTGCATGTTACTCTTTCTGGCTACAGGGTGGGACCAAGGCAACTCTACCCTGGGGAGGATTAACAGATCCCTTGTTCTTCCCTTTATAGGGGCTTTCTGAATAGCTCTTGTCTGACCCCTCACTCAGAAGCAGTTTTGCTTGGGAGACCCTTCCAGGGGTAAATTGGCCCTCACAATATATCTCCTGGCATCACACAGGCGCACAGACCCCTTCATCATGACAAGGTGGAGGGATTTCTGGATCCTAGTTATCCATCTGACTAGGATGCCTACTGGGTGCCTCCCAGGTGAGGTTTTTCAGGCCTTTCCTACTGGGAGAAGACCTTGGGGAAAAACCAGAATACATCAGAGAGATTAGATCCTTCAGCAGGCTTGGGAAGCCTTGTTGTCTCCTTGGAAGAATTGAGTTGGCTGCCCCCACTATTCAGACCCAGACCTAAGAAAGTGACTATGGATGGATGGATGGATGGATGGATGGATGGATGATAGGACGACAATAATTTGGTATAACTTTGAGTGCTTGAATGTCCAAATGTGCCTTTAAACCAAAGCGATAAAGTCAACATGAGCCATAATCTCTTTTTAAAACCTGGTAGGAGCTCAGAGTTGTATAACTTTGAGCATGAGGTGCAAAATACAGTCAAGATCTACAAACTTTTAGTCAGCAGGAGAAAACATATCATTTTACAGTCAGAGGCATATCTGCCAAGTCTGCCCATGAGTTTGGAGATTACTACACACACCATCAGCCAGGACAGTGTGCTACCAACCCACCTCCCAGCAGCCAAGTTTTAATTAGTTCATACCACTTCTCATTTTAGTCTCTCACCAGGAGCCAAGTACACGAAGTACAAATGACACAAAGTTGTCCTCCAGACAGAAGGAGGGTGTAAATGTACAAGTCACAGTACTGTCATGACTTACTGGGCTGTCTTCAGCTTAACTAGCATCACATGTATGACAAGAAACAGGCCTAATTCAGTTATTTGTGAGGCATAAATCAAGCCTCCATGAAGAATAAATAATGTGACCTTAATACTGCTTTCAGTAGAATTTAATCTGATTCTTTTTAGCAGATTGTTTCATATATGCAGTCAAGTGAAGAGTAAAGTGTGCTATTAATGTTTCCATGGGAATTTAGAGGGTATGCAAAAGCCAGGTGCTGCTCCTCAAAAGCAGTTTTAGACCAGTTTGCTTGTCTGGAGTATTCAGTTGTGTGTTAAGACAATGCCGCAGTCGTCCCAGGACTAGACACTTCAAATTCACCCCAAGTTACGCCGTGCAATATTCAGAGAAACTACAACTATGTTGATGTTACAGTGAACAATGGCTAACACGTCTGGAGTAGCAAGATTTACTGCTGTGGAAACACTGAATCCCAAAGTGATGATGGAGATGAGTGGGATTAACTTGTTTTTGCATCAAAATGATTCAAACATATAAATGAAATACATTAAATCACATAAAATATCTGTTATTGATGATAAACACAAAGAGAAACATTAAAGAAACCATAAACATCCCTGTTTAAACCATAATGGGCTCATAGATAATCCCTCTTGGTCCCTAAAATAACTCAGTGAATACATGAATTCAATAATGTATAATTATGGCTCATTCTTTACAACAAATACTTTTGGTATTTGTAGTTTAAAAATCAGAAGAGTTCCTTCACCACTGCTTCTTGTGCATGCATTTATGGTGCGGAGGCCTATATTATGTGGTGACTAGACTACCTTCATATTTTTAATATGCGAGTTCACCAGCTCACAGAAAATAAATCCACATGGAGTATATTGGACAGGAGGCGATATGAACCCTGCCAAATACTTAAGATTGATGGGAAACTATGAAGGAAAAGCTCCACCTAGTGGAGTGCAGTGTAACTTTTTTCCTTCTGCTTTTTATATTCCTGCAGCAAAAAGACTCACACATCCCATTCAGCTAAAAGGAAAAATAAGTCAGGATTTTTCCCATATAGAAAACAGGTTTTGGGCATTTCCCCTTTAGGAGTTTCAGAAGAACTGTGGTAAAAATATTTTAAGCATTTTAAAGTAAAAATTATTTTAGTTAAGGTAACACACATGTGGACTAATTGTCCCCCAAAGTCCTGTTTTGAGCCAGACCTTCATGTGAACTGACCGTGGAAAGCAGAGAACACAAGACATAAAAACAAAACAGGTTTTTAATCAATATTTTATTCTGAAAGGATCGATCTAAGGTTATAAGCAGTTTATAAAAGTTTATTTTCACATCACCTACTGCTGCTACAGTTTATGCACACAAGGCATAATGAAATCCATGCACATTTGCCAACATAATCCACAACTAACATTTCACACTTTACATTCCCTGTTCGAGCTCATCGTGTGTTTTTCTTTAGAGGTAAATACTACGTGATTATAATTTTACACATTCATGGATCCTGAACCACATTCTCCCTCTTGTGCACACTTCTAACGTGTCTGCCGAGAGACTCCATCCATTTGAAGGATTTGCCACAGCAGTTACACACAAAGCGTTTCCCCTCGGTGTGGATCGTCTGGTGTCTGTTCAGAGCGCTCGTGGTGATGAAGGTCTTGCTGCATATTTCACACCTGTACGGCCTCTCTCCCGTGTGAGTCCTGATGTGAGCTGCCAGGTGGGAGCAGTTACTGAAGCGTTTTTCACAGACGGAGCAGCTGTAGGGTTTGTCTTTGCCCTCCTCGTTGCCGTGGAGGTGGTGGTGATGGTGGTAATGGTGGAAATGTAAGGCTTGGTCCTGCAGACTGGCTTTCAGACTGGAAGGAGAGGAGATGAAGTCTTTGATGTCTGACTCGAGGGCTTCGAGCTGGTCAGCATCGTGACCCATCCAGAAGTCCCTGTGGCTCCTCTGCTGCTCCTCCTTTTTGACCTCGGAAGTCTCTGGATGCTCCTCATCCATCTGCCCCAGGCTGCTGCCTCCATCCTCCTCCTCTTCCTCGCACTGCTCAGGCTCGGCCTCAGGCTCAGAAGCATCCACTGCAGGGTCTGACTGAAGAGGAGGAGGAGGAGAAGGACGGTGGCGGTGATAGGTTTGCTGCAGCAGCTGGGCTGCAAGACATTTGTCTGATGGAGGCTCTGAGCAAAAGACAAAAAACGCGAGACGCCGGAGTTATTCATTTTTAACTCAAAATACAGACATTATAAGGAAAAGCTGCACGGGTTTGGCTATAAAGCGGGTTTAATTCAAACCTACCTGCCTTGAGAAGCTTCAGCTCCAATCTGAGACGGCTGATTTCCAGATCTTTTGAACGACAGAGCTCCTCTTTGTATTCGGCTATTGTCTTTTCAACCGCTCCAAATATCTCCTCCGCGGCCACCATCAGCCTCTCGCTCAGAAAAGCTTTCAGTGAATGCATTCTGGACATGTAGACGGGAGGCTGCCAGCTCTCGGTGGCTCCTGAACACGTATTTGTGCGGGTCCGTGAACGTCACGCTTGGATTGTAAACACGGACATGAAACTAGTGAGGTGAGAAATGTGCAACACGAGACAACAGCGCCACCTTCTGGCGTGGAGGACAAGAATAAACGTTACGCCTTGATGATAAAATAAAAAAATATCCTTTACTATGATTTCTGTTCTATTTAAATATTATAAACAGTGCTGTTAAAAAGAATTTTCCCCTTTTTTGAATATTTGTGACACTTACATTTTTTAATATCAATGCTAATAAAATGTGTCCTTCTTCAGAACACCAGTGTGCTTGAACTTCAGCACAGAAAAGAAAGCCTGATATTCTGGTAGAGAGCAGAATTCACGGTTCCCTCAATTATAGCAAATCATCCAGGTCCCGAAGCAGCAAAGCAGCCCCACTAAAACCATCATGTTTGAGTGTCGGTGTGATGTTCTTTTTATGAAATGGTGTTTTAATTTTATGTCAGATGTAACAGGACTCAAACCCTCTACAAAGCTCAGCTTTTGTCTCATCAGTCCACAGAACAGTTTCCCAAAAGTCTTGGAGATCATCAAGATGTTTTATTGGCAAATGTGAGTCTTTGTGATCTTTTTGGTTAGCACTCTCCCATGTGCGCCATTTTTGCCCAGCCTCTTTCTTGTTGTTAAATCATGAACTCTGATCCTCTGAGTGAGGCAAGTGAAGCCTGCAGTTCTTTAGATGTTCTGGGTTCTTTTGTGACCTCCTGGATGAGTCATTGATGTACTCTTGGAGTAATTTTGATAGATTGATCACTCCTGGGAAGCTTCACTGCTGTTCCAGGTTTTCTTAATTTGTAGATAAGTCTTATAAAAGGTTTTATAACCCTTTAGAGACTGACAGATATCAGTGAGTTTGTTTCTCAGCTGTTATATCAGGGTATGCCATGTAGCTTTTTAGATTTATGTATTTTTAGCCTACTTCATTTTTTCAGACAAGTTCTATTTAAAATATTGTATATGATCCTGCATGGGGTTTTTTCTTGGCTGTTTATTCTTGTCTGCTGACAAAACACACACACACTCTCACACACATTCACTTCATCATCCCAGCTTCAAAGCCCTTCCTGTTCAGGCCTGGCCCCGATATTGCTCACAGCAGGATATCAGCTGTAAGCCTGTTCAGTTGATTTCTCCTGTTCATTCCAGCAACTTTTTCAACTCAGTTTTTGAAGTTTTCAGTTAGGAAATAACAATCATTTCCTCCATATAAGGACCCATATGTCAACAAACCCCTGAACTCATTGCCCCAACTCTGGGAAAAGCTTGTGAGGGAAGAAGTGTAAAGAGCTTGGGTACATACATGTCAACAAAACAGCAACCACAACAAAGAGAGGAGGCAGGAGGGAAAGGAGTCCCAGGATTAAAGGAGAAATTGTGGAAATTATAGTTATTATAAGGGCAGCATGGTGGCACAGTGGTTAGCACTGTTGCCTCACAGCAAGAATGTCCTGACTTCAATTGCACCATGAGGCCAGGGTCTTTCTGTGTGTTCTGCCCGTGTCTGTGTAGGTTCTCTGCAGGTACTCCAGCTTCCTCCCACAGTCCAAAGACATGCAGTTAGTGGGGTTCGGTTAACTGGATACACTAAATTGCCCATAGGTGTGAATAGTCTATGTTTTAGCCCTGCGACAGACTAGTGGCCTGTCCAGGGTGCACCCTGCCTCTCGCCCTAAGAAATCATCAATAAAAATCAGTGGCCTGGTTCCACTGGCAGCCATGCATGCCACATTTCCTTTCGGTATGCTTGATGACCTATTTCTTTGCTTTATCCATACTTTTTTCTTCACATCATTCTGCCAAAAGCTGGTTTCATCTATGCATTTTTCAGGCTTGTGCAGGCCCTTTTAAAGTCCAATCTGACCTTCTTGTTCTTGAGTGTAACAAGTGTTTTTCACCTTCTTGTAAACCTTTTGCATTTCCTTTCATGAGGGCATCTCTTGATTGTTGACAATCACACATGTACTTTGTCCAACCACTGGTAGGACCTGGATGTCAGCCACTTCCTCTATCTGCCGGTGGTACATACCGTGCAGGAGCTTACTTATCCTTCCATGATGGTTCCTCCTCTTTTTTGGGTTTCTGCTGCCTGAGGCATTCACTGAGCACGTGGTCGGTTGGGGCCATCTTCCTGATGTATTCATGGATGTTTTTTGTCTCATCCTGGACTGTGGTACTGACACTTCCCCAGCCGCCTTTCTTCCGCTTAGCATACAGCCTCAGAATGCTGGACTTGGGGTGAAACCCTCCATGCATGGTAAGGTGGTCTTCCTGGTCTTGATGTCAGTGGCTTCTATCTCCTCCTTTGGCCAACTTATTATCCCAGCAGGGTACCTGATCATGGGGAGGGCGTAGGTTTTGTTCTTACTGAATAGGATAAGGGACCTATGATTGTGTTGAAAGTAATCACATGTTGATTGATTATAAAAGGGTGGTGTACAGAGACAGAAGTACTGTGTGTGTGTGTGTGTGTGTGTGTGTGTGTGTGTGTGTGTGTGTGTGTGTGTGTGTGTGTATATATATATATATATACACACACACACACACACACACACCATTCTGTGTGTGTGTATATATATATATATATACACACACACACACACACACCACACACACACACACACCACACACAACACACAGTGGGGCAAAAAGTATTTAGTCATCCACCGATTGTGCAAGTTCCCCCACTTAAAATGATGACAGAGGTCAGTAATTTGCACCAGAGGTACACTTCAACTGTGAGAGACAGAATGTGAAAAAAAAAAAATCCATGAATCCACATGGTAGGATTTGTAAAGAATTATTCGTAAATCAGGGTGGAAAATAAGTATTTGGTCAATAACAAAAATACAACTCAATGCTTTGTAACATAACCTTTGTTGGCAATAACAGAGGTCAAACGTTTACTATAGGTCTTTACCAGGTTGCACACACAGTAGCTGGTATTTTGGCCCATTCCTCCATGCAGATCTTCTCGAGAGCAGTGATGTTTTGGGGCTGTCGCCGAGCAACACGGACTTTCAACTCCCGCCACAGATTTTCTATGGGGTTGAGGTCTGGAGACTGGCTAGGCCACTCCAGGACTTTCAAATGCTTCTTACGGAGCCACTCCTTTGTTGCCCGGGCGGTGTGTTTTGGATCATTGTCATGTTGGAAGACCCAGCCTCGTTTCATCTTCAAAGTTCTCACTGATGGAAGGAGGTTTTGGCTCAAAATCTCACGATACCTGGCCCCATTCATTCTGTCCTTAACACGGATCAGTCGTCCTGTCCCCTTGGCAGAAAAACAGCCCCATAGCATGATGTTTCCACCCCCATGCTTCACAGTAGGTATGGTGTTCTTGGGATGCAACTCAGTATTCTTCTTCCTCCAAACACAACAAGTTGAGTTTATACCAAAAAGTTCTACTTTGGTTTCATCTGACCACATGACATTCTCCCAATCCTCTGCTGTATCATCCATGTGCTCTCTGGCAAACTTCAGACGGGCCTGGACATGCACTGGCTTCAGCAGCGGAACACGTCTGGCACTGCGGGATTTGATTCCCTGCCGTTGTAGTGTGTTACTGATGGTGACCTTTGTTACTTTGGTCCCAGCTCTCTGCAGGTCATTCACCAGGTCCCCCCGTGTGGTTCTGGGATCTTTGCTCACCGTTCTCATGATCATTTTGACCCCACGGGATGAGATCTTGCGTGGAGCCCCAGATCGAGGGAGATTATCAGTGGTCTTGTATGTCTTTCATTTTCTGATGATTGCTCCCACAGTTGATTTTTTCACACCAAGCTGCTTGCCTATTGTAGATTCACTCTTCCCAGTCTGGTGCAGGTCTACAATACTTTTCCTGGTGTCCTTCGAAAGCTCTTTGGTCTTGGCCATGGCGGAGTTTGGAGTCTGACTGTTTGAGGCTGTGGACAGGTGTCTTTTATACAGATGATGAGTTCAAACAGGTGCCATTCATACAGGTAACGAGTGGGGGACAGAAAAGCTTCTTACAGAAGACGTTACAGGTCTGTGAGAGCCAGAGATTTTCCTTGTTTGAGGTGACCAAATACTTATTTTCCACCCTAATTTACAAATAAATTCTTTACAAATCCTACCATGTGAATTCATGGATTATTTTTTCACATTCTGTCTCTCACAGTTGAAGTGTACCTCTGGTGCAAATTACTGACCTCTGTCATCATTTTAGGTGGGGGAACTTGCACAATCGGTGGCTGACTAAATACTTTTTTGCCCCACTGTGTGTGTGTGTGTGTGTGTGTGTGTGTGTGTGTGTGTGTGTGTGTGTGTGTGTGTGTGTGTGTGTGTGTATATAAATAAAAAAAAATGTTCAGAAATTTATAGACCTAACTGACCATTTACAACAGGACTTCTGTATGTCTCAGGGGAGATCTGCCCTGGCCACATATGAGTCTTGCACAGAGTATAAGTGTTGAGTATTTTAGAGTAGCATAAAAACTGGGACCAAAAATGACCTCATGAAGGCCTCCTGAGAGTGATTAGTGGTTTTATTGAAGCCTTCTTACAGTAAACAAGTTGTCATGACTGAAGTGGTCCATGTGCTTTTGCTTTTATTAATTGTAAACAGTCTAAAAACAATAATTTCTCTACACAAACTTGTAACTGGCTTTAATTTCCCCGATTCATAAACCTTTCACTGCCATGTCTGTTTTAGCTCAGCGCTGGGATTAAAAATAGCACTGCACTTCTTCTCTGCATGGCATTGTGCTAACAGGACCTCACTCCTGTAACATGATACTCCCTCTCCATTTTGAAAATACCACTGGGATTACCACTGTGTATATGGACACACAGCAGCCTCAAGTGCATGTGATGAAAGAGACGAGGCACTGGAAGAGTCTCTAAAGCATTTATTATGTTTCCTTACAGCTTTCCTACCCTTATTCCCATCAGCTGTGACACACAATGTGATGAACATAACTGACACTTTACTTTTGGCAGGACAACAAATGAGAGAATGGATCACGCACAACTAGAGGGAGGTAAAAGCCACAGTAAAAAAACAAAACAAAAAAAAAAAAAAAAACCAAACACCAATCATAATTACACAAAAGAGACGCCAGTAAAAAGACAGATTTGATCGACATGAGCTGTCACACAGTTTTACACAGAAAAAAAGTTCATGAACTTTTACTTAAAGTGTGGACTGCCCGTCCACCTCAAGGTGTAATCGTCAGCCTTTACAGCTTGAGCACTCTGAGTTGCTTCTAGTTTGCACAGACTATTCTCAGTGGATTTGACTGTTATCAGTGCAGTACAGTGTGTGTCAGCCTGTCCCTTTTCTTTGTGACAAAATACAACCCCCCCCCCCCCCACAAAAAAAAAAGGAAAATGAGGGAATGACATCATCACAAATGCTTTGAATGGAAAAAGGGGAAAAGGACTAAGTGCTGAGAATGAGGGATGAAGAACTGGACCGTCTGGAGTTGGACTCTAATCCAGTCGCATTGCAACTGCCCGCATTTTATGCCTTAGCGTTGATGATGTCGATGAACTCTGGCTTCAGGGAGGCTCCACCTACGAGGAAACCATCAACATCCTTCTGGGAGGCAAGTTCTTTGCAGGTAGCACCGGTGACAGAACCTGAGGAGAAGAAATGACGCTTGAGAAGAGATCGATGTGGGACTCAAAGGAAAACAGCTACCCAGCACAGCACTGACCTCCGTAGATGATCCTCACAGAGTTGGCAACGGCCTCAGAGACGTTGGTCTTCAGCCACTCCCTCAGTTTCTCATGAACTTCCTGTGCCTGAGATATTACACAGGAGACATTGTGTTGCAGGCTGTAAGCACAGCAAGTTAAATATTCAGTGATTTCTAATATTTACCTGCTGTGGGGAGGCGGTTTTCCCAGTGCCAATGGCCCACACAGGCTCGTAGGCCAGCACGACCTTGCTCCAGTCCTTTACATTGTCTGTGAAAGAGACGTGTGATAAGATTTATATTTCACAAGAGTTCGGATATCCACCACACTCTTGCTTGCACAAGCATGTACAAGAATGTCTGTTACAACATTTCAACTCATGTTGGCATAAAACCTGTGAGCTGCTTACCTGCGATGACCTTGGTCTGAGCAAAGACGACCTTCTCAGTGATGCCTCCCTCCCTCTCATCCAGCTTCTCGCCGATGCAGGCGATCACGCCAAGGCCGTTCTCCAGAGCATGAGCAGTCTTCTGACCAATCAGCTAACAACAAAGGAGACAATGATGAATATTTAACGTTTTTTAAAAATCTAAACGACTGCCATTAAAAAGAAATAATAATTTAAAAAAAAAATAAAAAAAAAAAAAAAAAAAAAAATCTATCCATGTTACCTCATCACTCTCTCCAAAGACGTGGCGCCTCTCGGAGTGTCCCAAGATCACCCAGTTCACACCGCAGTCCTTGATCATCGCAGGGCTGGAAGACGAGATTATCACACAGTGAACATAAATCAGAATTCCACAAATTCCATTGTAATGGACGTTTTCTCCCTCCCTGCCTGAGTGTGACACAGTTTGTATATACAAGAGATGGAAACAGCCACCTTGATGTCACATTCAGAAGACTCAACTTTAGCATTTTTGGCTGTAGCCATCTTGGACTTTGTGGTTCTGAAATCAGGGAGACGCCACACGCTCCTATTGTAGTCACTTGTCAATTTCAAAGTAGGCCCGTCCTAAACTGCACCCTGTTTCATCATCCAATTCCATGTCAATGTGGCTATAATTTACAAAAGTGAGATAAGACTTAAAATTAGTGAACAAGACCAATAATTCATTAGGAAAATGTTTGAGGTCCCAAAGGAAGCAAGAAGAAGCATCACTTTCTCAGACTTCAGGAAGAGTCGCCCTCTGCTGCCCATTAGAAAAACTGCAATCTGTCTTGTTTGGCTTTAACAGTCTAGGCCCCACCCACTCCTTGTAAAGAAACATTGTGATTGGTTTAATAAGTGCAGTTTTACCAAAGTATAATCATCAAGTGCTTTTAGTTGGCATTTTGACTGTATAAGTATATACACATATATATGTATACACTCATACACATAAACATTTTATTTTTATATGTTTTGTTTATTTCTGACGTCATGTTTGGAACTACAGGAGCACACCGTTACAACAGTGTCTGTGCCCGGTGTCCTAGTGCTGAAAGGCTTGTGTCATCAGGCAGGACTCTTTGCTCTTAGAAATTTCTCTCATAGGTTTCTCATAAAGAGAAGCCCCCATGTACTTGTTAAATATAAAACTACTGATAGGGGCAAGATGTAAAGTTAGTTTTGATGAATGGACAAATATGGGGGGGGGTCACTTTGACAACATGCTGGTTTTCCCCTAAAATCACCCTTGGATTAATTTATTTATATAGCAACAATTCACAGCAACAGTTGGCTTAAATTGCTTTAAATTTTAAGGTAGGGACACTAGAACTCCTTGTAAGATTCCTAACTGTATTTTGAGAGTGTAAAATCAGGAATTAGAAAAAAATAACCTGAATTAAATACCTGATCTCCCCAGTGAAGGCACCCTTGGGAACTTTGTAGCAGTTCTGAGCGGCGACACCGAACTTGGAGTCCAGTTTGGACCTGACAAAGTCCAGGTAGATCGATGGAGCGCCGCACACCACCTCTGTTAGAGGAGGAAAAAGAAAAACACTTTGGTTACAGCTAGTTAATCCAGTTACTCTTAAAACCAAATATTAGAATATTTATGACCACCTGACATCCATCAAGCAGAGTTTGAAACCTCCTTGTGGTACCTCAGAGAGGCAGTGGCTATTAATGTGCCTTTTGTGATTAGGAAAAGGCACAGAAAAAAGCAACAGTAGTAATTAGACTATCAAAGCATCCTCAGTGATTAGTTTGACGTGTTTTTATATATGTGCGTCTACAGTTCAGCTAATCTGAGCCATGTCAAACACAAGAACACATTTTTTCCCCACACAGCACTACTGCAACTAAGAGGCTGAACTGAATCCATCTTTAAAAATCAATAATTTGAGAGCTTAATGGGCCAGTGAGCAAAATTCAAAGTGAATGACTGGGAACTAAAAAAAAAAAATTATAAAATAAAAACCACAGGAAGCACTGGTTCAATATGAGGTACAGTCTGCAGCGGTCAAGAAGAGTACAGTAAAGTTAAGACACTGACATTCACATTGTAACTATATCTTTGGGGTTATGGAGTCTATATTAAACACTGCCCGTTATTATTAGTTTGGCAAAGGTCAGTCAGGTCTCCCTGCAGTAAAGGTCTGAGTTCAGCCTCCAAAAGGTCACCTGCCACGGCTGCATTCAGCAGAGGTCAGAGACAATCCATGCACCCGAGTTCAAAGGGTCAAACAGAAGATCCAGAGTTTAAATATCCAACAGGTCGGTCTGAGGATGAAACAGGTGAACTCTGACTTTAGAGGCGAAAGCACGGGGAAAAAAGCTCGTCTTCATTTTCACTTCAGCTCTAAAAATGGGGTGGATTCATTAAAGGGAGCAAGGTCCAAGGATAGTGTGAGCAGACTTCAGTCCTGAGCACTCAGGCCTGTGAGTGCACACAGCATTGCAGTTGCATAACAAACACACAGGAGGAGATAAACGGGCCTGTGACACCAGACACAGGCTGTCTTCAGAGTGTCATACACTTAAATAAGGGAAATATAAGCAGAGCTCAGTGTCTTAATGAAACAGCAGCTGCTGCCTCTGTCTGGTTCATCTGCAGGAAGCAGACAGCAACAGGGCAATGTCTTCTGCTGCATTCAGGGCAAGTTGGGAAAAAACTGACTACACACTCACACGAGTGAAGAGCTGAAATAAAATGAGTGCATCCGTTTTTTTACTTGTTTTTGACTTTTGCGCTGTTTAAAGCTTAAGCTGCTGAATAACTCGGCTCAATATGCTGACGAAAGAGCAACCCCATTAACGACCAGCCTGACTTGAATGCACCCCGCACAGCCACAGCAGAGGCAGATCTGCTCTGATGGTCTACGTGCCGCTGCAAACGCACACCCACCACGACATGAATGGAAAAAGCCATCCGAGCTTCCCTCGCCTGAGCTCCGGCACGTCTGCCAGCCGCTGGTCACGATTTAGCTCGGTTTAAAACGACCTCACGCTAATCCCGACTTTATTAAACACGGCCTGAAACAGACAGAAGCTCCGGCGCCAACGCTGTCATTGATTTTTTTTTAATATTTTGAATGAAACTGACATTTTGACCGCGGAGGATCATTCTGCTGTGACACGAATACGCAGAGATAGGCTTAAAATAACTGAAAATATGGAGACAAGTGGCCAAAAATACTGAACCCCATTCAAGAAGGGTGATGGTGTCAGAAGAAGCCACATACCGACATTTGGGTCCACCTTGCCTCCGTTCATGGTCTGGATGAGCTCCCCGAGGCTTTTCTTGTCGCCGTTCATCTTCCAGTTTCCACCAACGAAGAATTTTCTGGTCATGTTTGCGATTTTGGGGGGACGTTAGCCAAAGGAGTGAAACGGTACTGAAAGTCCACTGGGGGTCCTTCTAGTCTGGGGTAAGAGAGCGGACGTTAATGAGCAGCTCGGGGTATTTATTAACGTGAAGGTCTAACCCCTCCTCTCCCTCAGCGCCATTGGTTCACGCTGGTACGCCCGTAAAACGCGTTTCTGCCTCATTTTGAGGAAGAGGAAGAGGAGAATGTCATGCTGCGTTCAAGTGCCGTGCGGGAAAAGTACCTTTTCCCTGGATGAACCCGTTAGTGAGGACAACAGATATGAAGTGAAGCAATCGACAGTCTTGTGTTATTTTCACTCCTTCTAATTAAAGAAAATATGTTATTTTTTCTTATTTTTTTTTCATGTTTTTCTGAGTTAGTTTCCAGAGTGTGTTCGTTTTTATTCCTTAAATAGTTTTAATGTTAGCTTTTCTCAAGTATATGTATTTAGGGCTGTGCAGGAATATCGGGAAACGATGCACCTTACCTATATGTAACACAACTACAGCTAACAAAAATATAAATAAACAGTTGCAAAAAAAACATGTAAGGATTTTCTGTTTATCTACTCGTTTAAGATACTCGTTAACAACAGAGGGAGTTCATGGATGTAGTGAATGAGGACATGCACAAGGTTAGTGTGATGTAGGGTGGTCGAAATACGGTGAGATGAATGCAGATGGTACGCTTTAGCGACATCTAAAGGGAGCATCCGAAAGAGGCAGTTATTACATTTAAGTAGTCTTGTTTCGATCAAATTTCAGCATTGATATGAATAGTATTAGCCTTTATTTCACCTGAATCCTCTAAATGATCAGACCTACGGTACCTTATTTTTTTCAATCATAAGTATCTCGCTTCTGTTACTCAGTCATGACGGTCAACCATTTGATTGGCTGTGACGACACCAATCCCGCCCACCCACTCATTGACGGCTTGTTCAAAAAACGTTGTGATTGGTGAACACTCGGGCCAGTTTTAAAGTATTTGCATATCCGGCATGCACTGCGCTAAGAATGCCCTTATTATACTTTTAAAGTATAACTTTCAAAGGGTTTCAGTTGATACATTGGCTGTACATGTATTTAAATATATTATAAATGAATGTTTTTAAATATTTCCATTATTTCTGACATCGTATTTGCACCTACAGAATCACACCGTAACAACAGTGTCGGTGCCTGGTGTTCTAGTACCGATAGGGCTCAGTTTCGTGTTAGGAATCTTTGCTCTTAGATATTTGTCTAGTAGGTTTCTCATAAAGAGAAGCCCCCACTCATGTGTTTAAAATAAGCTTTGTTAGTCCATTCATAGGTAAGTAGATGAGTTCTTACAGCGTCCAGGGCCTATTTTACTCTTACACTCCAATTTCAATTTGTGTTACACTTATAAAATACAGACGAGCTCAAACATCGTTGTCCAACAAATAGTATTAATAAAATAACACACAAAAATATGCAAAACAAGGTAAACATATGCGTTCTTCGGTAGCTCTGGTGGAATAAAATCTATATTGTGAGCCTCTTAGCTCTTGAACTCTTATCTGACTGCTCTCGTAAAACTACGTGATTTTTAAGACTGTTTAATGTCACTGTTTAAAATCCCCTTTGTGTACGAGTGATCTGTGCCTGTGAGTAGAAACCACCCGCCTTTTGATTGGCCATAGTGATACAAGTCCCACCCACTTCGAGACGACTTCGTGATTGGTGAAAGTCACTGGCGCTTTATACCACCATAACAACAGTGTCTGTGCCTGACGTCCTAGTACCAATAGATTTCAACTTAGCGACAGGAATCTTTGCTCTTTGATATTTGTCTAGCAGGTTTCTCATAAAGAGAAGCCCTCTTACGTGTTTAAAGAAAACTGATTTGGCGTCTGTTCTTTCATAAATAACAGTTTAAAGGTACCTGTAGAGTTATTGCCGAGTCCTATAACTAGTTCCTCTTACACTTTAATTTCATTTTGGATTACACTTATTTTTTGCTGGACAACGCTGCAAAAAATATCGATAAAATAACACACTTCACTGAAAGCTTAAAGTGAACATGCGTATTCTTCAGTAGCCCTGCAGGAATAAAATCTATAATGTGAGCCTAACTCTTATCTGACTGCTCTCGTAAAACTACGTGATCTGTTTAATGTCACTGTTTAATGTTGTAGGCCAGTGTTAAAGAGGCTTCAAAAACCTGAAAATGATCAGGTCCAAGGTCCTGAAGCAACTATTCTAGTTACATTTTAGTGTGAGACTAAAATTACAGTAGTAATGAAATTACAACTCTTATAAAAGGTTATAAAAATGAGACAAGACACAGAAATAGTCTCTAAACCATTTTAAATTTATTTTGTTTCCTTACAGCTTTCCACTCCTGTCCCTTTTCTTTGGGACAAAATATAACCAAGTAAAAAAAATAAATAAATAATAATAATAAAGGAAAAGAAGGGAATGACATCTTCACACAAATATTTTGAATAAAAAAGGGGAAGAGGACTAAGTGTTGAGAGCTGGGGATGAAGAACTGGACCATCTGAATGGACTCGAACTCTAAACTGCTCGCATTGGCCTCGGCGTTGATTATGCTGATAAATACTGGCTTCGGGGAGGCTTTGCCCACAATGAAACCATCAATGTCCTTCTGGCCAGCAAGTTGAAAATCACTTCTGTGTACAAGTGATCTGTGCCTGTCGTTTGATTGGCCATAGTGATACAAGTCCCACCCCCTGCGTGACTACTTCATGATTGGTGGAAGTCAGTGGCGCTTTATACCACCATAACAACAGTGTCTGTGCCTGGTGTTGTAGTGATTACAATGGGTAGGTTGAGAACAGGATTCTTAGCTCTTAGAAAGTTATCTAGAAGGTTTCTCATAAAGAGAAGCCCCCCCCATCTCTGTGTAAAGCAAAGTTGTTTCTTTTCTTGTTCACATGTTCCTGTATGTCCTCCTTCTTTACATCTGTGAATCTTCTTTGTGGTCTTTTTCTTTTCTGGCTGCTTGGCAGCTTTAAAATCTTAATTCAACTTATATCAAGAAAATCAAATCAAGAAACAGGAAAACTGTTACACAATAATATGATTTTGTCACTGTGTCAGGATAGTGTTGGCATCCTAACCTTTAACTGCTCCCTTCTTCTTCTTCTTCTTCTTCTTCTCCCTCTTGGTTTATGTGCACCACCACCACTTACTGCACTGGAGTGCCATATGGCCATATGTTTGGAACACCGTGTCTCCAAGAAGACCTTCCAAAGTAAAAGCAATCTTCAGTTCCTTAATAATTCCCTTTCCTACCGATGAATCCACATTTACTTATAAAAAGTGTTATTTTATTAATATTTCTGTTAACCAACACGGTTTGAGCGAGGTCTGTATTCCAAAGTGCAACAAGCCTGACACTGTAGCAATACATTTTGCATATTCAGGTTCACTGCAGTGCATGCATAGTCTGATTTCCTGTTCACCGATAAACTGCACTCATTTCCTTCCACACCTACATGTTTTGTACACTGTAAAATCTTTGCAAACTGTGCTATAGTTCCCATATAACATCTAATCTGCATGTTTACCTTATCTAACACTCATGAGTGCTGATAAACTATGATTAGCCTTATTCCTTTTGTTGCATTTCACATGTACAAGTCATTGGATTATATGATAAACACCTAAGGAGATATATATGAGTATATATATGAGGTACAATTGATAATACTGTATATTATGCAACCCTAGATGTTTCACATTTATATTTGAAACCCACCCAAAGCTCATAAAATGAGTCGCTCATTATTAGCTGTGCTCTCAGGACTCCCCCAAGAAATATATGTATATTTGTAGTGTTTATTGACAATGTGACTGCTGATAAAATTAGCAGTAACACTGGTTCCTTCCTTGACTTAGCTGCTGTTTTTATATCTGAGCTTCAACTTCAAAAATAAAAAAAGCATTCCTCTGAAAATGGTCAGGTACAAGGCAACTAGTCTGAACCAGTCTGAGACTAAAATGAATACTGTTATGAAAGGATATAAAAATGAGACAAGACACTGAAATAGTATTTAAATCATTTATATTTATTATGTTTCCTTACAGCTTTCCACCCCTATCCCATGTCTTTGTGACAAAATATATAATCAAATAAAAATGTTTTTAAATAATAAAGGAAAAGGAGGGAATGTCATCATCACAAATACTTTAAATGAAAAAGGGAAAGAGGACTAAGTGCTGAGAGAGAGGGATGCAGAACTGAACCGTCTGAATGGAGTTGGACTCTAATCCAATCACACTGCAGTTGTCCACATTTTATGCCTTGGCGTTGATGATGTCAATGAACTCTGGCTTCAGGGAGCCTTTGCCCACAATGAAACCATCAATGTCCTTCTGGGCGGCAAGTTCTCTGCAGGTATCACCTCTCACTGAACCTGAGAAGAAGAAGCGATGTGTGAGAAGAGATCAACGTGGGACTCAAAGCAAAACAGCTACCAGCACAGCACTGACCTCCGTAGATGATCCTTACAGAGTTGGCTACCGCCTCAGACACGTTGTTCTTCAGCCACTCCCTCACTTTGGCATGAATCTGCTGCACCTGATGTATCACACAGGAGACATTATGTTAGAAACGGTAAACACAATATGTTAAATATTCAGTGATTTGTAATATTTACGTGTTGAGGAGAGGCAGCGTTCCCAGTGCCAATGGCCCACCCAGCCTCATAGGCCAGCACGACCTTGTTCCAGTCCTTTACGTTGTCTGTTAAAGAGACATGCGATCTTTATGTTATTGTAGGGTCTTGACATTACAGTATAAAGTGCCTTGAGGCAACCGTTGTTGTGATTTGGTGGCAATAAAAATACATTTTATTTTGAATTTTATTGTGAACCAAATTGATAAAACTTGCCTATAACAATTCAACATTCCAGCTCTCATGTGCACATAAAAAACCAGTGACAGCGTGAGGAGCTGCATACCTGCGATGGCTTTCATCTGAGCAAAGATGACCTGATCTGTGATGCCTTTCTCCTTCTCTTCCCGCGTCTCTCCGATGCAGACGATCACACCGAGATCGTTCTCCTGAGCGTGAGCTACCTTCTGGCCAATGAACTAACAGCACAGGAGGCAATGAAACATGTTTTGTGTGTTTTACTTGTTTTGAGGAATTCAGTTCTTTACATTTGCAGGTGAAAAACTAAATGAACAGGATAAAATTATCTGTAGTTACCTCATTACTCTCTCCAAAGATGTGGCGCCTTGTAGAGTGTCCCAGGACCACCCAGTCCATACCACAGTCCTTGATCATTGCAGGGCTGGAAGACCAGAAGCATTCCCATGAAGACAAACTGATTATCTTCTTTTTTTCATTGATAAACAGTATTATGACCCAGTCATTAGTTGTATTCGACTGTGATGGATGGTTGTCCTAACTGTGTGAGGATAGTGATTTTCACAAGGTTGAATTTCAAGGATAAGAGATTGAGCAAAACATGATAAAGTCCCACTTGGAAGCCTCAATTTGAACATGTTAGCCGTCACCATCGTGGTCATGTATAAATGCATACAGTGTTGAATTGTGAGTCACAAGGTATTTAAGTCCTAACCCATACCTTGGTTGGCTGTAGGTAGAGCAGGTCATCTACTAATTGAAAGGTTGGTGTTTCAATCTGCTAATACCCTTGATATTAACCCCAAGTTTCTCTCTGATGAATCAGAATGTGTGTGAATGTTCGATAGAAAGCACTCACATAGAAAAAGTGCTGCATGAGTGGGTGAATAAAGTGCTTTTAGTGCTCAGGTAGCGTAGAAGAGCACTATATAAGAACCAGTTTATTTACCGTTATTATATTTGTGTAAATGGAGCTAAAATGTATAAAAGGAAACATCATGCTGTGATGCTCTGCTTTTCCTGAGATCCAGAATTTGGATACAGACTTTTAGCACCCATAGCTAGCACCAAATAACTGAGTTTATTCTATCTTAAGCAGAATAAAGTGCACTGTGTACCTGATCTCTCCAGTGAAGCCACCACTGGGAACTATGTAGCAGTTCTGAGCAGCCACGCTGAACTTGGGATCCAGTTTGGACCTTGTTAGTTCCAGATAGATGGCTGGAGCAGCACACACCACCTCTATTTAAAGAGAGAGAGAGAAAACACAATACTTGGGTTACAGATATGTAGTTCATTTATTTATCAGGGCACAAACACAGTAAATATTAAAACTAAATATTACAATATTTACGACCGTGAACTAGCTGGAGTTTGACACTTCCTTTTGGTTCTTCAGAGAAACAGTGGTCATTAGTAATGTGGTTGTGATGGCTCAACATAAAGCTGCATCTCTTGACATCTGATTAGGAAAAGGCAGCCGAAGAAAAACTAAACTAAACTACGTCACTCTTGACGTTGGTCTGCAATAACTGTTTGTGTGCAGTTTGTCCCACAGTGTTGCAGGCTAAACGACCAGCTGCTGTATTTCACAGGGAGAGAAAAGAGAGAGAGCTAACTTCACTCAGAGATGGAGAAAGATTTAGGAAGACAGATGGATAGGAGAGGGAGAAGGTAAGGATTGTTCAGTTGCACTTGATAAAGTGCAGAATTAAAGCTTTCATGCGATGTTGTAATTTTAATCACATAGTTGATATTCCTGCAAAACAAACTAAGCTATGCTCACTCTGTTATTCAAATGTTGTGTGAAAATGCTGGGTAGTTTGTATGCTTACATCTTGTTGAATTCAGTTGTGTAAATCCACAAAGACCTGTAGGTCAGCTGATCACTGCGTGCATACTAAGAAAATCTACTGAATCTACTTGAGTACATTTCAGAGCCTGTACTTTTTCACTTTTACTTGACTAAAAAAGTTGCTTCTGTACTTCAACTTTTATTGGAGTATTTTTTAACATGGGTATACTGCTTCAGTTAAATCATTTAAGTCTTTAAATACTGACCAGTCAGTATATACCATGCATCCCTGTGACATGGAAGTGCCTTCTCCATACCAGACCTTGACTTCTCTTCTTATCAGTTTCCCTCCATTAGTATAGGCTTGTACACAGTGAAGAGGGACTGAAGCCTGTGCATTTGCTTTGGGGTGTATTGTTTTGTTTTTTTTATGGCTTATAACATTGGAATATAATGAAAGTGCTTTTATAAGTAAAGTGGGAATTGTTATGTTAAGCGTTTGACCTATAGACCCATTTGTGTTGACCTATGTATACAGGTTAAGTTTTATTTTGGCAGTGTAACATGTTTTTATGTCATATATGTCAAGTAATTGCTTCTTACTGCAACACTGGCATAATAGCCATTATTTCTGACCCTATGGTTGACCTTGATCATAAACCTGTCAACAAGGACATGAATAATGAATATGGATGATAATGTCTGGGAAGATTTTTTTCACGCGCTACTGTAATATCTTAGATTTCATTCAAGTCAGTTAATAGTCAAATTTAAATGAGTTTGTGAGTGTGAGAAGTTTCAGTAAAGGCTGTGATACAGGGATCCCATTTGCATTTCATTGGAGCAACTAAACACTGACGATGATCACAGACAGGTTTCAATCTCACATAGAAAAAAAATCAGATATGTTATTTTAGATGTTACGTGATAACACCATCACAAAACTGTCAGCGGCTGGTTTCATACTGGAGTCTTTGCTTTTAGATGTTTGTTTAGAAGTTTGCTGTTCCATCATTATCATTATAAATTGTTATTAGTTTCCACCTTTGATGTGGTATTATTTAAAAAGTTCATTTCTGGTCTTCGGCTTTTCACACGACAATATTAAAAGTGAGTGCTTTTCCTTTTCTGCTTTTACACAAACACTTTTTCATTTAAAGCGAAGGTTTTAAATTCAGTCTACACAAAATGTCTCGTGTAGATGACTTAGTGACATCGTACCACAGAACTGGTTTTAATAAACAGGGATTTTTTCTTATTTTTAGCACATAAACACAGCTTGTTATAGGTATGTAGCAGCTAAAATATGTATTTCTGATTATTGTTTTGACTCAAATTTGTCACTATGGGCAACTTCAACAAACAGTAATTGTTACAATGGGTGTGGCTTCACCTTAATTGCCTGGTCACGCCTCAGGTGGCATGGAAAGAGAGAGGATGAGTAGTCCTCAGATATTTTCTGTTGATCCTATTCTCATCACTCATGCATCACTGACTGATTGGAATGAAAAGTTTGGTTTCTTTCCTGTTTGTTTGAATAAAATCATCATCCATCTAAGGAAGAATCCACTTTGTTGAATGAGTCACAGTAAAAGCCCAACTTAGCCTCTCAGCGGCTTTTCTTAAAGGAAGTTTTCCTACAAGATGCTGCAGAAAACTGTATGTACAGATTGAAAACTTCTGAATATACACTCACTGGGAAGAGCTGGCCACAATTGTGCAAGGTGAAACAGCTGACAATGGATTGATGAAATATTGACCGTTACATGTTTGTGGAGGTGTGTTGTGCCATTGACTCAAGTTGCAGCTAATGATATTTCACAAGAATGCATAGTGAGAAACGCCCATGGACTAACGCTTAATAAATCATTTCCACGTAAAGCGTTGTAGCCTTTGATATCAGTTGTTTCAAATATCTGATAAATAACCATAAGTAGTTTATCTTTGTTTCCTTGTATTGTGTTAATGATAAGATAGTACACACTTTTCTTTGAAAAAATAACCCAGTTTTAAAAGGTGAGTATATTTATAGCACAAAAACTTTTAGTGAACTCTGAAGAGCAAAACGAATGAATCAGTTGTTGGTTTCAATAACTGATTCATTCAATGTTGTTTAAAAACTTGTGGTCTGCTCATGAAAGAGCAACACCTTAACAACCAGCCTGACTTCAGTGTACTTTGCGTTTCCTCAGCAGACAGCTGCTGGCTGGACTGATGAAAAATTCTCCAGAGCTTTCCTCATCTTTCCTCACATTTTTAATGAGGTTTAAAATGACCTCAAAGTACTCCTGAACTTTTGCAGATGCTTCTGGCATTAAATGTGTCTGTGATTTTTTTCCCCCTTGAATTAAAGAGTAATTTTGACCATGGAGTTGTGACATGAATACAAGGAGAAAAGCTTAAATTAACTGAAAATAGTGCAACAAGTGTCTAAATGGTGAACCTTCAAATGGAGAAATAATATCAGAAGACACATACCGACATTGGGGTCCAGCTTTGCAGTGTTCAGGGTCTGGATGAGCTCCCCGATGCTTTTCTTGCTGCCGTTCATCTTCCAGTTTCCACAAACAAAGAATTTTCTGGTCATGTTTGCAGATCTTTGTGGATTTTTTTCTGAGGATTAAAACACTACAAAGCCAACCGGGGTCCTTCTCTTCTAGGGTAAGAGAGCAGCTCGGGATATTTATTAACGCGAGAGATTTAACCCCTCCTCTTTCTCAGTGCCATTGGTTCATCCTGGCATGCCCATAAATGTAGTTGTACCTTATTTAGAGGAAGAGATGAGTTGTGTTATGATGTGCTCATGTGTCGTGTGGTAAATGGTCTTTTATAGCAAATGAGAGAGCATTTTCCATTTATTTTCACTTTTATTTCTAATAAATTCAGAGTTTCATTGTGAGACGGCATACGAATGGGTACCATGAGAGGATGTGTGGCACTCTTTGAGGAAGTCAGGAGAGTTGAAGAGTTTGTATGAGGAAAATGACAAATCGGTGAGGCAAGAGTGACAGATGACTTCAAGGTGAGGGTGGGCTTACATCACTGACCTTGCTCTGAGCCCCTTCTTGTTCGCAATGTTAATGACACATGAGGTCAGGCAGGAGTCTCTGTGGACTGGCACATGTTCAATAATTGGTCAACAACCGTCTGAAGGGACAACTCCCTCTAGGTCTTGATGCATGCTGAATCATCCAGGTAAGGAAATCCCAAAGAGCTGATTCTGTTCACCTGGATTTAGTGTTTTCATAACATAACATTTGCATAACGACTAAAACCAACATGACTAATATTGGGCCGAGAGGTCATTGTTAGTCAACCTCGCTGAAAACGCTACGTTTAGATGAACAGAATAAACTTTTTGGGAACTTGAGTTTAAATACCTGGGAATCTCCAGCATTTGGTTTTAGAATTGAAGAAGCTTCTCGAATGCTAGGTGAAACATCTTCAAGACACTTAAAGAAGTCCACTCGGTTTTCTTTCCAAGCTCCTTAGATTACCACGACCTGGATGACTGAGAACCTACACATACAAATTCTTTTTCATTGTTTTCTTCGTCTTTTTTGATGATAATCCTCTTTGTTTTCTTTCAGCTGCTTTTTTTAGGGGTCACCAAAGTGAATCATCTGCCTCCATCATCCTCTTCTGCCTGACCAACCCTCCTTCACTATTTCCATGGATCTTCTCTGTGGTCTTATTCTTTTTCTCCTGCACAGCAGTTCAGCCTCCAGTGTCCAATAAGATTGTCATCCAGCAGCTTTTGTCTTATTAATATGTTTCAGTGCCACTGAAAACCATACAAACACATCTACATGACATAATGCTCTGACTTTTCTTTAAAAGTTACATAGATTATATCAGTGGTTTGTCATGAAATGAGTGAATCTGTGCATTTGGTAGAGCTGGGCGACATGACCTCAGATCACTTTGATGATTAGTTGAACATTTTAACTTGATCGTTATTAATGTTTGTTTTTTTTTCTTGCCCTTCTTACCCTGGTTTTAGAGTATTAGGACCATGTTAAAAAAGAAACACTGAAGTGTTTTATTCATTTTGAGAATAAAGTGCTGAGATAAGGGTGAACTGTCTCAGTCCTCGGGGGTTTCTCGGTATGTGTTTCTCTGTACATTCTTGTAAAATACCATTAGCTGCAACCTCATTTTTTTATACAACACACCTCCATTTTTACTACACAGTAATGTAACCATCAACATTGCATCCATTCACTGCCGGCAATTTCACGTTGCACCATTGCAGCCAACTCTTCTGGGATTGAGTGTGTTTTTTCTTTCTTTCTTAATAGATCTTAATAGGCCTCATATTTCTCACACAGCAGTTTATGTACAGAAAGAGAAAAATGAATCCCTTGGTACTAAAAACGATTCTGAAGCAAAATGTCTCAGACTCATCTACACAAGGTATTTTGTAGAGGGTGCAGCCAGTCGTGCACTAATTGGCAGTAGTTATTTCAACTTTATAGTCAAAATGAGAAATAAAAAACAATTTTTATCACTCAGCCGTTAAAGGCTAACGAGGCATTGTTGTTACCCTGCCAGGCAGGCGGGCAGACAGCATGGACACCAAAGTTCGTGACTTCAATAACTTGAGAATGAGGTGATTTTCAAACTGACACCAAATCTCGGATGAGTTTGACCCCTGACCTTGACCTCAAGGTCAGAAAATTTTGTGAATACAAAGATTTCAGCTAGGATTTTCTAATTCATATCATAAGTGCATTTACTAAAAGTACTGGAAGAATTTGAATCTCAGTCACCTAAACCTCAAGATCAAGGTAAGAGATCAGGTTTTCTGAAAATCTCTTGAACATGATAACTTGAGAGATGTGGAACTTCAAATTCATACCGTAGGTACATTTACTAAAAACCTCAAACAAATCTGATGCCAGTGACCTTGACCTCAAAGTCCGATCTTTTGGGGAAAAAAGTCAGAAATGTTGAAAAGATCAACTTCATTAGTTCAAGGGCGTCTCTCAGTATGCATTCTTGTGTTTTCTTGTGAAATATCATCAGTTGCAACCTGTTCTTCTGAAACAACACACCTTCCTTTTTGCACAAATGTGCAACCAGTGATATTGCATCTGTCACCTTGCACAATTATGGTAAATTGTCCAAGTTTGTGTGTGTTCTTAATTTTTTCTTTCTTCTGAGCAGACACAATCATTTCAAAGTCCTCATATTTATCACCCACCATGTTTATGTGCTGAAAGTGGTTCAGCTTTAATTCAAGGCATTTAACAAAAATTTTAAAAGGCTCACATGTAATCGGACAAATTATCGCTATCATCAGCAAAAAGCAAAGTTGGGTTTCCTCCTTTAAGATGCTCTGCCAGGCTGTTTTTTGTGGATCCAGTTTTGTCTTCAGCATTCTCTGCTGAGTTAAGTTCAGGTGATTCATTTGATTGCTGCAGAATAATCCTCTGCCCTTCAGAAATCACTGAGTTGCTTTGTGTGTTTTGCATCATTGTCTGTGCTTGAAGTCTGTATTGTGAAGCCTTACCTGCTGCACATGCATGAACGTGAGCTAAAAATTTATTTCTCATTGTTTTCTTCATCTTGTTTCAGCTGCTTCCTTTAGAAACCTGTAACCTGATTTTTCTGATACAGCATACCTCCACTGTAATGTGCACATGTGTAATAATTGACATTGCATCTGTTCATTGCCAACTTTGCACAACTGTGGCCTTTTCTTCCCAGTTTGTTGGGGTTTTTTTTGACCTCCTGAACAGACAGAAGTTCTCATACATATATACTATTTTTATGTGCAGGAAGAGAAAAAAAAATCCCTCGCCACCAAAACCAATTCTGAAGTCCCATGACACTGACTCATCTATACAAATATTTTGTGGAGGGTGGGGCAGCTGTGTACTAATTGGCAGTAATCTAACTTGAAACAACAACTTTAATCTTAACATTTCCAATTTTTCTCAACATATTGGATCCTGGTTGATGTTATTTGGACTCAACATCCAAAAATTAATTTAGACTTTATTCTCAAATCAACAAAAAAAAAACCCAACTTCATTCTTTAGGTTTAGGTTAGGAAAAGCATCCGGTTTAAAACTCAAATCAAACATCTGCAGCTTGTGGGAAGAAATCTGCTGATACTAGCCATCCTTCGGTGATTATTATACTCCAAGTGTTGAAACAGATTGCTGGTATTCCCTTTGCTTACTGAAACCATTTGCATTCAACTTCTTTCTCTTTGATGACAATACGAAAACACACACGCCAGCAATGAAGCCAGTTAAATATAAAAGTAATGAACAAACTCCTGATGCTATAATATGGAACTCTTTTTTACTCTTGCCTGTAATTAACAAAATTATACATGAATATTACCTACTACTCTAAGATAAGGATAAGCGGAAGCGAAGGTATGGATGGATGGATATTATATTTTATGTGAAAAGGGACCGTGTACGATATTAACATAAATGTAGCCATTCAATGCATTGTACCAGAGTTGGCTTAAGCTAATTTGCATCTGTAGTCCCTTGGCAGGTCATGAAATAATATATCTCTTATATAAAAGACAAAAGATCTTTCGGTAATTGCATGGTGGAAATGATTTTTTGTTCCATGTGTTCTTGTGACATTGTTTTGCAATGATTTCCAGTTAATATCATGTAGTGCTGTGTGACGGTCAGGTTGCTGACCCAAATGCAGAACTCAGGATGCAGAAGTGCAATGAAAGTAGCTTTAATGTCTGTTTAACAATTTCAAGTAATTCACTAGTAATTCACTAAAAAAAAGGCTAAGTAGGAAGAAATACACTTTTAGGGACTGAGACATAAAGGCCAACAGTGGACACTCGGTAGTACTGCAGGATGAGTGTTGTTTGTTTCACCTGTCTTGAGCCAAGATCATCCATGGAGGAAAAATGGAGATATAAAGAGAAAGTACGAATTTTGGGGTCTTGTGATCCCGGCAGCTTTATTTAAATCCCTGAAAGTGATTACGTCTTTCCCAGAGCTCCTGTTCAGTGGCATATCTACATGTGTCCTCTAGAGAATCCCTCAACGTATACTGCTGCCAGGATGAAACCTTTAAAAGTATGGACAGTATGGACAATAATACCACCATGTGGGAGGTTCGTCATTAGAGAAAAGATAAGTGCAACATAGCAAGTGTAAACAAATCTTCTGTTTTCTCAACCTGTAAGTTTACAGCGTAGGCCCAGAAAAGTTCCTGTACTGTTAATTTGTCACATTATTGTTGTGTCATAGTAGTAGCTGACAGAGTAAATCATTCCTACAGTTTAAATGAGCCACCACTGACAGCATGGGTTGCTATGGAGAAGCAGGGATTGGTAACAACTGGTTTGTAAGGCAGGGTTAGGAGAGGTGTGCTCACATGTTGGTGCCATACTCTACACATTTTCTGGCAGTTGTAAATAAACGTAGATTCGTGCATCCAATAGAACGGCAACTATCTGGTATTTTGGTTAAGTATAACTCGAAGATGTTGAAATGATGGCTGGATGGCAAAGGACTGCAGTACTGTTTTTGACCTCCGAGAAGGCGTGTCCCAGTAGCTTAGATGTCACGTGAAAACTATGGATAAGCTGGGCCCTGGCCACCTTCACCCTACTGGGACGGATGCAGCGTGCTTTGCCATCTCCACTATTACCAACTTGGGCCATGGAGGGAGCTAGAAGATCAAACTGGTCAACTGCAAAGGAACAGCCTCCAGACTGTTGCTTCGAGCGGTCTTTGAAGAGGTTAGTTTAGGGAAGCTAACCAGTCTCTAGCACAGCTATTTCGGAAGGAGTTTCACTCTGAGGGACACAGTGAGCCATTTCACTTTGAGGCACATAATGAGGAGTTTCACTTTGAGGCACATAAGGAGCAGATTCAGATTCACATTGTGAAGAAGTTGAGACTGTGGTACACTATGAGCAGGTTCAGAGTGAGGCACTAAATAAGCCTCACTTTATGTTAAAGGAGCAACAAAACAACTCTGATTTCATAAGTTAAAAACAAGGATCAGTGTCTGAATCAGCAAAACACAAAATTCAAATTCATTTGGGCCAACTTGGCAACATGAAACACAGTCTCTGACTTCATCGCAGGCTCGTCAACATGAAACACACTCTGTCTGGCTCGGAAACAAAAAATCCAGCCTTCATTTTTTCCAGGCTTATATAAATAAAACATGGATTTCAAACTGGCCTGGAACAAAAGGTTCAGTCTTACTCACTTATTTGGCTGTAATGATTGATTTATCGATGCGTATATATTTTGTTAATGCTGAAACTTGCTTGAGCAACAATGCAATAAATGGAAAATAAATGACGTGGCAGTGCGTAAAATCTGAGCAAATGGTCCTATTTGTCCTCTCATTCACTGGTGTTAACAGCACTCTAGTCCAGTGTTGGCTGAAGCCCCCTCGTGGTCCATAGTGGGACTGCAGGTGGGCCCCAGTAATAACAGAAATTCAGTTTGAAATTACTCACAATTATGTACAGCTACATATCTAAGAAAATGTATTAAGTTATATAAAAAGAGACTTAAAACTATAATAGGAGGTGGTTAGCTTGTGATATTACTCATTAAGCTCAACTAAATTTACTGCTTTTGTATTAAAGTTTGGCAGGTGGGTCACATGTTGGCCTTAACTTTTAACATGTGACTTGTTAGCATATTTACTTTGTTTATGTTTTTCATGATAATTTTGTTCAAATTATTGTCAATATTTATGGAGCATGTAAGGAGAGAGGTGCAACAGTAAGCCATCGGTAGAACAAAGTAGGGGCTGTGTCATGGTTTGGGACTCAAAATTTATGGAATTACACACACACACACACACACACAAATACAGTCAGATTTTGAGCCACCATAAAATACTAGTGAAAAGCATCCATCCTCTCTCTGTCGCTCCCAGGTCCCTGACGAGTTTCTGTGTTCCTCCCATGCTTGCGTGGGTTTTCTCTGGGTAATCCAGTTTCCTTCACCAACATAATTAATTAACTAATTATGTTGGTAGAGAATTAATTTTAATTAATAATGATTTAAATAATTCTGCTCAGCGTATATCGGGGGATTCTGCACAGATTTGAGTGCAGAAATCGGTTGTTTATTCATGTTTTTCTACCTGAATTTGTTCCCTCTATAGGCATGCGTACAGACAAATGAGGTTCTGGTTGTCTTAGGAGCTTTAATCTACTGATTACAGCCCCAACGGATGGCTTTAAGAGATTTGTGTGAATATCTCTGGATGTATATGAAGACATATTATACTGCTGTATATTTTACATGTAGGCTATGTTTATTATTCTGACATCGGTTTTGAAAGTTACAGGATGACACCATGACAACAGTGCCTGTGCCTAGTGTGCTAGTACCGATGGGGTCCGGGTTCATGTCAGGAATCTTTGCGCTTAGACATTTTCTAGAAGGTGTCTCATAAAGAGAAACCCCCAATAACTGGAGTAAAACAGGGGCTTTAAAGCTGATATTACAAATTTAGATTCTAGAGTACTGCTTTCAATTTGCGTTACAGGCAAAGGTAAAACAGAAAATATCACATTTTCTGGATGAATAGCCGATCTGCCAAGCCCCACCTCCTAATAACGGCTTAGTATAGAAGCGTTGTGATTGGTGGGTAGTCAAGTCCCCTTCAAACTCATTTGCATTATACTTACATAGTTTATTTTTCAAGGATTTCTAATGTTATTTATGGAGTACATTTTAATGTTGTTGTCGTTGTTGTTGTTTTTTAAATGACATATACCCACAATATTTAATTACCAAATGAAAATTTCTTTTGTTCACGTTGTTGTTTGTTGAAAATGCAGTGTACTAAAAAAAACTTACATTAGCAAAATTTGCTGATCGTCATTAGTATGACAAGTTGTTACAAAAGCCGTAGTTTAAGCTGTGCTCCAATAAGCAGAATAAATATGAAGCTCGAGCCAGCAAAATAAAATGTTCCCCCCAAAAAGAAAAAAAAAACACAAAATAAGAATTGAAAGAATGAGCTCAGTAAATAGTCAAAGTAGTTTAAAATAAAGGAGCAAAGTAAAGAAAATACAATACAACATTATATTGTTCTTTCAGTTGGTCACATCCACTTCTGCCTCCTGTATTTTTTTGTTAGTGGTACTATACAAAAAACACACACCATAGCAGGTCTCACCACCAACACGTAAACTTTCCCTTTCAATCTTGCTGCTGTTACAAATCACTCCTGACATTCATCTCTGTGTTGATATAGCTGAATGAAAGGCTCCGTGGTATCATGTTTTTGTCTAAATATAATTCTCTATTACAAGATACACTCATCTTTACAAGTTATCTTTTGCATGTTATGTCCTGATTGTATTCTGTGACCGTGGTGGGGAGATAACGTATTCCTATAAATTATTCCATGCTTGTTATTACTTTTTGTCAAATGCCACGTGGACATCTCCTGCACTCGGTATAGTTGTTTGACTTAAAATCTCAGAAAGACAGCTTGTTTGTGTAGATTGATTTATTTCAGATTTCCGTAACACTTGTCTGCACTTGAGACTGTTGAAATAAACAAAAAGGGGCATTTTTAATGTTTAACTAAGTAAACTCCAATATAAATTATAAGGCTAGTTAAAATGACTTTTTGATGTTCTTGTTCAGGGAGCATCTCTAAATGTTGTTTCTTTATTTCGCCACATGGGGGCACACTTACACCACCGTGTATCATCTGTTTTCTACAGTCAGGGCTTTTACCCACAGAGATTTAAAAAATGGGGCTGATACTGACCTACCAAGTTGTCACCAAACGTAACATGTTAAAAAAAAGAAAGAAGTTAAATAAATTCTGTTTTAATAATAAAAATATAACATATAACATATACATATACATACATATAACAATATAACATTAGAGTACAGAGGCAGAGTACAGAGAGGAAGTCCTGAAGCTGGCAGCATGGTGTTCAGAAAACAACCTGGCACTGAACACTAAGAAAACCAAAGAGCTCATTGTTGACTTCAGGAGACACAGCACCGACTTGGCCCCCCTCTACATCAACGGGGAGTGTGTGGAGAGGGTCCACACTTTCCGGTTCCTTGGTGTCCTCATCTCTGCTGACATCTCCTGGACAGGAAACATCTCAGCGGTCATCAAGAAGGCCCAACAGCGGCTGCACTTCCTGAGAGTCCTCAGGAAGTACAAGCTGAACTCCAACCTGCTGCTGACCTTCTACCGCTCGTCCATTGAGAGCCTGCTAACCCACTGCATCACGGTATGGTACGGCAGCTGCACCAAAGCAGATAGAGTGAGGCTTCAGAGTGTGGTCAAGACAGCACAAAAGATCATCGGCTGCCCTCTCCCCTCCCTGATGGACATTTATTCCTCCCGCTGCCTCACCAGAGCAGCAAACATTATCAAGGTAGCTCCCACCCTGGCTTCAACATGTTCAGCCTGCTTCCCTCAGGGAAGCGCTACAGGTGCATCAACACAAAAACCCACAGACTCAAAAACAGTTTCTTCCCCAAAGCGATAACCACCCTGAACTCACACATGCACAGATAACACAGCCCCCCACTTCCCACTTCCTCTATGGACCACCACTGTGCAATACCAATTCTATGTGCAATAACTCAACTGTATATACATAACACTATTTATTACATATTACTTACGTCTTGTATATTGTACATTTTATATATATATATATATATATATGTTTTTCCCTATGTTAATACTGTCCATATGTACATAGCGCTGCAGAACTGTACCCCCCCCCCTCCCCCCAGCATGTTTACACTGAGTAGGAGATGCTCTGTATCTCATTGTACAACTGTATAGTGACAATAAAGGCATTCTATTCTATTCTATTCTATTCTATTATCATAAATGTTTGTGCAGTTGTTCTTTTTGTTTATATTTTGTTTATGCAGTGGGGCAAAAAAGTATTTAGTCAGCCACCGATTGTGCAAGTTCCCCCACTTAAAATGATGACAGAGGTCAGTAATTTGCACCAGAGGTACACTTCAACTGTGAGAGACAGAATGTGAAAAAAAAAATCCATGAATCCACATGGTAGGATTTGTAAAGAATTTATTCGTAAATTAGGGTGGAAAATAAGTATTTGGTCACCTCAAACAAGGAAAATCTCTGGCTCTCACAGACCTGTAACGTCTTCTGTAAGAAGCTTTTCTGTCCCCCACTCGTTACCTGTATGAATGGCACCTGTTTGAACTCATCATCTGTATAAAAGACACCTGTCCACAGCCTCAAACAGTCAGACTCCAAACTCCGCCATGGCCAAGACCAAAGAGCTTTCGAAGGACACCAGGAAAAGTATTGTAGACCTGCACCAGACTGGGAAGAGTGAATCTACAATAGGCAAGCAGCTTGGTGTGAAAAAATCAACTGTGGGAGCAATCATCAGAAAATGGAAGACATACAAGACCACTGATAATCTCCCTCGATCTGGGGCTCCACGCAAGATCTCATCCCGTGGGGTCAAAATGATCATGAGAACGGTGAGCAAAGATCCCAGAACCACACGGGGGGAGCTGGTGAATGACCTGCAGAGAGCTGGGACCAAAGTAACAAAGGTCACCATCAGTAACACACTACAACGGCAGGGAATCAAATCCCGCAGTGCCAGACGTGTTCCGCTGCTGAAGCCAGTGCATGTCCAGGCCCGTCTGAAGTTTGCCAGAGAGCACATGGATGATACAGCAGAGGATTGGGAGAATGTCATGTGGTCAGATGAAACCAAAGTAGAACTTTTTGGTATAAACTCAACTCGTTGTGTGTGGAGGAAGAAGAATACTGAGTTGCATCCCAAGAACACCATACCTACTGTGAAGCATGGGGGTGGAAACATCATGCTATGGGGCTGTTTTTCTGCCAAGGGGACAGGACGACTGATCCGTGTTAAGGACAGAATGAATGGGGCCATGTATCGTGAGATTTTGAGCCAAAACCTCCTTCCATCAGTGAGAACTTTGAAGATGAAACGAGGCTGGGTCTTCCAACATGACAATGATCCAAAACACACCGCCCGGGCAACAAAGGAGTGGCTCCGTAAGAAGCATTTGAAAGTCCTGGAGTGGCCTAGCCAGTCTCCAGACCTCAACCCCATAGAAAATCTGTGGCGGGAGTTGAAAGTCCGTGTTGCTCGGCGACAGCCCCAAAACATCACTGCTCTCGAGAAGATCTGCATGGAGGAATGGGCCAAAATACCAGCTACTGTGTGTGCAAACCTGGTAAAGACCTATAGTAAACGTTTGACCTCTGTTATTGCCAACAAAGGTTACGTTACAAAGTATTGAGTTGTATTTTTGTTATTGACCAAATACTTATTTTCCACCCTGATTTACGAATAAATTCTTTACAAATCCTACCATGTGGATTCATGGATTTTTTTTTCACATTCTGTCTCTCACAGTTGAAGTGTACCTCTGGTGCAAATTACTGACCTCTGTCATCATTTTAGGTGGGGGAACTTGCACAATCGGTGGCTGACTAAATACTTTTTTGCCCCACTGTACATCCACACTATATACATTAAACTAAAACAAATCCTTGCAGTAATAAAGCTAATAACATATGGAAATCTTAAAAAACATAAACAAAAACATAATTAAATAACGTTTATGGCATTTTTAAAAACTATGCTGATTATTCCTTAAGTAAAAGAAGGATAATTAAGCTTTGTGTTAAATTCAGTTTTAAAAAATCGCGAGTGGAGAGGATTGTGAGCCGTAATGGTTTTGCTTTGCTAATAATATTTGGTTTTATTATATAATCACTTAACGTTTTATTTAAATGTATATTTATCTTACTTTACTATATTTTTCGTCTGATATTTTAGCTTTATTTTCTTATTTTTCGCAAATGCCCACCTTTTTTGATAAATTAAGTATATCTTCATTTAACAAACTCAGAAAGCAACCGAAAAAAAAAGTTGACATCATAAAGGGGAGGTGAAGAGAGGAGGCGTTGAGGGATCCTTTAAAAAGTTGAGTTTTGCGTCCACACAGCTCTCCGAACTGTGGCGAAAAGACGTTTCCGCCCACAAGAAAGATGGCGGCCCCCTTGCTGGAGCAACTGTCGGAGTCTTTAGGTTCCCCGGAACCAGCGATTCGACTCATTTTATCTATTTTAATCGGTGAGTTTCTACCCACGATTCACTTACAGGTTGTTGTCGCGGTCAGAGGTCATCACACCAACCTGTACGTTAGGTGTGAGCGGCTCCTATGGTGGTGTAACTGTTAAATAGTTTCAGCTAACATAACGCTCACTCAGCTGTGACACTATCCAGTTATCTGTCGGGCTGCTGGTGTTGGTAGCGAAAACATTAGCTTTATATTTAAATCTCAGGCTGCCCCTCAAACAGTAGCTTTATTTCCAGGAAGCACACACCCTCAGAATAGTTTCCTGCACAGCCTCACCACAAACGGCTAACATGTGGCTTTCAGCTGAACTACATTCATTTTCTACCTGTTGGGACTGCCTAACGGGAAGCTAGGATTGTGCAGCAAAATGCATCCTTCTGCCCTTTTTTTGGAGCTATGTGTGGCCTGCTCGTTGTTGTATGGGATTGGGGTTTTGGGGGCACCGAGGTCGACAATAATAGCTGTAGTGTTGTTGGGAGGGAGAAGCACAGGCTGCCAAAATATGCCCCCTTACTCCCCTTTTTCCACACAAAGCTGTGCAGAGAGGAGACACACTCTGAGGAGGGAGCTGAACACTGGAACAAGTGCTGAATTTCATTTGACAAGTCTAACTTTACATTTGTTGGTTTAGTGCTTTGGGATTAACACATAGCACTACTTTAGAGCTGTCAGAGGTGTGTGTGTGTTTGTGTGCGCGCGTTCACGTGTAGTTGTCTTTGTGAGGACCAGTTGCAAACCTTGGAATTGTAAGGACATTTTAGCTGGTCTTCTTTTTTCCAACCTTTTACCTGTTTTGGGTTCAAACTTAAGACTATGTTGCTGAAGCTGTGCAGGGGAACGTGTGGGTCCTCACCAAAATAAGCCCTATGTGGGTGTGTGAATGGTGTGGGGGAGGGTGCTCCACACTGTCCTTGCTGAACTTTGCTCCAACACATGGACACGTCTGTTTTCCCTCGCCTGACTCCAGCCCTGCTATAGACTGAAAGAAAGGGGCTATTCAGATGAGTCTTTGTTTGGAAACTTGTCACCTAACCTGTTGCACGATCCCCGGTCCTGAAGTTGCTTCATGTGCGTTGCATAGTAGTGTAGTTCAGTAGTAACAGCTGCACACTACAACGAAAGTTCCCTCATCTGTTCCATTCTTGTGCATCCTTTTGTGTGTAGGTCAAGTAACTTATAATAAACTGCTGTGTAGGACATCACAAAAGTTAAAACTTTTCCTTAATGGGGCTTTTGGTTTCTACTTGAAGCATGTAGGATTTTGCATTCAAGGGATTCAGCGGCTTTTCACCCGATTCTTCAGATTGCAAAAGTTTAAAAGGATAAAGCTGGCGCTATTACATACTTTTCTACAAATACCCCTGGAAAAAACAATGTGTTAATCTGTCTTTCAGTGCTTTCTGACTTCCTTACCCCATCTGTGGCACTCGGCCCAAAGTTCTTTTTGGTCCTCCTGGAGTCTTTGGATTAAACAGATCAGTGGTGTGCAGTTTAATTTTTAAACTCTTAAGCCACCAGACACTGGAAGCCAATGTTTCTCTCACAGAGGTGTATAAAGTACAGCTTAGTATTAAACTGCTGCTGTTATCAGATGGTAGTAAACGTGTATGGCAGCAAGATGTTGCGTGTTCGGCTTAATAAAAGTATAACCAGAATGTAGGCTAGATATAAAAGAGCAACATTGTCACTGCTACGTTAAATTCCTGAAGCTTTGAGCTGAGCTAGCCGGGTCCTAAAACATACCCTGTTTGTCCTCAATGTTTGCCTTTAATAAGCACCATAAACACAAAGTGAATGCCGTGTTGTAGGGCAGAACAGGAACAAGGTTTGCAAGTTCTCCTTGTACGTGTGTGCTTTTTCCTCGGGGTACTCTGGTTTCTCATAGGTGACTCTAAATTGATCATGTTGACCATACGTGTGTTTCTGAGAATGTGTGGTTGTCTGTCTCTTTGTTAGCTTTGTGATGGGCAAGTGATTGGTTTCATGTGCATCTCACCTTTTTGGCCGTTAACACCTGGGATAGGTTCCAGCTCCCACAGCCCTAAATTAGCCTGAGCAAATAGATGGATACAAATGATGCTTTAAAAAGAATCTGAGGTTAATTTTACCCCAGAGTTCTACAGTCGGACCGCTTCTTGCAGCCAGCAGTCGCCCCTTGGTAGCCAATTTAAGGCACTTTTGCCTTGGCTTCACTCTTCAGACTAAGACCACACTGTTTACTGGAATATTTTTTTTAATTGCTTGAGATTACATTTTGCAATAGCTGCTACAGCACCACAGAAGGACCAGCCAAAACAAACAGATGACCTTGTTCCTAAACGAGGGGCTTCCTCTGTAGCTTAGACATGGTTCGATTATGAAAAGTCAGACACAGAGCAGAAAACCGTACTTGAGTTGCTGCAACTTCTGCAGAAAATTGGTCCCCACCACAGACACTGACACAACAAACCACGTTAACAAAAACTGTGTATCGAGTACAAATAAGAAGCAAGAAGAGCCGTCAGGTCGTCTGGTGACCTGTCCGGGATATTCCCTGTGACAGGTGGGATAGGTTCCACGACCCAGAATTAGACTAGTAATTAGTGAAATGAATACGTGGATATCCTGACTCGGTCTGAATAAGAACTTTGAGTTTATTTGTTTTTGTGGGTTTTATTTTCTTTTCTTTATTTTTTTTGCTATGAAAGTGGATGGATGGACTTGATCTTTGCGTCTCACAGATTACAGCTGACACAGATGGTGGTTTGCTGTTATTCATTATCCTTCAAATGCAGAGAAAAAGTTAACATGCAGAAATTTTTCAGTTTGTAGCCTTTTACATTTCAGATTTATATCATATAAATATCTTTGCGTTTTTGTTACCTCACCTCAAAATGGTTCACGCTATATAAAAGAATTGGTCTTTCGCCGTGGAGGTAATCTTTCTCCTTGAGATGCCTGACTTCTCACAACGTGGCACACAAACCCACCAGTGTTAGTTATGCGCTACCTCACGTCATGTGTTTAACCTAGAAGGTCGGTGCTAGCACCAGGAGAGATTAAAAGTAGCCCACTCGGCTGATATGAAGAACCACACTCTAATTCCCATTAACATATTTTCCTGTTTCTCCTTGTGTGTTCTGCAGGGTATCCCTTTGCTGTGGTGTACCGGTCGTTCTTGTTCAACCAGACTCCCACAGTTATCCATTTATTCCACACGTTCTCTGGATTGGCTCTAGCAGCATTCAACTTTGGTGAGATGAAGTGGCATGTCTCCAAAGACCTGATTTATCTTTTAAATGCATAAAAGGATCTATACATTTGCTGTTATTAACCAAAACGTGGTATCTGTGTCTCTTACATCTAACAGTCTGTTAATTGTGCTCTTTTTAGAGATTTGTTTTTAACCTGATTTTGAATTCTGTATTGTTAACATTCCTGTTAAATCGCTGACAGTGATCTTGTTCCTTTATTTTGGTTAAGCTCTTCTGTGTTTCTTTTTTGTGTAATCGTAACAAATAGCAGTCTGAGGATGAATCGAGTCAGAATTTCTAAGGTTAAGGCTCTCAACACGTTTTCAGGATGTTCAGAGTCAAGTTGTTTTATCTGTTAAGTTGCTTTTTTTTAAATTTTTCCAACAAGAAAAAGGGCGAAATTATTCAGTTTTCAGTTTTCTATCATCTAACACTAGAAAAAGTTTGGCACTGTGCCTGGGACGGGACTGGCGGGGGATAAAACAATGAGCAAATTATAAAAGTAGTTGCAGAGCAATCTGAATGTGAATTGAGTAGGAATATTATAACATTAAAAAATGTTTCTAAATTCGAAATTGAATGTTTGGAGTGATGCTACCCTTTTTAATTCATTTTACCGGTATTAGAGTTGTTACATTTACTTATGATTATTTTGATGGTATTATCATTTTCTCCATTACTTGCAAATCATAATTTGCAGCTGTCAGGTTTACTCTGAAATTGAACACATTTATTATTTCACACTGAGGAAAAAATCGGAGGTGTGGACATGTTGAAGTACGCCTTAAAATTGCAGCTGTCCAAATTTATGACTAAGAACGGAGACACTTTGACTTAAAAAAAAAAAAAAAAAAAAAAAGGAAAAAAAAAAGGAGAAGCTGGACTTGAACAGAAAGCACTTTTGCCTCATTTTCTTTTAAATGCAGTGCGGTTTGAATGCCTCTTTTAAAACCACACTGAAGCTTTTATGGATTAGTCATCAAATTTTGTCAAGTCACGGGGAAGTAAAACGTCCCCCCCTTCAGCTATGACAGTAGATTGATTTCCTGTATGTAACCAGCTTTGTTACCCGTGTGTAGCATATGATGCAGCGAGCTGCCACTTATTATTAAAACATACCTGGCAGTTGTTTTCTTGCTCCAATCAGTAGCAATAAAAAGCTTCTCAGAGCCCAAGGTGATCCACCAATTATTGGACAAGTAAAAATGCCAAAGCATCTCAAATGCTCGACGCAGTTATTTGATGTTCTTCTTTGCCTTCATAAAATAGTAAACTGAGTTAACATTTTTTAATATTTCAATATTTTTGGAATAAAACAAAAAATATTATTTTTTTTTAGGCTGTCACATAATATACTACTTTTTATTCTGCATTTCTTTCTTTTAGAAAGGGTTACATTTTCTTGTTTGTGTTTTTCAAAAATAAAAAATACAAAACTGAAAATAATCATTAGTTGCAGCCATTACATTATTATTAAAAGAAAACCAGCTCATATTCAGTCTGATAACTAATAAACAACACGTTATTTCAGGCAAACAGAAAGCTCATCGGGACAAATGTCAAACTCATAACACTCAGTGTACCTTTTGTAGACCAGTTTTTTTTGGCACATCCACTTTAAAAAGCATAAAGTTTATACCTCAACTACCACAGTATTTATAAATCATTAATACTAAGAAATAATCCAGGCTGTAATTTCCTGTGGCAGCAGCAAGGTCTTCTGCACCCCCTCCTGTCCACCACAGTAGGCTGTTTGTACCACCAGTGGGGCCTGCCCCTCAGTTTGAGGTCTGTTGCTGGTAGACCAAGAAACTGAGTGGCTTGTGCTTGCTGTTGGGAGAGTGGTCTGCTGGAGTAGTAAACAAACTGCCAACATTGATTTCTTTCTCTTTTCTTTATTTTGTTGTTGCTGCACTTGGATTTTACAGCAGGTCTGTTGCTTTACCTTTCTCCTCGAGTTCGTTTCAAGTCAGATGTTGTCATGTCATCGTCTTGTTGTCCTCTCTCTGTCTCTGCCAATTCTCAACTGTAGAAGAAGAACACTGTTGTCATGTCACACTTGACTACACTCTCCATTTTCCCCCACTCACCGTGTCCGTCTCTTTTTCTTTTTCCAGGCTCTCAGCTCTATCACTCCGTAGTATGCGTCCTTGTCCAATTTCTGATGCTGAGGCTCATGGGAAGGACGGTAACAGCCATCCTGTGCAGCTTTACCTTTCAAATGGTGAGGTTTTATTGGGTTTATCTCTGCACTGCTAGTTTTCTCGTAGGTACTAAATTGTGATTCAGGCTTACTTTGTAGCAGCAGCCCCCTCCTTTATCCACAGGACGCTTTTAATGCAGTTTGTTCCACAAGTTTAAAATCTGATTTCTTTATCTGCATTTTCTGGTCTACTCTTTGTCTTGTTGATGTCTAACTACTGTTTGTTCCGTTTATTGAAGTAGGTCTGTAATCTTACAACACATTCACACGCTTCCTGTAAGGAAGTGGCACTTTTTACATGCTTTATGATGCCCATAGTCTGACAAACTACGAGTACGTTCATAAAAAGAAATGTGCCAACTCTGTATTTTCAAACTTTAAGCAGCTTTCCTCAGGTTTTCTGTAAATCTAAAAAAATAAAACAGCTGCTCACCCTATATCTGATACCTGAATGCCATCTTCCTACAGTTATACCTACTAGCGGGGTATTATTACACAGCCACAGAGGAGTATGACATCAAGTGGACTATGCCACACTGTGTCCTCACACTTAAACTTATCGGTGAGTTGATGTAGCTCAGTAATCGTTTTCCTTTTTTCCTGCTGATGTCATGACAACCTCCTGAAAGGCTGCACGCGGGGCCTTTACATGCTTTAAGCTGTTTTTAATCAAGTGCTCCTGACAGTAATGGTGCCTTTACCATAGTCTCATAGACAAATTTGTGTTTTTCTGATTGCAGGTTTGGCGTTTGATTACTATGATGGCGGGAAGGAACCAGTGAGTTATTGCTCTGTCTTGCTTTAGCTTAGAGGCTTTCTTAACATTTATCTTTGTTACACCATGTAACAGTCATTTCTGTATTGGGTTTTTTGTGGGGGAGGGTTTAATCTCTGCATCAGCAGAGTCACGTCTCTAAGTTCGTTTTTTTTTTTTTTGTTTTGTTTACACGAGCAGGGCTGTTTGCGTAAAAAGTTAATTATAGAAAATATTTAGAGTCATGTGAAAAATACTTTTCATTGTATGCTGTGCAGTCCTGTGGAAAAAGTTCACCCCGTGATTCAGCAGCTTGTAGCAGCGATCAAAAATAATTTGAAATGATTGTTTTCTGTGTAACTTTATCAGACTCTCACATCGCTGTGGAGGAGCTTTTTGCTGCGCTCTCTTTTTGCAACATTATTATAGTTCATTGAGGTTTGCATGCATTTGTTTATGCTTCTGTAAAGTCCCACCACAGCATTCCACCATCACCACCCTAGCACGCGGTTGAGGTCTGGACTTTGGGCCATTGCAACACCTCGATTCTTTTCTTTTTCAGTGTAGATTTGCTTTGCCTGGAAACATCGTCCTTGGGCTTCAGCCAAGCTTTAGCTGTCAGACACATGGCCTCACATTTGACTCTTTAAAAAAAAAAAAAAAAAAAAAAAAAAAATATCTGAAAAACACAGACGAGTTCATGGCCGACTCAGGGACTTAAAAGTGCCCACGTCACGTGGCTGCAAAAAAGCCCAAATCGTTACACCTCCATTACTGTGTTTAGTAGTTGGCATGAGGCTGACATTCTGCTTGTTTTACCTGTGCGTCTTGTGGTTTGTTCAGCTCTGACTTTGCAAGCCTAACCTGTGCCATCATGTTCTTTTTAGAGAGAAGAGGCTTTCTCCTGGCTTTCTCTTTCCAGATAAGCCATACTTGTTCAGTCTCTTCATAACCGTAGTGATACGGTCTTTACGTTTAAGTTTCCCTGAGCATCTCGCAGTCTGACTTTGGGGTGAATTTAGTGAGCTGTCCCCCTCTGGGAAGATTATGTTCTCCAGAATACCAGCCTACCCAAAGTCTCACTTACTGATGGTCTGTTAAATAAAGTACATTTGATTATCACCACGTGGCAGCTACTTGCCCTCTTAATTCACTTACACGTAAGGGTGTACTTAGTTTTTTCACATGACTATTTTTTTTTTTTTTTTTTTAATCAGTTAAATAATTATAGTAAAATAGGAAGTAATCAGAAATGCCTTTTGGTGCCTACAGGTTTCATACAGATGTGTAGGGAAGTAACCGAAGTAGACAGCAAACAATACGCCAGTGTTACAGTTTCCACGAGGGATATAGAGTTTATGATCAGAGGCGGAGCTGCATGCCTCTCCATGCCATTTTTATGACACTACACTACAGTGCGCTCATGTGCTTTAGGCTTAATCCAGTGGGACTTGAGGCATAATGGGTACCAAGCGCCCAGTGTCCTCAGCGACATGAGGACTAATTGCAAAACAAACAATTGTTGCAATTGTAAGAAGTTGGTATATAGTAGTAGGACTGCCTCAGGCGCTGCAAAGCATTGGGCAGTTGGAAGCAGATATTCCTGTTACACTACTAAAACGACGTGAAACTAAAGGACTGAAAGCAGGTCTACCAGCAGCTCAAAGCGACATAATAAGAAATCTTTATAGTGGGGAGGATCTGCGCTGATCTTCTTCTCAGCCTTCTCTGCTTTATGTCTCACTTAGCTCAGGCTCTCTGTTAGCTCTGTACTGTGATAGGCACTGTAGTGCTATCACTACAGTGGTTTTCTTCATGTTACTCCAGACTCATTAATGCGTCTCCCCATTTCCCTGACTTCACCTAACAGTCCATTAATAATCACGTTACAACAATAGGTGTTACTGTTTCCTCATTCCTTCGCTTAGTTTGAATTCTCTCTTTTGCTGTTGGCACATCTGTGATGGCTGTTAATTACCCACACTGCTCTCTCTTTCTAATCTGAGGATTTTTGCTTTTAACTCAGTTTTTATCTCTTATCTGCATCGATGTCATTACTCAGTACTGCAGCTGAATGCTAAGGGTCATACACAAGTACACTGTTTACAGCCGTCAGCTGAATGTCAGTTAATGAGTATTTAGTGAAGCCCTGTTTGTCTTTTATTCAATTTAATGTTCGCTAACCTGCCTTTATTCTGAGCCTTTTAATGTCCATTTTGTTTTTCCCTCTTGCTTACTTGCCACATCTTTAAATTCCAGTCCAAGCTGAGTGCAGAGCAGAAGGAGTCAGCTCTGCGGTCCGTGCCCTCGCTGCTTGAGGTGTGTGGCTTCTCCTACTTCTATGGCGGTTTCCTTGTGGGTCCCCAGTTTACACTGCGCAGCTACCAAAGACTTGTGGCGAGGGAGCTCACCGACTGCCCTGGAAAAGTTCCCAACAGGTTAAAGAAAAATGAACTGAACAATAATCCTTTATTAGATCTCTTTTAAAGGGGGGAAAGCAACTTCCCAGTATCAAAGCCCTTCAGTTAACATTATTAAAGTCTCTTTATCTCTCCTTATTTCTCTCAGTGTTGTACCAGCTATGAAGAGGTTTGCTCTTGGTTTCCTCTGCCTGGTGATATATGCGATATTTAGTCCTCATTATCCAGACAGCTACTATTTAACAGATGAGTATGAGGTGAGAACAGCAATGGCATTCCCAATAATCACGATATAAACAAAGAAAAGATTTATTTTTATTTATTTTTTTTTTTAATGTCTTAATTGCAAAACGATTTGCTTTCCACAGGCGCAGCCATTCTGGTATCGCTGTGTGTTCATTCTCCTGTGGGGCAAAATCATTTTGTATAAATATGTCAGCTGTTGGGTTATAGCGGTAAGTAGACTCTTGATCTTGAGCAAGTACCTCATTGCAAACAACTAAAAGCTAATAAAGCTTCAATAATGTGAAACTGCAGAAGGTGTCAGCAGTATCGCCAGTTTTGCATGCATTCATACATTTCTTTAAGGCACACCTCATTTAGCGTGAAGTCCCAGTTACTCAGGTTTGTGTGCTTCATGGTGTGATCTTACATGAGCCAGTAAAGTGCACGCTTTATGTGTTACAGGAAGGTGTATGCATATTAACTGGATTGGGATACAATGGAGTAGTGGATGGTAAGCACCAGTGGAACGCGTGCGCCAATATGAAGGTGTGGCTCTTTGAGACGACGCCACTCTTTGGAGGAACCATTTCTTCTTTCAACATCAACACAAACGCCTGGGCTGCCAGGTCAGTGTGCAGTCTGAAATCTGAGACGTTCTCTAGCTGGTATGCAAAGCCATGCTATAAAAGTTAAATATTTGCTTGGATGATAATGGGAAGAGGGAGGAATAACAGCCCAATCCAATATGCATACTTGCCAGTCTGTCAGTAAATGAATAAATAAATTACCAAAGCCTCTGCCTTTCTGCTGTTTAACAATAAAAGAATCCTCACACAGGTGGGTGAAGGCATGCTGGGAGGATTTTAAAACTTTGCAATTAAAGACCATTATTGACAGTTTTCGTGCTGAAGATTCATGCGTGAAATTCTTTGAAAGCGTGTCAGTTTTACGACAACCGCCGCAGTGCGCAAAGCAATTTACTGAACATACAGTTTATTTCATGCTCTGTTTTAACAACATTAACCAACCCACGCTTACTTTCTCTTTCTACTCCACGACACTCCTTCAGATGTAGAGTGGCAGTAGAAACTGGCTCAAATGGAAATTAAAGTGGCTGGGATGTAGAAATGCAACCTATAAAGTCAATTAGGACTTAAGGGGGTATTATATTGGAACTAGTTGATGGAGCGTTTTCAGGCATTTGGTAGATGTATCACAGGCTTGACATTTGCTGGGCTCATTGTGTAACCTATAAAGGAAGTCGTATTTTTAGCCTAAAATCCACCACTTCTGAGTTACTCCTGGCGCACACGAGAAGTTTTAATAATGAAAGGCTTCAGATGCACTGGTTAATGTGAGGCTGTGTTATGCTGATCTTTTTGAGGGGTGTGCAATTAAATTCATGAAAGATGCAAGAAGTCACAAACCTTAGGGAAACGAAGGCGAAAGGTTCAGCGTTCTCATACGCGTATAAAATATTTATACAGAAGGGTCGTCTGAACATATGTTAAGTGTTCAGATTCAGAAGTGCCACACTGCTAGGCAGAAAATGTCAGGCTTTAGGTTTTAATTTAGAACAAATAGTGGGCGACCGTGGCTCAAGAGTTGGGAGTTCGCCTTGTAATCGGAAGGTTACCGGTTCAAGCCCCGGCTCGGACAGTCTCTTCACCTACCGCCTACTGGTGTTGGCCAGAAGGGCCGATGGCGCAATATGGCAGCCTCGCTTCTGTCAGTCTGCCCCAGGGCAGCTGTGGCTACAACTGTAGCTTGCCTCCACTAGTGTGTGAATGGGTGTGTAAAGCGCTTTGGGGTCCCTAGGCGGGACTAGTGAAAGCGCTATACAAATACAGGCCATTTACCAAATAAAGAAAAAAAAAAAAACCTCCAGAAAAATCCTCAAAATAAAATGCTAATTGGAGTTTCAGTCCACTACTGTGGTTTGAATATATACACATGCAGCAAGGTCATGTGCTTATGAAATGAAGCCAGTCTGACCTGAAATGATTTGAAAAAACACCGTGCATTATACTACAATCATTGGTGTCTTCATTGCGCCACACAGGTCTGGGGTTTAGTCTTTGTGGTGTTGTTTGTTTTTCTTTTTTTTCCTTTTTTTTTTCTCCCAATTGCTACAAGTGTATATCTGTCCCATAGACCCTATATGTGAGATGTACATAGCCACTGTGACATCACCTTTTGGTTTGTGGTTCACAAGTTCAAGTCTTAAAGATAACAATTTGCCCTTTGCTATCTTTAATGTTCTGCTGCCAGAGGTGACTGTATCTGGATCACATGGTGGATTCCTGTCTTAGCCAACAGTAGCAGGTTTAGCTAGTAAACTTTATGAGTGTCTGACACAGACTAATAGTAAGCTAGTAAAATGTAATTTCAGTGACTTAACTGAAGCACAGACTTCTTGGAAAGTGTTGCGTTTCTTTGGGGGGGGGTTGTGTGTGTTTTTAAGAACACACAGGAAAGCCTGTTGTTAGCTGTTAGCAGACGGCTAACAGCTACAGTGGGGCAAAAAAGTATTTAGTCAGCCACCGATTGTGCAAGTTCCCCCACTTAAAATGATGACAGAGGTCAGTAATTTGCACCAGAGGTACACTTCAACTGTGAGAGACAGAATGTGAAAAAAAAAATCCATGAACTCAGTATTCTTCTTCCTCCAAACACGACGAGTTGAGTTTATACCAAAAAGTTCTACTTTGGTTTCATCTGACCACATGACATTCTCCCAATCCTCTGCTGTATCATCCATGTGCTCTCTGGCAAACTTCAGACGGGCCTGGACATGCACTGGCTTCAGCAGCGGAACACGTCTGGCACTGCGGGATTTGATTCCCTGCCGTTGTAGTGTGTTACTGATGGTGACCTTTGTTACTTTGGTCCCAGCTCTCTGCAGGTCATTCACCAGGTCCCCCCGCGTGGTTCTGGGATCTTTGCTCACCGTTCTCATGATCATTTTGACCCCACGGGATGAGATCTTGCGTGGAGCCCCAGATCGAGGGAGATTATCAGTGGTCTTGTATGTCTTCCATTTTCTGATGATTGCTCCCACAGTTGATTTTTTTCACACCAAGCTGCTTGCCTATTGTAGATTCACTCTTCCCAGTCTGGTGCAGGTCTACAATACTTTTCCTGGTGTCCTTCAAAAGCTCTTTGGTCTTGGCCATGGCGGAGTTTGGAGTCTGACTGTTTGAGGCTGTGGACAGGTGTCTTTTATACAGATGATGAGTTCAAACAGGTGCCATTCATACAGGTAACGAGTGGGGGACAAAAAAGCTTCTTACAGAAGACGTTACAGGTCTGTGAGAGCCAGAGATTTTCCTTGTTTGAGGTGACCAAATACTTATTTTCCACCCTAATTTACGAATAAATTCTTTACAAATCCTACCATGTGGATTCATGGATTTTTTTTTTTTTTTTTTTTTTTTTTCACATTCTGTCTCTCACAGTTGAAGTGTACCTCTGGTGCAAATTACTGACCTCTGTCATCATTTTAAGTGGGGGAACTTGCACAATCGGTGGCTGACTAAATACTTTTTTTGCCCCACTGTACACCTGCTTGTGTCAGGACTTGTGCTTGTGTAACTACTCTTTTAAGACTGTTTCACCCTCTGTACGGGTGTCACAAAGGAAGAAGTAGCAAAAGAATTGACTGTTGTCACCGAACCTTCATGTGTTTGGATTTTTGTTCATTAAGGAAGTGTTGAGTTTTCAGCTTTGGTATCATTTTTGTCACTCCCAGTTGTGACCATCGTTCCTTCAGTTAACATCATTGTTGCTAACCTAGTTAGCTTTAGTAAAGTTTCAAAGACTTTTTAGATACTTCTTAGTTCGGCAGGCTGAAGGACCAGCATATGCCATGGCAAGATGTCCGTTGTCGGTCGGTCAGTCTGTCAGTCAGTCGTTTGTCCACAGTTACTGCTCCTCTACAGCACTGGTCAGAATTTAAACAATTAACTTTTGGAAACTGGGACTGTTGTCGAGGTCTTCACCAATAAACCAAACTCTCCTATAAGCTTATTTGTGTGGCCCTCCACAACAGTCCCAGTTTCTCGTGTGGCCCCTTGGGGAAATTAATTTTCCAACCCTGATTTAAGTCTTCACCCATATTGTGGTCAAGGTTGCATTTACAATAAACTGAACTGTGAATGATTGTGAACTGGATGGGCTGCTGCATCACTGATGTTCTGATTTCTTGTTTCTCTGTGCATCTACAGTCTATAGACATTACTGGCTGTCATGCAAGTTCTTGCTTATTTCACTGAGTGGCACATCACTGTCAACCTCCCAACCATCATTTTTACCACTTCTAGCTTTCTCTGAGTGACCTTTGGAAATGTCAGTCTATTCAAAATCACAGCATGGCCCTTATTTTAACATTAGATAGGGTCCTTAGTATAAAATCAGACACCTGTGTCCCTCCAGCTAGCCAAAGCTTTGAATATTCAGTTACTATTGGATCCAAACAGTATTGTGTCCTGGTATTCACGATCACTCAGTTCGTGTTTGTGTGATTGACAGTGGGGAGGATGGATGCTGTTAATTATCTGATTATTATCAGCTTTTACACGGCACCACCTCATGTACCCCCTGGTCTGGTCCTTTTCCATTCAGCTAACACTGCAGCTTCTCACCTGTATGCAGTATAGAAGAAGAAACTCTGGTTTGAGGTTTGATTTTTAAGTTGTTATAATGTTCCAGTTTGGGTCACAGTTAGTCCTTTTAGTACAGGACATAAAGTTGTTGGGTTTTAATATAACTCAGTTGCTATGCAACAACAAATTCAAGGTGAATGAGTGCTCGCCAGTGTGATAGCTGATGCATTAAGCATGTTTGGCAGCCTGGATTTCCGGTTAAAGAGATAATCTATAACTCTAACTTCTTTATAAGAGACTAAATGAAAGACGCGCACAGTTAAAGGTTTATTTAACCTGAAAATGTCACACTGACTAAATCTAAAAATCTCAGAAGGATCAAACTAAGCTCCATCAGTTTCTTTTCACACTTCTTATTCCAGGTGCCTGGGTGGTGGAGCCCATCTCAGCTGTGATAGGTGGGGATACACCCCGGACACTATTATAAGAAATGGGTTGTCCCCTAAAGAGGTCAATCAAAGAAAACACCACTTAAAAATGATGTTTTGTTATTAAAACAGGAACTTGAATTTTAAAGAAAAAAGGGAGAGCTCAACCAGCAGTCATTATTAGGTACACCTCTACTCTACTACCATGGTGTCATCCCCTTTTAGACTTTGGTATAGATTCAAGAGGGTGCTGGAAACATTTCTCAGAGATTTTTGGTCCATTTTGACATGTTAGCATCATAGTTGCTGCAGAACCGGTACCACTCTGTGGCCCAGAGTTTGGGAACTGCCATCATAGAGGATTTTTGTGGTAAAATCCCAGTAGATCAGCAGGTGGTTTTATCCACCTGTATAGATCTATTTTAACCAGCACACCCTCAGACTCCTCTTTCGTCTAACGGGGAATGACTGGAGCAGCAGATATGTAACTCAAAGACAGAAAAAAGTAATTAAGAGAGAGAGTGTGTGTGTGTGTCTGTCATCTTTTGAAAATAAAGTGCTGTGTCATAAAATGAGTCGAAATGAATTAACTAAAGTGAGCGAAGTAGTTGGTAATGTGGTAGAAACCATGAACCTGTGTGTCCAATTTGTGGAACGTGGATGAATATTCACAAATTGTTGTTTAATTTGTGGTTGTGGATACAGCCAGCTCATTTTATTATTATTATTTTTTCCTCTTCCTTCTTCTTTACAAAGACATGTGTTCAAGCGGTTGAAGTTCCTGGGCAATAAGACTTTATCTCATGTGGCCACGCTCTTCTTTCTATCGATTTGGCACGGCCTTCACTCCGGGTACATCCTGTGCTTCTCCATGGAGTTCTTCATCATCACCGTGGAGCGACAGGTCAGTTACAGGGTGCAGAGCTGGGACTGGGTAACTCGAGCTGCACGTTTTACTCAGAAAGTAGTGATTGTGCTCTGTATAAACTAAGAGTGTTGCATTTAATGTCTATTGATTACAACTGTGGCATTAGCTCTGTTATAAACGGAGTGGTGATGCTCTTATTGAATCTACAATAGTCTGCTACTACTACTGCACATTACTAATGAGAATAATTGTGACTTAAGGTTATAGATTCATTCTTCTATCTTGATGTAACCTGTGTGTGTTTGTGTGACAGGCCCAGGCACTAGTAAGGGACAGTCCTGTGCTGACAAAGCTGGCCAACAGTGCACTCTACCCACTCATCTATGTAGTCCAGCAGTTTATCCACTGGCTCTTCATGGGGTATCCTCTAGTGGCATTCTCCATCTTCAGTTATGACAAATGGCTCAAGGTAAATCCAGAAGTCAGTTCTCTTGGTTCCTTCTTTCACTTCTCTTTGAAAGGAACCCCTGACCATTCACTTAGGGCAGCATTTCATGCATTTTAGCCGCACGCTGAACAGGAAGTTTCAACTATAACATGTTATTTTTCAAGTCAATTCTCTTTAAATACAATTTGGAATTTAACTGTGCTCAATAGGTGAAAATTCCCTGTAAAGGTGTAGATGTGAACCCAACCCTACCTTCGGTCTTTCAATCCTACTTCAGTGGATTTGTGGTGCCACATTTGTGTCCGTGGATCAGTGATTCTCAAACTCTTTTTATCAAGCCCTCAGTTAAGACAAGAATATTCTCCATTCACACCCACAGATATTTATGACAGAACCACAGTTTTATGAATCCTATCAATAAAAAATAATAGCATATGAGTATAATGATCATAATAGCACGAGTGAACTTTTGTTTCCTTTCCCTTAGGCACAAAAAATCATTTATTCAAATTAGTTCCACTCATTATTTTTCATATTTGTCCACACCCCACCTGCAGCGATTCTGCGTCCCACCTGTGGTGGCTGTGCTACGGGTGTTTGTATTTGGCTATGCAAAGTCAAGCTATCACAAACAGATGTGCTCACATGCTGTCCTCAAAAAAATAACAAACAAAAAACCCTCGATGGTAGAATGCTGATTTAGAGAGCATAGTTGTCCACAAAGGAAAGGGAGTGGCAAAAATGATCAAAGATCAGAAAAGCAGGATGAGCAGCTGCAGGGAGCGGTGTTCATTATCTGAAACACTGTTTCACTTCACTGTGTTTGTGCTGTTGTGGGTTCCTTAGCTTAGCTCCTGATCAGAGGACAGTAGTCTCAACACAGTCCATGTGTGTTTGACACTGCCCCCTGGTGACGGTACACAGCTACAACATTTAGATGCGGGTATTCAAAGTTCTGTGTAGGACTAAAGTTCAACCACATCAGTCCCTTAAAGCATGCCGTGTATGAACATGTGCAATATTATCTTAATCTTAAATGCTTAATACACACTTTGAGCCACAAAGGCTGCTTTTTTTTTTTTTTAGTGTGCAGTGATCTTTGGATTTATGATATTAACTAGTTGCTGTGTTTACAAAGTTGCTGTTTGTGACATACCGCTGTGCTGCCCCGATGGCGGAAAACCTGACCACGTCTGTGTCTGTTTAATTTTTCTGCAGCGTTTCAGCAGCAGCCAATAACAAAACCTTAAGTACTGCACTGAAAGCTCTTTTGTGAACTCGACCCCGGGAAGGTCATTTGTGAGGAACACAAACACAATTTTTGTTTGTGCCATTTCGCATCTTTTGTTGTGCAACATACAAAGCACCTCAGACTAGAGGAGAACCGGAGGCGTTTTAAGTTTAAACTTGAAGGCTTATCGGGTGCTAAAAAACTGCAGCTATTCATGATGCAACGATTGGCGCTTTTTCAGTGTGTTGTCACATTGTGTTACAGCAAAAAGTTTCAAAAGTTATTATCCTTGCCAGACAACCGTGTGTGTGTGTGGTGGTGGGTGTTTGGTGTGTGTTGTTTTTTTTGGGGTTTTTTGTTTTTGTTTCTTTGTCCCCCCCCTCCAAGAGGCCTCCGTGTCAGAACTCCCGCTGCGTCGATGAAAAGAAAAGCCACTGAAAAGACTGATGGGATTGAATTTTTGTCTTTCTTTTCTGTACTGCCTTAAAGGAGCTTTATAAGGAACAGTCAGCAACAAAGCACAAAAAAAGCATTTATTTAGGAAATGGAGTGGCTAAGTGGGTTACACAGATGGTCTGAGAGCTGGAAAGCAGCCAGGCAGGTTTCAGCAGAGAGAAACTGAGAGTTGCACGTGCAGGTTGTGATTTGACTGTTCCGTCTTCTTTCTCTTTCCCCCCTCAGGTGTATTCTTCTGTTTATTTCTGTGGTCACCTATTCTTCCTAGTAGCATATTTAATAATGCCATACCTCCGTAAGGCGCTGGTGCCTAAAAACGAGGGGAGAGAGAAGAAGCAGGAATAAGACTTGATACTAAAACTTGGCGTGGTAAGCAAACTTGAACAGCTTTGCTAAGCAAATAAAGACATTTCAGTTGTGCGTGGATTGGTTTTTAACATGTCTGTTTCCTTCAGGTCCATCCATCGTTGAGACTGAATACTCACTTAAGGGAACTGCGACTTCCAAGGAGCAGAACGGAAAATATTTTAAGGCCTTTTAGTAATATATGTCCATGTTTGAAAAGAAAAAAAAAAAATAAATTTCTATATATTTTTGTGTTTCAGGCGGGGAGGGTGTTTTTATAAACATTTGGAGAGATGTTTACAGGAAATTACCATTGTGCCACAGGGGTTTAATTGTGAGCCAGTCAGGAGCAATTTCCTGTTTTTTGTCTTTTCTTTTTAAAATTTCACCACGTGGGACTCGTGAGCGTGTGCAGTTCTGTGTCGACAGCAAATAAGTCATGGGTTCAGAGTCTGTTTTTGGCTCCTTTTTTTTTTATTTTTATAAATGTGTTGTTCTTTATTTCACGTCCACATTGAGCAGGAAGTGTGAGCACACATGTGGCACTTTCTGATGTTGTGCTACGACATGTATAAGAAGATGGATGGTAATCATCATCATCAGGGCTTCTTCTTCCTAAATGGCTGCCAGTGGTTATACAAGCACTCTAAATCACACACTGTACACTAACACCCAACTCTAAATGGCCTTGTATTAATGAATGTTTTTACAGTACATTTGTTCTGGATTTAATTTGATTTGTTATTGGGGGCGGGGGTAAAAAATTGAATTTTATAAAGTTAACATGTTTTCTGAAAATGAACTTTTTTGTAGCTTTGGATAAGATTTAATGAAACGATTTGCATTGTTCTCCAGCCTTTCCTCAGTGATGGTTTTCTTCTCGCCACATCTCCTCTTCTCCCTCTGTTCTGTTTACACCAATCTGTCTTTCTGTCTGCCTCGATTCAAGCCCCTCGACTCTGAAAATGCACAGTTGTGAAAGTGAACAGCCCTACAGTCACTACAGTTAATTCTTTTGGTTCTTTTGGTGTTCTGATTTTATATGAAAATGGGGAGAAACAGGCTTTTTTTTTTTTTTTTTTTTTTTTTAAGAGGGGGGTGTAATTTTCTTTTTTTGAACTGGAAGCAAACAAATAAAATGGTGTTTGGGGGGGCGGGGAGGGGACAGTCCTGGCTACTAAGCCTCCTTTATTCTGAGGGGTGGGGGGGGCTGTTATGTCTGATCCATGCATTGCTGGAGAAAGGCCTCTGCCTCTGAGGCCGGTGCACACACACACGCACACCCATGGAGAGGACGAACCTCGCTGTAACGACAGCCCAGATTTTTGGTAATATTTATACATGACACAGTGATTATTAATTGATGTGAACTGCTATTCCAAGAGACTTCTTCTTCATGCCTTACTCCTAAAAGATGTAGAAAGGAACAAAAAAAATGTATGTGGCAAAGGAGATGGGGAGGGTAATTATTATTATTATTTTTTTTGTAATGTTAAATAAAATGCTGCTTTCAACCTCTGGCTGTAGTTCATATGTTTGTGCTTTCATGTGCCTTACAGGGGCAAAAGGGGGGTGACATGACGTCATTTTGCAGTGTGGACATGGGAGGTTTGTGTGGCAAAACTAATGATCCGAAAATAAATCTTAACAGAAAAAAAAAAACCTATGGGGCAGCTCGTGTGTTACTCATCTAACCATGATGCTACTGCTGGAGTTTATTTTTATTTGTTGGAGGGGGGGATAAACGTGATGAGATGGATTGCTGTGTTGAGGTCTGAGTCACTCTCAATGTGCGTTCAACAGCAAAAAACAGCCAGAGCAGCAGTCTGGTACGGAGCTGGTGGGGGCCGGAGAGAGAGAGATGGAGAGGGAGAAGGACGCAGTGTGGGCGGGTTAAGAAACGCCGAGAGGGAGGGGACGTCAGCGTAATATTCCTACCGTCTTTTTTTGGTCCCGTTCCTCCTCCGTAGAGCCGAAAAAAGAAAAAAAAAACAAGGGCATCCATCGGTGTCTTCATCCTCCTCGCATCTCATCACACAGCCTGGGAGATAAACCCTCCTGTCCGGGTCTTGGGTTGTTGAGAACATCCGCCTGTGTGCGTCTCCACCTGGAGGACTGGGTCGTTTGCAGCCTGCGGGGGGATTGCCGTGCTGTGCCGAGCGGCAGGGGCGTGAGAGGCGGATGCTGCGAGCGTAGAGGCAGGGTACCAACCAGGAGCATCACCGCACTCAGCACGGTAATGTCAGACCTGCAAGTTTCTGCTCAAGCAGACCTTCATTTCTGCGACATTCAGCCTGCTCGGGCTCCCGATGCGATGTCTGAACACGGCTATCGGCAGCCATGTACCCGGAGCTGTGTGGTAATGTGTGTCAGTGCAGGCAGGCTGTGATATAAATCGGCTGCAAATTGTCGCATAGTCGCATGTTTCTGCCCCTGAATGTGTGTGTTTGTGTGTCTAGCCTTGAACAACCTGTGACCAGAAGGACTCTTCTGTGATATATTTCCTCCTCCTTCTTTTTTTCTTTTTTCTTTTGGTTTAATCTGTGCTGTCCTGTAGCTTTTCGAGGACTGCAGCAGTGAAGGTGAAAACATAATAGAGGTTTCTTATATCAGGTTAGGTTAGGGGGGAAAATGCAGCTGCAGCCACATCTGAAGAATGAGTCCTTGAGGGGTTTTCAGCTCCAACAATCCACAATGAAAACCTGGGAAAACACCCACACTGCCACACACACACACACATGCCACCTTTTCTCCTGACACACACTCCTGACCAGGTATGCATGTGATCCACAGGCTATCCTGGGCTCTCGAGCTGAAACCACGCCACTCTCGTGATGGTGAACAGCTTCTCGATCGTTCATGTTCCTCCTTGTGTAGCCTCTTTTTTTTTTTTTTTTTTTTTGCTGTGTAGGTCTTACATACGTGACTCTTGCACAGTGATGTTTTTGCGCACACACAGGCAGCACCAGCTGATAGGCCTGATCTGTCTCTCTGTCTTGTTACTGTTCCTGTCTCCTCTCACTGCTGATCAGTTGTTGATGCATGTACTGTATTCCTCCCCCTCTCTCCTCACCCCCACCCTGTTGCCCCTCTCCCCCCTCCTTTTTTTTCCTTTGCTCCCTCAGATGGACAGAATGAATTTTCTCTCCTTCCTCCTCCTTTGCTTGACTTCGGTTGCCATTGGCAACAAAGGTCAGTTCCTCATCCTTTTGACTGTTAATTGTGAAGTATTGAGATGATGGTTTTGAGGCAGGACCGTGGCTGTTTTGGCCCGAACTGTTCCTTTATTTACAGCTTCGACGCCTCGCTCGTTCAGCAGCACGTCTGAGCCCTCATACATGTTCATGACCCGGTGTGTCTGTGTCGCCTGTGGTGTGACTCTGAGAAAATTATAAATCTGTTCCCCCGCCTATAGCAGATTTATCATTCTGGAGAAGCATGACTCTGCTTCAGCATCATTGTTCCTGTGATTATCGTGTTGAAGGAAAGGCGGATGAAACGGGCGGCGTGGAGGGAGAATGTCAGAGGAGAAGAAGGTAGAGGAGCGGAGACGCAGGGAAGATGAGGAGATTGAAGGAGATGGAGTGTCAGAGAGATGGGGAGGTGGGGTGGGGGGTGGGAGGGGGGGGGTGTTAGGAGAGAAAGAGGAGAAGGAGCTGTGACAGGAGAGGACGTGCCGAAAAGATCCATGCTGATAAGCGGGGGTGGGGGGTGTAGAGAGGTGGTACGTGAGATCAGGTGACACGAGGGAAAAGAGGAAAAGTGTGAGATACTGGGCTATTTCTGTGTGTGGGTGAGGAGGGGTGGGTAAATGTTGTGGAGCGATAGAGTGACAGAGAGGGGAGGAGTGCCAGGGGACACAGAGAAGGAAGAGAGATGGAGTGAGCTGCCTCTCAATCTGTAATCCGGGATGTAATCCACAGGCCTGATGCTCAGATTAATGCTATAGCAGGGCAGAGCAGGGCAGAGCAGGGCAGGGCAGGGGAGGGAGGGAGGGGGGATCAGCAGAGGGGACAGAGGGCAGGAGATAAATGACCAAAAAAGAGACACACACCAGAGGACCATGGAAACAGAGGAGGAGGAGAGGATGAATGTCTTTGATTAGGGCTGGGTATTAAACCTCAGTATGTGTTTGGTGCCAGCTAAAATTGGTTTGAACCAGTTGGTGTTACAAACTGTCTGGCACGCTCACATTTGTGCTCCTTACTTCTTTTTTGCTCAGTAATTTTTCTTTTATGTCATATTAAATAATGAAAGCATGCATATATAATTTGGACATTTGTGAAAATGTAAAAATAAATAAATAAAAAAAACCTTCTATTAAAGTATATGTAGCTATCGCTGCAATTAATAATACTTTCATTGTCACATAATCTGCCTAATTTCTTGATTAATTTCTTGATATGTGGTAAAATTATTAACCACTTAACTGCAAAAACATTCAAGACAAAGCAGCATAATGTCACACCCGAAGATGAAGGGGTTTGACAGAAACGGGCATATCTTTTTAAAAATAGTCTGTTTTTAGTCACGTCTTTGCATGCAGTTTCATTAAAGCACAACAAAACCTCATAAGCAAATTCAGTTTTAACAGAAAGCCCATTATAGCTGGTGAGTCCGAGCTCATTTTCAGATACAGCGACGGAGCGTGACAGGCTTAAATGAAAAATACATTACGGCGTGCTTTTTTAAAAAGTGTAATAGCAAGTAAAATGGAAATACCTCCTCCAATGTTCTTAAGCTAGTTCGACAATAAAAAGCGTCTTGTGTTTGTGCTAAAACTGACATTAGAATCAGAAAACTTTCGCATGACACCCCAGCGCCGTCTCTGAAGGGAGAGCGGTGCGATCAGATTCAGAACCAGGAGCATTTTTCCTCTGTTCCCTTTCCTCTCTCAGACGAGACAGCAAAATTAGTTCCAGTCAGACTTTACGGAGAAAACTCACTGTGAAGACAACAAAGTGATTGCCAAACAAAAGTCTGCCTGTGTCTGATTTCAGACTCTGTGTTAAGAGATTGAGGACAACAGAGGGAGGGCACTCCGGCTTTTGTTTTTGCTCTTTGCTGGAGTGTAAAATCATCATCCTTCTGGCTCATTAACTTGCCCTTTGATCACTCAGCACAGAACATTCAGCACCAGGATGAATAATTAATTTGCAATTAAAGGTTAAATTCAGAGTAAACCTGAGGCATTTGATTCTGACTCTGTTTTTTTTTTTTTTTGTGAGGCGCCTGTGGCAGGTCAGTTTAGGTGATTGATATGAGAAGTATATTTCTGTGTGTGTGTGATAGGGAGAAATCTGACTGGCTTTAATTACACTGTCAGACAGGAAGGTGTGCAGAGTGGTGCTTGACATGAACAAGGGCAGGTGGTCCATGATGGAGAAGAAAAAAGGGGGTTGGGGGGCGAACTGTGAGATTGTGAACGTGCTCAGACTGTCTCACATCCATCGTGTATTTTTCCCACTCGTGCACACTCTCACCGTGTCCTCACCCATAATGAAGAGTTAAAAATAGATGCATTGGTTCCTTCTAATTGCTCCATTTAACCCAAAGCCTCCTCTCTGTGCCGTTTAGCCAATAAGCACAAGCCATGGATCGAGACAGAGTACCAGGGGATTGTCATGGAGAACGACAACACCGTGCTGCTCAATCCCCCTCTCTTTGCCCTCGACAAAGATGCTCCACTTCACTACGCTGGTAACACCAACTGCAATAAGAAGCATGGAAGAGCATAAAGTTGATGCGAACATTTTTGATGTGAAGCCTGCGGTAAAATAGGTCAAATCATCTGCTCGAGTAGCCGGACCGAAATCATCTCACTGGGTCAAATTGGAAATGATGTGACTTTAATTTTATGAACAGATTGATGCTGCAGCTCTGAGGCCAGTTTGAGGTTTATTTATGTCAGTTTACGTACTTGAACTTTTACTAGTAAACACGAGTGCTCATTTTTCACTTCGAGATGTCAGACTGCTGCCATTTCCAGCCATATTTCCCAACAGACGGTCCCTATATTAAAAGCAATGCATTCAGTCACAGAGTCCACTATTTTTAGACCATCATAGTGTAATTCAACCCTTCGTTGCAGGAGCAGTCAGCGGCGCTCTGCAGCCTGATGAAATGAGGTTATCGTGTTTGCACTTGCAGACCTGGAAATAACTATGTTCAGTCAAATTATAAAAGATCAACTTAAATTACTCAGGGGCTCCCTGAAATTTATTGGACCCATGTCAAGAATGAAGAGGAAATTAGCTGTTTGCGTACGAACCTTCGACTTATGTCAGCCAGGGAAGATCCGCTTCATTTTCAGTCGCAGCTGCAATCTGTTTCATTCTATTCTGATCATGACTCCCAGCGTGAGATAAAGTGCCACTTAAAGCAATATCTAGATAGTTATCGGCACATTTCTGGTGTAAGGATGGATGATGTGACCTACAATCTGCTGAATATTACAATAAATTGTCACAGTTGGTTCAATAATGTAGCACTGTGGGACATTTCCCTTCCCACTGTGGATCACGTGTGATCTGTTTGTCCTAATTTATACAGTATAACTTATTTAAACTTGACAGTGGGTTGATTAAATTGAATTTTTGCTGCTGAAAACATTAAAATAACTGTTTGATTGAAGGAGATGTGCACAGTTTTTAGCAGAGATTCAAAGCTGGGAAGATACATTTGAACGGTGAAGCTTTTTTTCAGAGAACAGAGACGCCACGATCGCCTTCATTTTTAGTCTAGACCGGACCAGGTGTACTGTGGAGGAATATAGTTCACAAACACTTAGAAACGTATGATGGAGTCACAGCGTGGAGTGCTTTAAAGATAACGAGTAAAGCTTAACCAATCAATGCTCATCAATCAAAGCTAAGCCAATGCAAAGCCGCTCTGTTTAGTTATGTAACCTCGCATTAGTGTAGAGTTCCCAATTCAGACAATGCTTTTTTCTTTATAATAAAGACTGCAGTATAATTTCATTGATTCTACTATCTGTCACCGCCCCCCTTTCCCTCACCCAGGTGAAATTTGTGGCTTCCGGGTCCATAATGGCCCCTCGGGATCCGGTTCGGTCCAGTTTGAAGCTGTGGTCCTAGACCGCTCCACCGGTGAGGGTCTGGTTCGGTCCAAGGAGCCGCTGGACTGTGAAAGCCAGCGGGAGCACAGCTTCACCATCCAGGCCTACGACTGCGGAGAGGGACCTGATGGAGTCAACAGCAAGAAATCCCACAAGTTAGACCCCCACCCCCCCTAATTTAGACAGATTTTTAATCCTTTCAGCAATAATCAAAGTCAGTGTTTGAGGCTCTTCTAGCTATGCATTGTAAAAACTGTGCATCCAGTACTGCTTTCTGTTGTTCTAGTAATCTCCCTACTTGTTTGTCTTCCCGCTCCTGCTTTCCTCAGGGCCACCGTGCACGTTCGCGTAAACGACGTCAACGAGTTCTCCCCCGTGTTTGTTGAGCGCCGCTACGAGGCCTCTGTCCCAGAAGGGCGTCTGTTTGACCGAATCGTACGCGTGGAGGCTCTGGATGCCGACTGCTCCCCGCAGTACAGCCAGATTTGCTTCTATGACATCATCACTCCCAATGTGCCCTTTGCTATTGACAACGATGGTGAGATGAATCTCATTTTGCAAATTAGAGCCTCATAGACTAATCCATATTTCCCCTTTGATTCCAAGAAAAATACAATATGCCCGCCAGTCACCACATTATTTCCTTATTTTCTCTCTTTCTTGGGTGGCCGTGGTTTCAAATAGAATAACAAAATTCAATATTCGGATCAGTATTCAGCTGCTAAACTCCGGATGTCCTCAATACATGAAGAACATACACACCAGACGCTGCTGCATAGCGACAGAGTGAAAAGATTTGCAGGCACTTATGATTCTTCTCCTCTCAGGTAGAAACCGAAAGATGTTAAAATAGACTTTGTGTGGGCGGACGATTGTTCTGTCTCTGCATCAACATCGCAACAGCTGTTCGGCTTAAAGGGGGCTTATTGTGCAAAATCCACCTATTTATTTAATTGTATTTTTGAGTATATTTGGGTTTGTATAACCCCAAAACTGTGAAGAAAGACCGCTTGCTTGCTTCTTTTCTTTCTGCAGAGATCAGGAACTGAGCCTCAAAATTTACTGCCCTGTTTGATGTCAAAAAGAGATAAGCACAGTCCTCAGCAGTCAAAAGACCTTTCCCCTTAAATTATGAATAAGTGCAACTATTATTCCCTCGCTCAAGCAACTTTTCCTAACTCCAACGTGTAATGTACTCCAGACACCTGAGGACTCAGCGTCCCAGTGGATTACATATGTTTTGATGACAAAATCCTCAGAGGTGATCCCATACAAGAGCGATTCAGTAATTACAGGTACTCTTTATATAAACTATTTTTGCCTAATTATCGAGTTGTTTCCACAACATCCATTCATTAGCTTAAGCGCTAATGATTTGGGAAATATTTAAATGGAAATAAACATTGAGATCATTATTTTATGCGATAGATTTAAAAAACAACTGAGTTTGAATGTTCTCAAATCTGTCACCTGGGAGTTTGGAGGTTTTCTGTTAAACTGATTTGAAAATGTGAAGTTTGAGTTTTATAGTGGATTTCCTGTGCATGATACCATCAGGGATACATATGTTTTCAACATAAATCCACATTACACTGAATTTACAGCTATTCAACAGATGTAAGATTGTAAGATTTTCCTCCCTAGAAATGTACCCCAACATTTTTATTGTCGTTCAGCCAGCATTTAAAAGATTTATGACACAGAAAGCACACATTACACAGCTGACAAAGTAACACATTTAACAGGACGCATTAGGAGAAAGAGAGAAACCCTTATTTCAGATAGAAGACATTTTATTTTCCTTTCTGTGTTTCTATAAATATGAAGATAACTTCATCTCCCTGAAACATAAAACACTTTGTTTAATAGTTTATGCAACACTGCAGTGTGATCACAATGATTTAAAGGAGCAGTTTGCAGTTTTCCAACCTTACTTTACCTTTCAAACCACTGAATTATATCAAGTATCATGAAATCATTGCTTTGTTGACCTGAGTATTGCTGAAAATGATACTGAGTCCAGCTTATTTACTCGGTGTACCATATCCTGTACTCAGACAATAACAGTGTTCAGATCAGTTATATTAATCTGTTCTAAAAGTAATGTTTACTATATAATTGCACTTTTTTTATATTTCACATGTAATTTCTGTATAATTGCATCGCTAATAAAAAGAACTCATATTTAATGATTTTATAAAAATCAGAAACACTCAGTAAAAGCATAAGCTATGATGGTGGGCCCAAATCCTGATACGATCTCAAATGGAAAACCTTGGCCATTTCTTTCATTTTAGGCCCCTGTGCTAAGTGCTAAGTGCTAACATGTCATCTCAGGAGCTGTTTAAATAAACTTTCTCTGCATTTTTGTTAAAATAACATCTTAAGCAAATACACAATACAAGCAATTAACCGTCTCTATACAGACAACAATACTGTAGAGGAGAAGAAGCATTTAAATTCCCTCCGCCATCATTTGTTTGGCTGTTGTGCCACTTTGGGGCAAACTGCTGCTGTATAATGAGGGTTTGTCAGTGAGTTTTAAAATACCTTTCTCATGTTTTAATTATTGTCTTAAAAATATGATGAAACTAATAAACAGACGTGTATCCTAATGTTAATTTGAATAGTAAAACTTGATAGTTAGTAAACCAGACAGCACCAAAAACAAGCAAATTGTGGCACAGCGGGCACATGTTCTGTAAAATAAATAATAAAACCCATGGACCTTTTGGATTAATTAAAAAGAAATTTGCTGCCGTACAAAACTGATCATCGCTTAAACTGAATATTTAATAATTTGATCAATTTGACCTGTGGATATTTGATGTTGCGCTAATTATCCATAAACTCAAATAAATCACTGCTAGAACATGAGGCTGTTTTCAAACTGCAGATTAAAATGAGTCCTGGTTTTGACCAGAATTCACTTCAAAAACATGGAGGGTACCAGTGCTTATTGGTCTCTGTCATAGACATTAAATTGGTGTTAAATTGGAGTTTTGCTTTTCGAACTATGACATGAAACTGATGCCTAAAGATGGCTGAACAAAAACAAGTTTTTGTCTTCTTGAACTGGGTGTAAAACTGATTTGGTTTAGTGAAGCTTAAAGGCTCCAAGGATGTCATGTGACCACCTCCTGCACGTTTTTAAGTAAATAAAGCTGGAAACAATAACAATTTCAACCCTGTCATATGTGCTCTGAGAGCCTGAAAGTTAAAAAGTAATCAGAATATAAAGGTCAAATTTCAGATGCCTTTATTAAATAAACTAAAAGTCTTATACAAAAAAGAATGAGCTGATTTTTAGGGAGTTGGGTTGGAGGCACTGATTTGTTTTCCTTGGTAGGCTGTGCAGTAAATATGGCTGATGTTACCTTTAGCTTTGATTCATAAGAACGCAGAGCACAAACCATACTCACTAACTGGAGGTTTGAATCCTGACAAAGTGCCTTTCTGTAGCTGGAAATTATAGTTATATTAGGATTATTTGACTACCCTGTGAAGGTTATTTATATGTTAAAAAGCTGCTGTGTTGTTGCTGGTGTAGGCATTTTGAGTAACAGAGTCCCAAAGCTTTCTCATTCTTGGTGTTGATGCCCCATGTATTATTGCCAGCGTTATGAACTTTGGTCTCCACAGAGCAAGGCTCGTGTTTTTGGTTTGACAGCTTATTAAAAATATATTTTTTATCTTGTTGGTAGACCGTCCCTCTGCACAGAAGCATTTACACATTTATCAGTTTTTGCCAGCAGACAGAATCGACGAGGAGGCACCTTCACGCAAAACAAACCTAAGAGAGCCATTAGATGTTTTTCCTCCTCAGGCGTGGGACCTAATTATGCTCCATCGCTATGTCCAAGCTGTAATGCGGAGGGATGACGTGAGAAGGCGTGCAAACTTTAGCACAGATTTGACCAAAAAGCGAGAGCTGGGTTTGGGTTGTTGTGCTTCATTGCCATCGGTCACATCTGTTTGTTTCTTCTGTGCTCACATATAGTGTGTTTTAATACAGATTAATTCACATTAAGCTGATCTCATCCACATACTTTTCCTGTTTCTGCTGTTAGTTTGTGAAAAGACTGTGAAAAGTGACACAAATGTGGCCTATTAAGACTACATTGTTAACAAGCCATATGTTGCCACTCTGCACTGCTAAAATCTTGATTTTATAACCATGAGGTCCTCCGATAAAATCACTATACACATAAATTTAAAAAAATAAGATGAAAACAACAGCTGTCTTGTGATTTTGGTCACATTTACATGTGAAATGATCCCACAAAGAGCACGTTCTCCTTCACATCTATATCTTCTGCCCTGCGGTCGAATGCGTGCTGTGTGCTGTCTCTCGTCTCTGTTTGATTTAAAGCTCCAAACAATCTGTTTAGAACAACAATGAAAACCTTGAAAATGAATGAATATTGGAGCTTTAGGCTGAATCCTTTGACTGGTTGGTTTGGGATCAACTGCAGCTGTTTAACAGAGTGTCACAGCAACTGAGAAGGACCCTGTTTTGGTATGACTGTGCAGAAATGTCCCAGACTTGGAGGGCTTTGCCGAGGATGAGCGGTTCCTTTCTTTAGGGGTCAGACTGATACAACAGCACAGCAACCTTTTGTTCCAGCTTTGCTCAAACGCTGTGGGCTGTTTATTGTCTATTTTCTGTTTCAATTTGTCTATTCTGCTCCTGTTTCTACCTCTGTCTCTTTCATCCCTCTGTTTTTCCCTCTCACCATGTCACACCATCTTCTTTCCTTAGCATTGTTTGTCAGCTGGCATGCTGAGTGCTGTCAGCCTATCACAGATACTCGCTGTTTATTCATCTTTATCTCTAAAAACAGGAAAACCCTTCAGTTTTTTATCCTGTTGTGTGCAATCTGTCCTCGCTTTCATATCACCGAGCATGACGCGTTTAACAGGACAGTGGCTCTGCTGTTGGGAATGTGCCGGTTTTATCAATGGGTCTTTATTTGACCCGAGCTTCAGTTATGCAAAAACCTTGTGGTTGGGTGACTAATGTTCTATTTTTTTCCCCGGTTTATTTTTTGTTTCATTATTTTTCTGTGTCTCCTAGGAAACATTAAGAACACAGAGCCGTTGGATTCAAAGCGGCAGCGCGTTCACACCTTCTGGGTGACAGCCTTCGACTGTGGAAAGAACCGCGCTCAGGCTGACGCTCAGGTTGTTGTCACGGTCAAGCCGTCCTGCAAACCCGGCTGGATCGGTAATTTTTCACACGCACTTCTCTTTTTCTGATCCCAGAACAAGGCCGATGAGACTTTACACATACGTGCGCTTTAGTTGTTTAATCTTTTCCTTTTTTTGTGGTGATGGGGGGGATGAAACTTTCACTTTGATTTAGAAAGTGTGTGGGCTGCCACTTGGATGAATCACCTTTGCATGTTTAGATCAAAAGAACTGTGTTTTAAAGAGGCGGTGTTGAATCTTAGTAATATCAAGGGAAGGTAACTGCATAGTTAAACTGTGACAGTATATTTTTAGATCACACATACGACTACAGCAATGTTACGTGCTTTTTCAGACAGTAGATTTCCTGTTTAAAAGGGGAAGTCCACAGAGGAGGTTCATGGATGTAGTGAAGGAGGACGTTAGGGATAGATGGGCTGTATAAATTTAACACACTTTCCCCTTTTTAGCATGCTGGAGTCAGTCGGCTTTGACATTTTTTAAAGATAAGGGTAGTTGACTCCAAAGCAGTTTTCAGACATGAACTCTGGGAAAAACTGGAGAATCAAGTTGGGATATTGTCTGAGGTTGCCTTCTCTCACATGTATCACACAGCAGGGGAATGTTTGCGTCATATTTATTCTCACTATCGTGGTTTAGCCGAGACATGACGCCCACTCCCTCGCTGGGAAATCACTCCACAAATTACCCGTGGTAATTCTCACATGGCCGCAATCAGACACCAGGCATACCTTGTGCTAGGGGAAGTCGATGGTTCGAGACATTTAATGTCCGAGTCGTCTGCGTTTGATGTTAAAGGAGTGCAGAAAAGGTCAGAAGGGCTCAGATGTTAAAGGTGAAGCGGGTATTGATACTTTTTTTTCAGGATGGACCAAGCGTGTAGAGTACACCCCTGGGTCAGGCAGCATCCCTCTGTTCCCCAGCCTGCATTTGGAGACCTGTGAAGAGACCGTGTGGAACATCCAGGCCACCGTAGAGCTCCAGACCGGCCACATCGGGAAAGGCTGTGACAGAGACAGCTACTCCGACAGATCTGTGCGACGTCTGTGTGGTGGGTTCAGGCTTATGACTGAAAACATGTTAACCTTTTGACATCAGATCCGTTATTTCTATCACCTCTCTTTTTTGTATCAGGTGCTGTCAGGGGCGAAGTCGACCTGCTCCCACCTCCATCTCCTGCCGCTAACTGGACTTCAGCGCTGCCCACTCTCCCGTCTTCCGACTCATCTCTGATCTTCTCCTTCAACGGCTCCAACCACGTCGCTGTCGTGCCCGATTCGGTTGTGTCCGCACTATCCGGCGACCACTTCACCCTCCAGCTGTGGATGCGCAGAGGTGGTGCCAACATCCAGCCTGCGACCACGCAAACCAGAGGAAATCGCAAGGAGGAGGAGACTATTGTCTGCAGCACCGTCAGGAATGGTAAGCGCTGTCCCTCGCACATTAATTTAGCCTTTGGGACTGCGAGTGATGTTGTGGTTATAAATGGTTTTGCTTCTTCACTTTTCTATCCACTCCTCAGTCATCTAAACCCTTAGAGGGCACCATTTTATCACGTGAGCGTCGGGGAAAATCATGCCCTGAAAAAAAACAGTTTAAAGCTACTATCAAGGTGCTCTTGAGAGAGGCACTTAACCTCCAGCTGCTCTGCTTGTGCAGCCAAGTGGAAAACAGAAGAAGAGTAAAATACTGTAATTGTGCCAGGAACAATATTATGGGTAATGTGAATATTTTCAGCTGTGTGACTTTGTATGGGTGCAGTTTTCAGCAAGCTTTCCTTTTTGATAAAATTCACAGGTGAGAAAAACATGGTGGAGTTTCAGATTGAATGTAAACTCACGTCGTGCCTCTGCACCAGCAGCAGAGGCTGGCTGGTCCTTTTTCTTTTTACCTCGTCCGCCTGTCCGTGTGTCCCATTCTCGTGAGCGTGATGTCTTAGCAGTGTTTGAGGGAATTTGGCACAATGATTCACTTTGACTCAAAGATGAAATTATACATTTTTTTGTCTGTTCTTAAACAAGTTCAATAAATGTGTTTGTGTTTTACTCAAGAATTAATATGCTAATTATTGCATACAGTTAGAGCCATAATAGGTTGGACAAAGACTCTATGTACATATATGACAAATAAAGCGAAGACTTTCAGCTTAAATTCAAGGGGTTTAACAAAAGTATTCCATTAACTCTTTACAGCCATGTTTACACACAGTGCCCTGTTTTCAGAGGCTCCAAAATCAATGGATAATTGACCGATGAGCTTTTTCACGGCTAGGTGAGGCCTGTTTGCCTGTTATTTCATAATAAATGAAGCAGACATAATATCTGAAGTTGATTCAAAGTATTTACCTTGTATTTTGTGGCTTTTTACTGTATTTTTTTTAAATATGAGACCCAAAGACATATCAGTACGAGGGAGGCCATCACTGGGCTGAAAAGCCAAAATAAATCAGAGAGATTAAATAAGCCGTAGGAGTGTTTAAATCGACAATTTGACACGTTATGAAACACCACAGAAGCCAATGAAAGTGGATGATGACAGTATTTTTTTTTTCATGGTTAAGAAGAACAACCAAGCCATGAAAACTCTCAAAGAGGTATCTGTATCACTGTCAAGGTCCACAACCAAGAGAAACCTTCATTAATGTAAATACAAGCTGCAAACCACTGGTAAAAGAACGCGAAGGCCAGGTGAGACTTTCCCAGAAAACATGTAAAAGAGCCTGAAAAGAAAATTTGGCCAGATTACACCAAGATGAACTTGTAGTAGAATGACGGTAAAACAGAAGCATCATCCGTTAAACATGGTGGAGGCGATGTTACGGCCTGGGCATGCATGGCAGCTAGTGGAATCGTGCAGCTAGTGTTTATTGATGATGTGGCCACAGATAGAAGTAGCAGGATGAATTATCAAGTGTACACGTTTAGATTCAGACTGCAAAACTAATCAGACAGCACTTCACAGTGCAAATGGATAATGAGTCAAAGCAAATAAAGAGTTTCTCAAAGCAAAGAAATGTTATATTCATCAATGACCAATTCATTGAAGAATATCAATGAGTTGATATTTGTCATCAGAGTATGTTTTTGATTTGCTGATGTCACCTAATACTGTGCAGGAGGCAGGTTTTGGACCCAGTATAAAGGACTCGAGAGGCAAACGTGAACTCTAAATGCTTTTCAGAATCACAAAATGGGATATCACAAAGGATGTGACAAAGGACCAGGAGGAAGACACGGACAATTTAAACACAAGGCATTTAGGTGAGGGGTAAACAGGTGGGAGACACCACAGGAACAAATCAGGGATAACGAGACACGGGAAGTAAAGCTAGACACAGGGCACAGGAGACCAAGGACTAACAAAATAAAACGGGAAAATACTACACACTGAATCGCAGAGGAAAACTCGACAAAGCACAGGGAACAAAGACGAGGCCGATAAAACAAGATAGGACAGAAAACAACAAACTTTAAATCAGAACAGAAACCAAGAACAAAGGGATAAACACTGAGGAATTATAACTAACTCGACACAAAGGGATACAAGACAAAACACAGAGGCTGGATTAGACCAGACACAGAAACATAAGGGAGGCAAGAAAACAAACTGAAACCAAGAACAGAATTAAATGCGAAACCTAAACCTGGGAACATAAATACGGAGAAACAAATCAGGAAATGATCTAAAAAAAAGACACAAAACTCAAAAGTTTGATTCTTAGACCCAGAGACTGTAACAACTGAAGGCAAAAGGCCGAAAGACCCACAAACAGCAACAACCAAATCTGGCCGAACATCTCAAGGGAGGAAATGCAGCATTTGGTGATGTCCATGGGTTCTAGACTGCAAAGGATTTTCATCCAACAACACTTAATGCAAATTCTTGCAAAATCCCTTTAATTAAAGCTGGAAGTCTGCACTTTAATCACATCTTGATTGATTTATAATCCACTGTGCAGAGGGAAAACTACAGAAACTGGGTATTTGACCAACAAATGATTGCCCCAACTGTAAATCTTCTGTGCTACCATGTTGAGGATGTGCATACAGATTCCATGTATTAGAATACAGCTTATTTGCCACCACATCCATATTATGAAGCACCGTCTACTGTCAGAATCACTGGCCACTCCACTGGCTGGTGAATCCACACCACAGCAAACCAGTAATTCTTCCCATTTCTTCTTTATTCTCCCAAAGAAACGCTGGATGATTTTAAGAAGTTCTGACAGGCCTGCGCCAATTATCTTCTGTTTTTCTGCTCTCCTGCTCCACAGATGACTCCTTCTCCCATTACTCCCTCTCCGTCCACGGCTGCCGCCTCTCCCTCTTCTACTGGCCCGACGTCTCAGCCGCTCGCCCCGTCAAGTTCTTGTGGAAATTGGAGCAGGTAACTGAAGGGAAGTGCAACGCTCAGCTTCGATGCTGTCGGTTGCACAGTTTCTTCTGTATCTCAAGCTCGAAATTAAGCTGAAATTGAAGAAAATTCAGTCGTTACTTTTTATGTCTGTGCCATGTCAAACAACAGAACCGTCCCTCGTTGGAAATTTAGCTATTTTACAAATGAGAATATATGCAGAGCGAGTGAAATGACAACCCTATTGTTTATCTAGATAAAAGGCTTTTTCTTTCATCTCCCGGGCTTTCTCTAACGAGATCATTAAATGTTTCATGCATGAAGAGGATCTGTGCGTCATCCGTATTTACAAAATCAATTTCTGTTCGGACTATTTTGTGCAGTCCGTTCCCAGTAAAAAGGAAATGGAACAAAATGGAACTCATTTTCTGTTCTGATCACACCGCATCTTCAGCACCGTGGTGAAACGCGCAGTCTCAGCCGAGTACATGAAGATGTTTGTGTCGCTGCACGAACCTTTTATGTATCACAACATACTTCTCGGCTCTAAATCTATATCTTTCATCATAAAGCTACCTGTGAGGTTAAAAGTCCAGCATGCATCAGAATACATGAATACAAGTAGCGAGGTCTTTCGGCACACCTGTATACCTGGATGCATGTGAGGCTGTGGTTTGGTGTACGTGGTGGAGGGTGATCGGGGTTTGTTTTGACGGAAGCCACCAGTCTCAGACAGATTGAAGTCACATGGATTAAAGGATGCTGAGCTGATACAGAGAAGATTTGTTAAATCCCCCTGTCTGGACCTCAATATCTTATTACCCTGTCTTTCTTTCCTACTCCCTCTGCCTTTGTAATTCCCCTGTCATTTGTGTGCTGTATTCCTTCAGGTTTCACATCACTGATAAAGAAAGTTTATCACAGCAAATGTCTGCAGGAATTCACCCGTGGTGGAACGTATATTTATAAATATATATAAATACTCAAGTAGTAGAATCATTTGGATTATAATTTTGACTTGCAGCTTACAAAAGGAAATGTCTTGTCAGGGGAACTTGTCACTTGATTGGACTTTCAGAAGTTCCAAAAGCAAATTTCACCTCAAAACTTTGATTTGAATTTTAACAAGTATTCAATAAGTGGCAAAAACAGCCACAAAGGCAAAGAAAATTTGCATAGTCGGATTTCGTTTATCTCATTTCCTACCAACGTGACAACCTTCAAGGCTTAAAAATATAGGAAAACCAACCCAAACCCCCCCCCAGAAGAAACTGCACGAAACACGAGTCACACCACACACACATGTTAGCATGCCCAACTTCACCTTACAGCTTTTCCTTCATAACATGTACAGGGGTGAATTTCTTTATAACTTTTGTACTGAATCATGACTTAAAATGAGGGTCGAGGTTGCTGCAGCTGTAGCTGGTAGCTGCTAAGCCTCACCCTGAACTGGACCTCTCTGCTGTTTTTGAGTTGTTGGTGTCTTTTGAAGCATTATTTAATAGATTTATCTGACAAGTATTACGTCTTGTTGTGTAATTATTTATAATAACAGACAATTCAAGATGTCCATCCTGGTTTTAGTCAGTGAGGTTTTATTAGTCTGTTATTTAGTGCTAAATAGCAGGTATATAACTGTCTGTGTATTAAACCCATACAGTCTATGGATCTGGTTCAAACTTACCACTCCACCGTCTCATCCAAATGTGGTTCCTTCTTATCCAAGAAAACCAACACAACACCAGCACTAACGTTTTAGAAAGGGTCTCTCAAACCAGTTTGTGATGTCATAGCGGGGTGTACCCGTCTTTTTATACAGTCTATGTTCCTACCAAGGATATTACAGGTAAAGCTGGATGTGGACAAAACATTTAGGTTAACTAAAATTAAAATAAAATTTAAAAATTTAAAAAAAGCAAACTTGGAAAACTAAACTAAACTAAAAGTATAGAACAAATGTCCTTAGTTTTGGGATTAGGGATTTTTGGGATCTGTACTGATTTTCCTAAATCTTACCTCTGGCATTTCTTTAAAATAACATCATAAATAATAAAGACTAAAGCCAACGCAGAAACTAATAAAAAATCTAAATCTAAGCTAAACTGAAATAAGCAAACACACTCTGGAAACTAAATGAAACTAAACTAATTTAAACTGTCCAAAAGAAATAAAAGTAAAAATGAATTAGAACATAAAAAACTATAATAACTCCGGTTCTTTCCCCATTTTGTGACCCTTTGAACGATTCCAAGCTTTTTGTTCAGAACCACTGAGCTAAACTTTACAAATTACTAGCATTACTTTATTTTTATTAGTTAAAACTGTTTCCTGAACCAGCTACAACAATAATAGGAGACATTTTCGTCTTCAGAGTGTTGTTTCACATACATTTTAATGCTAATACCTGAGCCAAGCTGTTTGATGAGAGGAGAAGTCATGCAAACTCTGCAGGGTTGTAGGGCTCCACAGTATTTTTCCATGGCTGTAGTGGTACTTTTACTTAAATATAGAGTCTGAGTAATCATTCCACCCAGATAATGCACTCATGCTGACTCCATGTTATCTCCCTCCAACAGGTGTGTGACAGCGAGTGGCATCATCTTTCACTCAGCGTCCAGTTCCCATCAGTGACCCTTTACGTGGATGGAGTGACCTTTGACCCCGCCCTCATCCACGACAACGGAGCCATCCCGAACCCCGCCCCGCGTCAGCGCATGTTCATCGGTGCCTGCTGGGGTGAGACTAACATGCTGCGCGTTTCATCTCAGCTCAAAGAAAAGCTTTGCTTCCTGTCTGAAAGCTGCGAGCAGCAGTTTGAATCCTCGTTTCCGTTTCTCCGTCCCTGAAATGTCGTTTAAACCCAACATCAGCAGAGATAGCAGGATGCAATTTCTGGCAAGTTACGAGTCCTCGTGAGGCATCTCGAGACAGGCCTCTGAGACGTTTCACACCGCGCCGTTTCTCCCCTTCATTTCACTCAGTTATAATTCACTTGATGCATCTTGTCTTTGAGGGCTAATAATATAACTGACTTATCAATTATTCAGGGCAGCAGAACAACACGAAGGCCAGACAGCCATCAGCCACTTACACCCGAGCCGCTGGTTAAGATGGGAAGCTCTGGCTGCCAATTAGCAGTGAAAAACACACACACAGTCACTCCGTTTCCTGCGTGGCAGCAGCTGCTGCCGGATAATGAGGAGATGCTGCAATTTTTGAAGATTGTCAACAGTTTTCTTGCTGCCTGTGTTTTTTATTCTCCCTGTCAATCTTTGGTACCCTCAGATTTCCTCTCGCTTGCTCTTCAAGCCCCTCTCGACTGAAAAGTATTTCTTGGAGCGCCTCATTGTTTTCTGTTTTTCTCTTCCCCCTCTCTCTCCCCGCTGCGCCGCTTTCCCTGCAGAGCCTGAGGAGAAGCAGAAGGAGATACTAAACAACACCATCCCAGAGGGTAAAGACTCAGGTGACCTTCTTGTTTCACACTGTTGTCAGCGTGATGGTGTGCGGTCTGCCATTTTGCTGTGTCATTGCTGGTGTAGTTGAAGTTTCATGGGATGATGTTATGTGTTTTCACACCTTAGTGAAGTATGTTGGCAGTTACCATGGCCTGTTGTCTGGGGTGACGGTGCGTCCTGGCAGCGTGGAGCCTCACAGCGTGGTCGAGTGCCTGTACGCATGCAGGGAGGGGCTGGACTTTGGCGACCTGGAGACTTTGGGCTCTGGCATGAAGGTAACAGCTAAGGGAGCTCTAGGCTGCCAGATCACACACCTCCAGTTATTCCCATCTGGGAAAGTCACTTAATATCCACATTTCAAACACATCTCTTCTACAGCATGCCGCGCTTTATTCTCCAAATCTTTTTTGTCTGATGCCTTGATGGCTGAAGTTGTTTGTGGTTCATGGTTACTTTATATGCAGTGCAGCTGGGATATGACAGAGACACTGCATGGAAATAAACAACATTATCCTTGAAAGTACAAATCGTATAACAGTACAGTAAACTGTAAAAAAAATATTCCTTAAATGTGGAAGATGAATCTTAATTTTTCTATAAAAGACAAATACTGCATCTTTCTTGTAAGTTTTTAGACCTGCATTTAAATAAAATCAAAATAACGATACAGTATATTTCAGCTCTTTTTCGGCTTCTGAAGTCCCAAAATCCTTGCAAACACAAAAGTGTCTCATATAAAAATCCCAAATGTTCACTTATTGAGGAAAACATCTGGATATCGACCATTTACAGAAAAAATCACATCAGTTTATCCATCTTTACAACATTCCCTGTGTTTGGGACAGCGTGGCATTGGAGTGGTTAGCAATGTCGCCTCATCGTGAGAAGGTTTCTGGTTCAACCCTCAGTTGGAGCCTCACTGTTTGACACTTGGTTTTGTCCAACCTTCTCCCACAGTCCAAAGACATGTTAATTAGTGATTCTAAATGAATATATGTTTAGGCTGTGCTTTAAGTGCTCAGTAAGTCCAGAAAAATACTGTATAAATTCAAGCGTGTTACGTCATGTTTTATAATTCACACTTGTGTGTTTAGTTTGTTAAGCAGGTTGCATCTTCGGTGCAGAAAAAAAGGTTGCAAACGAGGTCATCCCACACTTAATGTGCACACACTTAAGTCTTTTTTTTTTTTTGCTTGGTTGAAGACACAGGTGTAGCATCTTCACAGCTCACCTGAGCAATGCTCCTAAACTTTTTTGCTGTTTAAAGACAAAATGAAACAAAATAATAAGAATTGAAACCATGTATTTGCTGGTTGGATAATCCATATTGATTTTTAAGCTTTAGTAGCTCAATTCACCACCAAACATTTGTAATGCGCGAGCAGATAAATGTTCAATAACTGCCCAAAGTTATGATTTTGACCTAAAGTAGGGGTGGGCAAATAATTTCCCTAAGAGGCCACGTGAGAAACTATGAATATTATGAAGAAAAAATCCACCTTAAATGCTATGGTCTTTGCTTTTAAAGCAGAATTGGTAATTCAGTCATTTTCTCCTCTATTCTGTAGCTTTTAAGACTAAAAAGCAGCAACATGTGCTTTAAATAATTAGGAGGATGCTAGGGATAAGGTAAGATGGAGGTAGATGATGTGCTGTGGCGACACCGAAGGGAGCAGCTGAAAGATGTGGAAAAAAAAACATACTTTGCACCAGGTCCATTGATATTTGTGTAGTATGTCAACCATAGGAACAGTAGCTACTTAACTCTACAAACAAGCCACTGCTCAACCACACACATGTGCATGTTGTTTGCTTTGATGCTGAAATCAGAGCTTGCAGACACCTAAGCAAAGATCTGAGTGTGATTTTTGTCCTCTACAACAGCGGTCCCCAACTTTTTTTGCGCCACGGGCCGGTTTATGCTCGACAATATTTTCACGGACCGGCCTTTAAGGTGTCGCGGATAAATACAACAAAATAAAACTAGTACTGGTACCGAAAAAAAGAAGATTTATTCATAACACACGTGAAAAGACCCAGGAAAACAGAGTTAACGATAAAAACGATAACAAAATAACGCTGAAAACCGATAAAAACCCTCAAAACCATACATTTCACACCTGAGCCTCTACTCTCGTGGCCCGGTACCAAACGACTCACGGACCGGTACCGGTCCGAGGCCCGGGGGTTGGGGACCGCTGATCTACAATATATTTGCACTTAGTTGCATAAGTAATTGGACAATGACACTTTTCCTTTGTAATTTTGCCTCTGCACACCACTACATTGTGTTTAAATCAAACAATCAGCATGTGATTGAAGTGCAGACTTTCAGTTTTAAATCAAGTGGTTTGACAAAAGAACTGCATTCATTTAGGAATTATAGCCATTATTGTCTAAAGTCTAAAGGGATGCTGATGCAAGTGAAGGAGGCTCCAGATACTTATGGACATGACTCTCTGCGTGCCATTGTGACTTTTTTTTTTCATCATATTAATTCCAACCATGAATTTTTCTATTTCTCCTGCAACCTTTCATATTATTTACAGGAACCTGACCACTGATATTGCAAGGATAATGGAAAGTGTAGTACCATTTCTGACCCCTGAAAATGCTTTTCTTTTGTTTTTTGTTACATTATACATTTTGACTTCATTGTAATTTTCCACTTGACATCCCTACATTGTTTTACAGTGAATATTTACTGCTGCAAAAGCACTGAGGCAGATACTTAATGCCCAAAATGATGACGAAAACAGCTCAACTGCTGGACACGAGTCGGGCTCACTCCTTTTTGTATGAAAACTGCTAAAAACAATTAATGACATTATGATGAAAAAGTGTTCTTTTATCAAATCAATGGTCGGATAATGGTCATAAATGTGCCCGCTCTGTCGTTCTAGTGAGTAAAATAGACTTGTTGTTTAAGGGTTAACATGAACGGTCCATACCTGCCGGGAGCTTTGATGTAAATTAATATGAGCGTCCTTCTCTTTTGACCCTCCAGGTTCACGTGAACCCCAGCCAGTCTGTGTTAGTGCTGGAAGGAGACGACATCGAGAGCTTTAACCGTGCAGTGCAGCAGGTCACGTACAGAAACTCTCTACGCTTCGCCACCCCTGGCGTTCGTCCACTCAAGCTTACCACCTCCCTCAGGTACAAAAACACAAAGATGAGTGTGCATGAACCTCAGTAATATTACATGTAAGACTGAGTTATAAAGACGTGCTGGTTTCACACTCCTGGGCCAGAATGTAATTTAAATGCAAGGATGCAATCAGGAACCTCTTGCAAGACAAATTTGCTATCTGACTACATTCAGATTGTCCTTTGAGTGGAAACAAAACATTCGTGCTATTTAAACAGAATTGGAGAAAAGCAGGAAACAAAGAGGGGCAGTGAAAGATGACAAAGGCAGAGAGGAATGTAAATCAGCACACTGGAAATCTCCCAACAGCAGAAATTGAGTTTGAGCAGCTGAACTTGTCAGATGAAGTGTCACTCACTGCTGCCTTCTCCTCTGACATTGAACTCATCAAACGTGGAGCACGCCTCGGCCGTGATAAGGACTGACGTGTGATTAAAGAGGCGATTACGTAGTGAACAAGGTGTCTCAAAACAAGCGATAACAGGGAATATCTTATCTCTCTTATCCATTCAGCCACCCAGTAACTGCTTTGGTAAACGAAATCTTTGGAGGGTTTTTAATCGTTGTTCTTTATTGTAAAGCAGCCATTAAATAATTACCCAAATGGAAACGTTATCTTTACTATTTGCTGTAGATGTTGTCGTTGATATGCACAACACACCGCTGCTCAGCTCCTGCATAGTCCGCCTGAAAAATAACCCACATCGGTTCAGTGTTAATCATACTGAGTCACCTGGCTTGGAGATGAAAAGCACACAAACTCTGTTTCCGGGTCAGTGCTCCGCTGTGCTTAACAACTGTGAACCAGCTCCCAGGCTTTAGCAGCCACTTTTAGCTGATGAAAATTTAATTCAGTCAGGCAGAGCGGCACATATACTTCGTGGTATATTGTGAATTTATACTCAAAATAGCGTCCTTCCCGACAAATCCCATCTGATCAAACTCTAGTGCAGATATCCCTGTTGCCGTCTTTATCGGCTGCTGTTTTAGACACTTGTTTATAAGATTATCATCGTTATCAGACCAAGAGTCACACTGGAGATTATTTTCCCCAACTAACTGCTTTTAAGTTCCCAAGGATTCAAGGTCATGCACAGATTTTTTTTTCCCTCTTAGTTTCTGCTTTAGTGTGCTGGAGTTGTTTATATTTTTTCTTTACTTGAGCATGTTTTATTGCGTGTGTGAAGATTAGACTGATTTGAGGCCAGGAGTTACCCAGATGGCTGAACAGCAGGCCCTTCTGGAGAGGCTGATAGAAGCAGCTGCTCCCTCTGATAGCGGAAATATAACACACAGACACACACACACACACTTACACGTGCAGCTTAATTCCCTTTCAAATACGATGCCGAATTTTAGTGCAGATGAATAAATATGTGTTATCAGTCTGCCATCCATCTGATTTGCTCTTCTTTTCTGGCAGGAAAATTAAATTTGTAAGAGTGGAACCGCTGAAGTTTGACATTTGCTCTTTTTTTAGTGTCACAAACAGACAGAAGTTAACACGGCTGTGGTGGAAATAGCAAAAGGAGATAGCTGTAGATTTAGATGTTTTTGACACGATCATTGTGACTCAACACCAGGCGATCAAAATGTCAGGACAAGAGAACAAATTCAGTCGTGCAGCAGCAGAGCACACCAAGGGTTGTAGAAAGGTGGTGATCACTAACAGTAGATCTAAGAGTAGGAAAAAAGTGTGGCACAGTCTGTTTTATTTTATTCCCATGGTGCTTCACTCTTTATTGATGTCGAGGAAAGCCCAAGCCCAATGTTCACCCAAGACATCAGTTCACACCGTGCACATGGAAATGTTGCAAAGTTGAAACAGTAAAAAAATAGATCTTGGTGTTATAGTGACACTTTATGCAAAGGAAAAAAAAATACTTATTTTAGTTAAATTTGTGTAATTATGAAGCTAATTCTTAGCCACAATTATCGCAGGGCGCAAAGAGCTTGTTGTTTATTTCTCTAGAGGTGTGTGAGAGAACTACTGCATGAGTGAAGTGAAAGAATACTCTGTACAATGTCTGATAAATTGTCTTAACTCCTGCTACTAGAGTCTGCATCAGTAGTGTCCCAAACCCTTAGGCCCTCGGCTATTTTTTGTGAATTTCACTTTTAAAAAAACATCCCCTGATCAGTAAGAAGTCCACAACTGTATGGTCAAAAGAAACAACTATGGCCTGAAAAAAAAAAAAAAAACAGGACACAGTGACATATTTAAAAATTACAGCAAAACTCAGACTTTTTACTTCTGCCCCATTAAACTGTACTGAATGGCTCAGTCGCACGGCTCAGTTGCAACTAGGAAACGTTAGTAGTTTCTTACTGCATTGAATGTTTTTGCTAGAAACCAACTGGTTGCCCATAGAGTGAACATGCAGCCTCCTTTAGTCAGAGGGAAATGGTACAGGTTGCCTTCATGGAGGCAACCTGAGTCCGAAGGTTTGCAGTCTAATTTATAAAAGCAGATGAGCAAAACTTGTTAATGACACTTTTCTTTTCAACAGAGGATTCGATTGAACTGGTTGTATTCTAATAACATTCGTCTAAAAATAAGGAGAAATTTCTGACTTTTTGTTTCAAATCTGAGGTTCCTGCTGGACTCTGAATAAAAGGCGTTACTTTGAGTTTCTGTGTATTTCAATTGCAGATTTCCTATTAAAAGAGAGTTTGTCCTTCCCCCTGTCACCAAGTGCTTCCTCATTGTTGGTGTTTTCTGTGTATTACTGTAAGGCCTTTATCTTGAGGCAACTGTTATGATTTGGCAAGATATAAATATTATATTACAAAAAGATTACATTTCAGATCACATCCAGTTGAGAATTCATGGCAGACTCACTCTGTCTTATTGCTGGTTTGTTGCAATTTGGACAAGCCAAAGTTTCTTTGAATACAGCAACTGACTGCACGTGGTCACAGATCTGTTCCCCATCTTCAAAGAAACTATCTCAGTGCCAGCGAGAGTTCGATGTACACATTCACAATAGTTTTGGCCATGCTGCAGTCTCCAGTCACTGTTTCTCCTACAGTGACTGCAACATTAGGGAATAAACTACATCATTTTGACATGAGGTAGGCCTCAGTCGCACAGGTCTAGAGGGATGGTCGTTTACCCTCTGGCAACCATAGATCATAGGCAAAAGTCTGTATTTCCCAGCTGGTTTATGGTTGTTTCTACTTCAAAGAGGGTGATGAGCTAAAAACCTCCTTTTGATGTCTTTGGTCACTAGCAGATAGTCACAATCGTGTGAACAATGCCAACTTGTCTGTAAAAACTCACAAGCACCACTGAAACTTGACAGTGTGACACAAACCAAGAACAGAGCATGTTCAGCTTCAAAGTAAAAGTTGTTGTGCCATCAGTGCACATTTTTCCCCTGCGAATGGTGGTTTCGAGGGGTTGCCAACCGGCCTCTCAGCCTTTGTGACTGAGACCTTTGTAATTACTGATGTTAGTGGACTGAAAATTCTCAGCTGCATCTCTGCATGATTTAATTTAACTAAAAAGAAGCAAAGTCATGTTACATACAAATTTGAATCACAGCCTCTTCACTGAATGCTCAACAGCCTGAAGACTTCTAGAAAAAAACGAGGCACACTTAATAACTGATGGAGGTTTAATGTCAGTAAAGGAACCTTGACTCTCCACCTGAACTATTGGCAGTCAAGGTGCCTTGTGGGTAATGTAGGCATTGTGTTATGTAGCGCTGAAAGAAATTGTGGAATAAAAAAACAAAAATATATCTGGATCTGATGCATCTGTTTAGATATTTTTTTAAAAAGTGTTGATTGTCAGTCTGACAGTGTTATCCAGGGAGTACTCCAAAACCAGTGACCTGTGAGGATGATGGGCAGGAATGTGTGAATCAAATCTCACTGAAATACAAAATATCTGCCACATGGTGACACAAAATGTGAGAAGATATCATAAAACTTAAGATTCATCCTCTGTAAACCAGGCCACTACCTGCAGAGATATTTGAGTCTGGACCAAAGCAGTGGAAGTTTATTTAGCATACACCAACGACATTACCTCCCTCTTACCCTTCTGACTTCCTGACAGATGTTTCAACGAGGAGAGCTGCCTGTCCCTGAAGCAGCTCGAAGGATACTTGGTGGTTCTTCAGCCTGACGCTCCTCAGATCTCTCTGTCTGGGGTTGGGCCGCATCTGGCCCGTCCAGCTCCTGAGTTCGAAGGTCCCCGCGGCGTCCCTCTCTTCCCTGAACTCCGGATCGTCTGTTCCCTGTCTCATGCTGTCAACACAGCTGCACAAGGGATGGAAGGTGGAGGTGAGTCACCTGTCGTCTCTAGTCTGATTTAAGGAGATTTAACAGCAGATTCTGTAGTCTGCACACATTTCTGTCTGAAAAGCGTTAATTGTGTCATTATTTGAGTTTGACCTCCAACATTGTCTGCTAGCTCTGATGTCCGATGCTGTTGCTCACACTTTGGATGGCTGTGAGGTCCAACCACTGGGGGAGGAGCTAAATCCAGAGAGAGAGGAGCTTCTGGTAGACATGGATGTTGTGCGAGAGAGAGGACTAGAAATCATCAATACTACTGCTTATATTGCCATCACAGGTACAGCTGTGCATACACCTCTGTTTTTAACCAGACCTGCTTTGTTTAGGTATGAAAAGTTAGGCAGACTTAGGGCCATAAAACCATAATTTATTAGATAATTTGAATTTAGTTGTTCCCATGTCTCTGTTTTAATGTTCCTCATATTAGCATTTCACAGTTCAAACTTAACCTTCTTATTGGTATAACTTGGTTTATGTCACAGGAAAGGAAAACACGTCATAGCATTGTGATTCAAATATTGCTAAGTCTTGATTGGTGCCAATCCTTATAATAAAAAACCCTCATTATAATTAATATATTAGGTTGCCATGAAGTTTAAAACAAAAGCTAACCATCTGATAAGAGAGAGCGACTAATCAGTCACTCCTTTTTAATCTCCTCCTGTTATTTCTCCTTTGTCTCTGCATTGACTTCTTGTCTTTATTTCTGTGCTGTCCTTTTTCCTTTGTTTGTGTTTTGCACCTCCACAGGTGCCGAATCTATCTCTGTGTATGAGGACGTCCTTCGCTCTGTCCGCTACCGACTGGCTAAAGGCTCAGCTCGCTTTGAGAGACGATTCCGCCTGTCCTGTTCTGAGATGAATGGCAGATACACCAGCAACGAGCTGACTCTGGAGGTGAAGATAACCATCAGCCAGTTACATTAGTCTTTGTCGCTGTCAGAGATGACAACGCCAAAGACTGATGGTCACGTAAAATCTGAAATGACATAAAAAGCTTGTCTGTATCATTACATGCACACACTGTTGTAATTCAGGTTAGACCTACATTCTTACAGTTTAAACGAGCCACCACCAACAGCCATATTTGCTGTGGAGAAGCAGGGACTTGCATGATTTTGCCTGTAAGGCAGCATTAGGAGACGTGTGCTCACAATTTGGTGCCAGATGGCTGGATGGCAAAGGACAACATTACTGTTTTTGCCTTCCGGGTGGACGTGTCCCAGTGATATCAAATGAAAACTGTGGATAAGGAGTTACTGCTGACCATTCTCCACTGACTTCTAGTATCAACAAGGCATTTTCTCCCAGAGAACTGACACTTATGGTTGTGTAGGAAAACTCCAGCAGATCAACAGTTTTTGTAATACTCGTCTGTTGGGCACCAACATCCATGACAAATTCAAAATCACTTCATCTTTCTTCCCCATTTTGATGCTCGGTTTGAACTTCAGCAGGTCGTCTTGAGCATGTTTGCGTACCCAAATGAGTTGCTGCCACGTGATTGGCTGAATATATATTTTATTTAACAAGCAGTTTATCAGGTGTAGCTAACAACACCCGAGTGTATGTTCCAATGATAACTGCAATTGGAGATGTTGTGAGGGAGCAACGCAGTTTAACCACACAGCCAGTGAAGTCATTCTTTCTTCTTCTCTGTTTTTAATTCCCTGTAGGTGAACTTCCTCCACTCTTTGGACAGTCTGTACCACCCATCCCACCTGCTCGCTTCCCAGCAGCAGTTCCTCCATCCGTCCCACCATGCTGGAGAGTTGAGTGGACACACCCTACCTAATCCACATCGCAACTCAGGTGACATTTCCGGTTTTTTTTAATAGCACCTTTTTCAGATGTCTTAAAGTCTTTCAGCATGAAAGATAAAATAATGTTGAATACCAAAACATATAAGTAATTAAAACTAAAGTAAATATAAATTGGACTTAAAAACAGCCCAGTGGGTACTTTTTCCAATATTTCTTTTAAAGGTGACTAAGATCTACAAAGATGTTACAATTTAATAAAAAACAATGGCAAAAACACTTCCTACCTTAATTAAAGTCACAGACACTAAATCACACTGGTGATAAAATACTGCAGTAGTTTTTGAAAGTCTGTCCAAACACGCAGACCTCTGAATGTAATCACCAGGATTTAATCTATATGATGAAAGAGCCTTTGGATTTGGTTACAGATATAATGTGTAACCTAATCCGGTGTCAAACATCTGGCCTGGGTGCAAATTTGGCACCCTTTCACGTATTTTGCACCAGGAGCATTTTGTTCCAAGTTGTTAAGGATTGAGCAAGTCATGAGAGTGGGTTAAAGTGCTGTTTTATCCATTCAAAGGTCTGAATCATCATGGCTTTTGTAGACGTCTTACTGACACAAAGGCTTTTATGTGATTTGCCACAGCAGGATTTCTTTCTACAATGACAGCAGACTGACTGAATGTGAAAAAAATTGAGACATCTTTGACTTTTTCTTTTTTTTTAAAACACCTCGGGCTATTCGTCATCTATTTTGTAAATGAATGTTTCATTGTAGGGTGTTATGTAATGGTTTTACTGCTCCAGCCCTCTTGAGATCAAATTAGCCTGTGTTTGAACCATAATCTAAAATGACTGTACGGCACCTGTATAGTTTTAACGTTTAGCAAACAAACTTAATTTTATGACTATGAACAAAATTAGATTGTACATATGGAAGTGAGCATTTAAGGCAGGAGGACAGCACACATACAGATGACTCAGAATTGAACTACAGTGCTCCCCATGTACCCCATCCATCGCATGTTTTAATAATTCTGAAGAACAACAGCCACACGAGGCATTGGGTGCCCAGGTAGTTGTGATCAGTTAATTGCTGTGGGACTTTGTTGTTTCATAGGGTGATAATTGGAAAATTGTGGTGTGATTCTTTAATCTGATTGCTCTATTTTATTCCAGTGGTCCCAGGAGCAGCCACCGTCATCATAATGGTGTGCGTAGGTTTCCTGGTTGTGATGGTGATCCTGGGAGTTTTCCGAATCCGCTCAATCCATCGCCGTGGTGAAGGAGCCAGAGGCGGGGCTAAGGAGGGCAGCAGTCAATGGGACGACTCTGCGCTCACCATCATCGTAAACCCAATGGAGGTAATAAAGATGTTTGATTTTCATTCTTTGTCTTATGTTGCCAAAAGTGTTTGCTCGTCTGCCTTCACACGCGTGAACTTTTCAGAGTATTCCCTCCAAAAAAACAATAATTATTGATGTGATCACACTTCTTCATCCACTTCTTTTTTCCCCCAGTCCTACGAGTCTCGTATGGGCATCTCTGCCGACACGGAGGGCGAGGGGGAGGAGGATGAGGAGGTAGCAGAGTCGCCTGACGACGCGAGCGATGACCAGCGAATCATCATCAAGAAGGAGGGCAGAGACGGCAACGCCCGTCGCTACTGAGCCACATGTATCTCTGCACCCGTTCTCATGGAAACCACAACCCAGCTCACCAGTCACACACTCCAACACTTTTAATATCAACGAACGACTAGTATAAGGAATGTAAGCTTACAAACACGACGCACAATGCAGTCACCGTAATACTCCTGACACCCAACGCCATATGTGACCTACAGCCGACAACAGGCTGCCTCCACCTAAATGTTCAGTGGCACAATGTATACAGCTAATGTAATTTAACCACCTGATTAAACCCCACCAAATTTGTATGTGGTGCACCAGTGCTAAATCACAAAATGGTCATGTGTCTGTATAGTGTAATACTGGTTGAATAAGACTGTTTTGTTAAAAAAAAAAAAAAAAAAGTAATAATAAGATTGTATTCTATCTTTTGTCTTCGAACACAGAATGAGATCTTTACAAAATGGAAACAGGGACAATTTGTTGCAACATGTAGGCCTCGAGTAGATCTGTAGACACAAGCCTCGATCCTGACACATCTGTTCATTAGCCTAACCCGAGAAGTCTGCACAAGCTCTTTTCTCGCTCTTTGCATCCTCTCCTGACGCATTCCTCGGCCAAGTCCAAACACAGAGTAAAGACAGTGGGGTCAGACATCACGGGGTCACGTATTCATGATAAGCTTGCAGGTGTTTTGCTTTTGTTTCTGTGAGAGCACTTTATGTTTTATTAGGAACTTATTTAGCGTCCACTTCATCCTTAACCCAAGCTGGCACTTCTGCAGCGCTCCAAGAAGGCAGACTGAGGGCCGCTCGGTGTGGTTTCTACTTCAAAATCGAGTCTTCGCAAAGTTTCAGCTCGTGACACAAAATGACAAAACATCACCTCGTACAATAAAGCTGGTGTAACCTGACCTCTGAGCCCCCCCTCCCACACATACACAGTGACCGCTGCAATGCCTCTAAATGACTCTGACTGCACTGTTTGACTCACTGCACACTGCTCTTACAGTAACTGCAAGACGCCACATGCACACACAAACAGAAACACGCAGACACACTCCATAACGCTACCCGTGCTGTTTCCAGAATGTCCGCTCAGCTTGGGCAGTTTTGATTGTATTGATTGTAATGAATTTTCTGTACATACGATGATGACTATTATGATATTATTGTTATTACTATTATTATTGCAGCCACTCTTCTCTTTATCTGCACATTTGGAGAGAAAGCTGATCATCATTTACTTTTCCCCATTTGAGTAATCACCTTAACAGCATCGAAAAACAGTATAATAATAATAATAATAATAGTAGTAGTGATAAGGATGATAATCCCTGGCTTGATGAGTGTCTCTTAATTTGTGTGTAATATTGTTGTAATTTAAGAACTTGTCGATATCACAGAAAAAGGAGGGCACATTGTTGTGATACCAAGAAGCGTCTCACTCATTTCATCTCGCGCACTTCTTGCCGATTATTTTTCACATTTCAAAATATTTCTTTATTATTTCTTTTTGAATTTGATTTCCACCACATCCGGTATTTTCGGTTTAATGAATGTACAACCGTGTGCTACTCCTCACCTTTCCCTACCCCACCGCCTTTTCCCTTCACCTCTCCCTCACTGTCCCTCTGTGTCTCTTGCTGTCCGTCTGTGTAGCCTATCAATGTGCAGTGCTAACGCTGTCAGTAAATAAAAGCCTGTTGTTTTTGAGTGTGATGTTAAGAAGGAATAAACATTGCATTGATTAAGAAATTATATTATTACTATGTTACTATTCAAACATTACCTGTAATTATTGATACAATGACAACATGGATTATGCTGACTAATTGTTATTGAGAACTGTCGGAAAACATTGCGAAATTCATAATAAAAACACTATATGACGTCTCCATGAGAGGGTTTTCTTGGAAATAACAATATTGTAAGTATGACTTTGCACATGAAATTTAACCCTGAAGATTGAAACTTATATTACAGATTATGATATGATTATAAAATCTATTGTAGAACATCAGCATAACTTTGTGCTGAAAATTGGGGGGGATCAAGATCTCTGTCTAAATAAATAAATAAATCTGGGCAAATTCCCATATGATTAAACATGCAACTATTTTGCTGGTATTAACTGAATTGAGTAAAGAAAATCAACAGCCTATTTATATAAGATCATTTATCATTTTATTGGGGTTTTTTTTGGTTGGGTCTGATTATCGGGGGGGTCATAACCCCCCTAACCCAACCGCCCCCAACATGTCCGGCTGGATAACCACAAGGCTGTGTGATGAGCCCTTTCCTCTACTCCCTCTTCACCCATGACTGCAGACCTGCCAATGGTTCTAACACCATCATTAAGTTTGCAGATGACACCACGGTGATTGGCCTCATCAGTGACAACGATGAGGCCGCTTACAGGGAGGAGGTGGATCGTCTGGCTGAGTGGTACAACACAAATAACCTGCTGCTTAACACTGAGAAGACCAAGGAGCTCATCGTGGACTACAGGAGGAATGCTGACCCACATCCACCCATCTACCTTTAGGGGACGGCTGTGGAGCGTGTGAGCAGCTTCAAGTTCCTGGGAGTCCACATCTCCGAGGATCTCATCTGGACGACCAACTGCTCCAAGCTGGTCAAGAAGGCTCACCAGCGCCTCTTCTTCTTGAGGACTCTGAGGAAGAACCACCTGTCCCCAGACATCCTGGTGAACTTCTATCGCTGCACCATTGAGAGCATCCTGACCAACTGTATAACAGTCTGGTACGGGAACTGCTCTGCCTCGGACCGGAAGGCGTTGCAGAGGGTCGTGAAAACTGCCCAGCGCATCGCCGGAGCACCACTTCCTGCCATAAAGGACATCTACAGGAAGCGGTGTCTGAAAAGGGCTGGGAAAATCATCAAAGACCCCAGTCACCCATCACATGGACTCTTCACCCTCCTGCCCTCTGGGAGGCGCTACAGGAGCCTCCGGACTAAGACCACCAGGTACCGGAACAGCTTCTTCCCCACAGCTGTCAGACTCCTGAACTCTGCCTCCTGACATCTGACCCACATTAAACACATGGACTGGACATACACACACCCACAACCACCTACACACACACACAATGGACAACTGTACCCTCAAACACACAATAATAACATGGACTGAACCACCACTCACAACCACTAGCACTTTATATAGCCTCTGTAGAAATTATCCACATATCTCACTTATCTTAACTGCACTACTGTATAGCTCTGTGTAAATAATCATTCTGTACAATACGATAATTTTTAATTCTACAGCTGTTTATAACCTGCATAGTTCACATTTCTGTATAACTGTATATCTCATATTTCTGTATAGTTTTTCATATTTATATCCTGTACATAGCTTGTACTCACTACAGCCTGTACATACTTATAGTTATAGCATATTCATAACATACCTCGATACCATGTACATTATAACATACCATAATAGACCCATTTCTGTAATATACTCACATATCTATATTATTGCTAATATATATTGTAATATATCTATATCACTAAAGCACTTCTGGATGGATGCAAACTGCATTTTGTTGCCTTGTACCTGTGACATGTGCAATGACAATAAAGTTGAATTCTATTCTATTCTAACCCCCCTGGAAATTACGCCCCTGGCAGAGAAACACTGGGGAACTAGAACTAATATTACTAATAATAAAGACAAGACTACAAATCTGACAGTCAACACCAGAAAAACCATTAAGTCATAACAAAGGACCAAACAGTCAATACTAGAATATCTTATGAAGTATCCAGATGTTTGAAGAAGAAAGCAAAAGCTATAACCATAAAACAAACAAACAACAGCAAAAGTAGCTCACGCAATAATTTACCGATTACAAAAAAGAACCAAAATGAAACAGGAAGGTCAGTAGAAAGTTTCATCAGTGGAATAACAAAAGATTTTAGTGCTGGAAAAATATAGAAAATCATTCATGCAGCAATTCTAGACAACAGCTAACAAATAAATAGACATACTTTAAAAAGGTAACTAGAGTAGAGAGCTACTCAGAGAAATAACAATTTTGGAAGTTTAGTTAAAGGTTTACATGAAAAATTCAAATACATGATAAAATAGTCAAAAAATCGAAAAATCTGAGCACGTTTTGGATATTTCAAAACATTGGTTATGGTTAAAAGAAAGAACACCCTCTTTCAGTTCTAAGGCTTTATATCAGAACATAAAAAATAATGTAGTCCTTAAAACGAGGTAAAAACAAACTCAGATGAATAAAAACCCGCCACGTGTCATTATTTAACAAAAACTAAACAGTTGAGGCTTGTAGGCATTCATTTATGCACAGCTCTCTTAAGGTCTCAGCACAGTATTTCAATCAGGTTGAGCTCTGGACTTTGACTGGACCATTGCAACACAGTGACTCTTTGCTTTTTTTAAGCCACAGTGTTGTAGATTCCCTGCTGTTCTTTGGACAATTGTCCTGTTACGTGACTCAGTTTATAAAAAGCTCTAGCTGTCAAGAACATGACCTCACATTGGATTCTCTTTTATATCAAAAAGAGTTCATGGTCAGCTCAAAGACTTAAAGGTGCCCCAGTCCTGTGCCTGCAAAACAAGCCCCAATCATCACCGCTTCACTGCTGTGTTTGGTAGTTGATATGCGGTGTTTGTGCTGATAATGCTGTATTTGTTCTCCACTTTGGTGTTGTCTCTCCAAAGCACAATGTTCCAAAAGCTTTGTGGTTTGTTCAGATGTGGCTTTGCAAACAATAGCCATGCTGCCATATTCTTTTTAGAGAAAATAAATGTTCTCCTGGCAACCCTTCTGAACAAACCATACTTGTTCTGTCTTTTTCTAATTGTACTGTCATGAACTTTAACATTCAACATGCTAAAAGAGGCCTGCAGAGTCTGAGGTGTAGATTTTGGGCACTTTGCAGTTTATCTGAGCATTTTCTGAGTTTTCCACTTGTAAATAATCATTCGATGGGCAACAACAACTGCTTCTCTAAGATCACTGCTAAAATCTTTCCTTCTTGACACCGTGTTAACGCACACAGACCAGCACACTGCCATAACTTTTATAGAGGTCCTTTTGGGCCTTTTGTTTGATTAATTGATCATCAGCAGACATCAAACTGAATAATTGGCTGCTCCTGGCTGCTACTTACCCTCTTAATTACCATGTACTCAGTGGGTGTGCTTATTTTTTCACACATTGCTTCTTCTTTTTAGCTTAACATGTGTTAAATAAAAAATAAAAGAATTCAGGAACTGTAATAAGCATGATAAGCCAAGGATTATCATAATTATTCTAAACCCAAATGAAAAATTTTTCACTTTGAAACATGTGGAAGACCTGAACTTGGCTGTTTGTGTTAGTACCATGTGGTAAACCTGCCACAGCGTGATGTGAGGATTATTTTCCTTATTAGCTTGGCACAAGCATCAGTTACATATCAACCTTTGTTACAGTACGGCAGCAGATTTCTGTCCTCTGTGGCTGCTTCTACTTAAATAAATGACAGTAAAATGAAAGAGAAAGCATTCCGATCCTTTTTTAAGCAAAATGATCAGTTCAGCAACACTAAATTTACATTAAATGTCCTACAATTCAAAATTATCTGATCATGTAAAACTAACATGTACTTAAAGTGTGACACACAATCTATAGCTCAAAGATTTATATAACTAGGCATTACATTGTGTGTTTTTCTATCCAAGTATGCTTTTACACTATTGGCGACGTGTTTGGGATCAGTGCTGAAAAATGAACATATTGCAATTCATGTTTTCCAGATGGTACTCTATGCCTTTCTATGTTCATAATTCCATAAATTTGGACAAGATCCCCAACACCACTGGCTAAAACGCAGCCCTAATGCAGCCCTTTGCTGGATTTTTTCCCTAATTTGTAAGGACATTAATTTCAGATACTCTTCATCTACTGAACTGTACTTTTTTTTATTTGTTTTTTAAGGACACACTGCACACCATGCTGAGATATACCAGGTTTCGACTCCCAGTGCATTTTCACAGTAATGCATACACAAATCCAGAGTATTTGTGCTAGCATTTATCAAAATAAGCATTTCTCAACTGATTAGAAGATTTGCTTAAAAAAAAAAGTATTATATGTAGTCAGTGTGTTAGTATAGTGATGCTGATGTTCTTTATCCTCGCAAATGCTGTTAAAAGCACTTTTTTGATTCTGTAAAAATACAGATTTATGTCTGTCAGATTGTGTTATCTTTGGCATTATTCAGATTCAAGTAAAGAAATAAGAATAAATGATGTGGTTTTATGATAAACTGCTAGTAACAAACTACATAAAGATAAAACACCTTTGGGTTTTTTTTGGCTAAATTGTCTTTTATATGCAGACACAACCTTGTTAGGTGTCGTTTTTATGCTTACATTATTCATATGTCAGTGTTTAGTGGCTAAAACGTAGAAACGTTCCTCTGAAAGGGTTTGGTATAAGAACAGGGCTGAAAATGACTTTTTTTTAAAGAGAAAAAGTGAAAATCTCTAAAAGCGTGGAGAACTATTTCTCAAAACTACTATCAAAGACAGAAATCAGGTTCTTTGGAAGTAAAATATAAAGAAATGATGGTTGGCTGAAGACTTCTGCACAGCACTGCGCGTTACTTTCGTTTTTTTTTTTTTTTTTTTTTTTTTTTTAACAAATACATGTTTCATCCGGGAAGCGGACTTTGTTCTCAGGCATGTTACATTTTAACGTTAGGCTCTTTACGCCTTTTTTCCCCAGGCGCTGACGCTTCCTTACGCATGCGTAAAACCAGTTGAAGAATACGTAACTGGCGTAACGTTCACGAGCCAGGCTAGCGGTGAAGGGTTTTGTGGGTCATGGGGGAGGAAGGTAAATAAAAGCGGGGAGCTAATAGCACTCAGCGACTGGTTTCGGACGGTTACTGGAAAATTTGTTCGGACGGAGGTGTGAGAGCGGGACAAGAGGGGACATACCGCCGGAGTGAGGGACTGTCGCTCGGATACAGCAGCAGCTGTCGGCGGTGAGGTGAACAGTATGCTTCCCGTCTATTCATGCTTCTTCGCTGGGTGCACACTACGGGAGTGATCTCTGCACTGGCCCTACTGCAGCTAGCCAGCTAGCCACAGCTGATATTTTTTGAGTTCCGGACGGTCGTGAGCGTCCTCGGTTTCCCTTTAGGTTTCATGAACAGCACGCTGGTTACATAAATAACACAGAGTATCGCTTATCGAGCTAATGTTGCTGTTTGTAGCTGAAGCTGCAGTTAGCTCCGAGCAGCTCTATTTTATTACACAGTGCTCCCAGAAAGGTAACAATGCAGGCAGGTGTGTTTAGTTGATATCTATAACTAGTGGACTATGTGTGACAAAGGCAACCTTCGCCTATTCCTATCGTCTCCGTGGATTTGTAGTCAATAAACAGGTGTCATAATGGCCCGTCTTTGGTAATGTGTGTATTAATATCTCTGTCTGATCCTCTTACTTTGACCCTAATCATAATACAGCAGCCATTTGAAGCGGTGGGACTAAAGTAGCCTTTAAATCTTCAGCCTAGACAGCAAGAACAACAGTCCACCTGTAAGGTGTTGTGTAATAGTCACTGAAGAGGTTTTAGGAAGACGCTCATGCGAGATTAGGAAGGGAATTAATTTTTATGTTCCTCCTCTCCAGGAAGGTCAGCATGTGTAATTGATAGGGGTCATTGAAGTACAGCAGCAGAGTTTATTACATCTGGGACTACATTTCAGAGTGAAACAGTGTCACGGTATTGTTTATTATTTTGCTTTTAAATGTTTAGGTGAGTAATCATCAGATGGAGCAGGATCAGTTGAAACGTTTGCAGTTTATATAGCTGTTATTTTAGACCTGATATGGAGTGTTGTGCAAACATGCTGCTCTTCATTTCGTTATATTTTGCTTCAGAGGAGCCAAACATTCTTGTAATATATTAAAGTGGTCTTGAACACTTCTCAAGTTCTCAAGGCTTTCTGAAGGTATTTTTATTTAGATATTGGTTGTTTTGTTTCTTTTCTCATTCATTTTTAGCTCAGTAATTGTACCTGACCAATTTTTTTATTTTAGTCTCTTAACACTGACCCACTATCCATCATTCAAGCATATAAAAGGCACTTAACACAAGCAATGTAACAGTCTTGTGTCAACTATAGTACAAGCAGCTGGAAGAATCAGGAAAAAATCCACGAAGAACCTGGTGTCAGTGGAAAAGGCTGCAGTATGCCAAATTATGCAAGAACTTGATTGAAAATCAGTGGCACCAAATCTTAGAATGATGAATCCAAATTGAAATTTTTGATTCAAACTGTCGTCAGTGTGGTACAACGGTGAGTATGAACCTTTTTCCTCCCTTTCAGGCAGTGGTGCTGGGATCTTGTTAGAATTGATGGAATTTTAAACACAGAATATCCATCAGATTTTGCCATTTGGAAAGCATCTGATTGACAGCAGCTTAATTCACTGCCTGGATAGCAAAACACTTATCAGTCATGGATTGTCTTGGATTGTCCTCCCCAGAGCATCTACCTCAAAATGATTGAAGCAGTTTGGGATCGTCTTGACAGAGAACAGAACAAAAGGCAGCCAACGTCCAAAGAGGAGAACTTATCCTGAAGACTACTTAATAAAATTATAAGAAAGCTTGCATAACAAAGTTCCAAATATTAACTTTAAAGCTCATTACACAAATCCAGAGTATTTGTGGTAGCATTTATCAAAATAAGCATTTCTCAACTGATTAGAAGATTTGCTTAAATAAAATAGTATTACATGTAGTCAGTGTGTTAGTATAGTGATGCTGATGTTCTTTATCTTCGTAAACGCTCTTAAAAGCAAAAATCTCCTGAACGTACCAGATGAGTTAAGTGAAACATGCTGTGGATGCCTGTGCCTGCTGAGCCATCATATTCTCATTATTAATGGTTCACTAAGAGCCAGAAGATGAAATGAAAAACAGCAGATGGAGCTTGAATTTGTGCGCGTTTCATGAGGCTATTTGAGCAGCCTGAAGATTTCGCTCGGCCTGTCAGCTGTTAAAGGGGTCAGGAAATTGAATAATTATTTTTAGATGTGATGGAAGGGACACCAAACAATGTGAAGGACTAACTGAACTTAAAATTACTCTCTGGTGCCGAATAATAATAATAATAATAATAATAATAAAAATCTTTCAGAGTTGAATATGTTGAGTGTTAAAAATTAAAACATTTTATATTTTGGGGGGATGGTTTTTCAGTTATTGGTGCATAACTGTTTAGTTTCTCTAATATTTAAGTGTCTAATTAGAAATTGGACCTCATACTGGATGCTTTAGGATCTGCGTCTTTTAATTGTTCCATTGAGGTGCTTCACTCTACATAGTCCATTGCATGACTATCACAGTAAAACTAAATATGAAAAAAGAAAATAAATGGTAATAGATAAAATGATAATTGGATGGCGTGGTGGTGCAGTGGTCAGTGGTGCCATCTTTAAGCAAAGTGGCCTTGAATCCACCTGCTAACTGGAACCTTTCTGTGTGGAGTTTGCATGTTCTTCATGGTAAATGGTAAATGGCCTGCATTTGTATAGCGCTTTACTTAGTCCCTAAGGACTCCAAAGCGCTTTACACTACATTCAGTCATTTACCCATACACACACATTCACACACTGGTGATGGCAAGCTACATTGTAGCCACAGCCGCCCTGGGGCGCACTGACAGAGGCGACACATTGGTGCTGTGGTTAGCCGCTGTTGCCTCACAGCAACAAGGTCCTGGATCCAGGTCTCCTGGAAGCACCCCATTCCAAAGACGCACATGTTGGCTTAACTGGTGATTTTAAATTAGCGTGAAGGGTTATCTGTTTCTGTGTTAGCTCTGTGAGAGAGGAAGAATGTGGATGGCTGGATGGCTTACCCAATACAGGGTCATAGAGTGGGCGTAGAGCCTTTTCCAGCTGATGCCGAGCGGGAAACAAAAAAGCCAGTCCATCACTGGGCTAATAATAAGTAAATAAATGCACATTAGGGAAAAAGAAAGACTAGCTACAAAAATATTTTACACTCATACAATTAGAGCAGGGCAATATGACCAAAAATATTTATCACGATATACATTTGAAAATTTGCGATAACGATATAACTGACGATATAATTGACACCAGACAAAATACTTTACAACTCCGCAACTTTATTAGTGCAAAAAACCCCATCAATGTATTTTCACTTAAACAAGCAGCTGTTTTTAAGTGCATTAAAGTTATATAAAAATTTAACAGTGCAAATGCAAATTCCTTGCTGACCGTTTAACCAAAAGGCATTTCCAGTGGAAACTGGCCGACATATCCTCAGCATAACCATGTATAATATCCAGAAAACTTAAAAAGAGGTTATACACACACAATACGGTAATATTATGTTGAAGCACAGTACTTATCACTCCGCGAGGCGCCTGCCTACGATAGCCGTACTAAAACATTTGACAGATTTTCGAGCGCCGCGTACGACATAAAATCGTTTCGAGGTCAGTAAACACAACCAGAATTCATACATAAGGCACACGGGATTATAAGGGGCACTGTCGATTTTCAGAAAAATCAAAGGATTGATTTTAAGTGTGCCGTATTTTCCAAAAAACACGGTAATAACGACGGCCTGCTAGCATGCTCTACCAAAAAATAGTGCTTTGTTGTGTATCTGATGGACGAAAGCTAAACCAGTTCCACACCACTGAAGTTGCAGCATTTTTACAAACCAATTCTGGTTCATCCGTTTCATTCAACGATCCACTTTCGCTCTTCTCATTCTGCGTCGCCGCCATGTGCATATGTAAACATAGGCACTGCGCATGCGCGTTTTACCCATATTCTATTGCGACATTTCATTTTCCTATCGTTGCCCAAAATTACACCGGTATTATCGTGAACGGTATGATATAGCCCAGCCCTACATACAATAAATAAAACCAACTAAAAATTAAATGTATAGAAAATGTATTTTGTTTTAGGGTTTCTCACTGAGGAGCATTTAGTGTAGATGTTTAGTGGGACTGGAATTTCTTAATGTTTGTAAGACAAGTATTTGTATTATATCTGTTCTGATCTGCCACCAACAAAAGGAACAAAAACAGTGAAACTAATAAAACCTAAACTGAAAACTTTACATGGAAAAAAAAAAAAGTAAACAGTCAAAACTAAAGTAAAACAAGCCAACCCATTCGAGGAAACTTAGTGAAGCTAAGCTGAAGACAAAATAAAACTGTAATAAGTCTCTTCTCATAGCAATACTTTTCTTGAACACAGACTGAATATGAGTGGTTCATTTATGGCTCTTCTTCTCAGTTTGCAGGTGGTCTGATTGGGTTTGCCTCATCCTTGTGTTGCCATGGCGATGCGTGAGTTGGTGGAGGCAGAATGCGGGGGAGCCAATCCCCTCATGAAGCTGACCAGTCACATGACCAAGGAAGGGGGGCCATGGCGGAACGCCACAGCACCTCCAGTGAGTATTTTGTAAGACATCAGGCCCTGAGCTCTGTAGTCTACACGATATGCTTAGAAGTTTGGGGTCACTTAGAAATGTCCCTGTTATTTTTCAGTCTCTTTATTGATTTTTAGCAAACTTTGGCTTTGAGTTTCAACATTAAATTAATAAACACTCATTTTTATCTGTGAGGAAGAGCCTGAGATTCTTTTTTTTTTTTTTTTAATTATTTAAGGCAACGATAGACTATACTTAAGCTTTCCCTTTGTAACTTCATAAAATAAAATGTAATTATTTGTTACATTTCAAGAGTTTCAATTTGCTCAGTGGTATGCATTAGTGAAATAATACCTGACAACAAAATTTATTTGCATTTGTTTCATTTTATCTCAGAGTTGTTCGGATGTTTCATTCATAGCCAAGCTAGGTTTTTTTTTTTTTTTTCTGTGTGGAGATGACAAAAAAATGGGGATACTGTTATCAAATAATACTAATCAACTTCCTGACAAAACTTTGTTACTTTAAAAGTAATAAAGCTTTCCAGCAATTCCTTCTGCTTCTTTTTACATAACATCTCTGTTACCAAACAAACAAATGAGAGAGAACCTGCCTCATCTCGTGGGAGCTTTTCAGTCCTGACAGGAGATTCTGCTTAAGTAACAAACATAATTAAAAGTAGTTGGTGTAGCAGGTGTGAAATACCATTAACAGCTGTAGCTTTGCTCTTGGGTTCGTCCATGTTCTGTTACTCCTGCTAATGAGGGGCCCTTGTTTGCATGACGCACAGCAAAGTAATTACAGAACAACATAGAACTGAATTCAAGTAAGTAAAATTTTACTAATATTGGATCTTTCAAGATAAAAATCACAAAGTACCTCACAAAAAAATGCTAGAACATAAAAACAAAAGACGAAAATATGAGTACTCAGGTGTTTGTCCATGTGGAACTCTGAAAGTCAAAACCAGAATCTTAATAATAACAATAACAATTTCCGATTGCGCGTGCAACTCTCCATCTGCGTGGACATGAGAGCAGATGTCCTTAAAAGTGCTCAAAATGGACTGAAGCTAGAGCAAGGCCCCAAAACAGAACCCTGTGGCACACCGTAGACAAGAGACAAGGAAAAGAACCTGAACTAAGAAGCAGCCACAGAAAAGGAACATTTATGCAGATACTGACAGGTATTATGATCTGCTCCAGAGGAGAGCCCAGATTCTTATCCTATTGAGAAAATTGAGGTGGTCGCCATTGTCAAAGACAGAAGGCAAGTTCTTCATCAGCAAAACAGAACCCCCCCACTTTGCATCGAGATGCTTATAGAAATGCTCCTTCTTATGAGTAACTGATCGAGCTTTTTGAGTCAGGATCTGAACAATATTTCCTGGATCCATGCTTTTAACTTAAAATGCAGAAACTGTATCAAAGCATACAGTAAATGTATAAGAGTGCCTCTGCTACAAGAATACAAGATTTAACACAATCTGTTGTAGGGCTGTAAATTTAAGAGTATATCTTTCCCTTTTAATTAGAAAATCTAACACTGTTCTCTGTCACCCTTGTTATATAGCAGTTTAAGAGCTAATTGGCCTTTAAAAAATATTAATATTAAGTTCCAGAATTTTATGTGCAGTTGGCACCAGGCTACAGCAAAAGCACTAGTGTTGCTTTTGCAATAACTTTTCTTTATATATTTTCAAGCTCCCTGTGACCTTTATCTCTGGAGCTGCTTGATTTAACATTTTTGTGCAAAACATTTTGCTAATAGATACCATACTTTATTATTATTATTTTTTGCAGATTCATCCCACTCCCATTGAAATTGCAACTGAGGAAGATGTAAGTGCTTTTCTTTCAATTTTAATGATTTGCTCTAAGACTGTACAGTATATACTTCAAGTTTATACCCTAAAGCCAAAATATTTAGGTTTCCTCAGCATGTACTCTAATCATTAAGAGTTACCATTAGATTTTATATAAAATGAATGTTTTTGTTCTAGCTCGTTAATGAGTTCCTTCAGGAACCTCCACGCCCTCCACAGACCTTTGACATGGGTCAGCTGCTGGAGGAAATGCAGCAGATTGACCAGCAGAGCTACAGACAAGCTCCACAGAGAGGTGCTCTTCATCATTATTTGATGAAGTTTAAAAGATTTTTCTAAACCTTTTTTCCAGTAAATTTGAACTTCTTTGTATTTCCTTGTCATAGCTCCTGATGTGGCAGCGCTGGCCCTCTCTGGTGACTGGGTGGAGGAGTTCCTCCAAGGCTCTGATTCTGCCTCCGCCCCGGGGCTCATCGCGCTTGGCGATGCCGCAGATGCTGATTGGACGAAAGAATTTATTGCCGAGGCAGCAGGTATGTTTTGTTTTCATTGCTTTTCTTGGCCTTCTGCATTTTTTGCTTAATGAGCAAATCATCTTTCTGCCGTTATCATCACTCTGTCTCATATCATCACGTTTTTTTGCTCAAATCAGAGTGAATATCTTTAGGACAAAGTCTTCATAGTGTAGCTGTTCTGACACATGAACTCTGGACAGTGTCAGCAGAATTGCATCCAAGCTTCTTCCAAGGTTGTCCTTTCACACATGTAGCACAAAGCAAGAGATGATCTACTTTAAAATTTACTCACTGCTAAAAATAACCTGTTTGTTGAGAGTGCTGAGAGTCCACCGAATGATTACCTGCACTGTTCTCACACGCGTTCAGGCACAGGGTGTTTAAAAGGGAGCTGACAGTTATAAACCATTTAATGTCCGATCCAGCAGAATCAGACGTTTGAGTTCTCACATGCAGCTCTGTTAGGCGTCTACAAAGGTTTTTTTTTTTAGACGCGCTGCATGGGTGAAAATGGCTTATGTCATTATTACATGTTTGCTGTGTTTTTAATTTTTCAATTTCTCTCATTTTTAGATCCTGGCCGCTGGGCAGAAGAGTATCTGGAGCAGTCTGAGGAGAAGTTATGGCTGGGGGATCTTGGAGACAAGGCAAATGAATGGTGAGCAGGGGATGGAGCCGGGGGGTGGAAGGGAGTTATAAGCACTGCATTACATGTAGAAAATGTAGGGTAGACATGTGAGGGAGAATCAAGAAGGACAAGAGTGCTGTTGGCAGAACTTAAAGCACTTGAAAAACTGTGATAATGTTCTCTTCTTGGTGAGTGAATTTTCTATTTAATTGCTAAACATTTAACCTGATATTCTCTCGTCTGACAGTGTTGAGTTAATCCATTAAAGCTCTGGTAGAAGCCAGTGAAGCAGCTGAACATGAAGTGAAAGCTGATTTAAAGAATCCTTGTATAATCATCGTTGTGCACTGGGCTCTAAATACGAGAGTGTAAAATGCAGTTTATATTTGAAGTGATTTGTTCCAACCTACAGTACTGTGCAAAAGTCTTGAGCCAGCCATCATCATTGCTTTATATTTTATATTCTATGAAATATTGGAAATGGGTGTCATTGAAACATCTGTAAATATACATTGAAATACAGAATATAAGTTGAAAATCGTGTGTACAATTCTAATATGCTTGAAAAGCAGTATTTGCTATGACTAACTTCATTCTTCAACACAGCCTGAACTCTCTTAGGCAAGCTTTCTTATAACTTCTTTAAGTACTCTTCATGAATACTTCTCCAGGCTTCATGAAGGACATTCAAAGCTCTTCTTTGGATGTTGTCTGCCTTTTGTTTTGTTCTGTCGAAATGATCCAACACTGCTTCAGTAATGTTGAAATCTGGGCTCTGGGGAGACCAATCCATGACTGATTGTCTTCCATTGTACGGTTTTCTATCCAGCTGTGCTTTTACTGCATTGGCAGACTGTTTGTGGCTGTTCTGAAAATGAAGCTGTTGCCAATCAGAAGTTTTCCAAATGGTGACACTTTTTTGTGTCACCCTGTTTGCTTTTCTCCCTCTTTGCTTTCCTTATTGGCTTCTTGATGGCTACCTTTCCTCTGAGAACATTTCTGATGAGGCTTCAGTGAACAGTAGAAGGTCCAGATGCTTTTCTGAGGTCCAGTGTCAGGTCTTTTCTGGATTTTTTTTCATCTTTTTTTTAAGGACACGACTTCCACATACTGTTCATTTGCTGCTTTTTTTATGCCTAGGCCTTATGCTAAGTTTCCAGTTAATAGCTCTTTGGGAATCACCTTATTGGTACAAAAATAAAACTATTTTATGTCGAAATGAGTGAAAAAACAGCAAATGATCAAAGAAAGGCTTTGAAAGACCTTCAAAAACCCTGAGAACTATTGTTCTAGACCACTTTAAAAAATCATGGGAAAGTCTTGCTCAAGACCTTCTTCTAGTTTTATAGCATCAAATTTATGTTTGTTTTGTTTTTGTTTTTTTATTGTTAATCTGACAGGACTAAGGAGTATCAAGCAGAAGACGAGCTGAGGCAGACAGCCAATGAGCTTGTCTCAAAGGTTGATGACCCAAAGTTACAAAACACAGAGGTGAGCAGTGTGTCATTGTGACACCGTAATACACATCATTTCCTTTTACATGTCTATCACCATGTTCTTTCACTTTTTTCTTTAACTCTTTTGTAGTGTAGGTCCTTGAGATTGTAGCATGTGGTGCACAGATGATTTTTGTGGTTTTTAATGGCTTTTGTCTCAGTATGGGAAGAAAGTTGCTGGTTTGGGAAGAAACTAGCATTACTGGTGTAAAACTGATGAATTAGTAATAGTAAATGCCTTTTTTTTGTTGTAATTTGTTTTTTGTTGTTGTGTAGTTCCTGCGATTCATTAGGCAAATTGGCGAGGGCACTGTGACAGTGGAGAGCAAGACAGACAAACAGCTCACAGATAAAGCTCAGGCCGAGAATGCTCAGAACTGGGCCTCCAACCTCAACCAGGTACGAGTCGCAGCCCACTGAGGAAAGGATGGTTACAACTGTGAACGCTGTATGTTGGGGTAGAACACTGGTTCACTGTTGCCCAGTATAGGCTAAGCCTTGTGACTCATCACCCCAGTATCTGATGCAGTGTAAAATTTTCCACAAATGTAACCAGAAGCAGCCACCAGTCTGCTTGTAATATGAGTCTCCAGGCTGCAGTGTTGCAGATGGAATTTGTTTTTGCAGAGAAAGGGCTCTCATAACTGTCAGCTTCTCCTCTTGAGCATTTAGATTTTAATGTGCACGACCAAGATTTGGGGTTTTCCCATCTTGACGTGATTTTCCTTTCGTTCTGGATTTCACAGAAGGTGCAACTTCATTGCTTTGTATTCGACCAGTTCAGGCAGTAAAAGGCTGATGCCAGATCGAGTTTCTCTCTAAATGTATTTCTCTACAAGACGACAGATACAAAAGTACGGAGGCGCAATCCTTTCACTTGACTGAATTAATGAGAGATTTTATAATCCCAAAGGAGCCTTATTGATTTGAAAGCTTGATTTCTTGAGCTATAATACTGCTGCAGACTGTTTGTCTGCTGGATATTTCATGTTTCTCTTAGATCAGTTGAACCAATATGGCTTCAGGATGTAAGACGATGCATCTAAAATGCATTCAGACTGGCTAAGTGGTGACTCAAGAGACAAAGATTCCAGTACCTCCCAATGTTTCCAGCATAAACCAAGAGAAAACTGTATTAACAAAGCACGGGGCATTACTGCTTATGAAATCAAGGTTTCAAATTAATAGAGGCTCTTTTGGGATTTTAAGGTCCGTCACAACAATGTTTAACTGCTAACTTAGCTATCATGGGGGAAAGGTGAGGTATACTCTGAACAGTTGGTTTTTAAGCTGTATCTTTGATCCAGAAAAACAAAATAATTAGTCAAGTAAATGCATAACATTTCTGACTGCATTCAAAAATACACACAACCCCCCAAAAATATAGATCAGAGTTAAATATCTTTAACCCACAAGTGACTAAAATGACCAAATAGGTTCTTTAAAAAAATATATATATATTGTTATGTTTGTGTTTATGTCAGAAATTCTGAACTGCTGTGATGTTGTTTTATTCAGTCATTCTGTATCCTGAAAAGGTTAGGTTTAGCCTCAAGACTTCTGCAGCAGTAAGTCTTGCCATTTTAGGTTTGTGATCCATAGTTTGCTGCAGAACATTACAAGTGTGTAATGTAGAGATTAGAAGGGAAAACTACAACAAAATCAACACATATAATATTTAAAATGCACATATATTCAGTTATATGTTATTCCTGCTATATTAATGGGCTAATTCCTGAAACAAAAGTTCTAGAAGAAGTCTATTTAAAAATTCATAGTATAAAACATTTTACAGCACAAAGAAATATACCACCGAGGGCATAAATGAATCATGTGATTTGAAAGTTAAAAATACTCTGCAAAGCAGCAAATTACTCAATTTTAGCGATTTACATAATTTCCTTAGGGATTTTTAAATTATTCTGATTAAAAGAGTATAAATAAGAAGGTTTGGGTTATTTTATTTTATTTTTTGTACCTCCTAAGTTGGATCTAGAGATTGATTTGTTAGTAACTATTTTTTTTATTTACTAATTTTTACTAATCTAGTCAGAATTTGGAGAAATTGGGTGTTTATACTTCTGCCTTGAATCTATGATGTTTTTACTGCAAACCCTTATGAAGCTCTATGCTGTAACCATGTATCTCCATAAATGCATCATCAACACAGTCTCGTTTACTGGCGCCGTTTGGGCTTAAGCTTCTCTGGCTACTTCTTCTGTTGCCATTTTTTCAAATCGACTGTAAGAGAGGGGATCTTGGTTGCAAAAAACAAACCAAAAACAATTACCTCAAGAAGGTTCCTGTGACAAAGTCTGACTGTGAAACTGCTTGTTTGACAGGTGGTTAGCCAGTGAGTGTGCAGGTTCATACCAATGATAATCCTCTATTTTAAAAGATAGCATCACTATCATCATCATTTGTTTAAATTCAGTATGACCCAAAATAAGTGAATGGGCCCATGAACTCATCAGGAGAGTGTTTACACAGGTCAAGACAGGAAGATTGGGTTTTTTTTAAGTAGTTTTGCAACTACTGCTATCGCCATCTGGTGGCCTCCAGATAGAATGCAGGTGTAAGACGCTTGAACGTTGACTTTGTGATCTGTGTTCCCCCAGCTAGTGTTTGGATAAGGAAATTGCAGAACATTGCAGGAACACCAGGGATAGATGCACATGCTGGCAGCAGGAGCTGCACCGTAGGCTCTAAATAGATTCAACGCAGAAGTATAAATTAAGCTATAATCTGTACTTTAATTTAATCTTTTGTAAGTCCAAAATTTGACCTGATATCTCAGTTTGCTTTTTTTCTGCTTTACATCTGTTTCGTGCTCTTTTCCTGGCCTAAATGGCTTCCACATTATGTTGTGCATGTCTAGCTGTCAGCCATATTCATGCTACATTATGATTACATCTATGCCATCGCCCTCTAACTGAATTGTGCTTTTCCTACTTTTTTTTATTTTGTTATTTTTATTTTTTTAACCTGCCTTTGAATTCTTGGCTTACCATTACCTCCATTAACACCTGTTATTCATCTGCTCCTCTTGATACTTCAAATTACTCCTTTTTTGCCCACCCCTCCAAAAAATTTGTAAAAATCCTCCACACCAACTCCTCCTCTTCCTCGAAACATTGTCCCGTTCCCTACTGCCACCCCTCCCTCCGTAGTTCCTGATGAAGACGGGGGGAGGGAGTCTTCCCCTGGAACCCCCAGAGGTGAATCAGAAGATTGACAAAGTAAAAGCTAAACAAGCAGAGCAGTGGGCCAGAGTCGTCAGGCAGGTACGACCTCTGTGGTCACGGCAGCTATCCATGTTTTATTTTAAGCTGCAGTTGTAGTTACTTATTTGTATGTTTTGCTACCAGTGTTAACAATTTCGATCTTACCCATCCATTCAGATAGTCTCAGATTTCCTGCATCTAGTTGCTGTTTAGTGCTTTTACTGTCTTAGGAGAAAACTGGGAGTTAATTAGGAAGGAGCTAAAGGAAGCAGTACGAGAAAAATGGTTTCTTCTGTGTTCTTCCAGCTTTCATTTCTTTACTCCTTCACATTCACTCCCCTCTATATTTTTCCTCTCTGAATGCCCCGGTTCTCCCCTTCTAATAACAGTTTTCTCAGCCAGCGCATACAGATTCCTATCAACCACTGCCATTGCTCTTCATTGTTATTCAGGTGTCAGAGGAGTCGGCTGAAGCCTGGGTAGATGAGTTCGCTACATCAGGACCTGATTTTCAACAAGCGAAAGCCGCAGTGGAGGTGAGGCAAGAGTCTGTGACAATAAAAACCTTCAACCCAAAGCCAAGTATAATAAGTAGTATTGTAGAGGTTAAAGCACTGAGTGTCATCGGAGTTGAGGTTTGAAAATGGAAACTTTCCTGAATGATTGGCATGAAGGTGCCCTTGATTTTTTTTTTTTTTTTTTTTTTTAAACACCCACAAACTTAATCCTGTTTAAGGAACGAAAAAAATATAGGGCCATTCTATAAGGCATCATCGATGCAGCAGCGTCTTCCAGTTGAAAAAGGTCAAAGTTATCTCCAATACGCTGTGAAGTAATGATGCGTGTCTGTCATTTTGTCAGAGTGATGTGGATTTCTGGGAGAAGCTGCAGCAGGAGTGGGAGGAGATGGCGAAGAGAGATGCAGAGAGTCATCCCTGGCTGTCTGACTTCGATCAGCTACTCAGCACTTCTTACGACAAGGTATCCGTCAGCCTGCTCAGAGCAGGCGTCTGCTGCTATCTGTTTTGTGTTGCAAGATTTCAGCATTTTTGCGCATACAGCTGTCATGCACAATGTCTAATGTGCTCCTGTGTTTCATATACCCTATTAAGTACTAATTAAAATCATATACACACACAAGTTCTCTGAGCAGTTTTGATGTTTTCCTTGTTTTCATTTGCAGGGCTATCAGTTTGAAGAGGAGAACCCCTACTTATCACACCCGGACCCTTTGTCAGAGGGATTGAAGAGGATGGAGGCAGGGGACATCCCTGGTGCCGTCCGGTTCTTTGAAAGTGCTGTGCAGAAGGAACCAGACAACCAGCTGGTAAGACTCTGAAAGGCTGTGTTCTCATTTGCATTACACTTTTTTTTTTTTTTTTTTTTTTAAATTCTTAGAACATCCTGTTATTAGTTAATATAACATTGTGGGCCAAAAGGTCTCCCTACTTCTAATTTTAGCCATGTTTTTCTCCTGCTTCCAACAGAAGGCCCTTGAAATAATACCATGTGTCTTTTTTTTCCCCCATTAAATTGCAGGCTTGGCAATATCTGGGAACCTGTCAGGCAGAGAATGAGCAAGAATTTGCCGCCATCAGCGCCCTCCGCAGGTCAGAAGTCAAAGTTGACTAAAACATGTAGTAAAACATGTAGTTATTATTATTATTATTATTATTATTATTATTATTACTCTAGATCTGGGTGTTGTCTCTTGTCTATAGTTTTTGTATCTGTAAGCATATAAAACACATTTTGCATATAAAAAAAAAATGTGTTTTTCCACCACAGAGACTGTTAAAGTGAGGATAGATTTTTGTTAAGACCTTTTTAAATGCATACTAATGTGAGTGTCACCTCAAAAGAAATGTTTTCAACCAGGAAAGCACCTCCATATTTTAACACTTGTCGTTGCAAATAAGAGTTTCTTTGCCAAATGAATAGTCGTGTTTTTTCTGTCTGACTACTTCTTTTTATTACCACCATTCTTCCCATAGGTGTATAGAGCTGAAGAATGACAACCTGACTGCCCTCATGGCGCTGGCTGTCAGTTTCACCAATGAGTCACTGCACAGGCAGGCCTGTGAGACTCTACGTGACTGGCTAAAGCACAATCCAAAATACCACTCTGTTTGGGAGCAGAGTGAGCGCGAACGCTCCAAAGACAGCTCCAAAGAAAGGGAGAAGGACAGAGAGAGGTTCGGGTCATTGCTGCCAGAGTGAGCATCACGCACGTTTAGGAGAATACAAATACAAAAATACCTCTTTCTCTTTGCCCTTTCCTTATTGCTTTTCCCTTGTGCAGGTCTTTGTTTACCGACGTCCAGTCCATGTACCTGCAAGCAGCCAATGTTGACCCTACCCAGGTGGACCCTCAGCTTCAGTGTGGTCTCGGCGTCCTCTTCAACCTCAGTGGAGAGTATGACAAGGCGGTGGACTGTTTCAGCGCTGCTCTCTCCGTCACTCCACAGGTTGGTGAAGAAGCCTTTGTAGAAATTCCAATGGCTTCATGTCATGTGCTCAGTTTCTGAGCTCTTTCTTTGTTTTTCTGTCCCCATAAGGACTATCTGCTGTGGAATAAGCTGGGTGCCACTCTAGCCAACGGAAGCCGCTCAGAAGAGGCTGTGGCTGCCTACAGGAGAGCACTGGAACTGCAGCCTGGCTTCATACGCAGTCGCTATAACTTGGGAATCAGCTGTGTAAACTTAGGGGCACATAGGTGAGACAACAGTGCTGTTTTGATGTGTATTTTGCTAGAGAGTCTTGGCATGTAAAGAAGTAAAATCTTTAGATTAAATGCATAATCCTCCTGAAGCTGGTTTTTATGATAGGGGAGTGTCAAGGTTTACTCATTTTGTGGTTCACAACCTTACCACTGATGACCTGAGTGTGGCTCTCTTAACAGAACAGTTTTCTGATAGATGTGGAATTAGTCCAGCAGTTTACATTTAGATAAACGTTTAAAAAAACATGTTATGTGAAATCAGCATTTGATATACCCTTTTCAAATTGTCTTAAACACACTGACATTCTGCTGCTTACATACACATTCAAATTCTGTCAGATTGCTACTTTTGAACTTTAGCAATTTTATGCTGCTTCCCAGATGTTTTTACCTTCCACTAGGGGGCAGTTTATAGTTAAATCTGCCTCTTTTCCATTAGTACCTACTCCGATCAACTCAGCACGGTTCACCATGCTATTCAGGGTTTTCCATGAGGCCATAGAAACTGGTACCAGGTACTTTATTAGTACCTGCTCAGCCAGGGTTTCAAGCGATTGAAGCAGGTATTAGAAGTTACGTCGTCACGCTGCATGCCACCGATTGGCTCGTCAGTAGCATCACTCAATGAGTCATAAGTGCATCTCGTTCACGAAAATTAAAACTGCCATTTTTGAAACCAGCAACGAGGGAAATGGCTACAAAAAAACCGCAGTGTTCCCCGAGTTTGACAAAAAGCCACAGACCGAGAAGTAGGTATATTCTTGGCTCAATGTCCACCTTTGTTGTAGCGTTCGTGTTGCATATTAATTACGTTGCAGGATGCCCAGACGCATTGCTATGGCAACAAGCGCGCACACTGGGTTGTAATGGAAAACCAGTCGATCCGAGTCGTAGCGATCTGTGGCAAGTAGATCAGAGTAGCTACTAATGCAAAAAGGGCTTATGTGATACAGTTAGACCACACACAAAAGATGCTACACTAGACCAGACGTGCAAGAAATCTAATAAATCTCACAAAGGTTTGTGTTGATGATGATTGACATTCAGTTTATAAGGTATACCTTCAGCGAGGTGCTGGAAACATTCCTCAGACATTTTCGTCTGTTTTGAAATGATTCCCTGACATCCCAGAGGTGCTGTATTGGATTGTGATCTCTGATCTCTCGTCAGCAGGTCATCTTCGCCATGTCTAAAAAGCTAAATGTTGCTGCCATTTGGCTGATTAGATATTTGCCTTATACAGCGCTTAACCAGGTGTACTTAATAAAGTGGTCACCAGAGTGTACACCAGTGAGAAATGGACCTTAAATTGCAAAAGTGAACTTAGTTTACACAAGTTTTTTATTACTGTTGCCTGTTCAGGTTGATATCAGCACGTTGCAGATTGAACATAAATCCATCCTGTTCTCTTTTTTAACTCCACAGAGAGGCAGTGGAGCATTTCCTTGAAGCTTTATCTCTCCAGCGCCAGGCTATAGAGGATGGAGCGAGAGCTCCAAGGGGTCCCGGAGGAGCTGCGGCCACTATGATGTCCGACAATATCTGGTCCACCCTGCGCATGGCTCTCAGCATGATGGGAGAGAGCTCTCTGTACGCCGCGGCCGACAGGCGAGACTTGGACACCTTGATGGCTCATTTCTGCCAGAGAGAGGTGGATGGTGGGACTGAATGAAAACCTGCCAGGAGAGGGCTCATTGAGTGTGAATGTTTTTTGCTGGGAGGTAAATGTATGAGTGACTGAATGAAGCTGATTGAATGGAGGAATGAAGGGGACATGGTACAGCTAACGGTTAAAAGAAGATGATCGAGGAACACACTGTGAAGTGATCAAAGTGCTCATCATCATCGTCATCATCATCATGTGTACATGTGTGTTTAAAAGTGTTGCAGTATCAGGCTTCACCTGTAGAGAAGCAGGCAGCAGTAATCCAGTCACGAACTGTTTCACACGTTCAGCAGTCACTGGATTTCCTCCTTTGTTGATCAAGAGAACCAGACTGAATGATTTTAACTTGAAAATCTTTCTCAGAGAAGAAGAGAAACAAGAATAAACATGGTTTAATCACTAATCTGTTCACCATCCAGCAATGTTAGTTTGTGTTAAGACACTCAGTCCTCTCCCTGTCTTTATTCACAGTTTGGTGGCCTCTGAGTTTATTATTACTGTGTTGATGTTGTTCCTACAGCATCTCGTTAACTTTGCTTCAGGACCACCATTGCAACCGGACAATCACATTGTTGTATTCGCTTTACAACTTGGGAACAAGATGTACACAAGAGTCTGGTAGGGACAACGCTGTGGTTCATGAATGGGTGAAACATAAGACTTTCACCCAGGAGACTGAGGCTTGTAGTCCTTGTTCATTTGAGACTTAATTGACTGCTTTTCATTTTGAAAAGTATTTACTTCAGTCACTTTGGTTAGGTGTATAAAATGATCATATTAGAACTTAGTGAAGGCAAGCATCTTTTTTTTTCCTCCCCCCTCAGGTGCAAAGCTAAGCTAGTGTTTTGTACACTACAAACCCTGTTTTATCAATTCACATGCCTCTTCATACAAAGGACTGGATGAGCCAGGGGTCTAACCAGGCCTTCCAATTCGCAGACGACCCGCTCTACCTCCAGAGCTGCAACCATCCCTGATTGCAACGGTGTGATTGATCAGTGATGGTCCTGATGGAGGAACAACACAGCAATTATCAGATGTGTGTACTCTCTGCGGTTATGTATAATCAAGGTACAAGACCTCTGACATTAAAGAGTGCTGCTTATGATCCAAGGTGCTCAGCAGGCGGAAGGATTACAGATTATGCCATTGTAAAGTAGAAATACAAGTCATAAGTGCTACAGCTCTTTTTGTTATACTTTATTTAATTTTTTAGTAATCATTATCATGCCAGGATAATGAACTGATAACCAGCGGGACTGTTACTCAAATGATAAGGTGTGTGTGTGTGTCTCTGTGCGTGTGTGTGTGGGTCGGGTGAGAGACATTATGTCAATGAGAGTGGCTTTTCTGGGTTCCTGTGCTCTTTTTCATATTGCTCCTGTAAAACTACTTGCTTCATTGTAAAATAATGCTCTATGCCATACTGTGTATTGTAACATAATTGATGCACTATAATTGTTTTCAGGCTACTTATATCCTGACAGCAATGTTTAATATAATATTCAGCAATAAAAGCTTTGATTCCAGACATCTGTTATTATCCTTTTATTTCAATTTGGACCCCCTCTTGTTGGTATATGGGTTGTTTCATGGACCTATCGACTAATTTGCAATTTAAATGTTTAGACTAAATTAGATTTTCATATTATAGAGCAAGATGGTTTTATCAAAATGTCAGCTCTAAGAAGTGGGAAGACTTGCCAAATCAGCAGGGCATTGCATTTAAAGTTTCCTCAGAGTTAATAATAAGGATTTTAATTTGTTTAACACGTTTTTTGTTTTTTGTGAGTAATGCAAAATTATTAAAACTTGTGAAATACAAAATGCTGTGGCTTGGGAGGTAGTGCAGGTCATCTGGTCTACAAGTTTAAGGATCTTCATGCAAGATACTGATCACTGAGTGGGCCTGATGCACACTGGAGTGTGTGCTAATGTTAGTTTAAAAGTGCTTATGCATAGAAACAGTTTGCATGAATTGGTGAATGAGCCTTGTAATAAAGTGCTTTGAGTGCTCAGCACTTAATAAAGAACGGTTAATTTACCAAAAAGTGATTTTTTTTTTATATTTATTTATTTATTTATTTATTTTTTTGGGGGGGGGGTCGTAATTCTATAATTTTTGTAGTGGTTTGGTTTTTTGGGGTTTTTTTTTTTAGTGCATACACTTAACAACCACTTGATTAGGTACACTTGCAGACTTTAATATGACCAGTGATATAGTACAGCCTGAAATCTTCAGAGCTCATACCAATGATGTTGGCTCATTCATTTAGGCTTTTGTTGAGGTTGTCAGGAAAAAGTAACCTGATTTCATGATTACTTGCATTACATTTAATTCAGTTCCTATGTTTGTTTGTTTGTTTGTTTTAATCCACTCCCCTAACATACAGGTACTCAAAGTAAAAAATCTAAATTTAAATGCTTTAAAAAATTTGTGCTAAATCTATCTGGAAATCTGAAGGGTTATAGCAAGCATTGTTTTTACCTTTGACTATCATTATTATATATGCGCAGATTTTATTCATTTTCACTAAATGCGAACTCGCTATTTATGTTCAATGTTTTATTTATTCTTGGCACACTCCGGCCTCCATACTTACTTTAACAAGTCATATTCAAAAGAAAACTCGTAACTCGTGTTTCCGGAGCTTTCCCAACGCAATAATTCATTTTCTCCCACAAGTGAAAAACAAAACGTTTCCTTAAGTTATCAGCAGCCCACCCCGCCCTCTTTTAAACTTCGCATTCCTCTAGGCCAATCAGAGTCGAGAAGGCGAAGTGCAAGAGAAAGTTGATTGGTTCATTTAAAAATAACATAAGCGCAACCACGCCATTTAAATGTTTTAAAAGTCGTGTGTTCCTCCTGTTGATCTGAAGCGTGGAATAGGAGAAAGGCGGATAAACTATACGCTTGGTCCACGGTATCTGTCGTGTTTTCAGGTGAGTAGTGAAATAAATGACACGTCCGAATGATGTAGACCGAGTTTGTGTTTTTTTTTTTCTTTTGCTCTACTTTAAACGGTTAACGGTGCAGTCACGTGAAACTGCAACATTTAGCTAACATACGTAGATGTGAATATGGTTTCCAGCTCTGTAAATGTCATACAAATTGTCCATAGTGACAGATATAGTAGTAAAGTCGTGTTTAAGATGAGCTACGATTTTTTTTTTTTTGTATTTAAAAACTAACGTTAACTTTAAGTCACGAGCACTAATCCATCAGCTAATAAGCTAAAATGCAATGTTTAACAACAGGTTATTTATGCCTTGTCAAGCATTAGTTTTTACCGTTGTGTGATTGTAAGAATGAAGAATACACCAAGAAACGAGCCTTTCAATGTATTGATGAATGAGAATAATACATAGTTTTATTGTATTTTATCTAAATATGTGTACATCTGTGTTTTGTATTTTTGCTGTGTTTTTATGTTATGAATAAATAAATGAATAGAACTCTGTTTACCTGAATGGCAGGTAACATTAAAAAAAAGGATCATGGGATCAAGTGAGAGTAAGATGACTGCATCTGCAGCCATAAAACCAGAGCCAGCCTTCAAAAAGACTCACATCAGTCACCTCATCGATCCTCGCTCCCCCTCAGCTGGCATAGAACGAACACCTATTCAGGTGGGTTACCTGGTGGATCCATTCATATATTAAAAAAAAAACACAAAGTCTGAAAAAAATGTACTGTCTGAACTCCAGAAAATGTGCAGTCATTCTTTTTTTATTAATGAAGGCATGGACATTTTTACTTTGATCTTGAGGCCCTCTGATCCAAACTCTCTTCTGTACTCACATTTCAAAGACTTTGAAAAGCTTCTTGTTTGATCAGTGTGATATGTCCAAACTATAGAAGGTGTGAGGAGAACAAATGAGACTTTTCACATGTGCTTATACTCCATCTTTCCCAGAAGGTGTGGATGAGTCTAGAAAGTTCACCCAAAATCCACATTTTGAAGTTTTCTCCAGTAAAGTATCAGAAAATAGATCCAAGATATCATTGCTTGTCGTTGATCCTTTGTGTAATAAACACAAAGCTGGTGCAGTTTAGCTGCTAAACCTGCATGTCACAACATCAGAAAAAAAATTACCCTCTGATGGGGAATAGGTGGGAGGCACTGATAATTATTGACCCTGCTTTATTCTCTACACTACTTTTGTAAACTGTGGGGCAATCAAACATAAAATAATTGAATATTTTTGCAAGGTTGGGCAGCTTGTGTCCAAAACGTCTGCTGAGATGAAAAGCGAGTGCCCTGTGGTGTTCGGTGATCCACGTTCACCTACCATTGGCATTACCCGCACCCCTGTGAGAGAAGTTATGAGAGGTAAGTAATATATAAACGTAATAACTTTCAGCTAGACTTTTCTCACTTTATTTAAAAATAAATAAATAAATTTAAAAAAATCTAAAAAAATGACTTCCTTTCATTCATCTTTCCAGCAACAGTCGGGTCCTTTGCTCGTCGCCTGGGTATGATTTTCCACAGTGAGGTTGAAGGGAAACTCCCTGAAGGCCATCAGAAAGGCTTCAGTGGCGCATCAAAGAAAGAGGAGGACTTTATAAGTGAAGAGCTGGCATCGACTGAGCCCCTCCTGAGCCCACAGCCGTCCAGCAACCTTAATGAGCGTGCTAACTTACTGGTGCCACTTGTCCAGCCCCCTCTCCAGAGCGTAGAGAAATTGAGTCCTTTTGTGCTTCCTGAAGAGCCTCAGGTGGAGGTGGAGGTGGAGATAGAAACTGAAGCAGATATTAGCCTGGAGGAGGCTGAGGAAGCAAGAGAGTCTCCTCTTCACAAGAGACTGAGCATGAGCCTGATAACCTGCCACGAGGGTGCTCCCTCCCCCCGAGCCTTTGCAGAGGTCCATCATGAAAATATTTCACCCCCAGAACCTGGCACAGAGGTGGAGCCACTTGGGGATGGTGTGGATCACGCTTACGCCCTTCCTTCTGCTACCATTGAAGCAGACTCTCCTGTTGAACCTGCCCCCTCCAACACTGATGCTGATGATTCCCTTGCACAGCCAGAGAAGGAAGAAACTAAAGAGCTCGGTAAAGAAGCTAATTTGCTTCCATCCGGTCCACCATGTGTTCGTGGTCCTGAGCAGCCACAGGCTTGCACCGGCATCCGCTGCCCCACCTTTGACTCAAAGAGCCCCAGCCAGACTGTTTTCAAACCGCAGTGGCTGGGAAATGGCTTTCGTCCGTCTGGGCTCAGAGCAAGAGGAGTGCAGGGGCTCGGTGGAAAAGGAGGCTCGTCTCCTCTCGCCGTCCGTGTGGCCGTTAAGAACGTAGCCAACGAAAACAAAGGACAGTCTGGAAAACTGAAGCAGAAAGGTGTGTAGGAAGTTTGTCACCTTTTGATTGTTTATGGTGAGACTGTTCTGCTTTTCCTTTTTTTTTTTAAACTTTCTTTTTCTTCAGGTACTGAAGGCCGCTCTCCGCTGCAGATCCTCAAGAAGACCAACTCGCCCAGAGACCAGCGCGCTCAGGTATTTGTAGCTGTAATTTACCCACATATGGGCTCATGAAAGCAACATCTGTGTTTTTACTTGTTCAAAAAACACAGGAAATTCACATTTTGATTTCTTCCCAGATGAAGCTGAAGACGTCCACTCCTGACAAGCAGAGGGCTGGACAGATGGACCGCCGAGTGCTGGCTGTGTGTCTGGATAAGGAGAACCGATGAGGCACTGCACGCACTGTTTTTTAAAATGTGCTTTTATGTGTATAGCTTCCACAAACTATTTGTTGTCCTGTATATATTTAACTGCTTGTTGTTGTGTAAATAAAATTTGCAAACCTACTAGAGCTTTAAATTTTTACTGATTAACTCTTATCTGTTATTTGGAGAGTTTTCTTGTTCGTTTTTGTGCGCATTTAATCTTCGTCAACACCTAAATTATATTCAGAAATAACACTTGAAATTGAATATTTCTCCAGTTTGCAAAGATTGCATAACTCACATCTCATTGAACTGACAAAGCGTCCTTGGGCAATGGTGAACACTTCATTGCCCTCGCCTATCAGAGTGTGAGTGTAAAGTGTCTTTTCTATACCCAAGGCATGCTTTGAGTGAAGAAAAAGCACTATGTAGCTACCAGTTCATTCAGCAGGTTACCTTGATGTCTGCTGAGTTGCTGTCATGTGATTGGCTGTTTGACATTTGCACTAGCGAGCACTATAGCAGGTGTACCTAATAAAATCTTAGGAAAAACAGACATTTTAGCATTAATTAGATGTAGCCTTTTTTTTTTTTTTTTTTTTTTTTTAAGTTTACATTTATTCATTTTATTCATTTTTATTTTTTTGTCACAAGGACACCACAGAAGAGAGAAGGGTGTGGAAAGAGTAACAGAAAATAAATAAACGGCACAGTAGTAAACAGTCTTTCTATACTCTAAATGTTTGACTTGCAGGCAGATCATGTGGCCAGCCGATGATCTGTTCTTGGAGGAGCAGCTCCTATTTATGGTCTTTTTACATGCAATATTCAAAAGGGAGGAATATCGCCATATTGAATCGTTCCACTAGGTATCAGTCCCAAAAGCGTCACTGGGATCCTTGAAAATATCACAACCAAATATGTCCTCTAAAGTGTTTAGTGTCAACATTATTAAAGTCCATTGGTATGCTCGTAGTTTTGTACATGAACTGCTGTGACTGCACACTTCTACACAGTTTGTCCAGGGGTATATTTGTATGATGTGTACCTTCAATCACTCCATCATCTTCTGGTGAAATTCCCTTTTGAATCTCTGTATTATAATTAATGTATTATAACTTGATAGAGAACTTGTGTTTTGGAGATATTCACATGTACATGAGTATGGGCGGAGTTAAATCTGGATGATAAGATCATCTGTGAGTAATGCCATTATATGGTTCTCCTTAGCTATTAGTTCCTATGAGTCAAGGCCTCTGTGAATATTCCAAAAAGGGGTGAGCTGAGGCAACAACCCTGCATCTGTCTGACAGGTGATCTTTATTCTAGCATTTTTACCTGAGGCTATATCATCCTCATTTTTTTATGATTAATTTTAATTGATAATATGGGGATAAAAGAGGTTGGTCAAGGTGAAGGTTTTACAGTGTGGATGGGAGTGAGGCTGATTGAAGCAGTTTGCACTTTCACCTCACAGTAAGAGGGTCCCTGGTTTGAGCTCCAACTGGTGCATCTCTATGTGGGGGTTGCTTGCTCTTCCTGCGTCTGTGTGTGCTTCCTCTGGGTTCTCCTGGCTTCCTCCCACAGTCCAAAGACATATATGTTAGGTTAGTTGGTGTTTTTAAATTAGCTGGACGCAATATGTGAGATAGATGAAGAGCAGATTTTTAAAGATCTGCTCATTTATAAAATCAATCAGGGTTTGTTTAGCATGCAGCTGTGTGTAAAAAGCCTGCAAGGCTTCACATCTGAGCTTGTTAAATGCACAAAGAGCCTGTTTATCCTTAAGAGAAACTACATTCTTATGCTTTTGTCTAGACAACTCAAGTCACGCTACAAATAAATGCTCACATTTTCTCTACAGTGAAATCAAAGAAAACAGAAGTGTGGCTGACATTTCACATGCTTCACTCGTATCTAGAAGGATTTGAATGCCAGAAATAAACATTTAGACTTGTGTAATGCAGATGTTTATTAGATAGTGCTGCTTCACTTTGTACAGTGTGTATCCACTCTGGAAAAGAGCCCGTTTAAATTAGAGTTAGATTGGGTTTTTTTTCATTTTTATATACACAACCTGTCCTTCAAGTTTAAAGGTTTGCATGCAGAGGAAAAGTAAGCACTTATATACACATTCAGATGTACTACTCATAAGCACAGCAGCCATTACCATCCATGTACCACTCATACAAAGAGTCCTGTCCTGAGACAAATGGGTCATCTTTTTATGTAAGTGCTTAGCGAAGCATGAAAATCATTTTATTATCCCATCTGTCAGTTCAGCAGTTTACCCAAAGGACTTTTCAGGTCTAGCTACCGAGGGGTTAGGCCGAGTGATGAGACCCGAAATCCTGGTAAATATTGTCCATCGATCACATACAAAAACACACGCTAATGCAGACATCTCTGCAAGCTAGAACTCCATTTTAACTAAAGTTAAGAAAATGAACAGGAAGTAAATGTAAGCATCTAGAGAATCTACCAAAACTAACAACAAACAACAGTCTGAAACAATAAAGCTCATATTATTTATATGATTTAACTTATGCTATGATAGAAATCACAGCATGTTAGTAAGTTACCCAACACAACATATGCTTCAGCTGGACGTATTCAATTCTATCTCATCCTGTGTGCTACCGTTTCCATTTGGCAACTGTTCTCAAATTGCTGTAATTAATGTGCATCCATGTGAACCACAGTACAATTAACTACTGATGGGAATGACATTTGCTCAGACCCCCGAACCCAGAATTCCCCCATAACGTGAGAAGAAAGTTTGGAGTGCAACGTGATGGAGAGGAGAGAAAATCTTCACATTACAACCCCGCTCCACCGTTAGATAGGACTTGGCACAATTTGACATACCCTCTTCTCACCCCATGTGACTCCTCATCCCCTCCCACAGACCTCAATTTCTTTATATTTTCTTCACTTCACTAAGTGCTCTCTTTGCAATGAACAGCCTCAATTCCAGATCTTGAGGAAGCTGTCCCAGGATCCCGTGCAGCACGCCATGCCATCCGTGGATACTCCGATGCAGCTCACTCTGTTGTCGTGACCAGCCAGCACACCTGAACAGCAGCAAGCAGGGAAATAAATGAGACAAAGGGTCAAACATTTTGAAATAAACTTCCAATTCAGATTTATCTCCCTGTTTTTTCTTTTAGTTCACTTATGTGCAAAACTAAACTTTACAAGGAAATTTAACTAAAAGAATATTGTGTGCTTGTAAAACTAATAATAGACGGAAAATGTAGTTTTAGTCTTTCTTGTTTGGTCAGATTTGTCCAGCAGCATTAAGAGGAGTTGGTGCAAATATTTATTGTCCCTGGGGTGTATATGTATATGTTTGTGTTGCATTATATTACTGTATTGAAACCACAATGACAGAAAGAAGAGAGCAAACTCACTCTGGAAACTAAGTGAAAGGAATATAGCAGAAAAAAGATGGAGAAAAAAAAGTCGAATAACTCGGTTCCTCACCGACTCTCTCGGCTTTGAGCGAGTCCCAGATGTTGACGTTGAAGTCGTCGTAGCCAGCGAGTATCAGGCGTCCAGACAGGGAGGGGGCCAGAGAGGTCACCCCGCACATGATGCTGCTGTCCTGGTAGGTGATGAGCTCCTGGTCAGCTCGCATGTCGTACATCTTGCAGGTGGCGTCATCTGATCCTGTTATCACTGCATTACCGTTGGGGAAGAACTGGAGGAAATAGAAGTGGTTAGAAAGCGTGCCTCCTTGGACAGGACGCGCTGAGAGCTTTGCACACAATGGAAAAGGAAATCTTTTTTTTTCTCCTTTGTTCTCACCCCAATGGCGTTGATGTCACTCTCGTGACCTCCAAAGGTCTGTCTGCAGGTGCCCTCCCTGATGTCCCACAGCTTAGCTGTGAAGTCACAAGCCCCTGAGATGAAAAACTTGAAGTCTGGGGACACGCCGAGGGACATGCAGTCTCCCTGGTGTCCGGCAAACACAGTCTTCTGGGTCCCCGTCTCAATGTCCCATAGTACGCTAGAAAGGCAAGTTTAATTCAATTTAAAGTGCAAAAGAATCAATTCAAGCTTTCTTTTGTTCAGCTATAAATCGAACTATATTCTTACCAAGTGCAGTCGCCTGAGCTGGTGATGATCTCAGTGTCGCTGAGGAAACGACAGCAGGACAGGTAACCTGTACAACCACAGAAATACCACATGGGGCACCGCAGGACTCATCACAAAGGAGCGTTTAATTTCTGTTTCTTGTCACCTTCCTACCTGTGTGCGCTGCCAGCTCTCTCATGACCTTGACATTCCCATCCTTGCCTTTCAGGTTGTAGATGGAGCACATGTTGTCCAGACCGCCACACGCCACAAGGTTTCCAGAAGGTGCATAGGCACAGGTCATCACCCACGATGACTTGAGGGGGATGGCATTCACCTGGGTGTACACAGAGGACAGGAGAGCTTGTTTTCAGCCTCTGAATTTACTGTCGTGTATTTAGTTGTCTCATGATGGAAATTTAGATCCTGTAACTTTTAAAGGTATGTACTTAAGTCTTAATGTTTGAGCGAGAGATGCTCAAGGCACAGTGAGAAGTACATTGTGTATTTTGGTGTGTTTGAGAGTGAATACACCCTGCAAGGTTTACAACCACGTTTACTTTGGGTTTAGGTATAGCTGGAAACAAAAATTCCTATTACTGGAATTGTAATAGACCTGCCCTTTGGCCTCTCCTACCTTGTTGGTCGTGATGGTGTCCCACACTATGAGTTTTCCATCCTGCGAGGCACTGACACACAGCCTGGGGCAGAAATGTGGATTAAAATCAGCAAAAAAACCCCAAAACATGTGAAGCAGAGGCTGTAACATTAAGAATATGCTCCCCCCTATCAATTTACTCAGTTTAAAGCAAATCTAATTTACCATCTCCCTTCTGCATATCTGGACTTTGCTCACTTTCCTCACAATTATTTAGAAAATTATTAGAAAACTATCAGATCTTGGCTGCAACACAAACAAAAAAGCAGGTGTTCTTTCAATTTGTGCAGCATGTTGGGTAATTACTTTGAATCAGTGGACCAGTGCATTGCATAGATCTTGGCAAGATGACCCCTTAGTGTTTTCCTGGTCTTCATCTGGACACGCCCCATCACTGTGATCCCAGCTACTGCCTCCTGCAGTGTGGTATCCTGCACCGCCTTGCGAGCTGCCTGCAGAGCACACACACACACACACACACACACACACACACACACACACACAAAGTGCCGTCAGGAATAATATGTGAACACACGTCAGACAGAACAGTATGTGTATTATGCTGGATCTACCGCAGATGATATATTGTGGCCAACTTACGGTAATCTGGTCTTTGAGACTATCTGCCTCCTTTCGAAGTTGCTCCATTTCACCCATGGTGATCAATCAATAGTGGGCTGTAGAGAAGATGTTAGAAGAGGCCGTAGTCCTGGGAATAAGAAGGAGAGTTCCGGGGAAGCAGCATGAACAAAACTCAGTCACCAAGAAATCACAAAATCTTTGCCAAGTCACCCGCACTATCCCTCCATCCCAGAATTTTACCTGCATTTACCTGTTAACCTCCCTACTGCAGGTCTCCAGGTAAGTGCTGCTTTGCAAGTCAAACCACCCCCATCTGCTTTGCAAACTTTTTCTAACTTCGCAGGAACATACAGAGAAACCCACAAGACACACCTACACTCAGACACGCAGGCACAGGCAAACCGTATGAATATTCACCCGGTTAAAGTTTGCTCTTCAGACGATGTGAGAGCAAAGATCCTCACCCTCAATGTACACACAAACCAGTATGTCCTGTAATGATGCGTATCAGCTCTCACTCGCTGCCTCTCAGCTTCACGGCAAATTCACAACACTTGTAGAGGAATTTGTGCCATTTAACACTCCAGCTGAGCTCTCATCTGCTGCTGATGGCTATTAAATTTGCTAATGTGATGATTAAATGAGCAATGTTTAGCGGTACAACCAATCGCCTAATGGTCAGACTCATAAAGTGTGACAAATGTAATCAACGCACAACTGAAGAGGCAGCCAGAAAGTCAGAAAGTGACACAGAGAAGTTCAGATGGAAAAGCACGGCGTTAATTTCTCAGGTGAAGCACCACAATATAAGCAAACTTTAAAAAGAAAACACACCCTTTTCAGTTTCTTGTACAAATATTAAAAGTTACTTCTTTTTCTTTCTAAAGCAGTCAGTTTTCATGATGCCATTTCCTTTATCTTACCTTAAAAAGTGACAGGAGGGAATACTTGCGCTGATTTTACCGTTTGCGTCCCTGCAGCAATCTCTCGCTTTCTCTCCCCTCTACTATTTGAATGAGTGTCCCTGTCAAAACACATGACCAAGTGGATTTGCCTCTAATTTGTTTGAAGTGAAAAGGAGAGGAAGGGAAAGGAGGGAGTGACTCTGTAAAAGAAAGAGATTTGATTTAATTGTTTGCCACTGGGCTTTATGTGTAAAGCTAAAGTAAATGGATGATGGCCTCCAAAAACACACACCAGCCGCAGCAGCTACACTTTGGGTGTAGCTTTCTTAAACTGCTTACTGATACGTCGTCCCTGAAGTTTCTGAACCAAGGGGGATTTTAAAGCCTTTGCTCCAGATGTGGAAATTGCTCCAGTAATGAGCGTTTTAATGACGCTTGAGTGTTTTAGTCGTGCTATTACCCTTTTGCCATTGTGTTCCTGGGACCCTGCCATTGTTCCATGTGATTAAATGACTGCTAGGGTGGTGGGATGGTGGAGTGCATTAACACAAACAGAGGGAGAAGTGGAGGCAGAGGGAGGGGAGGCAGGGGGTTGAAATAAGGGGGGGGGGGGGGGGGGGTGAAGGGTAAGAGGTGAGGCAGGAGAGTGAGTTTTAAATCCTACTGGCTGAGATTTTAAGGGATGCCTTTTGAATCAAATCTGCTCTCATCCGATTACTGACTGCTCTTTGCATCTGGATAAGAGATGGAGAAAGGGATGGGGCGGCAGATAGGGGCATGAGAATGAGGTAGGGGGCAGATGGAGGAGGTGGGCAGAGGGAGAGCTGGTGAAAGGTGGGGCAGGGCCCATCAGTATGGCCAGTGATTCGACTTTGAATCAGAGAGCTCCTCAAACAGTTTCCCTCTTATATTCTTGAAGGGGATGTTAAGAAGTTGTTAAATGGCAGCGAATTATTAGTTTATGTGAAATAACATTTATGTCACTATTAAGATGTTTTTCATTGGCTTTAATTAAACCATAACACTCAGTTCGCATCACAGTGAAAATGTCTTCCTGACTTCAGCCAAAGCACCTCTCCCTTCTCCACCAACAGTGTATATGACTTCTTTTAAAAGGCACACTGTAACAGATCATTTTTTTCACGTTGCATAAATGCCATCGACCACTTCTTCAACTCTTAAAACTTCAAACAGCCGATGCTTTGATTCTTAAGTTTACACGGAAAATAATAACTGGAATAACTTTACGCAGCTCTGTCATGCAGATTATGTCCGATTGCATTAAGAGTCAGACCACGAAAGGAGTTTGTTTTTTATTCAGATTATCAGAGCATACAATTAAATCACTATTGTATGCTGATCCCGTGCAAATCCCTCATCTGCATGTGCTGTAAGCAAAAGATGAAACGCAGCTAAAGACATCGGGTGTGTATCAGTATAAATGTGACATCTCCATACTCGATATTTAATCAGACTGTTTTGAAAATCAGCAGGTTTCCAGCTTGAGAAGAACTCTTACACTTCTTTTCTGAAGTGTAGGAATCACAACACTCAAAACAACCACATTTAAAAACGTCAGAAATATGGACACATTTTTAAAAGATATCAGCCGGAAATGTGTTCAGGTCCGTTTTGTATGACCCTTGATGCCCATGAAGCATGACACCGCAGCATATCCACAAAACTGAAAACATCAATGTCTGCTGAAAGGAACACATGACCATCCACTTACCAATCGGAGACTGCTATCGAGGTGTTCTGGTAGATCTTCAATCCCTCTTCCTGCGGCGGCCTCCCTCAGGTTGCTGTCATAAGTTCAGCCTGTCTGTTCCTACTCTTTCCTCCACTCATTCGCTTTTGGTATCGCGGACAGTGCGGTATTCCTCACTTGCCTCACTGCTCCTATGAGGAACAAATGAGGATTGGAGGGATGAAGGGAGATCAGCAATGAGGGGATAAACCCTGGGATGGAAGAGTAAGGGGGAGGGGGGGGTGATGGTGAAATAGACAGAAAGGGAGAAGAAACAGTGGGTGAAACCAAACAAGGTGCAGAGCATGTCTGTAGGGTCACAAGACATGAGCCGGGGTGAATCCAAGTCAAAAGACTAAGAGATGGAAATCGTGGAGGGGAGGGAGAAGAGGATAAATAGAGGACCTGGGAACATGGCTTTTTATGGTGCTGAGATAGTTTTCAAAAGATCTATGACTGACAGGAGGGTTTGTGTTTTGTAAACCTGAGGTGAAGCTAATATTAGAAAGTGTATGGGCAGAGGGGGAGATTGGCAGTGTAGGGATCAGACTGGCTACAATGATAAAGCAAGAATAACTGCAGGATTAAGGGGAATGGATGATTCTTACACACAAGCAGACCAACAACCATGGGCATTTCCTGACAGTGTGTAGAGCGTGCGCCACTATAGCTGTCTCCTATGTTCTTTGTCATCTAAAGGTAGAGATAAAGAGCCACAATATCCCTTCGGTTTGCTCGAGTTCTGCCCACACATCTAAATTTAGAGGTTTCTGTTGTCACTCGTCTGTTGATGTGCCACTCCACAGCTTTTGCACATTATCTAACAGAGTAAATCACCTGTGTTAGTTACGAAACAACGCAGCTTGCACTCATGATCATGACATTGCATTGTTAGGCAGAGAGCCGGATCGACGAGAACAGACTGCATTTGACCCAAAAGGCCTGGGAGAAAGTCACCGAATCAGGTGCTGAATCCCAACTGCATTATTAAAGGGAGCTCCCATTCCTTTCTCCCACTGAGGTTTTCGCATGGATCAGGAGAGTCACTTTATTGAGAGTTACTTTCTGTAGCTGAAGTATGTTCATGAAAAATGTATGGCAGAGCTATTGTACTGCAGTGTCTGTAACTTCTCCTTGAAATTTGTGTCAAATACCGAGTGTCCTCTGAACAAGAAGAACACATTCAAATCCTAAACTAGTCCTAAAACAAATTTGCTTAGGGGTGTTTACAAGTACACAGTGACAATATGCAAAACATCCCCGTCTAAGACCTTGTTTAATGCTCTTTCTCTAAAACACACTTCACTTAGTTGCAAAGAATAATTAGAAAATATAACATAAAATCCTGCCCATGAAGAAATTAAATCCTACTTGTTCCAATATGGAACAAGTAGCCCAGATATCACATTACTACTTTCCAGGCAAACCCTTGTTGACACGGATTCGGACAGTTGAACGCCATCAGACAATACGAATCCCTTGTTTGCACATTTGTGAACATATCTGTGTTTGGAGCAGAAAAGCCTTTGCTGTGTGCTTCCTGGCTTCATTCTGTGATTCAGCGTGGCTAAATTGAGCTCTGCAGTTGAAAAGCGTTGACCTTTGCTCGCTGGATTGTGGTAACGGCAGTGGTGCTGACCCTTGATTTGGAGAAAAGGAGTCAGGGAAGCACAGGCTGTGAAACGGCGAGTGAAACAGAGAGAAAAAACAAAGAGCAAAACAAGGGATTTGTTAGCAGAGGCACAGAAACAGGGCGGGATAAAGACAGAAGGAGTGTCCGATTATGGGTTACTGTTTAAAGACTAACAATGCCGCGCTCTACTACAAGGAAAACTCTCAAAGTGGTTTGTAAAGTCTTATAATCTTCTATGATTTTATTACATTTACTACTGATGTTAAACCGACTGAACTGAAAGCAGAAAAGGTGAGCATCCCTCCCCGAGTGAGATGAAAATTTAAATATATGTCATTCTGCACTCGGTCCCTGCACAGCACAATAAAAACAAGAAGAGGAGAGTTTGTTTTGTTTACTTTGCACACGCTGAAAGAGATCTCTGAACATTTGATCTGTGGGAGGAGTGAGTGGATTAAATGACAAATGTGTCAGACACAAACATGTTGTTAGACTGCTGATGTTTTTATAACTCATTATGGTCTAGACGACCCTTACTGAAGTTCAAACCCAGTATCAAAATGGAGCAGAAAGCTGATTTAAATGACTTTGAGCACGGCATAAGTTGTTGGTGCTACAAAGTAGATCATCAGTCACTTCTGCTGGCTAAGAACAGAAAACCGAGACTACAATTCACATAGGATCACCAAAATTAGACAACGGGAAATTAAAAAAGCATTGCTTGGTTTGATGAGTCCCAATTTCTGCTGTGGTGTTTGAGTGGTGGGGTCAAAATTTGACACAACACGAAAGCATTGTTTCATTCTGCCTTGTAACAGCTGCTCAGGCTGCTGGTGGTGTAACAGTGTGTGTGTGTGGGGGGGGGACTTTATTACCAGGTGTGGATCACTGAAACACCACAGCCAACCTGTGAACTGTTCCTGACCATATCCTTCCCTTTATAATGTGCCATTTTGCTCAAATCATCACAAACTGGTTTCTTGACAATGAGTTCACTTGTACTCAAATAGCCTCCACAATCACCAGATCTCAGTCCCATAGAGCACCTTTGGGATGTGGTGGAACAGGAGATTTGCATCATGGATTTGCAGCTAACAAATCTGTAGCAATCGTGTGATGCTATTATGTGAATATGGTGAAAAATATCTGAGGAATGTTTTCAGCATCTTGTTGAATCTGTGCCGTGAAGAATTAAGACGGCTCTAAAGGTGAAAGAGGATCCAACCCGATACTAGCAAGATGAACTTGAAAATGAAATAGCAAGTGAGTGGGTGTATATTCACCTTGCATATGTTCCCAAGCAATATCTGTGCACTCTCAGCAGGCGCTTTGTGCTTAGACAAAAAAATCTGTCAATCAGGTGTGGGTATAATTTGACTGATATTTCAAGGTTTTACTGTTTACATTAAAATGACGAGCATTCGTTTTTCTGACAAGTTTCTTTCAGTATTCATGTGTAAACTGGCAGTGTTTTGATGCAGAGATTAGCAGACGAGGTCGTCTCACAGCAACAAGGTTCTGGGTTCAACTCAAAGTTGATTTTCTGAGCCGTCTGCAGGGGAGTCGAGGAGAAAAAATCTCCTTCCACTTTCCAAGCAAACTCAAATGACTGCGAAGACTTTTCACCTTAGACTGTGGCTGATGGTGCACCTACCCTGAAGGGTTCAACAGTAACAGTAAGCTGCTGTAAACAGAGTACAGTTTCTTGTTCTAACTGTATGTAAGCAGTTGGTGTGTTGAAATGTTGCATCTCTGCTGCTGTTCTTTTAACTTTTGATACAGGCTACCCCTATAAACAGGAATGTAAAATAAAAACTGGAATCTTATTATTCCTGTTTACTCTACTCTTCAAAATTACGTAAGGCACCAAGGCCAGACATCATCATCAGGCAACCAATAGGAGGTTAGGGTCATAATCACAAATAGTAGGAAATGTGATATAGGAGATGAGTATCCTGTCAGCTACTCACTACACACAGCACTTAATTATAATAACACCAGTTTTATAACTATGCGGCTGAGCCTTACATAATTTCTGCTGCTCATTTAAAAACATAGAAATTTGATGTGTAAATTTCTCGTTTGTATACGCAGGTATCATTAGACAGCTGTGATCTTTAATGTGCCTTTAAAAAGCATTAAAATGCATTATGCATAAAATGCTTTTTAGTGACTAACTACTACTTAAGTGAAGATTAATGCGGAGGTGTTTTGGGCGCTACGTGGTCTCAATGTGAGAGGGAGGGAAGAGGTTAAACCCAAGGCTGCATTAAAAAGGGCCCACCGACCCAATTCCAGCAGCAGGGGATTATAACACAGGGGGGAGTAAGAGTGTTAATATGGGCCATGAATGGTACTTAAGTCGGCACCTAATGCACAAGATGAAAGCAGAGGAGGGGGGCTGAGTGGAGGCTCTGGTTGTAATGGGGAGGATAAGATGGGAGAAGGTGGTCGAGTGTCACTGCGCTGGATGTGAATGATTAAATCATCTCTCCCGGATTACTATTCCATATTCTAAATGGGAGATGTTTTTAAGCTTCATAAACAAATGCACTCATTTATGAGGGATTAACGGTAATCTCTCTATTTCTATCTTTTTTTCCCCTCCCTCCACACCTCTCGCTGTCTGTCTCTGGTCCTTTTCTCCCTCTTTTACTGCCTCAAACGATAGTTTCTGGACAGCGTCACTGTGTTCACAGGTTCCTGCTGTTGTGTGGTTCCTATCTTATCATCCTATCTTTGTCTAACAGACTAAATAAACTTTAACCTTCTTTTTGTTTATTTTTAATTGTTTTTATCAGCAGGGTGTTAAAGAGGGTGTGCAGTAATCACCTAATAGATTACACAGACCTGTTTTCACATCATCTAATGCGCTCTCTGTTCAGCACTTGCATGCATTTGGCATACAATACCCACGATACACCTGTACAGAGTCACATTTACGACTTTTTTTATTCTCTTTGGTTTTTAGGGCAGTGATTGACATTAGAGGGACGACAGGACATTATTTCTCTCATATACCCTCATCATATACAGTATAAATACAGTATATACACAGATGCGAACTGTACACCACCAGGCAGCAACATGAAGAGGGTGAACGTGTGGGTAAATGATGGAGTGTGGGCTCATTCTGGCCCTCACAGCTCATCCTTGCCCCCCGTCACCCTGCCTCTCTCTCGCTTCTTCTCCTTTGTCACTTGGCTCCGAGCGTTACGGCTAGAGGTGGCACCTCCCTCCTTCTCCTTCGTCCGTTTTCACCACACTGTGTCCATCTGCAGCCCACACGGCCTCTGCCTCCTCTCGCTCCTGAGGGAGAGATCCAAAATACAGCTCAAATATTGACTTCCTGCAGTCACAGTGACATAAAACTAAAGTTTGGGAGGAACATTCATCTTTGTTGGAATAATTTCAACTTCTCTTCTTGCACTTTCGGGACAATTTTTCTGTAAAAGAGATTCTCCTCTGTTAGAGTGAGCTTCATTTGCTCGACACGAGCCCACAGGGCAAACAATGACCAATGCGGGATAAACTAAGTTAATGAAACTTTGCTTGCATAACCAAAACTTTAATGAAAATGTAGCCAAGCAGAAAATGTAAGGCTGGAGCTGAAAACCCCCTGTTCATCTAAGCAAAGTGTGTTTCTACATGTAAATTTAGATTTTCTTTTATCTACGTGATGCTAAAAGTTATGTAAACTGAGTCGTTTCGATAGTCTCTTTGGCTCGACAGCAGCTCTTCAGCGCAGCTCCTTACATCTCTGTTATTATCACTGATGAGGATGCACTCCCTCGCTGCAGAAAATCACAGCTTATTAAAAGAACTAAACATGTTTTGGTTTATAAATTGTCTGGGGCATGAAAAATGATTGCATTTATGATAAACCTAAAAGACAATGTCATGGCATCACCACAGACCAGGCACAGTAAATAGGAAAACATGCAAACAGCCACAAGATTTGCATTGTGCCCCAGCTGCTCATGTTATCCAACACCGGTATCATGACATCATCAACCACACGCCTGCAGGTGACCGGCCAGACCTGAGGAGGAGGAGAAGGAGGTCATGGCAGCTCTGTGCTGTCATAAAGCTCACCCTGTCCCTGTAGAGCTTCTCCTTTGTGAACCAGAGGGCCAGGGCGCACCGCCGGCCTCTGGTCACCGCGGTAACACCGTGAGGATTTACCGGACCCGAGGAGAAGCCCACCAGTCGACCACAGCTGGGTTTCACTCGAGCCTGAAGGCACAGAAGACAAGTTTACCAGCTCCAACAAATATATTAATTAAAGACTTAAAAAGATTAGAATGACTTACCGTTACTGTCTTGGCATCTCTGTTAGTGAAGAACAACTCTCCGCCATCAAAGTTGTCATTCAGGTAGAGGATGGCGCTGTGAGACAGAGAGATGTTTGTCATTCAGTCGTAAAAGTAACCTGCCGTGTAAGAATTAGGCTGAAATCTGAGCATAAATCCACACACAGTCATTTGATTATTACAGTTTGTTATTACACTGTTATGTAGTCCTGCTAATTCCATTTAAACTTTACATTTTAATCCCATTTATTTATTTTTAAATTTCACACCTATGTGGACCGTTTTAATTTCTCACTAAAACTTCTCATGTCTTCATCCATTTATTGGCCACTTTATATTTCTTCATCGTTTACTATACGATGAAGAAACAGGCAGGTGAAGATGTTGCGTCTAGGTGAGATTCTGTGCCATGGAGAAATGTCAGTTTAATCAATCATGCAAAAATAATATAACATTTAGATAAGAAAATTGTCCAAAAAAATAAAATAAATTCATTACCCCTGAAATAAAAAGAAATGTAACTTTACTTTGCAGCACTGCAGATTTCCTGCCACAAGGAAGGTCAAATCCAGGGTTAAAGTTTTAAAATGTGAAATAGAAACAATTAATCTGTAACAGGCTGGTTCTTCTGAAGGTTTCTTCCTGTTAAAAGGGAGTTTTTCCTTCCTACTGTCACCAAGTGCTTGCTCCTAGGGGGTCATCTTGTTGGGGTTTCTCTGTTTTGTTGTAGGATCTTTAACTTTCAATATAAAGCATCTTGAGGTGACGGTTGTTGTGATTTGCCACTGACTAAAATTCAATTCAATAATGTCACAAAATGTTAAAACTGACAGTTACATTTCATAACAGGAGCACTCAGACAGCCCACCTCCATCCACCTCATAACCATCTCATAAAATCTGAAAATGATATCTTGAAAACTGTGGACACTAAAGTGCTAACAAACAAACAGACAGACAGACAGAACTTGCAACAATTACATATTTCCTTCCTTTGGTCAAAGCAGAAACATTGAAACACTACCACCTACAACCATTTGGGCCTTTTTTTTTGCCAAGAATTCAGCTCAAAATGTAACTAAGCCATTTCAGTCTCCAATTATTAACGTTTTTTTCCTTAGACTGACCTGTTGGCATATAATAAAAACTAAAAACACCAACTTTAAGTGTCACGTTCAGTTTTCAGTTGCATTTATTTATGGAGTAATTGTGTTGTAGAGCAGTGTTTTCTCTGCTCTCCCTCCACCTCCATCGGTTCATGTAGCTCCAAGGTGTCATTATTTCCCCATAACAACAGAACAAATCTATTTATCAGTGACGACAGGTGCTCTGGTTGTTTTGATATTTGCCACAATTGTTCCCCTGAAACACTGTTTAAGACTTGCAGTGCAAACTAATGCTTTTTAGGTAATTCCCTATAAAATCAGCAACATCTAAGAAATGTTCCCACCTGTCCTCTTCAGACACAGCAAGATATTTTTCTGTAATCAGTTTTTGAGCACCAGTATCTCGGGATACATCATTGTTTAAACAGCAAAATTAGTTGCAGATACAAGCATGCTATGTTTTAGCTTTCCTTTGATTATTTGCTAAGGAAAGCTTCAAAAAGTTGACTTCATTTTCTAATACAGTCATATTGTAACACTCCCAAATGTAGCTTATGGCTGTGAAATGGAGAAACAACGTCGATGTTCACATCTTCTATATAATGGTTTGAAAATGTCACATTCCTCAAGCAGCTAAAGGTGTTTCTCAGAAAACTATTCTGAGCAGACACAAGTCTCTGGATCACAGAGATCTTTGTTCAGTTTGTGACAGCTTTCTTCTGGCAACGATGACATGTACCATTCTCTCACTGTTATAAGCTGATGATATCTAAGTGACATTTTACCAGTAAAGGCGTATTAAAGCATTCTGTTCGTGGATATTTGCTGGAATAAAATGGCTTGAGAACATCTTCTAAAATTATTTATGGAGAAAGTGTGAGCCCAAATTTATTATTAATCCACGTAGAGATGTTTTTTCAGTACCTGAGGTCTCTGTGTGTGAAAGCTGGTGGTTCCTTCCAACACTGCTTGGTTTCCGGCTCGAGGAGACAGTTGTCAACGTGGACGGGGTGAGAGAGGTCCAGCCTGCCCTTCTGATCCTCTGATTTAAAAAGAAAAAACAGAACAAGAACAAAATAACACATTTAACTTTAAGTAATGAAGTAAGAATAGAGTGGATGATTTGGTTACACATTAGAGAACCTGTTCCAATTATCCTAGTATTGAGTACTGTTGGTTTTACCTGTGACAGCAGTGCGACAGACCAGGTGTGTGAAAGTGATGAAAAGTCCTGAGGGGCTCCTGAAGTAGGAGTGCAGCACGGTTCGCACTCTCTCACCCAGCTCATGTAACAGCTTGGCATCTGATTGGTTCACCAGGCCTTCCTGAGCCAACTGAGGAAGAAGCAGCAGTGAGGGTCACGAGATGCTGCTGAGAGCATCTCGTAGACCTGCTTCAGTTACATCATTTCCACCCACCTTCACCGCCCTGAGGACAGTCAGACCTTCAAACGTCTCATGAGGAGTGTGTGGAGACCGCCGTCCTCGATAACCATCTCCAAGAGATCCTGCCACCTATGAGAGACCATGTAAATGTGTAAGTTAGGGGTTTTCACATGCATGCGTTAAAAAAACTGATTGAACTTACTGATGCTAACTGCAGTATCCTGTCACACTCCTTCTCCGTCATGACTCCATCCAGGACGACTCGATTGGTGCCATTCAGCATCTCGTCGTCCATTGTGATAGTCACGCCGACCCGAGGCACCGGACCTCCTGCAGAGAGGACAAATAAGAAAGTATAAGACAGTAAGTGGGTCACTTCTTATTTTAAGCAGAAGATGGTGATACGACTGTGTTTTTGGTGATATGAAGTCGCAGAAGCTGCCAAATGGAAAATCTTTGCTTCTATAACAACAGTGTGTAATGGGGCGACCAGATCCCAACAAACTGAATGTATTCTTTTTGATTTTACTTTTATTTCAGGCGCTGGTCTGTTTGGTCTTCAGGTTTCAGTAGATCCATAGAAACTGTGTCACTTCACGCCTCGTTTTCCTCTGTGTGAAATTGATAAATTATTCAAGCAAATAAGACAAAACTCTGTTTCTCGGTATAAACTGCCGCTTCAATTTCTTTGTAATAGTTTCCACAATATTGAACAAAACCCACAAAGCTTGTGACTTTTTGGTGACTTTCCCTGATGGCCATAGCAGCAGACAGGTTAATCTCCACTTGACTATAAGTGACTCCTTCCCTGTTTTATATTTTAGAAAAGTCTAAGCAGTGTAATATAAAGAGTAGAATGTCTTCTAGTGTGTCATCTTTAACAGAGATGCCAAGAAACAGTGACACACTACATTTAAATGATCCTCTATTTTCACATACATAAGATGTGTGAGCTGTTATAATCTGTTGATCCTTACTCACAACCCTACAAAGCCTGTAGGTACGTGTGGATGTTGTTCATTATTTCACTTGTTAATGGATAGATGGATGTTAATGGTTACATGCCAGATAAACAGGCATATCTGTCATGGATACACTCGTGTTTCCTTGTTTTAAGCTAGCTGAAGTTCAATTAAGGTGACGAGGAGCTCCTCCCATGATGCCCTAGGTAGAAAAGGCTGAAGACACATAGCATAGGGAAAATACAGTCTCTCACCTGCAAAAAACCCACTGTCATCCACTTCCTCTTGCTGCTCGCCCACTTTCATTTTCTCATTCATTTTCTCTTTTTCAGCTCTAACAGTAAAACACAAAAGATACAGATGGAGTTTTCTGTTTCATTAGTTTCCACTAGTGACAGATTCACCTTTGATTTCTTTTTTACCTCCAGATCTCCCTCAATGATTCAGGTACAACTTCTTCTGGAGTCCAAAGATCCTGCACAGAGGGTGATGAAGAATCTCAGCAAAGAAATGCTTTATAGCTGGCTCTCTTGTCACTGCACTGCACATTTGGCATCAGTACTTACTGGATCTGTGAAAGTGAAGTCGAGGTTCTCCATACCAAAATACAACAGCTTCTTCTCCTGCAAGGAGTGGTTGATGTATCTGACAATCTCCTGTGTGACAAAAAACACACAAACCTGTGCTTAAACATGACTTTAAAGATGAATTTGAAACTTAATGCTTGAAATAACTGAACAAGAGAAGAGAAAAAATTTATTTCTCATTTAAATTACTTGGATTACTTTATTGGATTTATGACTTTTTACGTTTTTACACCACTGTGGTCATTTTAATATAATGAACCTTGAGTGGTTTGAATGGTACCTGAGCAGGCTGTGTGCTCTGTGACTCTGTGTCTCCCCCTAGTGTCTCATGGTAGAGCTGCAGGTTGTCTAAGGAGTCCTTGTCAGAGGGGTAAAACAGCAGGAGAGAGCGAAGCATCTGCAACGCCCCGCTTATGTCACCAGCTGCCGGGAATCGAGGATGCAAAGTAATGCAAAGTAGTGCATCAGTCTTAAGATGAATAATAAAATCACGTGTGTGACCTTCACATTGACCTAAAAAATCAGACCTTTAAACTGTGCGATGTGCAGATGCTCAAGCTGTGTTGGCAGGAAGTCCTCCTGAGCAGAAATCCTTCCAGGTCGTGTGGCCACTTGAGTCACGCATGACTGTCGGCATGAGAGCAGGGAGAGGGACAGGGCTGGACAGAAAACAAAAACTGGTGACATTTGGCTCTTTCTGTTCTCTTTCTGTCTGGCTCAAAACTTCTGCCTGCTTCTTACCTGCTGCCTTTTCAAACACGCCGTCAACGCTGTCAACTCCCCTGTCCTCAGGCAGCCGTTGGGAAGCGACTTCACACTGCACCCTGCACTCCTCTGTCTGCCGCAGGGTTTCATTCACACAAGCTTTCCATTTCTCTGCTGCTTGCTTCCATTCAGAGTTAGCCTCGAGCTGCAGTGCAGCATCATACAGGACCTGAAGTCAGTGACACAGAGACAGAGATTAACACAGTGAAATAACACAGTTACCATTTGCTTGCTAATTAAAAAAAAACAAAACCTAATGAGTTGTGTATTGTTTTGTATCATAGTGTTTAAGAAATATAACACTTTTAAATATTACTATTTTAAAATTGCTGTGCAAAAGTACTCTCAGTGCTCCTCTAAGTAATCCTTACAGCAGCATTAACAAACATTTACTGGAGGAGAAAAAGATTAACCGTTTATAAAACACACACTAACCAATAACGATGAGATGCTATTGAATTATAGGTGGTTTACACACTGATTATTACAATCCTTATTGTTAAGTGTTACCCAAAGCTAAAGGCTAGCGTTTGATGATGAAGTACATTTTTACTTTTGAGATATGTGTCATTACAGGCAGCATTTATGCCTAATCGTGATATAACACGTGTGGCTGAATAGTGAAAATGAGAGGCAGACACCTCACATCTGGATTGCACGGCTAGAAAACAGACAAGTGAAGGTGAGAGTGAGACAGAGAAATTCAGTCCCTCAGGCCACGTCTGACTCTCCACAGTGACGTCTCTAAAATCATTCTGTTTGAACGCACTTCATTAGCAGTTGAGTTGTGAACTTACATCAGAGTGGGGACTATTAGAGGACTAGCTATGGCTTAGTTAGGATCAATCAGTTAAAGAAAAGTCTGATATGTTTGTTCAAAGCCTTTAAACCTGTCTGCATATCGGCTATCATTAACTAGTTAGCAAGGGCAAAAACTCTTCCACTGCTTAACTAGTGAATCAAAGCTTTTATGCTTTTTAGAAACTAAAACTGAGAACTATTGGTTCATTCCAGAGGACTTAAAGTGCTTCAAAAAGATAAGTAGTTTGGTCTTTCGTGCTATCTGCTTAAAGTTGGACAATAGCAACACTAGCGGCTGTGAAAGAAGGTTGCAGGTAAGGCAATATGTTTGACTAGTGCTGACAAACACTGTTAACCTAACCATTAAGCCTCTTTAGATAAGTGTTCTTTATCTTCGCCTACAGATTTTATGACAATGAAGCAGCTTTTTAGAATTTCTGTTGAATTAAGATAATTTTTTAAGGTAATCACAACATTTTTGCTTTAAATTGCAACATTTAGAGTGGATGTAAGACAGCCTTCAGTTTTTTTAAATGTCTTTTTAAGACATAGAAATGTCATGTGTCTCTCCTCTGTGCTTATGAAGGTATGAGGGCTCCAAAATGCTGAAGGATCAGCTGATTCTGAATGGGTAAGACAGTAAATTTATTCAGATTTGACTGATTTTTTCTAAGCAGTGCAACCCAGTTTCTTCCCACTTACACTGTATGCCCCTATTACTCTTCCCTCCTCACCCAGTGTTTCTCATTGTGACTCTCTCTGTCCTGAAAATCTTCCTCGGTCACGCCTTCCATCCGTCTGTACTTCTCGATGTTGTTTCTCATCTCCAGGTGAGAGGGGTTGGCCACGAAGTAGGTATGAGCTGCCGATGCCGCCCTCTGCAACTTTTCCAGCTGATGTGGAGGAAAATGAGAGACTGAATGAAGTTTGTTACAGACCAATAAGGGTGTTGCTGTGATTATTTATGCAGCTGTGAGCTGAACTATAATTATGGCTGCAGACAATACTGACAGGTGCTTTCCTCTAAATGACAATTTGGAACACAGTACTGGTAGAAGTAATGACAATTTAGGAGCTTTATTATGCAGCAGCTCCTTACGGCTGTGTAAAGAATGGCTTACCTTGTAGTAGGTGACTTGCAGAAAGTTATAAGGGTTGCGAGTGCCAAACTCGTATTCTATATCAGCAGAAACAGGAAGCTGTCCAACATGTGTGACAGAGCGTCCAATGCAGAACCTCAAACACTCAGCTTTTTGCTGCACCCAGTCCAGGGCCCAGAGGTCCCACATAGTCCCGTGTTCAGAGTCTAACAACACACACACCATTGAAAAAATGATAAGGTCCCAGCCTGTGGCCTATATTTTATAAATTTTGAGTTCTAGAACTGCAAACAATCCACAACAAAACACAAAAAAGCTTATCTTACACATTCTTTGAGCTCTTGAGGTCACATTGTTCTTTAGCTACGCATTTAGACACCGAGAAGTGAGAGTGAAGCTGCCAGTAACTTCATAAAATCTAGTTTCCAACTAGTAATTAACACAGACTCAAAGCTATCTGTCTGGCTACATGATAGGTCCAATCTTTTTCTTCTTTTGGCCGTTCCCTTTAGGGCTGACCACAATGAATCCCCTACCTCCACCTCACTCTTTCCCTATTATCCACCATCTGCATGGCCTCCTTCACCACAATGAACCTCTGCTGTGGCCTTCCTCTTTTTTTCTTACCTTGCAGCTGCCGCCAATATATATAGCCACTATGTCGCCTGTGCGTATGTCCAAACCATCTCAACCATGCCTCTCTAACTCGTCTCCACCCACTCCACCCTGCCTGCATTCCCTTCTTCACCTCTCCCTTGTGTACTGTTTGTCGCTTTGGATACCCCAGGTATTTAAACTCATCTACCTTTACTACCTCTACTCCTCTTCTCTTCAGAGCATAGGTACACATCACTATTTCGTCTGCATGAATCCATGAATGCTCTACTTTACGTATTCACTGAGTAGGTCAGTCGTTTCAGGCCTTTCCTTAAAGTTGGCAGGTTTGAAAACATTCAGCAGGTTGTATGGAAGAAGGTACTAGTGACTGCTCCCTTATTTCTCACAGCAGATGCCCCTCCTGACATAGCCCTTCAGGTTCATCCCTGAGGGTGTGTTTGTGATCTAGCAAGTGTAATTATGTCAGTTGTGAGAAGCTAAAAGAATAATTGAATTTCACAAAATCTGTTCTAATATGTTGCATGATGCACTGATGACATTAATACCAGGGTATAAAATTAAAAGACTGGCTGACAGCTGATTCAGACACCGACACTTAGTCTGTGTTTTTTGTTCCATTGAAGCAAACTAGCTTTAACTCTTCATTACACAGTTTTGAAACATCCAAGTCGCCCAAAACTGTGTCACAGATTATCTTTATTGGCCAATTTTTTTGCTGATATGCCAATATTAGTCAGCAGGGACAAAACTGGTCTACACCAGTGTTATATAGCTAATTTATTAATGCAGTTTAATGTAATTAGCATGTTACTGACTGTTAATGAGCTTCTACAGCACCATTCAGGAGCATTGTTCAGACAGATCATCATATTACCAGTAACTGATCTGATATAATTTATATTACCGCCCAGCTTACCCAGTTTCTTCAGAGCCTCTGTCCCTGCTGCCATACAGTCATCATAACACTGCCTGCGGACCCTGAACAGTGATTCCCTGGTCACGATGGATTTCTCCAGCAGCTCTGCAGCTTTGCCCCACTCCCCACTAAAATATGCGCGGACCCCGCTGTAATACAGAAAATCATACGGCTGCAGAAGTGACATAACATTGGGGCTGCCTCCTGCCCAAGCCGTTGAGGTAAAACTAAACAGTGCGAGAATAACACAATTAAACGCCACGTATACAGCCAAACGTCCCGATTGAAGCGCCATGGTCCGACAGGCAATCCCAGCAGAGGAGGCGAAGGTGGGAGCAGAGGAGGGACTCCAAGGGGAGAGCTACCCACAAAGTTTCCTCCCTGTTAAGAAAGTGGGGGCTTTTTTTGAATTTTGATGTACTTTTTAATGAATTTAATACATATAATACAACACTGCGCGTTTATTAACGACTCCCGTTGGGTTTGCTTGAGTTTGTCAAATTGGATTTGCGGTATTGATGAGTTTTGACTTGATTGAACTTGTTATGTCTGAAGCTACAGTATTTGTACCTCACCCGAGAGGAACCCGAAGTACGCAACCGACGTTACCGTAAATACAGATGTAAAACAACTTTGGTAGTTTGAAGTGAAACTAATAGTTGTTGGTTATATTTTGAAGAAAGTAATCATTTCTTATAATTAATAGAGCACTAACGCACATTCACATTTTCATAAGGCGACTCGGCAGTGGAAATACCAAGTATAAAATAGTCGTTTTTGCATTACAAAAATGAGAACGCGTACCTATATCCTGTGGATTACGGTAATGAGCAGCAGCCACTCTGTGTGCGGGACTTCTTTACGGCCTTCCCTCAACACAAGGCAGCGTCTCATGATTCATTCAGGCAAACACAGGCAGCACAACACGGGCCAGACAACAGACGCTCTTCCGAGCCAGGGTATCAAGAGGCTGGGTGTCCAAACTCAGAGCAGGTGTCCCACTGTAAGGTGGAACTAGCGAGCTTCGTCATGGCGGACGTTGGTGAGCTTTTGATGTCGGTTTTGTCCACAATTCGGGTCCCGAAACCCGGGGACCGCGTCCACAAAGACGAATGCGCCTTGTCATTTTCCTCACCGGTGAGCCATTTTTCCTTTTGTAAATCAAAACTTCAGCCTATAGACAGTGTTGCTGTGTTGTATTCCCTTCCTCTTTCGTGATTCACACTAACGTAACGTTTTGCCAGTGCTGTCTCACTTTAATGCTCTGTTTTTCTACGTTTTCCCCATTTCAACTAACTAGCAGGTTAGCCTCAAGCTAAGCTAATAATGCAATGTAATGGAAACTTAGCGGCTATAGCTTGTTAGCTAGCTGTGTGGGTTTAACTGAGTAAGCTGTCAAACTAAGTCAGTCACAACTGTTGCAGGACCATTGATTATGTAAATTTAACTTTGCTCAGAGTGTGTCACACTTAACAGACACTATTTTTCTGTGGACTTTAAAATAAACGAGCATTGCTTAACAGCAAAGGCTAGCAAATTGACAGGAGTGCTAGTTACTTTCACTGTAGCAACTGATGCTGTGACATGCTTAAGACTTATAGATCGCATCCAATTTTAATTTGCAAGTCTACTGCAAGTGGTGCGAGATAAACAGAGAGGACAGTAAGCATTAAACACTGTCTGTGCTTCCTTTACAGGAGAGTGAAGGAGGCCTGTATGTGTGCATGAATAGTTTCCTGGGTTTGGGGAGTCAGTATGTTGAGAGGCACCATGCTCGTACTGGTCAGAAGGCTTATTTGCACATCACCCGGACTCGTAAGGCCAAGGTGGGGCACTTTATGGTTAAAATACGGTGATCTAAATTACATTTGTCTCTATCAGCACCATCCTTTTACATGTCCACTCACCTACTCTCAATGCCAACAGAAGGAAGATGATGGTAACTCTGGCTCTGGACACCCACCTAAGAAAAAGCCCACCAGACTGGCTATAGGTGAGTGCATAAGCATGCATGTATTTAAAGAAAAAAGGCTAACTGTATGGGTATCACTTTTTCCCTAGAGACATGCTTCCACCCTTGTTGTTTTTGTTCTTTTCAGGTATTGAAGGAGGGTTTGATGTAGAGCAGGAGCAATATGAGGAGGACGTAAAAGTGGTGATTTTGCCAGACAGGCAGGAGGTGACATCCGAGGACCTGGCCACCATGCCTGATGTCGTAAGAGAGCGGGTGAGAGGTCTTGTTTGTTTTCTAGTCTGTTCAGGTTTTCCCCAGGTTGTCTGTATGGCAGTAAATGGTAAGATAAGATGTGCTTTATTAATTTCAAATGTTGAAAATCTCCTTACTATATGCTCAGTTATCAAACAAGATACCTGATGCAAAATAATTATAATGCCACATCCTGTTTCACAGTGTGGCATGAAATAGGAAACCCATCCCCTTTCTTTGTTATTTATGTTCACATGTATTTTTTTCCTCATCAAATTATAGTTAAAATGAAAGGAAATCCACTGATTTGTTTTTGAAAGTTGAATAAATCCATAATCTTTTAAAAATGTTGCTATAATTTTGTTAAATAATACTGCACCAAGATTTTGACCAAAATAATCATTATGATTTTTACCATAATCACACAGCCTTACATTATCTTGGCAAACAAGTGAACCTTTTCAGCAGTCCTTTAATACTAGAACTTGGGTGACATGCATATAGGTGTAGATTATGATTTATGGTTGAAAAACGAGGCATTTTCTCTTGTTTCCCAATTGAGTTGGATGTGAGCACTCAACTGTGACACAGTCAGATTTAATGATAAGCAGTTTTTGAACACGCCAGCCCCCTAGTGCAAAGTGTGAGATCTCTGGATGCTCCTATGTGTAAATAGTGCAAATAATTGTCCAGAGAATTCACAGTGACAGTGGGCATGATGTGTCCTGCCCTCCACATGCTCTGCCTAGGCAGCTGTCTCGCCTAAACCTCACAAGAGTATTTCCAGTAGTGAGAACACGACCAGAGTGGATTATCTCAAGTTGCCTGCCTCACTTCAGACAATGTCCAGACCTGACTGCCAACATTTTCCAGAGTTCATGCTTTTTCTATTGTCAGTTATCAAGTATTTGAAGTTTTATCAAATCACTTAGATTGTAGGTGGTAAGATGTGTATTCTTTGAGTAATGTTTGGTTTATTGTTTTGAGCTGTATTTGTTACCATGGTGGAATAATTTCTGGTGTTGTTTCATGATACTTGCCTGTTTGTTTGTATGCAGAGGATGCATAGTGCTGCTATATCATCTCTTTATCATCATCTAACCTTTTGCCTCCTTCCAGTCTGTTTGGGATTTTCTTTTTCTTTAAAGAAAAATTTCTGTGCTTAAGAGCAAGTGGACTTCAAATTAGATTTTCTTGAAATTTGTCCCCCTGCTGTCCACCTAGGTGTCCCTGTCTATGGCGGGTATCATGGCAGCTGACTCGGTGTCTCATACCTTACAAGTTCAGCAGTGGGATGGAGAGGTGAGACAGGAGTCGAAGCATGCCGCTGACCTTAAACAGCTAGACAATGGAGTCAAAATCCCTCCCAGGTGAGGCCAAAGTTCTATTATTTAATAAACTTGCCGTGCAGCAGCTCACATATTCTCTTCAAATTTGATAAAAGATGTGCTGGCTGTTAGGGACTGGGCGATATGGCCTAAAATCCATATTGTGGTATAATTTGAATCCTGTGCGGTAATTATATATTGCGATATTCTTTTCATCTGTTTAATATTGATATGTCCAAATGACTGAACAGTATAGAATGTCATTTTAAGAACATTTATTGTGCAAAAGTTTTTTTGTTTTCTTATTAATTACAAAAAATTTCAAATAATTTTTAAGATATAACCGATCCTTTTCCAAACAATGTAACACAAAAATCTTAAATGACAAATAAAAATGAAGGTAAATGTGAAAAAAATCTTTGAATAAAAAAATACAAGTAAAATATCAGTAAAACACTAAATTCTAAAATTATAGTTGTTTAAGATAAATTGCAAATGTGCCTTTGGAAAAGATCAGTCTGTTGGTGTGTAGGGCCGTCTTTTGTCTTTCCACTTGACTGACTGGGCGTTTGTGGAGAGCGCAGTTTTTGGCTTTCCTCATATTCCAAAATGTTCTTCGCTGTTACTGTACCCGGCATAATTTGCAGATGATATTTTTCTGCTTAACATCCGGCTGCTTAAACCCAAACACGGTCCATATGACCGACGTCACACCAGTCCCCTTTATGATCACCTCCTCCTCCTCCCCACCTTTAAGCTCCATGCTTGCAGCCGCTGCGATGCTTTTGACCAAAACAGGCGCAGCTTGATGACATTATCAACATGCGCTATCGCAGTAGAGCGGTATAGTCAAAATTGCTACCGTTGGCCAAATTCATAGCATTTTTACCGCCCTCCCCTACTGGCTGTCTATATGTACAAATCTTATGGAGTTGCCACAGGTGTATCCATTTTAGATACTGCCTTTCTACATTTAGAATCCACTGATTCAGTATTGATCCTGTTCCCTTTTCAGTAATACATCGTAAAAGAGAGAATGTTGTCATTTAAGCTCTATAAAGGCCTGTTATCTTTATATCAGAAAGTGTGTTTATTGGAGGCTTTCTCTTCTGTCTGTCGTAGTGGCTGGCGGTGTGAGGTGTGTGACCTCCAGGAGAACATTTGGATGAACCTGACGGATGGCAAAGTTCTGTGTGGCCGCAGGTACTTTGATGGCTCAGGAGGCAACAACCATGCTCTGCTCCACTACCAGGAGACCGGTTACCCACTTGCTGTCAAACTCGGTACCATCACTCCTGATGGCGCTGGTAAGCGAAAAAACTATTTGATAGTAATTGGTTTGTGTTAATTAAAATTTTTTTTTACAGAGCTTATGCATGTGTCTGAAGCTCTGTCCCTGTGCTGTTTTGTTTTTCCAGATGTGTATTCCTATGATGAGGACGACATGGTGCTCGATTCCAAGTTACCAGAGCACCTGGCTCACTTTGGTATTGACATGATGACCATGGAGAAAGTAAGTTTTATTTTTCTGCTGATTTTATTTTGGATTTGTTCACTTATCGACCAATGCAAGTTGAGAGCTGTCATATTTCTTCCTGGTTTTTAATGTTATGCATTAGATCAAGGTCGTGTAGATAGAAGTATTGATCAGTCTGCTGCTTTATGATTGGAGTGTTGTAAATTTAGACAGGGATATGGGACTTTTTTTTTTTTTTCCCCCTTTCTGTTTGCAGACATCCAAATAATGGTGGTGTCTACTTTTGTCTGTTAGATAGCCATTGATTGTATGGTGTTGCAAAAATTAAGGTCTAAAAAAGTCGCACTGCTACTGAGCTGAAAATACTTAAAAAAGATACTTCTCTTATTGAATATCTCACCCCCTTCTGATCTGGTTTTCATTTATTACTGCTTTTGTTTTTCGTTAACTACATATTATGTTGTTCTTAATATAATAGTGCTTTAATATAATTATTACTGCTTATCATATCGATCTGCTTCCCTTTTTTTCCCTGCAACACCTGTTTCCTCTTTGAATCCCTGCTGTCTTTTATTTCTTGGCCACCTGCTTCCCCTCTTATGCAGAGTGCAGTCTACACAGCTGTCTTGTCTAAGATGTCTGTACCTCTCACTGTGTACTCTAATGTTATTTCTTTTCTCACTGATGTTTTTCTGTACACACCTAATGATGCTGCACAGCCGAGGAGGTGAAAGAATTGTGGGATAGTAAAGCAGAAGACAGAATACAGCAGTTAGTTGTATATTATAGTGTCTTGTCTGCCTGCCTGGTGTCATTAATGAGTCATACTGCCTAATCTCGTTTATCAGTTTTCTTAATATAAAAACTTTTCTTTAAGCTTTTATATTAAGGTTCTTGCAAAGCATTTTGCTTTCTTACGCAGCATATCTTCCCTTTACTTGTAAGATAAGATACTTTGTTTATCTTAAGTTGAGAAGTTATGGCAGCACAAATATTAAAGATATGCTATAACATGCTTAAAGTGGAATAAGATAAACTGGCTCAATGAGGCAAAAAATAAACATGCAAACAATCAAAATTAAATTTTGGGGAGCATCAATGAATAAATATCTAAATATAAGTTTGGATTACACAATTGTCTTTCTTATGAAGAAACCATCTTAGGTTAAAGTTCTGCATCATAAACCAAACAATATTGAACTGTGTCATTGTTCTGTTGCAATACCCAATTTCAGCCAAACTTGACTTGTTGGTCAGATTGCCTCATATCTGGCTAGAATACTTCGGTAACAGAGAAGGTCATGGTTGACTTGATGATTGTGAGGGGCCCGGGTTGTATGGCTGCTAAACAAATACAAATCATCAACCCTTTACTGAGCTTGACAGTTGGAACGAGATGTTTGTGCTGTTTGGTTTTCTCAGTATGTGGTGCTGCGTATTACAGTCAAGCATGTCCTCTTTGGTCTGATCTATCCAAAGGAAATTGTTTCAGAACTCTTGTGACTAGTTCAGATGCAACTTTGCAAACCTAAGCCACGGTGCTGTGTTTTTTAAGCAAGATTTTTTTTGTTTTCTCCTGGAAACCTTTAAAAACAAGCCATAGATTTTCTAATCATGAAATCAATGAAATTTAATGAAATTTAATGTTTAACACACTGAGGTCTGTACAATCTGAGATGTAGCATTTGAGTTTTTGGGGTCTCTGAGCATTATGTGGCCTGACCTTGAGGTGACTGCCTACAAATTGTCAAATCCTCTAATTTTATAGAGGTGGTCAATGAGAATCTGTTACTGTTACTGGTAATCAGTTAATCGATTAAACCCTCTTAATTACTATGGAAGCAGTAAGGGTATGCTTAGTTCTTAATTGGACTGCATAGAGTCTTGTATTTAAAATTTTTAATTTGAGTGAAAATTAGCAACAGCTCTAAACTCTGTGTAGCACATCAGTTTCTTGCTTCGCATTAGAACTAACTTAAATTGCATTGTCCCTTTTTAAATAAATAATGAAATGAAATTCATAGTCGTTTGGATGGCCTCTGTGTTAACTGATGGAGCAGTCGGTGTAGTGATTCAAACTGAATTCATACAGCAACAGCAGGTGCTGCTGGCCTTGGCAAGTAATATGAATGTATTCCTCAGCTAACAGTTCAGTATTTAGGCCACAGAAGCGTTTCTCCACATGGTGTAAACCGATGTTTCATTCACAAACAGTGCAGTCCCTACACTTTTCTAAACCACTCAGATTAACTGAGCTCTGTCCTGAAAAGTCCGGAAGCCAGATACAGTCCAGTCCAGGTAGTGTGATTGCAGCCACCATACTTACTGCATTGACTTTTCTGCTTTCAGACTGAGAGGACAATGACAGAGCTGGAGATTGCTGTGAATCAGCGTGTGGGAGAGTGGGAGGTGATCCAGGAGTCGGGGACCACCCTGCGCCCCTTGTTTGGCCCCGGCCTGACTGGCATGAAGAACCTGGGAAACAGCTGCTACCTCAATTCTGTCATGCAAGTGCTCTTCACCATCCCAGACTTCCAGAGCAAGTCAGTAACCTCCTTTTTTTTTTTTTTTTTTTTTTTTTTTTTTTTTGAAACAGTCACCATCCAGCTGTGTCCAGCATGTTATTTCTTATAGCAAACTGAAATAAAAATATTGCTTCTTAGTCAATATTCACCTAAAAGGTGAAAATTTGTCTGATACTTTGCATTAACATTTAAGATGAATCCAAAGAATTTCCTTCAAGCTTTTCTGTCCGTGCCTCGCAGGTACGTGTCTAATATCGACAAGATAATTGATGAAGCACCGAGCGACCCAACCCAGGACTTCAAAACCCAAGTGTGAGTTTCCTCATTTTAAACTACAAGCTTTTGTGTAATTATTAAATGTCCTCATTTGTACTGCAGGAGAGGGAAAGCGACTCTTTTTAAAATGTTAGACATGTTTTCGTGCTACCTTAGTTTTCATGCACATGTATTTACATACACACATATGGCTTTCTGATATTGGTGTCACACACAGTAGAATCAAATAAGCCATCTGCATAAATATACACAGGCACATTTACAGTGTGCCAGCTGTCAGCCACGAACCCAATTATTGTGTGCTTTTCTGGCAGCTGCATTTTCAAGTGTGATAATTGTCTTTTAACGTGTAAATACTGCCTTTCTCTTTTGAAAGGCGCTATTTTTAGACAGACTTGCATCGACACCTGTTTGCTGTTATTTCGATAGCACAGCAGAAAATCAACTAAAGAGCCTCGCTTCAGAAAAAAAAGAAAAATCCATTATTGTGAAAACAGAAGGTCGACGCAGCTCATGTAACTTGACTCTTTATCAACAGTTTGATATAATAAGATTAAGTCTACTTGCTACCTAATTTTCTTGTTTTCATTAAACTCATATCTATTTTATTGTAAACAATCTCTGCTTTTCAGTAGCTGCGCAGCGACCTTTCAACACAGATAATAATATCAGCTCCATGATTAGATTTTCCAGATTGTTATTTGAAATAAAAATGTAAAAAATACATCTTGGTCTATATTTAAATCCACCTTCTGCATGAGGCTCTGGCATCCCGTTGGATGTGCATCTTGTCAGCTTTGTTTGTTTATTACAGAGCCAAGCTTGGATATGGTCTGCTGTCAGGAGACTATTCCAAACCAGTACCAGACCCAGGAGAGGAAAATGGTGCAGCTGAACCCAGGGTAAGCAGAAGGAATCAGTCATACTGGATCCAAAAAACTAGGTTTAAAAAAAAATATCCGTCCCTTATGCTGGGATTATCGCTCAGAAGTGAGTGAGACTATAGTACAACCAATGATGACTCCCACAACTGAGAAATCCTTCTTCTCCGGCTTTGCTTTCAGGGAGACCAAATCGGAATAGCACCGCAAATGTTCAAAGCACTTGTCGGGCGGGGCCACCCGGAGTTCTCCACCAATCGACAACAGGATGCTCAGGAGTTTTTATTGCACTTCATAAACATGGTGGAGGTAAAGTATGACTCTCATTGTATTTTCTTATTTGTTTGTTTGCTTTTTGGCCTTTTTCAACATTATTGGATAGACACAATGAAGAGAGGACAGGAAAGTGGGGGCAAAGAGAAGGGGGAAGACATGTGGCGAAGGGCCGCGGGTCGAACTCGAACACAGGCCGGCCGCTCTCAGCCGTGTGGCATGTGGTCGCCCGCTCAAAGCACTGAGCTAAAGTCTTTTACTTTTACATTTTTTCCTTATTATTTTGTTTTAAATGTCCATTTTCTTCATCCTACAGAGAAACTGCCGCTCTGGGTCCAACCCGTCTGAAGCCTTCAGGTTTCTGGTGGAGGAGCGGATTGTGTGTCAGCAGACACAGAAGGCCAAATACACACAGCGGGTGGATTACATCGTCCAGCTGCCCGTGCCCATGGACCAGGCTACCAACACAGGTGAGCAGCGGATGAGGACAATCTCTGCAACGTTAACATTTAGTTCTTTCCAGGTATTTAGACTTGAGCATTTCATTAAAGAGAAACCCGTTATTATTATTATTATTATTTTATTTTATTTTATTTTTTAAATAACAGAAGAGCTTCAGGAGGCTGAGCGCCGCCGTGAGGAGGGGGACTCATCAGCTCCGACAGTGCGTGCACAAATCCCCTTCACAGCGTGCATGGCGGCTCTCAGCGAACCAGAGATCCTCACGGACTTCTGGAGCTCGGCTGTTCAAGCAAAAACTACTGCTACCAAGTATGAAGAGAGACGCCCTCATAATGGAAGTAGTGAACTGGAACAGATTTTAAAAGATCTTTAGTAATGACAGCCTTTCTCTCATTTATCAGAACGACCCGCTTTGCCTCTTTCCCCGACCACCTGGTTATCCAGATTAAGAAATTCACTTTTGGTCTTGACTGGGTGCCTAAAAAACTGGGTGAGCAAAGATATGGTTACATTTTTTGTTTTGAAAACATGTTTTGGTTTGTTTTTTTTGTTTTTTTCTTCTTTATAAATTTCTGTGTACAAAAATGCACGCCAGAGGGGTTTACTATGAATCAAGTTTGTCGTATCCAGGCTGTCTTTGAGTTAATTGGCTTAACAAAGCATAAAACTCAAGTAAGGGATTAGGGGTATGAACTCTTTGTGAAAGTAGGTGTTTGAAAAGTATTTTACCTTTTTTTATTTTTATTTTTTTAGCCTAACTGAGTGTCACCTGCTTCAGTCAGGCATTATTAGAAAAATAGGTGATGGAGATCCTACAAAAATAGGCTGTTTATTTAAAAAAAAAACAACATTAAATGTAATAAGCCTACGCTGGTGCTGCAAAATAAAACAAGAGAGCAATGCTACATTGTTGAGATTTCAAAGGCCGTCCATACATCTGTTCATCCCTCCTATGTGAAGTCATGTTATAGTAGTGGCAGGCTAACCAGGGTATTCCAGATGTCCTTCTTCCCAGCAACACTTTCCAGTTCTTCTTTAGTGATCTGGAAGTGTTCGTAGGCCATATGATATATAATGCTTCCAGTTAGCTCTTGGTCTACTACGGGGTCTCCTCCCAGCTCGACGTGAAACTAACTCAGCTGGTTCCTTTAAACACGAAGGAGATCCTTCTGGATGTCTGAGCTCCTAACCCTGCAGACAAAACTCATCATTTGATCTTTACACAAAACCCATAACTCATAACAGTAGTACGAGACAGTGCCTACATTACTACTGACCCCTCATCACTTGTGAATGGGAACTCTATCGCCACTCTGAGGATGAGGGAGTGCAGTGTTGTTTGTTTTGTTTTTTTGTTTGTTTTTTTGTGGGGGAGTGGTTGTCTGTTTGTTATTTTTTTCAAATACTTGCTGCTTCCATGCTTCTGTGTAAAACAAAATATTTAAAAATTGTAGATGTGTAACATTTAAAATTTTGCAAAAAAATGCTTAAAATATTTTGATTACTGAAACTGAGATTTCTCACTAGGGAACAACCACCACAACATTGCAAACTGCAATAAAATCAAAATATATTGTTTAAAAAAAAAAAAACCCACACATTATTAGCCATTGACAGGAAGTTGACTTTTTGAATTGTACTTGATGATGAGTCACTTCAGGTGGTTTGTAATAGTGTGACTTTTCTCTAATGCAGACGTGAGCATCGATGTTCCTGATACTCTGGACCTGAGCGGGCTACGTGCAACTGGCCAGCAGCCAGGGGAGGAGCTTCTGCCAGAGGTGGCCCCGCCCCCACTCATGACACCAGATGTGGAGGTTAAAGGTATCCTGGGTTCCCATGGCAACGAGGAGGACGACTCGCTCTACTCCCCACTGCTGTGTCAGTCTGTCATTTCTGCTCTTTCCCTCCTCCCTCTCACTCTCATTCGCCCACCTTTGTTTCCTTCTGTTCTTTTTTTTTTTCCTGCCTTTTCTGTTCTCACGTGTCCTTCAGTTGCCTTTTTAAAAAAACATTTTTTTGGTTCAAAACAAGGTTTTGGTTCTGTTTCTTTCTGAGCATCAGTTTAAGTTTACATTAATATAAGTTACAACATTTCATTTTCATATTTTTTTTTTTTCCTTTTGTAAATCTTGTGCCGTTGTACAAAAACGACATCCAAGTAATTCAGCTGTTTTCAACTCTCTCTTAGCTCCAGTCCTCGATGACTCCACTGTGTCCCAGTTATGTGAAATGGGATTCCCACTAGAGGCCTGCAGGAAAGCGGTGTATTACACGGGGAACACTGGAATTGATGCTGCCATGAACTGGATCATGAGCCACATGGATGATCCAGGTGTGTAGACCAACAGTGATTTGCCAAAAATCAAACCATCTCACCATGACTGTTGCTTTTCACATCTTCTTTTACTTCTGATTGGCTGCAGACTTTTCTGCCCCCTTGGTGTTGCCTGGCTGCAGCTCTGGACCTGGAACCACACCCACAGAGAGCCTGTCTGAGGAGCACCTGGCGACCATCGTCTCTATGGGCTTCAGCCGAGACCAGGCAACCAAAGCACTTCGAGCAACGGTCAGAGTTTTTTTTTTTTTTTTCTCTCTTAAAGGGCTTGAGCCTTAAAAGAGGGGATTTTCTTAATAGCATCTCAGGCACACAGTTTCTGCTGACTCCTTTTTAATCAATGAGAAGAAAGTTAGATTACAGAGAGAGGGAGGATGAACTCAGGGCTGCAACAAGTGCAGTAGTAAGTAACATCTGTAGTATATAAAAACACCAGACCAAAGCTGCCTACATGCAGCATGAAAGCTGTAGCTTGACATTACATGATCCATCTGTCTTGGGGTGGGACATAGGGTATTGTTTGAAGTTCACTGACACACCTTGATTGTGAGCACTTGGTTGGATCGATCTTCCTCCCTCTTCAGGGACTCCTGAAAGATTCTTGTAAATGGTGACGTAGTTCTGACATTACCTGATATAGCTTAGCCTACCTAAAGGTGTTTGGCACACATTTGAGCTTCAGGAGATGGTTGATGACTCGGAGTGCAGCCAAACACAGCAGCTACTTCTCCCCAGAGCAAATACGAACAGCGTGTTAAGAAATCTTTGTGCTGCTCCTGTCCTCTAATGGTCTTTCATCAGCTGTCTTTGCTCTCTAACAGTTAGACTCTTGGAAGTATTTGTGATCAACAGAGACTCAGCTTTAAGCTTAGAAAGTATTTGACTCTTGACTGGTGTTTGTCACACAGAGTAACGTCCTGGACCGGGCAGTAGACTGGATCTTCTCTCACCTGGATGACCTGGAGTCCATGGATGTGTCTGAAGGAGGGCGCTCAGCTGCAGAGAGCGAGGGTGGCAGGGATCCTCCACCTGGACCCCGCGTCAGAGACGGACCAGGAAGTAAGTCCATAGGAGGAGACGGAAAGAGGAGAAATAATCTTTATAATCAGATCGTCTGCTCACGTTAGTTTAGACTATGTTAATAAAGTGCTTTAATGTGTTACCGTCAATCTCTTTTTCTCTTGTTTGTCCAGAATATGAGTTGTTTGCATTCATCAGTCACATGGGGACGAGCACCATGTGTGGCCATTACGTTGCCCACATCAAGAAGGACCAGCAGTAAGTATTTTAGACACATTGAGGTTCGAGACCGTGGTTCCTAACATTTCTCATGAGTCTCTTTCTGCTGCGTATTCAGAACTTTTGCTCAAACACGACCAGTTCCAGTTCCTTAAAATGTAATTTCATACTTTTTCAGATTAGCTTAGCCAGTCTTTCATGTTCTTATTGGCTTTTACAAGACTTCTTGTTGTTTAAGGAATATTTCACAGTTTTGGTTGGAAATTTAAAATCACCTGTCATAACAATAAAAATACCGCAACAAAATAACTGTGATTTACTGCATTCATGTCCCCACTTGCACAAAGAAATTCCTGAAAAACTTTTTATTAAATGTGCTTCCTGGTCCCTGAATTTAATTTATTTTCTAGTGCAGGCTAAACATCTGTAAAGAATTGCATTGAAATGATAAAGTAGCTTCAGCAGGGGGCACCATACTCCACATCTACTCTGACGAAACTCATTTCATGGCTGCTGATGTGCACAGTGTGATGTGTTAATCTGTCAAAGAAGTGAAGGTTTGAAGGATTTATATCCATCTGTCACCAACATAACTAAAGGGAAAATGTTTGTTTCATGTCTGAATAATGAAAATGGATCAATTTCTACTGAGTCCTGCTTTAATGTGTTATTATGACATCTGTACCTGAGTTGTTCATTTGGAGGCAGCAGGTGCTGTTAAACAGGCCTTTGTAAACTGCATTTTCTCTTTGTGTCTCACAGATGGGTGATCTTCAATGATCAGAAGGTGTGCGCTTCAGAGAAGCCTCCCAAAGACCTGGGATATCTCTACTTCTACCGCAGGGTGGCTGAATGAAGCAGAGCAGCGTTACACTTTAGGGGAACGAGAAGATACGTGAACGCTAACAAACACCCATGACAAAATTCATAGTTGCACTCCACCAAGCTCTTGCAAAAGTCCTGGCACGCTTCACAACTGACAAAAGTGTAAATAAGTCTCTCAGATTGCGTATTACACACTCAATTAATTGGTGCAGATGTACAGATGAGATGTTGGGCTGATATTTTTCTTGAAATCCTCTGATTACAAACCACAGGTCTGTTCAGAGAGCAGGTTTGGTTTGTTTCCTGGGCCTTGATGATCGGTCAGCCATCTGTTCAAGTTTAACTCGCAAATGATTTCAGAAAACCTGCTTCAGGGAACAAGTCCCAAACATTAGCGACTTTGAGTCCCTTCACTTGTTTTGTTAACCCCGACTATTGATTTCCACTGCCATCAGTAGTCACTGCCGCCTCCGGTCCCCTCTTCTTTCATTGGATGATTGCAGCTTGGTGTCATCACTCCTCTACCTGTTAGTGAGGACAAAAGAGTTAAACACCCACAATAAGAGAAAATGTCAGTGAATAAAAAAAGAATAAAAACAAATGTGTGTTACAAAAAGGAAAAGCACCAAATCAGCTTGTTTTCCTTCAGTTTGGTGAGGGTGATATCTGGGTGATTCTTGTTTTATTTTGTTTTTATTTTTGAACAGAAATGCTTTGTTACTTCTGCTGTGGCAAATAAATAATTGTCTTTCTGTCAAATAAAGTGTGGTCTGTCCTTTTGCATTATGCAGCTTCTTTTTTATTTTCACATCCTGATTACAGACAAAAGTATGATGAACTGCTGTTTTGTGGTGACAAATGTGCAGTTTAAGCATTTATAACTTGGGTTTAGAGTGACTTAAACTGCACCCACCACTACCAAAGAATGGGTTTCTCTTCAGATGCTCTCAAACCTCTTTAGTATTTGTCTTTGTGCTCATGTTGTTGAAGTGAAGCACAGAGAGGATTCATTAACTGCTAAAAGACACAGAACGTGCTCAGAATTAAGGTAAGTGCTCAACCTTTTATTTAATTAACCCCAATTAACTCTCATTTTCGACCCTGGTGCATATAGATGGTTTAATATTTGAGGGTAAAAGACTTAAGTTGTAAATCTATGTTTTTGTCAGTTATGGGGAGTAAACACAAAATATCTTCAAATGACCCAAACTAGTTTCATGTATAGCTCTAGATGAGTTTTGGCTTTCTTTGATGTAAATGCGATTTTATTTTATGAGAATTTGACTCTCACTTTACTCAATTTTAACTTTCTTTTAAAAGCTGCTCCTTTCTGCTGAACGTACGAAGTTGAAGCAGTTTTATAGGAAACAGTTTAAATATTGTTTCAGACAAACTAAAAGCCACAAAGAGGTTTTTTTTTTTTACAAGATTAATATTTTTAATAAGTGACACAGGATGGAAGTAGATCAGAGGGTGTGGTGGTTTCTTGGTAGAAACTCTGTGGCCATGTATGAAGTGACATGTTCATGTTTAATTTGTTTCATAGTTTAATCTCAACAGTAAAACATTTTTTAAACCCTCAGAATGAAGATGCCGGTGTGGTTTGTGTTTGGTGAGTAAAGATACTTCTGGAAAAATACTGTGAAGGCCTGAACAGACTGAAAGTGATGTCTCAGCAGTGAGAAGGGCGTGAAGGAAAATTGAAGCTACAGAATAATGAGTCACAATGGGAAAGAAGAGGGCAGTGGTCACTTCGGTGGCCATCACCTTTTAAATCGTTCCTGTTTTGGAAGTTGCCTTGTTGCCTTTCTGGTGTTTCTCATGTCGTTTTGATTTGGACCAAAGCTGGTGAAATGGCTTCAAAATGGTTTTTGCTTTCAAACGGGACAGATTAAAGTTTAACTGACTTCGTTATACTGGGATTGTCAAGTGTTCCCTTAATTTTTTGAGCATTTTTGATGTAACTAAGCAGAGTGTTTGTTGACTCCATTTGTCTTCTTTTCAGTGCTGGGTGCACTCTCTGCTGCAGGTGAAGTTTTTGTTGCAAAAGTCGGGGGGAAAGGTCACATTGAAGTGTGGGGTCAGAAGCTACACACGCTCTCTGCAGTGGCATCGTGGAAATGACCTTCTTCATAGTGTTGATCAGAGAGGCTTCCCTCGCAAAAGTCTTTGAGTATCTTGGAATGCTTAACAGTAAACATCAGTATATGATGATTACATTATATTAGAACATATTTTTATTTTCTGTGTTAGGCGTTGCTGAACTTGTGCAGAGGTCAGTCGTGAGACAGACGAATCTGGAAATCTCCAGTGTGAGAGAAACAGATGCTGGACGGTTCACATGTTCGGCAGATTGGACACGTCATGAACATTCACTTGTTGTGTTCTCAGGTAAACAGTTGTGCGATTTACTCTTGTAGGTCAGTTATAATGGAAAATAATATACATCAATTTAAAATCTACTTTTTACAAGTGTATACACACACACACACACACACACACACACACACACACACACACACACACACACACAGGAACATTCTAGCAATTTTACCATAAATTTTAGGGGAAAATTCAAAGTAGCAGAGAGCAAAATCCAGTTTACAGTACTGAAAGTTCAAGTCTTGAAACCATAGAGTCCTACATTTCCCATAATCCAACATCCATCACAAACACATAATTTCCTGTTAAATGTTTGTACTCCATACGAACATCATCACCTCTGTTCAGGGACTCGAGGTGGGCAGGGATGGGGATGGCAGATGTTTAAATTAACTTAGTTTAAAAAGCTTGTACAATCTGGCCTACAGTGTTATACAGTGCAGAAATAAAGGTTACCATTTTTCCACTTGGTTGTAGTAAACTATCGTCTTTTTCTGATGTTATGAAGGTTTTTCATGTGTATAATGAATTTGGATCAAGTCCCTTGTTCATCATTGCCTCCTCTCTCTCTTTATGCTTCTCACTGTGTCCTCACCTCCTGCTGACAGTGTCGGTCTCTGTCACTCCCTCTGCTGATCTCCTGCTGGGCAGCGAGGCAACGCTCCAGTGTGACGTGAAAGGTGTCATTGAAGGTTGTGAAGTGAAGTGGAGGAGCCCAAATGTAGATTCACCCGAGTGGTCACCAACAGCTCAACTCAAACCTGTAACAAGCTCACATAATGGGACCTGGCAGTGTATCATCACCTGTGGCAGCAATCAGCTTAGTGAGCATCTGACCATCAAAGTCCAAGGTAATACACAAATACTGGAAATGAAGACTCCTGTATTCCACTGTGATCAAAAGAAAAACAAACGTGTGTTTTCCTTTCCAGAGCCGCCTCCTACAACATCAACAACAACAGCTTCACTGTGCAGCTCGAAGGATAGCCCTAAAGACCACCTTTGCCATTGTGTGCTCAGTTTTGCTTTCTTACTTCCTGCTGTGATTAATAAATAATTGTTTTTATGTCAAACTGTGTTCTTATGTGTTCATTATGAATTTCCTAAGTTTTTTTCTTATTCTACGTAACTATATTAAGTTTGAGGCAAAATCTACTCAAAATTAAGGGCACAACCTACATTTTAATAGAGGTAATATTAAATTTAATGTGACTATCCTGAAAACACTTTATTTCTGTTCTAAAACAGTCCAAATTACTGGCCGAGCCACCAGTTTCAGAACAGACTGAATATTTAACGTCTTTCATGAATAGATCCATGTAAGGAGTCTTAAGCTAGAAGCTTTTAAACAAGAAGAAACATCTGTCAGACAATCTGAGGATGAGATCAGGCACAGTTAATGCATCACTAATATAAGTATTTCCATCACAAGTACACAAGGAAAAAATAAGAACTTCTTAATTATTGTGTTTGCTGTAATTCTGCCTTCAGTTTTGTTAAAGCTATTCTACTCCTCAAGTGAAGCTGGATAAGTATAAACATCTACCTTACCTGGGAGACTGGCCCAGCTAGTATACTATGAACCTCGAAATTGTGGCCCTTTATATACACAGTGGCACGCACACACTATGGAGGGTATGGCCCAGTATGGTTCTCCTTAGGTCTAGTTTTAAATAAAATAGTTCCAGTTCATTTCTCTGGAAAATGTTCCCTAAACTTGATTGATTTATTTCTGGTGCAGAAATAAATCAATCTGCTGCCTGACTGCAGATAATTTATAAAGTAATAAATAGACACCGTTGAGACAACAGCCTAAATGTGAAGCAAGAAAGTGTTTCTGCACAACTGCATACATTCATTTACTTTGCACTTTGAAGAACATGCATCTGCATCTCAGGAGCTTTATGTGGTGAGGTGAGGGGCAGGAAGTTGGTTTACTTAATGCATAACAGAAAACATAAATCATGCATGGGAAACTAACATTTAATATTGTATCTGTATTTTGGATTAAACAGGCTCTGGGGTTTTAGTTTATAAAACATTGTTTAGGGTCATTGTATGAATGTATAAAAACATTTATTAAAAAATCCAGTAAATTTTCATTTCACCAGATTTCAATAAACTTAATATTTTACAGTGTACCTATGTAACAAATCTACATGGAAACTTTACATCAAATAAAATACTTTAGGGAGAAATAATACTGATCAGTCTGAAAGCTCACTCTCTAGAAGCCACAAACAGTCACTGCACAGGACACCATCAGCGTTTATGTGGGAAATTTGGTAGCATCATTATATTCGCATCAAACACTCTGATCTATAGTTTTCCCAGATGATAAGCAATAAACGATGCAATAAATAACCCTAGGATATCATTTGTAAACTAAACTTCTGTTAAAAGGATTTATTTATTAAAGTTTTTATAAGGAATTTGGAAAACATTTTGATTATGACTGAAGTTATGCAGTTTAATCAATGAGTGTGATGATTAATTTCCAGACTAGGCTAAATTTACACATATGTTAGATTAATTTAAAAACTTCGGCTCAACCATCCAAAGTAATGAACAATGGACAAAAGAGGTGAAGAAGAGAGTAAGGGCAGGGTGGAGCAGCTGAAGGCAAGAGTGAGGGATAATTTGTGACAGAAAGACAGCAGCAAGAGTGTAAGGGAAGGAAAGGCGGAGCCTAAGTTGTTAAGATTTTTATTGGGAGTGACCAGAATGGAGAAGATTATCAATAAATACATCAGAGGGGCAGCTCAGATCCAGTGGTTTCAAGACACAGTTGTTGGGACAGGGGAGGATGCTGAGGGTGAGATGGGAGTAAATCATGTGCTGCGGGCTGTACAACAAAATGAACAATCCAATCTCAGCAGCTCCTCTTCGGCCATCATAATCTTGAATCTTTACTGTATACAGATGTTTCAGTGCATCACTCTATTACAAGGAGACTGGATTGTTCCATTTCCGTTTATACATCATATTCTATTTAACTGTCAATCAGAACAGTGTGGTTGGAACTGATAATGGTTAACCACCACAATTACATTCACCGCTGCCTATTGCGGTTAGCATTGTGCATCACGGGTGTGTCACTGTGGAAAATGTGCTTTAGTGAATTTTTAGTGTTTGCAGTTTTATAGAAAGTAAAACACAATAAACCACTGATGATAAATCAGCTTGAGCAAATGTGATGGAGAAATGGTTACTGAGAAAAATGAATTTTGAAAATTGAATTGGAACTTGAATCTTATAGTTATACAAAACTTATAGTTTTGTGGCTTATCACTGAAACAAGTGTCATAATAAAGTGAGTCTATGAGTAACTTGTGGATGGAGATGTGTGAGGGTGGTGGTGTAGGCTTCATTCTGGCTTCATTCACCACATGAACCACCAGCATTGCTGTTTTCCCTTGACTTTCCATGCAAGTGCACACAAGCTGACACAAATTTGATTTATTTATTTATTTTATATAAATGTTACATTTTTGTGTGCGAAAGACTTCATGAATATATGATATAAAAATCATTTAGCATGGAAAAGTCTTAAAAGATTATCGTGCATAACATTATTTTGTGTTCAATTTAAGTAAACTTGGACTGTGGGATGAAACCGAAACAGCTGAGGAAACACACACAAGCACACTGAAATTTCAAATTCTGCACGGAAAGGTATTTAAAAAAAAAATACAATTATGTAAAACACCACAGTCTGTCTGTTCCTTGGAGGATGCAGTCCTGTAAAATATAATGTTTAAGCTAGCTGTGTAACTGTAACAAGTGAGGCACATATAAATTTTGCTCATAATTAATAAATCATCAAGTCAGCTTTCTGTCTGATGCATTTATTTAATAGTTCACTACTTTCTTCAGTAAAGAATCTGTGTGTTGGTAAAGCAGCTGGTGGCAAATCCATTTCAACATTGTTCTTCTGTAGATTTGAAATCAGAAGACAAAAATGGAGGAGAAGATAAAAGGTTTCACTGAAAGTAACACATATGACAGACTCAGACAGAGGAAATATAGAAAGAAGTTGACATTCAAAATCTAAAAATGCAGCACACAGTAATTCAAAGTCAAGTGGCTAACACTCAAATACAGTTTTTCAGAGAAGACAGATTTTCTTTTCTCAAAACTACAGTTACAACACCCCTGACTCTTGTGGCAAAACTTCACAAACATCAAAATAGTTGGATCTGCCCTTGATCTGCGTTTTACCATGAACACCACAGACGGCTCTGTAAACTGCACAACAACACTGGAAACCAACCAGTTTAACGTGCACTAAACTGAATAACCTAGTACAATATCCTTATGGAGCATTTAAATGACACAAAATCATGTTCTAATCTTATCTAATCGCAGGTTTCCCCTTGACAGAGTTACGAGTTTTTCAGAAAAAATAAGATACTTTGTTTGTTGGGGGGTTTTGCAGTTTTTTTCCTTTCTTTTTACAATCTCCAGCGGGCCTTGTCACCCAGATGACCAGATTAAACAGGAAAAGATTATGTGAAGATGATAATAAACCCAAAGCAGGAGAACACTTTAACTTTAAATACACGAAAAAGACAGTCAGGGAGAATGGAAACATAAATGTACCAAGACATAGCTGAACTCAATCTAGAGAACAAGTCACAGGGAAGTCAAACTAAAGACAAGGCACAAGAGACAAAGAACTCACAAAATAAAACATGAAGTAACTAAACAAACAAAAAAGAATCAGAAAAACAGAGAAACACAGAAGTTTTTTACTAAAGTCAAGTAAAACAAAGACTCAAATACCAAATTATAAGGCTACATATTTCAAAATTATAACTCTAAAACAGAACTCAGAATGCTAGAATAATCTTAAAATAAAATAAGGAAACCCAGTCAAATAGTAATCAAAACTCAACAATACCAAATATTAACGGCTCAAAAATGAACTGAAAAAATCCACAGTCTATGACAGTAAAAGCTGTCATGCATAAAGTTATGATCTGAACAACAGTCTGTGTAGAAAAAATACAGCACAATAAGTCAAACAGTGGTTCATGGTTTTAGCTTTACATTGTTATGCATCACTCCATCAGACAAGAAATGCAATTTTTTTTTAATTTTTAATTTTTAATTTTTAAAAATTCCTTCATAAATCATCATTAAGATGCTTCCTGTGAAGAGTAACTTCTAGTAACTGGGTTTCAGGTGGTCGACAACCAAAGAAACGTTAGCTGAGAACACACTTCTTATATACATCAAGTAAAACTCCCTGTCAGTTGTCTCCTTTACAGCAATATTTGTAAATGTTTTTGTTTGCATATTTTATCCACATCTTTCACACAGTTTGTATCCTATTTTCTCTGTCCCTTAGTATTTGCGACATCACCCAACCTGGCTGCCGATGTTCAGCTACGTCTGCTGCAGTGCTGTCGAATCTGCATCTTATACGCATGAAACAAACCAGAATCAAATCCAGAAACGGGCCGAGAAGCAACAAAGTCAAAAGTTTATCAGCGATAACTTTAAAGCAGTCGTTATTCAAAAATACTCCAAGAGAACAGATGACACCGGGAAGGATCATCAGAAAATAATTAAAGAAGAACAAAAGGAAAATTCGTACAATTCTTTGTTTTTCATCAGTGGTCACTAAGGTGTCAGCAGCCAAGGCGTGAAAGGTCCATACTAAAAACAGGATGAACAGGAGAGCTGGAAGGAGGGCAAAAATATAGAGGATAAGAAACTTCTTGAAGACTACAGTAGGAACTACAGTTGCAATACAAAGGATCCAAATCAAGAGAGAAACCAGCATGGACCCCTTAGTTTGTCTGCTGCACTTCAACTTTGGGCAGGTGATAACAAAACACCTGCAACACAAGAGAGATATCACAATAGTATGTTATTCTGTATGAGGATAGAGAATACAATGTCAGGGAAGAACACACAGAGACAGACATTCACCTTTCAATAGCAATGTATGTCTTGAAATACCAACTAGCCGTCAAACCAGCTATGAAAATAATGTCAGCTTGTTCAATTACAGATCCTTGCTTCAACTGCCAGTTGAACATTATGCTGATGTGGACGAGATTGGCAATGAGCAGGTTAGTGAAATAGATCACATGCTCCTTTTGTACCTGCAGGAGAGATTCGTTAAAGTCAAATTACTGCAGTAATAAACACAAATTGCAGAATTAAACATAGAAATGTTTACATCAGATGATGCATGAACAAGGAGGTTGATTTGATTTTGCTTTCTCTGCTGTTATTGTATTAAGCATCAAGCAAGTATTTACAAAAAATAATTTAGACTTATAAAAACATTTTTTAAAAGATGAAAAACTGAGTGTTACAAAAGTGTACAATATAATTAATAATCAATGCAGAACTGAGTGTTTTAACAAGTGTGAGAAAGAAAAAGAAAGTAGTAAGTGTGACTGTTTACGTACCAAGCAACACAACCAACAGATGACCAGTAAGGTCAAAGGAAGGCAGAACATGAAGTTAGTCCATATGATAAAATCGGAAAAATTCATCGCTTGCTGACTTTCTGTGTGGAACTGCTGTGAAAGATCCTTCATTCCTTTTCAGGAAAGAACCTGTTGTGTGGAATAGCAGGTTGTGCAACAGTGAGACTGTGGAATATTAACCAAATGATATTCATAAGAAATTAAAAGAGAATAAGCCAAATCTGTTTAACTAAAAACAAAAAAGAAAACAGCTGAATTTGTCATGCATGCAGAGTTCTGGACCCAAGTTCGAAAACACTGGATAAAGCCAAGAAAAACACTGCAAGAATAGCCCAAATCCAAACCTGACCAGCTCAGACACACAGGAAATTATAAAAGAAACTGAGACAAAAGACTGAGTTGAAGACAGAACAACATACAAGCAGAAACGCAATCTGGGGAAATGGACATGGCCGGGGGGGAAACAGGACACAGGTACAGACAGACCAGACAAAGACCCAGGTGGGGAAATAAAAGTAAACACAAGACACTAACTACCAACTACCAAAATAAAACAGGAAGTGAGAATCTTAATCAAATGTGAAAATGTAGACACGTAAATGAACTTAACACAGGGGAGTCGACACAAGCGCATCAGGCAGGAGATACTGAGGAAACAAATTAAACTCTAAAGCAAAAACTTGATTTCTCCAGCCAAGACAGAATTTTCCTTCACAAGTTGTTTATGGAGACAAACCTACGTGAATAATTCTGTATTTTTTAAAAATGAAAAAATAACGCCAGAGTGATTCTACTCCAACCAGATCACACTCGATTGATCCATAAATATTTAATCAACAGCACATTAAATTAAACCCTCTTGTGTAATTATAGCTATAATTGTATAGTTTAGATGTTTAGTAGCAAAAAACATCTCTGTAGTAAAAAAAAAAAGGGAATGAGTATGAGATCAAGTTACACGTCACTAGTAACCGCATTTCCATCGAGTTTCCATTTGAGCAGCTTTTGTGCTGTTAATGTAGAAACTGTGCAAGCACAAAGGATAACGACAGAAAAAGCTTCTAGATCTTAAGATTTTGACTTGGCCTCTCCAACTACTCAACTTCTCAACTAAAGATAATATGGATAAGTGTAAACATCAACCTTACTGGCTTCAGGACGACTTCCTGCTCAGCTTGTTTAGTGATTCAGTGATGTGACGCTGAAGTTTAGCTTCAGAGTGAAGCAGAACAGATCACAGAAATGTGGTTTATATACTTCACCCCACCCACTGATAGGTATACACACACACACACACACACACACACACACACTGTGGAGACTATTGTGAGCCAATTATTTGTTAGCGTCTCTTCTCATGTTCTACTTTGTTTTAGTTTTAAAATTCCACTTCGGGTATCTGACAAAGTTTAGAGACTCTAGTCACACGTGAGCAGGCCTCTCTCTGCCAGCGTAACACAAAACAATTACTTGACAATGTTGATTTATTTTGTCGGTACAAGCTGTCTGACAACTGAATCTGTAAAATTACTGAAACACTTTGTATTTTTGCTGAAAGCCTGGATGTGAATAAATAGTTTTAAAATTCTCAAAGTTTACACGTAGCGTACGCCACAACTTCATAGGACTACAAATTGACCCATATTCATTTCCTTTGCATAGGTTGTCTCTGCAGTAGAGATGCTTTAGAATGAGATTGTAAGCTGATTTAGTGCGTCAATAAGGATCTCACATATTTTGATTTAGGTTATGAAGAAAACTCAGTAAACGTAGCTGCCACATGACGTAGATAACTGTGTGTGCATGTGACATGGGACATGCATATATGATACGAGACAGCTTTACTGGTTAATAGTCCGTAGTCTCATAGTTTTAAGCCTCCGTGAAAATACTGACCCTTGACCTCTAGTGTTATATTCACAGATACAGTAATGGGATGGTAGTGGCTTAAATGTAAGTGTTGTCCCGTAACAGGTCCTGCAAGAAGAGAAACAAGCTACAGTTACAACAAAGGAAGACATTTGTGCCTGAAACTTACTGCAATCACTGTGATCGTTTTCAAATCACAGATGATAACGTGACTATTTCGGAAATACTTCAGCTATTCAAATATATATTTTCTCTGAAATCAGTGCCTCTGTCAGAAAATTTGAATGACAAAGGCGGAAGTTTTTTCCAGGATCATCACATTAAAGCTTTTAATGTTCAATTTTAAGAAGGCGGAGAACGTCTGAAGAGAAACCCGTTCTTTGGTAAGTTATAGGCCACTGTAAACACGCCCAAAAAGCTAAACTGTAAATGTTTTCTCAGATTATTGTCAGCTGCAAACTGCCAATTCACCACAATTATTCCTGTAATCAGGAAGTGAAAATAAAAAGAGAAGTTAGAGGGACCAAAAGGACAGATCACGCTTTATTTATTTGAAATTGACAGACATTTATTTATTTGCCACAGCAAACAAAGTACTTCTGTTCAAAAATAAAACACCCAGATACCCCCCTCACCAGAACAAAAGAAAACAAGTCGTTTTAGTTCTTCAGTTTTGGGTGTTTTTGTTTGTTTGTTTATTTGGTAATACACATTTGTTAATCTATCATTTGTTTTCCTTCTATTTTTTCACTTTAACATAACAGGTCAAGGTGAAGTCACTGAGATAACTTAGTGAACGGCTCTAGTTACACTAAGCTGTGGCTGTCCTATAAAAGAGGAGAGGACAGGAAGCATGTTGCAAATAATTGAAGTCAGGTGTTCTAATCACTTCCGCGGCCACAGGTGTATAAAATCAAGCATCATAATAATGTAATGGTGTACACAGCTGTGTTTATATGTCATGGCCCTGAACAGTGTTATCATATGACCGGGTTTATAGAGTACCTTTCCTACACACACACACACACACACACACACACACACACTGCTCCTTTGGGTGTTGAAGCTGTGTTTCTTTCAGCTTGTTTTGTGTTTTGAAACTCTTCATATTTTTTGAATATTACAGTTTGAATGTGAATTCTGCTGTCAGTGGATTGGTTAGATGGTGATGAAGCCACCTGTTTGATGTGGACATATGTAAGTGTAAATGAAGTCAGATAAGAAAAAAGAATATTGTGAGCATTTCCTGAGGTTTTTTTTTTAATTTCACTTTTCAATGATGTGTATCTGAGACAGGTAAACGCAACATCTGAGGGAAATACATCTAAGCTGTAATCTTTTCATGTTCAGTTTTACAGTCTTACACTTCTGGCCTTTTTTGTTCTGTTTGTAATGTTGTTTGATGTTTTCTTGATTCAGTGATTTAAAATCAACTGTATTTATAGTATTTAAAAAGTCATGAGAAACAAGTGATAAGAACCACACTCAAAAACATTTGTGGCTGGAACATGAGTCATAGTGTTAGCTGTGATGTCTGCCAGCTTGTAGGTGCTAAAAACATTTATTACGTAAGCTGGTGACATTTTGCAGTGCTGGGGTTGTTACATATACCAGTCTTTCTAATCTGGCTTTTTCACTTCTGTTGAGGTCTTTTTAATTTCTTGTCTTAAATATTTTTTTGTTTTTTAGTGTTGCTCTAACAGCCCTTTGTGTTCCACACAAAATGACAAAAGTTTAGCATTTGGAGCAAAGCTCAGGTCATCACCCTGAATATAAATCTAAATGATAGCACTTCCAGATTTTTTGAACTTATTTGTGAAAGTGTTTACAGGTATAAATAGAGCAGGAATACAATCAGTGCCTGTTGAAATAAAAGTATATCTTTCAAAGTTTTTATTTGGACATATTCTATTTTTTGCGGTTTTAGTACCTGGCAGTTTTTAAACAGAGATGTTGGAGATCTTGTCAAGATTGATGGAATTATTAACACACAAAAGTGCCATTAGGTTTTCAAATAAAACTTCTGACTGGCAACAGTTTTATTTTTCCCAAACAATTCATCTTTTGGCTTCATGTGTCATATTCAATATTCAAATTTAAAAACTAAATAAAATATAAAATAAGTGCAGGGAAAACCTTTTTATTTTTCTTGTTTCAGAGAAGAGTGTTTTTTTCTTGTTCTAAAATTAGCACTTGCAGTATTACACGTATATGCAAGACAAACATTACATTACCCATTTCACACAATAAATAGCAAAACCTTTCAGCAAAGTGAGAAAAACTGTGTACAGATGGCAGAAGAGGTGAATATTTTTTTTATTACTGCAGTGTGAAGCTATTCAGCCAAACTGATAAAAACACTTAAAATTAACTCCTGCTGAGGTCTTCTTACTTTCACTTTCACTTTAATGCTCCTCGTGCTTTCATACTATTGTACATAGGTTTAATTGTTGTATATTTTCCCTGAAGTGTACTTTTTTCTTTTTCTTTTTCTTATTTCTTCTGTTATACAAAGTTCAGAGAGAAAGGAAATGAGTCTCTCACATTTCACTTTACACATTTTTATAAATAGGTTTTAGAATCTAATAGATGGAGGGAATTTTAAAATAATAAAAATAAATGTGTTACAAAAAGAAAATAGAGCAAAAAGTCAGCTTGTTTTTTGTGTTTTCTGAAGATTTTTATCTTGAAAACAAAAAAAGAAATACTTTGTTACTTCTGTTGTGATAAATAAAAAAAATGTCTTTCTGTAAACCAGTGTTTTGTGTTTTTCTTGACATGTTTTTCTCCATCTAATTTTACTGTCCTGGTTATAAAAATAATTGTGATAAATTGGCATCACTTTTCTGTGAGAATAATCTGAGCGCACGTCTCCAGTTGAGCGTTTTGTAAATAAGCTTTAACGTGACTGTTCAGAACTTCATTCAGTTTTTTTAAAGAGCTGCACTGTTTTGAAAATGCAATGCTTCAATTGCAGAAAGTGCAGGCGTGAGTAGCAAACCCACAAAGATCTATGGTTTGCGTCAACCTGCAAATTTCCAGAGTGCAGCTCTCTCTTCAAAGGCCTTCTGGGTTCTGCACTTTTGCATCCTTGAGATCTTTGTTTTTGTTGAAGTGAAGCACGAGAGGATGAAGAAAGATTTTTGCTGAACTAAAAGACACAAAATCTGCTCAAAATTAAGGTAAGAGCTCAAGCTTCATTTTCAAATTTAGTTTCATTTGTTTCTTTTTGTTTTATCTTGTAAAATGGATTTAATGTGGCTATCCTTTCTTTTCAAGCTTACTGGCAGAGGCACCAGTTTAAGAGCAAATACAGATGAGTAGTGTTTCAGAACGAGCTGCATAAAAGAGTCCAAGTTAAAACCATTTAAACAAATAATAAGAAAAAAATATGTCAAACTCTGTTTCCAAGGCTTGATGTGTAGAATAACATTAATTTATGATGTTAAAGACATAAATTCACTCATTTTGAGATGTGAATGTATTTATTGAGATTAAATACAACAATATTAATGACAGAACTGAGAATCAATAATTTAGGTTTTGGTCTCAGTGTGTTGTTTGGAGTAATTGATTAACTTAGTTTTAAGCAAAAAAAAAACCAAACTTAAATGTTAAGTGTTCAATATGACACAAATTAATTGGATAAAAAAAAAAAACTCAATTAAGGAAAATTTGTAAAACTGTGTTTAAAGAAATTTCCATGATGGAGTCAGTTCAGTGGAGACAAATTTCTATTTTTCTTCTTGAAGACTTCTCATTTCTGATGAGCAGCCAGATAAAGTTACATAAAACTCTGTGTTCTTTCTGTTCTTCCTATTATGACTTCCCTGTTTAGTTCCAAGTTATTTTCACTTCTTTGTAACAGGAATCATTGTGATCACATTGTGATCACATTGTGACAATTGATCCATGAGAGTAGTCTAACTGAGTGTGTGCAGTTGAGCCTGTTTTAAGACAGAACTTTCTTCAGCTTTTTGTAAGAACTGCACTGAGTAGAAAATGCCAGGCCTAGATTGCAGGAAAATCCAGACCTGAGTAGCAAACCTACAAAGATCTGGGGTTTGCAGTGGTCTTCCGCCTTCTACACTTTTGCATCCTTGAGATCTTATTTTCAGTGAAGTGAAGCACAGAGAGGAAGAAAAAAGATTTTAGCTTCAAAAACTGAACTAAAAGACACAGAATCTGTTCAAATTTAAGGTAAGAGCTCAACCTACATTTTAAAATTTGGTTTTATATTTCAAAATAAATACAAAGGATTTAACATGACCATCCTAGAAACTTTCTGTTTGCTCCGTAATGGAGTTCAAAGTTAGTGCAGAGGGACCAGTTTAAGAGCAAATACAGATTAAATGTTTTAAGTGTTTCAGAAATTGTTGTTTGTACGGAGTCGAAGTTAAAACTGATTTAATTTGTCAATTGGGACTCACAGATTTAAGTTTGAAACTCCAATAAAAGCACCTTTTTTTGGTGGCAGCAAATTCTTAATAAGTGTTAATATTCATTTTGACGCTATTTAATTGGACGTATAATGATCTCAGTTGAGCTGTTTTTTTAGGAGAATTTATTTAAGTCGGTCCAGAGGAAATAAATTTTTATTTTTCTAATTAAAAACGTCTCATTTCTGATGAGCAGTCAGGTAAAGTTACAGCAGATTTACAGGAAACACCTTCACATGAGCTGTTGGTTAGATTAAATTAAAGAGCCACAAGAAATGTTTGACTGTTTTTCACTTTTTAAGTCCAACGCTGAGTTTTATTGTTTTTAACATACGACACAGAGAGAGGACGGAAACAGAGCGAGGGCTTGGTGGTTTCTCTGTAAAGTGTTCATGTGAAGAAGAATCTCTCTGTGGCTGTGTGTGAAATGAAAGTGTTCACGTTTAATTGGTGTTCTTGTTATGATGTCGTGTTAACAGTAATGTTCATTTGTGTTTTATTTTAAACCCTCAGGTCGACTTTCAGAATGAAGGTGATTGTGTTGTTTGTGTTTGGTGAGTGAATATACTTGTGAAGACAATATTGTGAATAATACTTTAAAATACTGCACACACATGTTGTAGATGGTGTGACCTCATGTTTAATCTAATTAAAAAATAATTTATAATCTGATCTCAGGTTCTTTAATGTCACTACAAGTTTATGACGACATACAGAGAATATTACTGGTTTTGTCTCCATGTAAAGACATTTGTTATATCCTCCTTTAAATACTCATTAATACAAGATGAGTATTTATTTAATTTATTTGCCTTCTTCTCAGTGCTGGGTGCACTCTCTGCAGCAGGGGAAGTTTTCTTTGCAAATGTTGGGGATAAAGTCACATTGAACTGTGGAGTCAACAGCTACATACGCTCTCTGAAGTGGTATAATAGATATGACTTTCTTCATAGTGTTGATCAGAGAGGCTTCCCTCGCAAAGGTACTTGATTATCTTGAAATAGTTAACATCAGTATATGACGATTACATTATATAAGAACATATTTTTATTTTCTGTGTTAGGCACTGCTGAACTTGCACAGAGGTCAGTTGTGAGACAGACGAATCTGGAAATCTCCAGTGTGAGAGAAACAGATGCTGGAGAGTTCGAATGTTCGGCAGATTGGACACCTCGATACCATTCACTTGTTGTGTTCTCAGGTAAACAGCAGACCCTGGAAAATATACATTTACAAATAAATGTTCACATTTAATGGAGCAGTGATGGGTTTAATAAAAACATCACTCCTGTGAAATGAGGGGAATTTTTTCAATGTGACTAATGGTTCTGTAACTATAATGTATGAGCTTTAACATAAAAGTGTCCTTATTTTCTCTTGTATTTGTTTTCAGTAAACTGCTGCTTAGAGAAAAACCTATAGTGTGTTTCTATGTGGCAGTCTTGTCTGTATAAGCAACAAACTTTACAGTCTGGCCTTCAATTGTTTGAAATGCAAAAATAAGAATCAGTTTCTGATGTAATGAATAGTCCAAGCCTGATCCTATCTTCACCAACTACTTCCTGTGATCCTGCCACTGTTAAATTTTTGGTGGTTTTATATCCATAACATTCTGACAAGTGTGTGAAATGGTTACTTGTCTATTAACATGCAGTGTAATATGCCGTTTTGTTTTTTCTTAACTCTTTCTCTCATGTTATAAAGCTGTGCCATGTGTCTAATGACTCCCCTTTCTCTTTCTGATTCTCACTGTATCCTCACCTCCGTCCTTCTCAGTTTCGGTCTCTGTGACTCCCTCTGCTGTTCTCAAACTGTGTGATGAGGCAACGCTCCACTGTGAGGTGAAACATCTGCTAAAAGGTTGTGAAGTGAAGTGGAAGAGCCCAAATGCTGATTCACCTGAATGGCCATCAACAGTTCAACTCAAATCTGTAACAAGCTCACATAATGGGACCTGGGAGTGTATCATCACCTGTGATGGCAAACAACTGAGTAAGAGTATTACCATAAAGGGTAATACACGGGTGCATGGAATGAAGGCCCATGTGTACATATGTGGTCAAAAGAAACATAAAGATTTGTGTTTTTGTTCTTCAGAGCCTCCAACTTCAACAACTCCGCCATCCACCCGAAAGAACATCACATTATTTGTAACGAGTGTTCAGAAGACAACATGTACAACATGTACAACATGTACAACATGTGCGTCCAGCTTTTGAAAATGTCTGCAAATTTGATCAAAGTGATCCTTTGCTGAATGTGTAACTCATTCTTGTCATTCTCACGTTCTCTTTCTCTGTGTTGCATTCAGGTACTGCCGACGATTGCCCACTGGGACTCTCCTGTTGGATGTGGATTGCAATGGGGGTGTGCTGCCAGTTTGGGATGTTCCTGATAGTTTGTGTCACAGTCTTGTGTAAGTGCATGAGTAGAAGGATGGTATGTGAGGAAAGGCGTTCATCAAGTATTTATGTGTAGTGTTGATAGCTGTGGTTACAGATTATGTTGGTCTAACCTCTTCGCTGAATGTGTAACTGATCAGATTCATAGTTTCACTACACCAAGCTCTTACAAAGTCCTGGACATTTCACAACTGGCAAAAGTCTGAGTGTCTCGGATTATCTATTACACTCTTCAGTAAATCAGTAGATGTACAGATGAAGTATTTGTTTTGTTTCCTGGGCTTTGCTGAGTAAAACCGAGAACCACCTGAAATCTCTCAGACATCTGTTCAGGCTTTTCTCCCAAATTACACTTTATTGCCAAAAGTATTTATTCGTCTGCCTCCAAACGCACATGAACTTGAGTGACACCCCATTTTTAATCCACAGGATTTAATATAATGTAGGCTCAACTTTTTCAGTTATAACAGCTATAATTCTTCTAGGAAGGCTTTCCACAAAGTTTTGGAGTGTGTTTATGGGAATTCTTGACTGTTCTTCCAGAAGCACAGTTGTGAGATCAAACACTGAGATGAGAAGGCCTGGTTTGCAGTCTCTGCTCTAATTCATCCTAAAGATGTTCTGTTCAAAAGTTCTTCCTCACCACAGTCACTCATCCATGTCTTTATAGACCTTGCTTTGTGCTGTCTTGTAGAGGAACAGGAAGAGGCCATCCTCAAACTGTTCACACAAAGTTGGCAGCATGGAGTTCTCCAAAATGTCTTGGTATGCTGAAGCAGTAACAATTCCTCTTACTGGAGCGACCAAGCTCTACTCCAGAACAACAATCCCACACAATAATCCCCTCTACACCAAACTTTACAGTAAGTCCAATGCAGTCAGACAAGTACCGTTTCCCTGGCAACCTTTAAACCAGACTCATCCACTGGATTGCCAGATGGAGAAGTATGATTTGTCACTCAACAAATCATCTATCCACTGCTCAAGAGTCCAGCGGTGGCATGCTTTAAACCACTGCATGTGATGTTTTGCATTGTCTTTGTTGATGTGAGGCTTCGATGCAGCTGCTTGGTTGTGTAAAACCCATCCCATGAAGCTCCCTGTGCACTGTTCTTGAGCTAATCGTAAGACCTGAAGTTTGGAGGTCTGTTGCGATTGACTGCAGAAAGTTGGAGACTCTGCACACTATGAAGCTCGGCATCCGCTGACCCTACCCTGTGATTTTACACAACCTATCACTTTATAGCTGCATTGCTGTCATTCCCGATCGCTTCCACTTTGTTATAATGCCACTAACAGCTGATTGTGGAATATTTAGTAACAACAACATTTCACAACTGGATTTGTTGCAAGATGGCATCCTATCATGGCACCACACTGGAATTCAATGAGCTCCTGAAAGCGACTCGTTGTTTAACAAAAGTTTGTAGAAGAGGTCTGAATGCCTACGTGGCTTATTTTATACACCTGTGGCCAGAGAAGTCATTAGAACACCTTGTTCTACTGATGTCAAACATTAGAACGACTTTGTTGTAGCTTCACTCTTTGTGCTAACTCTGACTGTTGGTTTCCACTGCCATCAGTAGTCACCTTCAGTCCCCTCCTCGACCTGTTAGAGTGAGGAGATAACAACTAATGTGTTTTACAGAAAGAAAAGAAAGCACCAAAACAACTTGTTTTCCTTTGGTTTGGAGATTGTGATTTTTCAATGATTCATGTTTTTTTTATTTTACTTAAAAAAAAAACTTTGTTACTTCTGTTGTGATAAATAAATGTCTTTCTGTCAAGCTGTGTGCTCTTTCAATTTTTGTTTCTGATATTTTTTTTCTAGTTTTTGCTCTATATGTTGTCAAAAACAGTGGATAATCTTCATGTTAATTGGTCAGCTAAATAGCTTTTAGGGTTGAGCACATAAGCCCCACTCTCCTGCCATTCTAATCTTGTATTTGTGAGGGGCAGCCAATCAGAAGAAAGTTTTCTCAAGGTGGGTAAAGCTATCTAGTAGATAAATATTAACTAAATATTAGATAGTATTACACAAATAAGGCTCACCTGTCAATCTAAGTGGTCAGTTGGTGCGTTTTGGAGACGTTTTAATGGATTGTGTGAGTAATATTCTGATATCTAATAACCATCCCAGAGGTTCGTGCTTCAGTTCAGGTGAGTGAAATTCAAGTGTTTTATTAGTTGTCAAAGGAGCTTGCAAAGAAAAGCGTCTGGACTTCTTTAAGTAAGTTCTTTAATAACTAATTAAGTAATTAGTTATTACTTTGAGCATATAGAGCTCAAACATATCAGTAAGTATGTGTCTTATGTGCGTCATACTGTACAGGTTTTTGGATGCAGCTTTTTAACCAAGTAAGCAGAGAACCAACTGACCACCCTGAATGTGGTCTAAAAATGATGATGTTTGCCTTTGTCAACACCTGGGGGAGGCTAATGAGGCTTCAGAAGATGGATTTCACAACCATTAAGTTATCGTGGCGACATCCATCCAAGAGAAATGCAGTGCAAGAGAGGGATGAGGACCAAAATGCAGCATACGAGGCAATTTTACTAGTAAATCGCACGGCCCTAAACCATTTACATTTTTATGAAAGATTAAATTAGAAATACATAACCTTAATTGATGCTGAGGTGAAATCAGGTTTACAGTAGTAGTCTTTACTCAAAAACTTTTACATAATATATTTATTTAATGCATGGTATAAAACAAAATAGATTAGTTAATAAGAAACCTACAAGTTTATTATACATGCTTCCTCCTTCCTTTACTTATAATGTAGGACAGATGATAAATGCATTAAAATAAAATGAGGTAACTTCTGAGGTGCTTCAGCAGGGGGCACCATACTCCACATCTGCTCTGAACAGAGATCAATATCATAGCTGCTGATGTGTAAATCTGTCAAAAAAGTGAAAGTTTGAAGGATTTATATCCGTCTATCACCAACATAGCTGAAAGAAAAAGGTTTGTTTCATGTTTGAATAAGAAAATTGATGAGTTTCTACTAATGATTCCCGCTTTAACTTTTATTATGACATCTGTAACTGAGTTTGTCAGGGTGCATGGCAAGAACGGGACCCAAACGCAGGACCTTCCAGTCCGAGACAGTGTGTTTATTTATAGTGGCAATTAGTGAGCAATGTGCAACAGTTTCAATAACGTGGTTCCCGAGTCCTGCTCCATGCTTGTGTTCCTGTGACAGACAAACAACTGCAACACTTGATTTCACAGTCGCTCCACTCTCCTAAACCTGGTAAGACAAGAGGGGAAGATCAGTGACGAAATGCTGAACACAATATTTGAACACAAACACAACACAAAAGAATAAAACTGAGTTTAACTCTTTAAATCAGCTCATTTACCTTCATTTTCTTTTATATTGAAAACTATTACTTTCTTACTTCTGCTGTGATGAATAAATATTGGTCTTTTTTCAAACTCTTATGTTCTTAGTCGTATAAAGCGCTTTGAGTGCTCAGACAGAGTAGAATAGCGCTATATAAGAACCAGTCCATTTACCATTTACCATTCTTTCTATTTTTCCTGTTATGACTTACAGACATGAGTAGCAAACCCACAAAGATCTGGGGTTTGCTACTCACATCTCAATTAAGGAAAATTAGTGAAACTGTGTATAAACAAATTTCCATGATGGAGTCAGTTCAGTAGAGACAAATTTCTATTTTTCTTCTTAAAGACTTCTCATTTCTGATGAGCAGTCAGATAAAGTTACATAAAACTCTGTGTTCTTTCTGTTCTTCCTATTATGACTTCCCTGTTTAGTTCCAAGTTATTTTCACTTCTCTGTTACAGGAATCATTTTGATCACATTGTGACATTGTGATCCATGAGCGTAATCCTACTGAGTGTGTGCAGCTGAGCCTTTTTTAAGTCACTGTGCAGAACTTTCTTCAGCTTTTTGTAAGAACTGCACTGAGTAGAAAATGCCAGGCCTAGATTGCAGGAAAATGCAGACCTGAGTAGCAAACCTACAAAGATCTGGGGTTTGCAGTGGCCTACAACTTTGCAGAGTGCAACTCTGTCTTCAGATGTCTTCCACCTTCTACACTTTTGCATCCTTTAGATCTTATTTTCAGTGAAGTGAAGCACAGAGGAAGAAAAAAGATTTTAGCTTCAATAACTGAACTAAAAGACACAGAATCTGTTCAAAATTAAGGTAAGAGCTCAACCTACATTTTAAAATTTGGTTTTATATTTCAAAATAAATACAAAGGATTTAACATGACCATCCTAGAAACTTTCTGTTTGCTCCGTAATGGAGTTCAAAGTTACTGCAGAGGGACCAGTTTAAGAGCAAATACAGATGAAAATGTTTTAAGTGTTTCAGAAATTGTTGTTTGTACGGAGTCGAAGTTAAAACTGATTTAATTTGTCAATTGGGACTCACAGATTTAAGTTTGAAACTCCAATAAAAGCACCTTTTTGGTGGCAGCAAATTCTTAATAAGTGTTAATATTCATTTTAACGCTATTTAATTGGACATATAATGATCTCAGTTGAGCTGTTTTTTTAGGAGAATTTATTTAAGTCGGTCCAGAGGAAATAAATTTTTATTTTTCTAATTAAAACTTCTCATTTCTGATGAGCAGTCAGGTAAAGTTACAGCAGATTTACAGGAAACACCTTCACATGAGCTGTTGGTGAGATTAAATTAAAGAGCCACAAGAAATGTTTGACTTTCTCAGTTACACTCTTTTTCACTTTTTAAGTCCAACACTGAGTTTTATTGTTTTTAACATACGACACAGAGAGAGGACGGAAACAGAGCGAGGGCTTGGTGGTTTCTCTGTAAAGTGTTCATGTGAAGAAGAATCTCTCTGTGGCTGTGTGTGAAATGAAAGTGTTCACGTTTAATTGGTGTTATGATGTCGTGTTAAAAGTAATGTTCATTTGTGTTTTATTTTAAATCCTCAGGTCGACTTTCAGAATGAAGGTGATTGTGTTGTTTGTGTTTGGTGAGTGAATATACTTGTGAAGACAATATTGTGAATAATCCTTTAAAATACTGCACACACATGTTGTGTCATGAATCGTTGTGTGGCAGGCAGGCAAGCAGGAGTGGTGGACCCAAAATGCAGAACTCAGACACGGAAGTGAAACTTAAAGCGCAGCTTTATTGCTGGGAAAAACCTCGTACAAACTAAACTCACCAAAAGACAAACAAAAGTCTGAACAGAGGAACCAAGGACTGAAACACTGGAAAAGAAAACTGGAGCAGGAGACTAAACACTAGGCACATAGAAGCAGAACACACAGCTAGTTGAGGGTACAACGCAACACTGACACAGAGAAACACAGGGCTTAAATACACAGACGGTAGTAATCAAGGGATGAGAGACAGGAGGGGAACACACCTGGGAGAAATCACAGCTGACGAGACAGGGGAAATGTAACCTGAGCACACTCACATAAGACACAGACCTTCACAATAAAACAGGAAACTCAGACACAGGGAACCAGACAAGACGCTGAACTGAACAGACAGATTCACAAACAGACGGGGTGACACCATAGACAGACAGAGATACAGACGCAGACTCAGAGGCAGACCGAAGAGAACTCAAACAAAAATAATCACCATAATAATAAACTAGAAAATGATAATAATAAACTTAAAGCGCTGGGTCACCGACCCAGGACCATGACATGTTGTAGATGGTGTGTGATCTCATGTTTGATCTAATTGAAAAATCATGTATAAATATGGTTGTAGTGGTGTTTTACTCAGGTTCTCTAACATAAAGAGAATATGACTTGTTTTGTCTCCATGCAGAGACATTTCTTGTATCCTCCTTTAAATACACATTAATAAAAGCAGAGTATTTATTAACTGTGATTGTCTTCTTTTCAGTGCTGGGTGCACTCTCTGCTGCAGGTGAAGATTTCTTTGCAAAAGTCGGGGGGAAGGTCACATTGAACTGTGGGGTCAGCAGCTACAGACACACTCTGCAGTGGCATCATGGAACTGACGTTGTGTTTAATGTTGATCAGAGAGGCTTCACTCGCAAAGGTACTTGAGAATCTCAGAATACTTAACAGTAAACATCAGTATATGATGACTAATTATATTAGAGCCTATTTCTATTTTCTGTGTTAGGACTTGTTGAACTTGCACGGAGGTCAGTCGTGAGACAGAACAATCTGGAAATCTCCAGTGTGAGAGAAACAGATGCCGGAGAGTTCAAATGTTTGGCAGATGGGACACGTCATGAACATTCACTTTCTCTGTTCTCAGGTAAAAAGCAGACCCTGGAAAATTGCAAATTTTCTTTACAAATAAATGTTCACATTTAATGGATCAGTGATGGGTTTAACATATTAGGCCTGTTATGTTTTTGTTTTAAGGATCCTTCCACGTTACACTGATAATCAGATTAATAAAAACATCACTGCTGTGATGCTTTAACAAACTCTGTGCTACAGACATCCTTCCTGCTAAAACTTTGTCCTCTCTGATTCCAAACTGCGACATCAAACAAATAATACAAAGTAATCAAGGCCTGCTCTTTTGTCTTACCAGCTGAATAACTACTTATTACAATTGCTCTACAGTAAAATGTTTATTTATGATATTTTCATATCACCAAAAATGTTCCCATGTGTGAAAGAGTTACCACTTTCCCTTTAATACTTAGTGTAAGATGCTCTCACTGTTTTTCCTCTCATGTTATAAAGCTTTGTCACGTGTGTAATGAGTTTGGATGAAGCACCTTGTTGGTCTCCCTTTCTCTTTGTGATTCTCACTGTATCTGTTGTTGTCCATCTGTTCTCCTTCCCAGTTTTGGTCTCCGTCAAACCCTCTGCTGTTCTCAAGCTGAACGGTGAGGCAACGCTCCAGTGTGAGGTTATAGGTCAGCACCATGGTTGTGAAGTAGAGTGGAGGCGTCTAAATACATATTTACCCTCAAATACATCAACAGTTCAACTCAAACCTGTAAAAACCTCACATAATGGTCCCTGGCTGTGTTTCGTCACCTGTGGCAGGAATACGTTTATTGAGCGTCTGGCCATCAAAGTACAAGGTAATACACAGTTACTAGAAATGAAGACCCATGTTTACATATGTGGTCAACGAAGCATAAAGATGCGTGTTTTTGTTCTTCAGAGCCTCCAACTACAACAACTCCACCATCCACCCCGAAGAACGTCACATTTGTAACGAGTGTTTAGAAGACAACATGTACAACATGTGCGTCCAGATTTTGAAAAATGTCTGAAAATTGGATCAAAGTGATCCTTTGTTGAATGTGTAACTCATTCTTGTCGTTCTCACTTTCTCCAATGATCTGTGTTGCATTCAGGTGTTGCCAACGATTGCCCACTGGGACTCTCCTGTTGGATGTGGATTGCAATGGGGGTGTGCTGTCAGTTTGTTCTCCTGATAGTTTGTGTCATTGTCTTGTTTAAGTGTATGAGAAGAAGGAGGGTATGTGAGGAAAGGCGTTCATCAAATATTTATGTGTAGAGTTGATCGTTGATGATGAAACAAAAAATGAGTTAAGTCTAAATGACTGTCTCAGTTTGAGTATTACACTCTTCAGAAAATTGGTGCAGATGTACAGATGAAATATTTGGTTTATTTCCTGGACCTCGCTGAGTAAAACTAAGAACTACCTGAAATCTACCTGAAGTCAGACATCTGGTCAGGCTTTACTTGCAAATGACTCACTAGTCTACCTTCATACACATATAAACTTGAGTGGCATCTCATTCTTAATCCTTAGGGTTTAATATGATGTAGGACCAACTGTGGCATCTTAAACTCTTATGGGAAGGCTTTCCATAGGTTTGGGAGTGTTTATAGGAGTTGACCATTCTCCCAGAAGCACATTTGTGAGGTCAGACACTGATGTTGGACCTTGCTTGCAGTCTCCACTCTAATTCATCTCAAAGGTGTTCTGTCAGGTTGAGGCTGCGACTCTGTGCAGGCCAGTCACGTTGTTCCAACAGGAACAGGAAGAGACCATCGCCAAACTGTTCCCACAAAGTTGGAAGAATGAAATTGTCCAAAATGTCTTGGTATGCTGAAGCATTAAGACTTCATTTTACTGGAAATAAGCCGTTAAACCCCAACTCCTGAACAACAGCCCCTCACAATAATCCTCCACCAAACTTTACATTTGGCACAACGCAGGCGGACAAGTAGCGTTCCCCTGGCAACTGTCAATTGGATAGTCCAGATGGAGAATCTTGATTTGTCACTCCAGAGAACATGTCTCCACTGCTCTAGAGTCCAGTCGTCGTGTGCTTTATGCTGATCTGAAGGTCACATGAAGGTTGGAGGTCTGTGGTAATTGACTCTGCTCTGTGATTTTATGTGGGCTTCCACTTCATGGGTGTGGTGCTGTCATTCCACTTTGGTACCATAACACTAACAGCTGACTGTGGAATATTTAGTCATGTGGAAATTTAGAGATAGAAGTGACCAAAACATCTGAATTTAACGATTTGGATGCTTGAGTGAATATTTTTAGTATAATAACAAGTCCCAAACATTAGAGTAACTTTCCTGAATCTTCTCACTCTTTGTTAACTCTGACTGTTGATTTCCGTTGCCATCATTTGTCACTGGTTTCTCTTCTTTTATTGGATGATTACAGCTTGGTTCACTTCAGCCTTGGTGATTAATGATTCTGTCTATGTCTTGTTTTTTATTTCAAAAAGAAAAGCTTTGTTACTTGATAAATAAATGTTTTTCTGTCAGGCTGTGTGCTTTTTTAGCTTTTTGTTTCAGATTTTTTTCCCACTTTTTCTTCTATATGATGTCAAAGGGAGTGGATAACGTTGATCATGTTGTTAATTTCTCAGGTATATATCTTTAGTTTTGAGCACATAAGCCCTGCCCTCCTGCCTTTCAAATCTTGTATTTGTGAGGGGCAGCCAATCAGAAAGTACTGTGGCCCCGAGAGGCCAAACGGACTGCAACATAAGAAAACATCAGCAATAAGAAAAATGCTGCAAAAGCACACAAAACACAACAGAAATAGGAAAAACAAAAATGGAAATGGAATGTCTGGCCCATTGTTATGGGCCATTCGATCCCTATACAAGCGTTGCAAGAGCTTGGTTCGCATTGCCGGCAATAAGTCGGACTCGTTCCCGGTGGGTGATGGGATTCTGTTCATCATTTTTATGGACAGGATTTCTAGGTGCAGCCAAGTGGCGGAGGGCTTTTACTTCGATGGCCTCAGAATCTTGTCTCTGCTTTTCGCGGATGATGTGGTTCTGTTGGCTTCATCGGGTGAGGGCCTCCAGCTCGCACTGGAACGGTTCACAGCTGAGTGTGAAGCAGTGGGAATGAGGATCAGCACCTCCAAATCTGAGTCCATGGTTCTCAGCTGGAAAAGGGTGGAGTGCCCACTCCAGGTTGGGGATGAGTTCCTGCTCCAAGTGGAGGAGTTCAAGTATCTTGGGGTCTTGTTCGCGAGTGATGGGAGAAGGGAGCCGGAGATCGACAGACGGATTGGTGCTGCAGCCACAGTGGTGCGGACGCTGCACCGGTCCGTTGTGGTGAAGAGGGAGCTGAGTGTAAAAGCAAAGCTCTCAATTTACCGGTCAATCTATGTCCTTACCCTCACCCATGGCCATGAGCTGTGGGTAGTGACCGAAAGAACGAGATCGCGGATACAAGCGGCGGAAATGGGCTTCCTCCGAAGGGTGGCTGGCCTCTCCCTTACAGATAGGGTGAGAAGTTCAGCCATCCGGGAGGGGCTCAGAGTAGAGCTGCTGCTCCTCCACATCAAAAGGAGCCAGCTGAGGTGGTTCGGGCATCTGACAAGGATGCCTCCTGGGCGCCTCCTGGGTGAGGTGTTTCAGGCATGTCCCACCGGGAGGAGGCCCCGGGGCAGACCCAGGACACGCTGGAGAGATTATATCTCTCGGCTGGCCTGGGAACGCTTTGGTGTTCCCCCGGATAAGCTGGAGGAGGTGGCTGGGGAGAGGGAGGTCTGGGCTTCTCTGCTTAGGCTGCTTCCCCCGCGACCCGGCCCCGGATAAAGCGGAAGAAGATGGATGGATGGAAAATGGAAATAGGAAAAAAGAAAACAAAAATAGAAAAAACGAAAACAGAAATATGAAAAAACTGATTTCCCAAGCACAAGGGAAGTGTTTCTGGGGAGACAATAACCCTACGGACCAGTTGCAGGAACCAAAATATGCTATGTAAGTGTGTTTTAGTCTCATGATTCATATAATACTGATGACAGATTTTTAGGCTAATAGTTAGGCTAACACACTTACAGTGGGGCAAAAAAGTATTTAGTCAGCCACCGATTGTGCAAGTTCCCCCACTTAAAATGATGACAGAGGTCAGTAATTTGCACCAGAGGTACACTTCAACTGTGAGAGACAGAATGTGAAAAAAAAAAAAAAATCCATGAATCCACATGGTAGGATTTGTAAAGAATTTATTCGTAAATCAGGGTGGAAAATAAGTATTTGGTCAATAACAAAAATACAACTCAATACTTTGTAACATAACCTTTGTTGGCAATAACAGAGGTCAAACGTTTACTATAGGTCTTTACCAGGTTTGCACACACAGTAGCTGGTATTTTGGCCCATTCCTCCATGCAGATCTTCTCGGGAGCAGTGATGTTTTGGGGCTGTCGCCGAGCAACACGGACTTTCAACTCCCGCCACAGATTTTCTATGGGGTTGAGGTCTGGAGACTGGCTAGGCCACTCCAGGACTTTCAAATGCTTCTTACGGAGCCACTCCTTTGTTGCCCGGGCGGTGTGTTTTGGATCATTGTCATGTTGGAAGACCCAGCCTCGTTTCATCTTCAAAGTTCTCACTGATGGAAGGAGGTTTTGGCTCAAAATCTCACGATACATGGCCCCATTCATTCTGTCCTTAACACGGATCAGTCGTCCTGTCCCCTTGGCAGAAAAACAGCCCCATAGCATGATGTTTCCACCCCCATGCTTCACAGTAGGTATGGTGTTCTTGGGATGCAACTCAGTATTCTTCTTCCTCCAAACACGACGAGTTGAGTTTATACCAAAAAGTTCTACTTTGGTTTCATCTGACCACATGACATTCTCCCAATCCTCTGCTGTATCATCCATGTGCTCTCTGGCAAACTTCAGACGGGCCTGGACATGCACTGGCTTCAGCAGCGGAACACGTCTGGCACTGCGGGATTTGATTCCCTGCCGTTGTAGTGTGTTACTGATGGTGACCTTTGTTACTTTGGTCCCAGCTCTCTGCAGGTCATTCACCAGGTCCCCCCGTGTGGTTCTGGGATCTTTGCTCACCGTTCTCATGATCATTTTGACCCCACGGGATGAGATCTTGCGTGGAGCCCCAGATCGAGGGAGATTATCAGTGGTCTTGTATGTCTTCCATTTTCTGATGATTGCTCCCACAGTTGATTTTTTCACACCAAGCTGCTTGCCTATTGTAGATTCACTCTTCCCAGTCTGGTGCAGGTCTACAATACTTTTCCTGGTGTCCTTCGAAAGCTCTTTGGTCTTGGCCATGGCGGAGTTTGGAGTCTGACTGTTTGAGGCTGTGGACAGGTGTCTTTTATACAGATGATGAGTTCAAACAGGTGCCATTCATACAGGTAACGAGTGGGGGACAGAAAAGCTTCTTACAGAAGACGTTACAGGTCTGTGAGAGCCAGAGATTTTCCTTGTTTGAGGTGACCAAATACTTATTTTCCACCCTAATTTACGAATAAATTCTTTACAAATCCTACCATGTGGATTCATGGATTTTTTTTCCACATTCTGTCTCTCACAGTTGAAGTGTACCTCTGGTGCAAATTACTGACCTCTGTCATCATTTTAAGTGGGGGAACTTGCACAATCGGTGGCTGACTAAATACTTTTTTGCCCCACTGTACCTCTCATCTTTTCTTTCCTCACAAAACTGATAGATAGATATGCATTTCTTTTAAGTGTCTCCCAGCGCACTTCTTAGCATATTTTGGTTCCTGCAACTAGTCTGTAGGGTTATTTTCTCCCCAGAGACACTTCCCTTGTGCTTTTGGAAATTTGTTTTTTCCTATTTCTGTTTTTGTTTTTTCTAATTTCTGTTTTCTTTTTTCCTATTTCAGTTGTGTTTTGTGTGTTTTTGCAGTGTTTTTCTTATTGCTGGTGGGGTTTTTTTTAAAGTTGCAATCCATTTGGCCTCTCATGGCCACTGTAGAAAAGGATTTTCTTACGGAGGGTAGGGCTTCAGATGAAAATAAGATAAATAATGTTCACTTGTCAATTAAAGTGGTCAGCTAATGACTTTTGTGGACGTTTTAATGGATTGTGTAACTAATATTCTGATAAATATTAGGTTTGTGCTTCAGTTCAGGTGAGTGAAATTTGTTTATTATTTGGAACTCGGGATGTGTGCAACTAATCATCGATGTTGTCACTAATCAGTCCCAGATTTACTTGTCATTTAATTTAATTGTTAAAATGTATTATTAATTGTCCAAAATGTTGGCAACAGTCTGCAACCAAATGACGCATTGTTGAGAAATGCCAAAAATTTGTGAATGAAGGCCTGATCTTTTTGTTAACTGCAGGAAATGAGCTTTCTATGAAAGGTGGATGGGCCCTCTCTTAGCGACAGGGTGAGGAGTTCAGTGATTATGGATGGGTTCAGAGTAGAGCCTCTACTCCTTCACATCGAAAGGAGACCGCTAAGGCTTTCGCCTCCCGCGTGAAGTGTTTGGTGTTGTGCCAAAAGGGATCGTCTGCCCAAAACTGATTTATTTCCATTTGTTTTTTATGTGTAATGGCATTACTTATTTTAGTAAACAGACTTTAGTAAACAGGATTTACAAAGGATAAACTCAGAAAATTACCTGTTTTTCATTTATCTTTATGGTTGCTGTAACTTTATACCACAGCAGCAGCTTCTCAGCTCGCAGCCGAACACATCACCAAAAACAACCCATGTTCAGGACCCAGTTCCCTATAATGTGCAGGGGAGGCGTGACCAGCTGATGTGGCCCAGGTGTGACAGCCGCACTAGCAACCATGCCCCGCCACAATAAAACACATTACAATGACATTTTATCAGCACAAAATGCACCAGTTTATTGAATATGAATAACGTCATCAATTTACCTCAATTGTTAGAACGTCTATGTACAACCAATGTCCACTATTAAATTAAGTAAATGCAACATGTTCTTTGTTTCAGTGCTAAACATTTACCTGGATTTTCATTCTTAAGGGATATTTCATAGTTTTAATCAAATTTTGGATAGAACTTTATTCAAACAATAGCAAAAGAAAAATAAAAGCATTTTATCCTACAGAAAACAAAATAGATGATTTGCTTACAAACTTACAAACTGCTTATTATATATGTGCTTGCTGCTCTCTGGTCATTGTTTGAGTTATTTATTAGTTCAGGGCATGATTACGAACCTCAGGTCTGTTCAGAGAGCAGGTTCGGTTTGTTTTCCTGGGCCTTGCTGAGTAAAACTGAGAACCACCTGAGATCGATCAGACATCTGTTCAAGTTTAACTCACAAATTATTTCAGAAAACCAACAAGACCCACGGCTGCTTCGGGTCCTCTCTGCCTTTATTGGACGATTGGAGTTTGGTGTCATCACTTCAGTCTGACGACACCTCCTCTAGTGTGAGGAAATAAGACAAAGAAAGAATTTAGCATCCACAATAAGAGAAAATGTCATTAAATAAAAAAAATTGCAACTAATGACTGTCGGGGAAAAAACAGAAAAAACACCAAATCAGCTCGTTTACCTTCCGTTTCTTTTATTTTGAAAACAAATACTTTCTTATTTCTGCTGTGATGAATAAATATTAGTCTTTTTTCAAACTCTGTGTTCTTTCTTTTCTTTCTATTATGACTTCCTTGTTTATTTCCAAGTTATTTTCACTTCTCTTTTGCAGAAATCATTGTGACAATTGATCCATGAGAGTAGTCTAACTGAGTGTGTGCAGTTGAGCCTGTTTTAAGACACTCTGCAGAACTTTCTTCAGCTTTTTGTAAGAACAGCACTAAGTAGAAAATGCCAGGCCTAGATTGCAGGAAAATGCAGACATCAGTAGCAAACCCACAAAGATCTGGGGTTTGCAGTGGCTAACAACTTTGCAGCTCTGTCTTCAGATGTCTTCCGCTTTCTACACTTTTTGCATTCTTGAGCTCTTGTTTTCAGTGAAGTGAAGCACGGAGAGGATGAAGAAAGATTTTTGCCGTCACTAAATGAACTAAAAGACACAGAATCTGCTCAAAATTAAGGTAAGAGCTCAACTTACATTTTAAAATTGGGTTTTATGTTTCAGAAGGATTTCTTATTTTTAACATACGACACAGAGAGAGGATGGAAATCGAGCGAGGGCTTGGTGGTTTCTCTGTAAACTGTTTATCTCTCTGTGGCTGTGTATAAAAAGAAAGTGTTCACTTTTAATTAGTTTTCTTTTTATGATTTAGTGTTAACAGTAATGATCATTTGTGTTTTATTTTAAACCCTCAGGTCGACTTTCAGAATGAAGGTGATTGTGTTGTTTGTGTTTGGTGAGTGAATATACTTGTGAAGACAATATTGTGAATAATCCTTTAAAATACTGCACATACATGTTGTAGATGGTGTGTGACCTCATGTTTAATCTACTTGAAAAGTCATACTTGAAAAGTATGGTTGTTGTGGTGTTTTACTGATCCCAGGTGGTTTAATGTCACTCTACAAGTTTACAACAAAATGAAGAAAATATGACTTGTTTGTCTCCATGTAGAGACGTTTCTTATATCCTCCTTTAAATAAGCATTGTTAAAAGACAAGTATTTATTTACTGTGATTGTCTTCTTCTCAGTGCTGGGTGCACTCTCTGCAGCAGGTGAAGATTTCTTTGCAAAAGTCGGGGGTAAAGTCACATTGAACTGTGGGGTCAGCAGCTACATACGCTCTCTGCGGTGGTATCATGGAAATGACCTTCTTCATAGTGTTGATCAGAGAGGCTTCACTCGCAAAGGTACTTGATTATCTCAGAACACTTAACAGTAAAGTATTTGATGGTAACATTATAATAGAACATATTTTTATTTTCTGTGTTAGGCACTGCTGAACTTGCACAGAGGTCAGTCGTGAGACTGACAAATCTGGAAATCTCCAGTGTGACAGAAACAGATGCTGGACGGTTCACATGTTCGGCAGATTGGACACGTCATAACCATTCACTTTCTATGTTCTCAGGTAAACAGCAGACCCTGAAAAATATACATTTACAAATAAATGTTCAAATATAACCGAACAGTGCAGCGTTTAACATATTAGGACAAATATGGTTTTGTTTTAATTTTCCCTGCACATTACGTTGATAATCAGATTAATAAAAACATCACTGCTGAAAAATGAGGGGAAATTATTTTATGTGGCTGATGGTTCTTTTACTATAACAGGTAAAGGATATACAGCAAATATACAAAATGAATTTCTTGCACAGCATGTCTTGTATATGTTTTGAAATTTGGAGACTACATTTCCCAAAATCCAACTTAATCCCCTCCTAGTCAACCTGGTGGTGGGCAGGACCACCACAGTGTCAAGTGTGGCCACCCTGCCATTACTGGAGTCCATCAGGAGAAGGGGAAGCATCGGAGGGGCCACGGACATATGCTGGGCTCTAGAATTACATCCATAGCTATTAAATATTACATAAGACACAACTATTAATTAATAATTCTATATTTTTTATACTATTAACTATATAAACAGAATTTTCTTTAAAAAACTACTTTAGCTTTATTCCTTCGTTTTTTATTTCTTTTTGTCAGATAATTGAATAAAAAGCTTTCTTTGTGTTTCTATATGACAGTCATGCCGTGTAAGCAAATTATAACAGTGACCAAAAAAACCAAACCAAACCAAACAGTCCAGGACTGCTCGTTTCTCTCACCAGCTGGGTCACTACTTATTACCATCCCTCTACAGTTAAATGTTTATTTGTGTTTCATTTCACCAAAAATGTTCCATGTGTGAAAGAGTTACCACTTTTACTTTAATTCTTAGTGTAATATGCTCTCATTGTATTTCATCTCATGTTATAAAGCTTTGTCATGTGTGTAATGAGTTTGGATGAAGCACCTTGTTGGTCTCCCTTTCTCTTTGTGATTCTCACTGTATCTGTTGTTATCTGTCTGTTTCCTTCTCAGTTTTGGTCTCCGTCAAACCCTCTGATGTTCTCGAGCTAAACGATGAGGCAACGCTCAGGTGTGAGGTGAAAGGTCAGCACCATGGTTGTGAAGTGAAGTGGAGAAGTCCAAATACATATTCACTCACAAATACATCAACAGTTCAACTCAAACCTGTAAAAACCTCACATAACGGGCCCTGGCTGTGTATCATCACCTGTGGCAGGAATACATTTAGTGAGCGTCTGGCCATCACAGTACAAGGTAATACACAGTTACTAGGAATGAAGACCCATGTCCACATATGTAGTCAATAGAAACATAAAGGTGTGTGTTTTTGTTCTTCAGAGCCTCCAACTACAACTCCACCATCCACCCTGAAGAACGTCACATTGTTTGTAACGAGTGTTCAGGGTACAACATGTACAACATGTGCGTCCAGCTTTTGCTAAATGTCTGCAAATTTGATCAAAGTGATCCTTTGTTGAATGTGTAACTCATTCTTGTCGTTCTCACTTTCTCCAATGATCTGTGTTGCATTCAGGTGTTGCCAACGATTGCCCACTGGGACTCTCCTGTTGGATGTGGTTTGTGATTGGGCTGTGCTGCCAGTTTGGGATGCTCCTGATAGTTTGTGTCATTGTCTTGTGTAAGTGTATGAGAAGAAGGAGGGTATGTGAGGAAAGGCGTTCATCAAATATTTATGTGTAGAGTTGATAGCTTACGATAAAAGAAACCAAAAGAAAATGGGTTAAACGCCTCCTGCACCACTGTGTTTACAGATTATGGTGAACTTCTTCTTAAAGTTCTTCATTGATTGTGTAAGTGATCAGAGTCCTGATTTCACTCCACCAAGTTCTTACAAAAGTTCTGGCACACTTCACAGCTCGCAAAATTCTAAATGACTGTCTCAGATTGAGTATTACACTCTTCAGTAAATTGGTGCAGATGTACAGATGAGGTGTCGGTTTGTTTTCTGGGCCTTCCTGGGTGAAACTAAGAACCAACTAAGATCTCTCAGACATCAGTTCTGGCTTTACACACAGATTACACTTTATTGCCAGAAGTATTCACTCGTCTACCTTGACACGCATATGAACTTGAGTGACATCCCATTTTTAATCCATAGGGATTAATATGATGTACGACCAACTGTGGCAGCTGAAACTCTTACAGGAAGGCTTTCCAAAGGTTTAGGAGTGTTTATAGGTGTTTTTGGTGCTTCTGTACACCTGGACACCTGTCTAGAAGCACATTTGTGAGGTCAGACAATGATGTTGCACTAGAAGGCCTGGCTCACAGTCTCTGCTCTAATTCATCCCAAAGTTGTTCTGTCGGGTGGAGGTCGGGACTCTGTGCAGGCCAGTCATGTTGTTCCAACAGGAACGGGAAGAGACCATCCCCAAAGAAGAATGAAATTGTCCAAAATGTCTTGGTATGCTGAAGCATTAAGAGTTCCTTTTACTGGAACTAACCAGCTGAGCCCAACTAATGGAGAACAATCCCTCACAATAATCCCCCTCCACCAAACTTTACACTTAGCACAGCGCAATCAGACAAGAAGCGTTCCCCTGGCAACCGTCCATTGCATTGTCCAGATGGAGAATCTTGATTCGTCACTCCAGAGAACATGTCTCCACTGCTCTAGAGTCCAGTCGTAGTGTGCTTTATGCTGATCTGAAGGTCACATGAAGGTTGGAGGTCTGTAGCGATTGACTCTGCTCTGTGATTTTATGTGTCCTACATCATCATGGGTGTGCTGCTGTTATACCACTTTGGTGTCATACCACTAACAGCTGACCGTGGAATATTTAGCGAGGAAACTTCAGAAATGGAAGTGACCAGAACACCTGATTTACTGATTTGGATGCTTGAGTGAATATTGTTAGTATAATGCCAAGTCCCAAACATTAGAGCAACTTCCCCAAGTCTCTTCACTCTTTCTTAACCCTGACTGTTGATTTCCGCTGCCATCATTTATCACTGCTTCCTCTTCTTTTATTGGACAATTACAGCTTGACATTGTGATAATTTGATGATTCTTGTTTTGTCTTGTTTTTTATTGCATAAAGAAAAGCTTTGTTACTTCTGCTGTGATAAATAAATGTTTTTCTGTCAAGTTATGTGCTTTTAAAATTTTTGTTTCTGATATTTTTTTTTCTACTTCTTCTTCTACATGATGTCAAAGGACGTGGATAATGTTAATGTTGTTAATTTTTCAGGTATATAGCTTTAGCTTTGAGGACATAAGCCCCACCCTCCTGCCTTTCTTATCTTGTATTTGTGAGGGGCAACCAATCAGATAAGGGTTTTCTCACAGAGGGTAGGGCTGAATATTAGATGAAAAATTAGATGAAAGCTAAATAAGCCTCACTTGTCAATCTAAGTGGTCAGCTGGTGCCTTTTGGGGAAGTTTTAATGGATTATGTGACTAATATTCTGATAACTAATAATCAGCCCTGAGATCTGTGCTTCATCTCAGGTGAGTGAAATCAAGTCTTTTATTTGTTTATTACTTGGAACTTGGGATGTGTGGGACTAATCATCGTCATTGTCACTAGTCGTAAATGTGGGACTGTTAACATTTAAAAATGATGCCCATTGCCAGTAACTTACTTTGTCCTAAATGTTGGCAACACTCTGCCACTAGATGGCGCATTGTTAAGAAATGCCAAAAATCTGTGAATCAAGCCCTGTGTTAACGACAGGAAATAAGCTTTCTCTGAAAGGTGGATGGGCTCTCCCTTGGCGATAGGATGAGGAGTTCAGTGATTATGGTTCAGATTAGAGCCGCTGCTCCTCCACATCGAAAGGAGACCGCTAAGGCTGTCGCCCCCTGGGTGTTCAGTGTTGTGCCAAAAAGTGATCCTCTGTCCAAAACTGATTTGTTTTCACGTGTTTCTTATGTGTAATGTCTTTACTTATATTGGTAAATACACTTTATAATAATAATAGATTGCATTTATATAGCGCTTTTCGAGACCCTCAAAGCGCTTTACATTACATTTCCACTATCCATTCACTGTCACGTTCACACACTGGTGGAGGCAGCTACAGTTGTAGCCACAGCTGTCTTGGGGCAGACTGACAGAAGCAAGGCAGCCATATCGCACCATCGGCCCCTCTGGCCATCACCAGTAGGCGGTAGATGAAGTGTCTTGCCCAAGGACACAACGACCAAGACAGACAGAGCTGGGGATCAAACGGGCAACCTTCTGGTTACAAGATGAGCTTTCCAACCCTCTGAACCACGATCGCCCCAAACGTTAGTGAACAGGATTTACAAACATTATATGTAAAATTGAATAATTACTGTTTTTCAAGTATCTTTATGGCTCCATGTTATTGTATCTATGTCCTTTTTGGCAACTTAAAATATGTTTACAGGACTATTGTTATATTTGTTGCAATTCCTGCTGTCCACTTGGCCAGATTACTTTTTTTAAAAAGACATTTTTAATGTCAACAAGATTTTTTACCTTATATATAAGCCACTGCAAAAACACTGATTGCAGCTTCTACCTTGTGATAGGAATGTCGTTTGTGGCTCAAGATGACTTGATATAATTAATCAGGGACACAGTTGACATATGTTTCACATATTATAGGCCAACAAGTTATCTAAAGCAGATATAATACAAACAATTACTTTTTGGCAAACAATCACTCAGGCCTACCGATAGAAGACCTGGCCCCTACTTGAAGGTAACAACTCTAACATTTAAATGTCTTAAACCATTTAAAGATGAAACTACATTTGTATTAAGACAGAATCTGAATTGATGCAGTAACAAATCAAGTTTACAATAGCAGCATTTAGTCAAAATCATAATTTTTTATTTCCTGGAGTCTAACGTAAAAAATGTATTCTGATGTGGAGACAAGTGTCATGCCAGCTTTAATAACTTGTACGTTTGGATTATTTTAGGTGGCCCACTACTGCCCTCTATGTGCCATTTTATGTGAGTTCTTAAGTCCTTAAAACTCTGCAATGGAGCTAGTGACCGCAACATTATCGCAAATATCAGACACAATGTCTGCTTTTATGGGAAACAGGCCACGTTTGAAAGTGCAGGATTTATATTTAAATCAGTTCTTACATAATGACAAAAATAACAAGCACCTGTTCCCTGGTCAAAAAGAGGAATGTGGAAACTGGGTGGAGCCATGTGATCAAATCTGTGCTCAAAGAAGTCAAAGGAGAGACCAAATCAGTATAGTGATTACAAAGGCATGAAGTCTTAAACATTTCTTCTGTTAAAAACCTCCTTGGAGGATGGAGATGATCTGCTGTAAAGACCCCTGAAGGGAGCAGCTGACAGAAAAAGAAGGGACCGGCTATTTTTCAATGTTCATATTTATTATTGACAAATCAGCCCTGGTTGAAGGGATATTTCATAGTTTTTAATAAAATTTTTGGAAGCAAGTTTAGTCAAATAATAGCAAAAGTAAAAACATTTCTTCCAGCAGAAACAAACAAAATAGATGAATTCCTTACAAACGTCCAAACGGACAGTTTTTAAGTTATTTAGTAGTTCAGGGCAAATATCGGGAAAGAATTGCATTAAAATAAAATGAGGTAACCTTTGAGCTTCTTCAGCAGGGGGCACCATACTCCACATCTGCTCTGACAAAACTCATTTCATGGCTGCTGATGTGCACAGTCTGACGTGTTAATCTGTCAAAGAAGTGAAGGTTTGAAGGATTTATATCCATCTATCACCAACATACCTGGAGGAAAAATGTTTGTGTTGTGTCTAAATAGAAGAAAATGGACCAGTTTCTACTAATGAGTCCTGCTTTAACTTTTATTATGACATCTGTACCTGAGCTGTACATTTGGAGGCAGCAGGTGCTGTTAAACAGGCCTTTGTGTGTTTTATCTTTGTGTCTCACAGATGGGTGATCTTCAACAATCAGGTGAAGGTGTGCACCACAGAGACCTATGATAGCTCTACCTCTGAATGAGGTGATATTTGTCTTTAAATCCTCTGATTACAAACCTCAGGTCTGGTCAGAGAGCAGGTTCAGTTTGTTTCCTGCGCCTTGCTGAGTAAAACTGAGAACCACCTGAGATCGATCAGACATCTGTTCAAGTTTAACTCACAAATATTTTCAGAAAACCAACAAGACCCACGGCTGCTTCAGGTCCTCTCTGCTTTTATTGGACGATTGGAGTTTGGTGTCATCACTTCAGTCTGACGCCACCTCCTCCTCTGCCTGTTAGTGTGAGGAAATAAGACAAAGAAAGACTTTAACATCCACAATGAGAGAAAATGTCATTTAATGAAAAAGAACTAATGTCTGTCAAAAAAGAGAAAAAAAACAGCAAATCAGCTCGTTTACCTTCAGTTTCTTTTATTTTGAAAACAAATACTTTGTTACTTCTGCTGTGATGAATAAATATTGGTTGTTTTTTCAAACTCTGTGTTCTTTCTATTCTTCCTATTATGACTTCTCTGTTTAGTTCCAAGTTATTTTCACTTCTCTGTTACAGGAATCATTGTGGATCCATGAGTATAATCTGACTGAGCGTGTTCAGCTGAGCTTTTTTTAAGTCACTGTGCAGAACTTTCTTCAGCTTTTTATAAGAACTGCACTGAGTAGAAAATGCCAGGCCTAGATTGCAGGAAAGCGCAGACATGAGTAGCAAACCCACAAAGATCTGGGGTTTGCAGTGGCCTACAACTTTCCAGAGTGCAGCTCTCTCTTCAGATGTCTTCCGCCTTCTACACTTTTGCATCCTTGAGCTCTTGTTTTCAGTGAAGTGAAGCACGGAGAGGATGAAGAAGGACTTTTGCCTTCAATAACTGAACTAAAAGACACAAAATCTGCTCAAAATTAAGGTAAGAGCTCAACTCACATTTTAAAATTGGCTTTTATACTTCAAAATAAATTCATATAATTTAACTCATTTATCCCTGAAACTTTCTGTTTGCTCCGTAATGGAGTTCAAAGTTACTGCAGAGGCACCAGTTTAAGAGCAAATATAGATTAAATGTTTTAAGTGTTTCAGAAATTGTTGTTTGTACGGAGTCGAAGTTAAAAGCTTTTAAACAAAACCGAAGAAAAATGTGCTGAAGTTTGTTTCTGAGCCTTTGATGTGTATGATCATGTTAATTTAATAGGCTTAAAGATGCTTTAAGCTGTGAGTTTAGTTCTGTGGTTCAGTCACTGAGATTGAAGTTTTTTAAATGATAAGTTTGAAACTGAGCTTTAACATTTTTCTTTTTGCCATCAGCGAAGCACCTTATGTGGAGACAGCAAATTCTTGTTTAATATTAATTTTGATGCAATTTAATTGGAAGTATAATGATCTCAGTTAAGCTGTTTTTTAGGAGAATTTATTAATAAGTCAGTTCAGTGGAAAGAAATTTCTATTTTTCTTCTTAAAAACTTCTAATGTCTGATGAGCAGTCAGATAAAGTTACAGCAGATTTACAGGAAACACCTTCACATGAGCTGTTGGTTAGATTAAATTAAAGAGCCACAAGAAATGTTTGACTTTCTCAGTGAGACTCTTTTTCACTTTTTAAGTCCAACACCTGGTTTGATCATTTTTAACATACGACACAGAGAGAGGACGGAAACAGAGCGAGGGCTTGGTGGTTTCTCTGTAAAGTGTTCATGTGAAGAAGAATCTCTCTGTGGCTGTGTGTGAAATGAAAGTGTTCACTTTTAATTAGTTTTCTTGTTATGATGTCGTGTTAACAGTAATGTTCATTTGTGTTTTATTTTAAATCCTCAGGTCGACTTTCAGAATGAAGGTGATTGTGTTGTTTGTGTTTGGTGAGTGAATATACTTGTGAAGACAATATTGTGAATAATCCTTTAAAATACTGCACATGTTGTGGATGGTGTGTGACCTCATGTTTAATCAAACTGAAAAATCATCTATAAATATGGCTGTAGTGGTGTTTTAATCATCTCAGGTTATTTAATGTCACTGCACAAGTTTACGACGACATAAAGAGAATATGACTGGTTTTGTCTCCATGTAGAGACGTTTCTTATATCCTCCTTTAAATACACATTAATACAAGATGTGTATATAATTACTGTGATTGTCTTCTTTTCAGTGCTGGGTGCACTCTCTGCTGCAGGTGAAGATCTCATTGCAAAAGTCGGGGAGAAAGTCACATTGAAGTGTGGGGTCAGCAGCTACACACGCTCTCTGCAGTGGCATCATGGAGCTGACCTTCTTTTTACTGTTTATCATATAGGCTTCACTCGCAAAGGTACTTTAGGATCTCAGAATGCTTAACAGTAAACATCAGTATATGATGATTACATTATATTAGAACATATTTTTATTTTCTGTGTTAGGCGCTGCTGATCTTGCACAGAGGTCAGTCGTGAGACAGACGAATCTGGAAATCTCCAGTGTGAGAGAAACAGATGCTGGACGGTTCACATGTTTGGCAGATGGGACACGTCATGAACATTCACTTTCTGTGTTCTCAGGTAAACAGCAGACCCTGGAAAATATACATTTACAAATAAATGCTCATATTTATTGGAACAGTGATGGGTTTAACATATTAGGACAGTTATGGTTTTGTTTTCTGGATCCTTTCATGTTACACTGATAATCAGGTTAATAAAAATGACACTGCTGTGAAATGAGGGGAAATTTGTTTAATGTGACTGATGGTTCTGTTACTATAACAGGTAAAAGGATATACAACAAAGATATACAATGTATTTCTTACACACTATGTTTTGCACTCAAATTAGACAATTCAAAGCAGCAGAGACCAAAATCCAGATTATACTATTGAAAAGTCAAGCTCAGAGTACTACATTTCCATTAATTCAACTTGATCCTCTCCCAGTCAGCCTTCAGCATCTTTAACAAACTCTGTTGTACAGGCAGCTTTCCCTGTTTGATGTCTCTAATCCCAACGTGGGACACCACTAAAACTTTCTGAACAGGAGAGGAGACACGGGGTGGGCAGGACCACCACAGTCTTAAGTTCTTTTTGTTTTGTTTTTTTTTAGTGAACGGCTGCTTAAACAAAAAAGCTTATGCTGTGTTTCTATATCACACTGATGCCTGTGTAAGCAAATTATGACAGTTAGGGACAAAAAAAAAATACAATTTGGTCTACACTAATTTGTAGTAAAGGAAAAAGACACAAACATCAGCTTGTGACGTAATAAACAGTCCAGGCCGGATCTTTTCTGTCACTAGCTGGGTCACTACTTATTAAAATCCCTCTACAGTTAAATGGTTATCTATGATCAGTGTTGGGTAAGTTACTTTAAAATAGTAACTTAGTTACATTACTAGTTACTTCTATCAAAAGTAACTCAGTTACTTCAAGTTACTCGTTACTTTCAAAGTAACTAGTTACTAGGGAAAGTAACTTTGGTTTTACTCAGAATTCTCTTGTTAATGTGTTGCTTCCATAACTTTGCCAGTCTTCTAGCTTGCTTACTTGCCACAAGTGCACTGTGCCACCTACCAATAGAAAGGAAAAGATAATGTGCATATTTCCACGAGAGAAATCCCACGCCTGGACCGTCATTGACTGCTGCCATGATTCTAGCCTACGTCACAGCATCACGTGCGCCTTTTACATCCAACACAAAAACTGCAGTCGTGGTGCTTTGATTGTACTCAGAACTCTGAAATTCTGCCTTCTGAATAGGAAGATGTAGGTAACACCAGACTGCAGATGAGCTGCATACAGGGCTGGACTGGGACAAAAAATCAGCCCGGGCATTTTTCCACCATTATAGGAAAAATCATAAAGCCTTTGAATGAAAACAAACGCTGTTGTGACAGTGATGTACACTGTTTTGATGGTATATATGCATCAATCTATCAATCGTTTGTTGTAAGATTCAGATAATTATTTTTTAAAAGCTAGACATTTTAAATGAGAATAAGAAAGAAAAGTATTTCTTTGTGCCCCCTTTTCCCTGTTAATGCCCTACCTGGCCCCCCTGGCAAAACTTTGCTAGATCCGCACCTGCACAGTTACCAGCTGTCAGCTACCTAAAAAAGGATCCTGGTGTTATTTGTCTCTCAGAAACAGTTCATAACTTCCCTTCAACTCATTCATGTCACCTAAAAGGTAAACCTGTTTCTCTATCACCTGTTCAGCTCTGATGATTCAGTAAGGACATCTCCTGGTATCATCTTCATGTTTCCCTCTCACCAGATAACCAAACGATATCATGACCAGCAGCTTATTTGCAGCTGTGGCTCCAGCAAACATCAGCTGATACTAGAAATTAATATTAAATAAATTCTAACAACAGCTGACCAAGCATAAACGTGCTGCTGTTGTTTAGCGCGACATCCGCTGGTTTCCTCTTTCTGGCGCAAAGTGGGCGATAAACAAACACGAGAGAAAAGCCGATCAGCTGATCATTGATCAGTTTCATGATTGAAGTAGAAACGGGAGAGGGAGGGGGGAGAATGAAAGAAGAAGAGGCAGGTGTGCAGCAAAGACACAGAATAACTCCAGCTTTGTGCCTTTTTCATTGTAGCTGAAGTCGGGGACAAACTGTTCCTTTTCACCTCAATAAGAAACGCGTAATATTTTCTCTGAATACCAGACGGGATGGTTGGCAACTCTAATAACTTATGAACAAAATAAAGTTTCAACATCATTAACTTCATAGCACCCACCCAGCTGTATAGAAACTCTGTCATGCTAGCTAGCACGCAGTACGGAAAAAGTCAAAATAACGAAAATAAACTCCACCTAAACTTGGTTTATAGCTGACCCAGAGAGACTGCAGGTCATAACTTCTTACCTGAAGTTCAGTTCACACTTGGACCGGCAGCCGCCTCGGGTCTCTTTTCCTTCTGCGTCCCCTTTCCTTCATCCACCTGCTGGCCTCCACCACTTGCTAATGTTACTGAATCTGTGGAAGCTCCGCGATAGCCACCAGACAAAGTAACGAGTAACGACCCTATCTAAATCCCAGTAACGACTAACGCGTTCCTGATTTTGGCATAATAACTAGTTACTGTGCTCGTTACCACAATAATAACGTAGTTACTGTAACGCGTTACTTAATAACGCGTTAGTCCCAACACTGTCTATGATATTTACATATCACCAAAAATGTTCCAATGTGTGAAAGAGTTACCACTTTTCCTTTAATACTTAGTGTAATATGCTCTCATTCTTTTCCTCTCATGTTATAAAGCTTTGTCATGTGTGTAGCGAGTTTGGATGAAGCACTTTGTTCAGCATGGTCTCCCTTTCTCTTTGTGATTCTCACTGTATCTGTTATTGTCCATCTTTTCTCCTTCTCAGTTTTGGTCTCTGTCAAACCCTCTGCTGTTCTTAAGCTGAACGATGAGGCAACGCTCCAGTGTGAGGTGAAAGGTCAGCACCATGGTTGTGAAGTGAAGTGGCAGAGTCCAAATACAGATTCTCCCACAAATCCATCAACAGTTCAACTGAAACCTGTAACAAGCTCACATAACGGGGCCTGGCAGTGTATCGTCACCTGTGGCAGCAATAAGTTTAGTCAGAGTCTGACCATCACAGTTGAAGGTAATACACAGGTACTAGGAATGAAGACCTTTGTGTGCATATGTGGTGCAAAGAAACATAAAGATGTGTGTTTTTGTTCTTCAGAGCCTCCAACTACAACAACTCCACCAACCACCCGTAAGAACATCACATTATTTGTAACGACTGTTCAGAAGACAACATGTACAACATGTGCGTCCAGCTTTTGCAAAGTGTCTGCAAATTGGATCAAAGTGATCCTTTGCTGAATGTGTAACTCATTCTTGTCATTCTCACTTTGTCCAATGATCTGTGTTTCATTCAGGTACTGCCAACGATTGCCCACTGGGACTCTCCTGTTGGATGTGGATTGCAATCGGAGTCTGCTGTCAGTTTGGGATCTTCCTGATAGTTTGTGTCATTGTCTTGTGTAAGTGTATGAGAAGAAGGAGGGCATGTGAGGAAAGGCGTTTATCAAATATTTATGTGTAGAGTTGATCGTTGACGATGAAACAAAAAATGGCTTAAGTCTAAATGACTGTCTCAGATTGAGTATTACACTCTTCAGTAAATTGGTGCAGATGTACAGATGAAATGTTCGGTTTGTTTCCTGGACCTCGCTGAGCAAAACTGAAAAGTACCTAAAATCTGTGAAACATCTGTTCACACTTTACTTGCAAATGACACTTTATTGCCAAAAGTGTTCACTCGTCTAACTTCATACACATATGAACTTGAGTGGCATCTCATTCTCAATCCTTGAGGTTTAATATGATGTAGGTCCAACCGTGGCAGCTTAAACTCTTATGGGAAGGCTTTCCAAAGGTTTAGGAGTGTTTATAGGAATTTTTTGACCGTTCTTCCAGAAGCACATTTGTGAGGTCAGACACTGATGTTGGACTAGAAGTCCTGGCTCACAGTCTCTGCTCTAATTCATCCCAAAGGCGTTCTGGCAGGTTGAGGTCGCGACTCTGTGCAGGCCAGTCACGTTGTTCCAACAGGAACAGGAAGAGACCATCCCCAAACTGTTCACACAAAGTTGGAAGAATGAAATTGTCCAAAATGTCTTGGTATGCTGAAGCATTAAGACTTCATTTTATTAGAACTAACCAACTGAGCCCAACCCCTGAACAAAAGCCTCACACAATAATCCCCCCTCCACCAAACTTTACACTTAGCACAAAGCAATCAGACAAGTAGCGTTCCCCCGGCAACCGTCCATTGCATTGTCCAGATGGGGAATCTTGATTCGTCACTCCAGAGAACATGTCTCCACTGCTCTAGAGTCCAGTCATAGTGTGCTTTATGCTGATCTGAAGGTCACATGAAGGTTGGAGGTCTGTAGTGATTGACTCTGCTCTGTGATTTTATGTGTCCTACATCTTCATGGCTGGGGTTCTGTTATTCCACTTTGGTATAATGCCACTAACAGCTGACCGTGGAATTTTTAGTAATGTGGAAATTTAGAAATGGAAGTGACCAAAACATCTGAATTTAATGATTTGGATGCTTGAGTGAATACTTTGAGTATAATATTAAGTCCCAAACAAGAGCAACATTTCTGAGCCTCCTCACATCCTGTCTGTTTATTTCCACTGCCATAATTTGTCACTGCTTCCTCTTCTTTTATTGGACGATTACAGCTTGGTGTCACCATTTCAGCAATCAGCCTCCTCCTGCACCTGCTAGTCTGAGGAAATAGCAAAATATCCAAACAAACAAAAAAACAACAACAGAATAACAACAAAAGTGTGTTACAACAAAAAAGCACCAACACAACTTGTTTTTCTTTGGTTTGGTGAGATTTGAAGATTCTTGTTTTGTCTTGTTTTTTATTTCAAAAATAAACGCTTTGTTACTTCTGCTGTGATAAATAAATGTTTTTCTGTCAGGCTGTGTGCTTTTTCAATTTTTGTTTCTGATATTTTTTTCTACTTTTTTCCTATATGATGTCAAAAAGAGTGGATAATGTTAATGGTGTTGTTAATTTCTCAGCTATATATCTTTATCTTTGAGCTCATAAGCCCCACCCTTTTGCCTTTCTTCTCTTGTATTTGTCAGCGGCAGCCAATCAGAAGGTTTTCTCATGGAGGGTAGGGCTGAATATTAGATGAAAATCAGATAAATAAGGCTCACCTGTCAATTGATATGACCAGCTGGTGCCTTTTGGGGAAGTTTTAATGGACTGTGTGACTAATATTCTCATAACTGGTAACCAACCCAAAAGTCTGTGCTTCAGTTCAGGTGAGTGAAATTCGAGTGTTTTATTTGTTTATTACTTGGAACTCAGGATGTGTGGGACTAATCATCGATGTTGTCACTAGTCAGTCCCAGATTTACTTCCTGTTCAATTTAGTAGTTAAAATTTATAATTAATTGTCCAAAATGTTGGCAACACTCTGCCACCAGATGAAGCATTGTTGACACATGCCAAAAATTTGTGAATCAAGGCCTGATCTTTTTATTAATACTATGTGTTAACCAGTGGCAGTTTTTGTTATGGGTGACATGGGCTGCTGTTGCCCAGGGCAGCATTGTGGTGGGGTCACATCATGGGCATTGGCAAAAAAAGTTGCTCACACACATGCTGCCCTGACATCATGCCAGCACATTTTGGGAGTATCATAGGCACCGATTGGTTTTCCATAGCCCATTTGCAGGGAGTAAGGGCGCCCTGCTGCTGCTTGCTGCACAGGGAGGAGAGGGGCACAACCACTATACCTGCAGAGGGTCAGGCAAGTCCTCCTCAGGAGCACTGACAAGGAAGACAAGGAAGCTCCTGACAATGCATGGAGGGTTTCACCCCAAGTCTAGCACCCTGAGGCTGTACGCTAAACGGAAGGAAGGAGGCCGTGGACTAGTAAGTGTCTGCACCACAATCCAGGATGAGGCAACGAACATCCATGAATACATCAGGAGGATGGCCCCAAAGAAGAGGAGGAACCATCATGGAAGGACAGGCCCTTCACGGCATGTACCACCAGCAGATAGAGGAGGTGCCTGATATCCAGAAATCCTACCAGTGGCTGGACAAAGCTGGACTGAAGGACAGGACCGAGGCACTAATCATGGCATCACAGGAACAAGCTCTGAGCACAACATCCATAGAGGCTGGGGTCTATCACACCAGGCAAGACCCCAGGTGCAGGATGCGTAAAGATGTCCCTGAGACAATCCAGCACATAACAGCAGCGTGCAAGATGCTAGAAGGAAGTGCATACATGGAACGCCATAACCAAGAGGACGGCATAGTATAGAGAAACATCTGTGCCGAATACAGCCAGGAAGTCTCAAGGTCAAAATGGGAGACGCCCCAGGGATGGTGGAGAACGAGTGTTTATTGCAGTGCTAAAATTTTAACTGGATTTTCATTCTTTACATCCTGTATTTTTGTTTGTTTTGTTTGTTTGTTAATTAGTTAAGCTTAAATTTCAAAACTTACATTAACTACTGATTTTTATCTACTGTTCTGATTTTATCTGTTTTGATTTTACATACTGTTTTGTTTTGTTTGTTTGTTAAGTGGGTTAGAGCTCTGGGTAGCTCCCCAGCTGGGTCTAGACTGGGTCTAGAGAGTATTTTAAATTCAGGGAATTTAAAATAGAAAGTAGCTCGTCCACAGAAGGACTGGTAGCTCCCCTTACGATAAGGGTTCAGATCGCGCGAACAGGTGTGAAATGTGTGTGTTTAGTTAGTTTGTTTGTTTGCTTGTTTTAATCAATTTTAAATCATACTTTTTATTTGTTTTTGTTTCTAATGTCTCTGTAAAGCACTTTGAATCACCTTGTTGTTGAATTGTGCTATACAAATAAATTTGCCTTGCCTTGCCTTGCCTTGTATTTATTTTTATTCTGGTGTAGAGACAAATATCATTAATAACTTGTATATTTTGAGCATTTTAGGTGCCTGACTACTGCCCTCTGTGTGCCATTTTATGTGAGTTCCTAACTCCTTGAATATTTGCAGTGGAGCTAGTGACAGCAACGTTATTGCAAATATCAGACACAGTGTCTGCTTTTATGGGAAACACAGCAAGTTTAAAAGTACAGGATTTACATTAAAATCATTTTTTACATTATGTAAAATAACGAGCAATTGTTCACTGGTGAAAAAGACGAATGTGGAAACTTGGAGCAATTTGATAAAATCTACAAATCGTCTTTGGAGGTCATAGGAGAAACAATATCAGTATAGTGATTACAAAGACATGAGGTTGTGAACATTTATTCGGTTTAAAAAAAAAATCCTTGGAGATGGAGATGATCTGCTGTAAATACCCTGAAAGGAGCACCTGACAGAAAAACAGGGGATCAGCCATTTTTCCATGTTCATATTTGTTATTAACAAATCAGCCCTGGTTGAAGGGACATTGCATAGTTTTACTGAAAATTTAAAAGCAACTTTAGTGAAATCATTGCAAAAGAAAACAAAAACATTTTCTCCTACAGGAAAAAAAATAGATGACTTCCTTACAGACGTCCAAACTGCTTTTTATATATGTGCTTGCTCAAATATCAGGAAAGAATTGCATTAAAATAAAATGAGGTAACCTTTGAGCTTCTTCAGCAGGGGGCACCATACTCCACATCTGCTCTGACAAAACTCATTTCACGGCTGCTGATGTGCACAGTCTGACGTGTTAATTTGTCAGAGAAGTGAAGGTTTGAAGGATTTATATCCATCTATCACCAACATACCTGGAGGAAAAATGTTTGTGTCGTGTCTAAATGGAAGAAAATGGACCAGTTTCTACTAATGAGTCCTGCTTTAACTTTTATTATGACATCTGTACCTGAGCTGTACATTTGGAGGCAGCAGGTGCTGTTAAACAGGCCTTTGTGTGTTTTCTCACTGTGTCTCACAGATGGGTGATCGTCAACAATCAGGTGAAGGTGTGCACCACAGAGACCTATGATAGCTCTCCCTCTACTGCAGGCTGAATGAGGTGATATTTGTCTTTAAATCCTCTGATTACAAACCTCAGGTCTGTTCAGAGAGCAGGTTCAGTTTGTTTCCTGGGCCTTGCTGAGTAAAACTGAGAACCACCTGAGATTTTGTCAGACATCTGTTCAAGTTTAACTCACAAATATTTTCAGAAAACCAACAAGACCCATGGCTGCTTCGGGTCCTCTCTGCTTTTATTGGACGATTGGAGTTTGGTGTCATCACTTCAGTCTGACGCCACCTCCTCCTCTGCCTGTTAGTGTGAGGAAATAAGACAAAGAAAGACTTTAACATCCACAATGAGAGAAAATGTCATTTAATGAAAAAGAACTAATGTCTGTCAAAAAAGAGAAAAAAAAACAGTAAATCAGCTCGTTTACCTTCAGTTTCTTTTATTTTGAAAACAAATACTTTGTTACTTCTGCTGTGATGAATAAATATTGGTTGTTTTTTCAAACTCTGTGTTCTTTCTATTCTTCCTATTATGACTTCTCTGTTTATTTCCAAGTTATTTTCACTTCTCTGTTACAGGAATCATTGTGGATCGATGAGTATAATCTGACTGAGCGTGTTCAGCTGAGCTTTTTTTAAGTCACTGTGCAGAACTTTCTTCAGCTTTTTATAAGAACTGCACTGAGTAGAAAATGCCAGGCCTAGATTGCAGGAAAGCGCAGACATGAGTAGCAAACCCACAAAGATCTGGGGTTTGCAGTGGCCTACAACTTTCCAGAGTGCAGCTCTCTCTTCAGATGTCTTCCGCCTTCTACACTTTTGCATCCTTGAGCTCTTGTTTTCAGTGAAGTGAAGCACGGAGAGGATGAAGAGAGAATTTTTGCCTTCAATAACTGAACTAAAAGACACAAAATCTGCTCAAAATTAAGGTAAGAGCTCAACTCACATTTTAAAGTTGGGTTTTATGTTTCAGAATAAATACAAAGGAGTTAACTCGACTATCCCGGAAACTTTCTGTTTGCTCCGTAATGGAGTTCAAAGTTACTGCAGAGGCACCAGTTTAAGAGCAAATATAGATTAAATGTTTCAAATGTTTCAGAAATTGTTTTACGTACGGAGTCGAAGTTAAAGTCTTTTAAACAAACCTGAAGAAAAAATGTGCTGAAGTTTGTTTCTGAGCCTTTGATGTGTACGATCATGTTAATTTAATAGGCTTAAAGATTCGTTAACCTGTGAGTTTAATTCTGTGGTTCAGTCACTGAGATTTAATTTTTCAAATGAGGCTCACAGAGTTAAGTTTAAAACTGAGCTTTAACTTTTTTATTTTTGGCGTGATTAAAGCACCTTATGTGGAGGCAGCAAGTGTTAAAATTCATTTTGAGGCTAGTTAATTGGACACATAATGATCTCAGTTGATCTTTTTTATAGGAGAATTAATATATACATTAATATATACGTCAGTTCAGTGGAGACAAATTTATATTTTTCTTCTTAAAAACTTCTCATTTCTGATGAGCAGTCAGATAAAGTTACAGCAGATTTACAGGAAACACCTTCACATGAGCTGTTGGTTAGATTAAATTAAAGAGCCACAAGAAATGTTTGACTTTCTCAGTGAGACTCTTTTTCACTTTTTAAGTCCAACACTGAGTTTTATCATTTTTAACATACGACACAGAGAGAGGACGGAAACAGAGCGAGGGCTTGGTGGTTTCTCTGTAAAGTGTTCATGTGAAGAAGAATCTCTCTGTGGCTGTGTGTGAAATGAAAGTGTTCACTTTTAATTAGTTTTCTTGTTATGATGTCGTGTTAACAGTAATGTTCATTTGTGTTTTATTTTAAATCCTCAGGTCGACTTTCAGAATGAAGGTGATTGTGTTGTTTGTGTTTGGTGAGTGAATATACTTGTGAAGACAATATTGTAAATAATACTTTAAAATACTGTGTGTGACATGTTTAATCCAATTGAAAAATCATGTATAAATTTGGTTGAAGTGGTGTTTTACTCATCTCAGGTTCTTTAATGTCAGTGTACAAGTTTACGACGACATAAAGAGAATATGAATGATTTTATCTCCATGCAGAGACGTTTCTTGCATCCTCTTTTGAATAAGCATTACTAAAAGATGGGTATTTGTTAACTGTGATCATCGTCTTTTCAGTGCTGGGTGCACTCTCTGCTGCAGGTGAAGATTTCTTTGCAAAAGTCGGGGGGAAGGTCACATTGAAGTGTGGGGTCAGCAGCTACAGACAGTCTCTGAAGTGGCTTCATGGAACTGACGTTGTGTTTACTGTTGATCAGAGAGGCTTGTCTCGCAAAGGTACTTGATTATCTCAGAATACTTAATAGTTAACATCAGTATATGATGATTAAATTATATAAGGACATATTTTTATTTTCTATGTTAGGACCTGCTGATGTTGTGCACAGGTCAATCGTGAGACAGAACAATCTGGAAATCTCCAGTCTGAAAGAAACAGATGCTGGACAGTTCACATGTTTGGCAGATGGGACAGATCACAAACATTCCCTTTCTGTGTTGTCAGGTAAACAGCAGACCCTGGAAAATACACATTTACAAATAAATGTTCACATATACTGAAACAATGATGGGTTTAACATATTAGGACAGTTATGGTTTCATTTTCAGGATCTTTCCACGTTACACTGATAATCAGATTAATGAAAACATCACTGCTGTGAAATGAGGGGAAATTTGTTTAATGTGATTGATGGTTCTGTTACTATAACAGGTAAAAGGATATACAACAAATATATACAATGTATTTCTTACACACTATGTTTTGCACTCACATTAGACAAGTCAGAGCAGCAGAGACCAAAATCCAGATTATACTATTGAAAAATCAAGCTCAGAGTACTACATTTCCCTTAATATAACTTAATCCTCTCCCAGTCAGCCTTCAGCATCTTTAACAAACTCTGTTGTACAGGCAGCTTTCCCTGTGTGATGTTCTCTAATCCCAACGTGGGACAACCACTGAAACTTTCTGAACAGGAGATGAGCCACGGGGTGGGCAGGACCACCACAGTTTAAGTGTGGCCCAGTCCGTCAGATGAGTGGGAAGCATTGGAACACACATACACACATACTCAGGGCTCTAGAATTACATCCATAACTAACTATTACAATATAGTTATCTTATTAACCCTGTAAACATAATTTACTTAAAAATTCACTTTAGCTAGATTGCTGCTTAAACAAAAAAGCTTATGCTGTGTTTCTATATCACAGTGATGCCTGTGTAAGCAAATTACAACAGTTGGTGACAAAAAACAAATACAATTACACAAACTAATTTCTAGTAAAGGAAAAAGACACAAACATCAGCTTGTGATGTAATAAACAGTCACCAGCTGGGTCACTACTTATTACAATCCCTCTACAGTTAAATGGTTATCTATGATATTTTAATTTCACTAAAAATGTTTCAATGTGTGAAAGCGTTATCACATTTCCTTTAATACTTGTTAAAAACTGTCATTGTTTTTCCTCTCATGTTATAAAGCTTTGTCACGTGTGTAGCGAGTTTGGATGAAGCACTTTGTTCAGCATGGTCTCCTTTTCTCTTTGTGATTCTCACTGTATCTGTTGTTGTCCGTCTGTTCTCCTTCTCAGTTTCCGTCTCTGTTCATCCCTCTGCTGTTCTCAAGCTGAACGATGAGGCAACGCTTCAGTGTGAGGTGAAAGGTCAGCCCCAAAGTTGTGAAGTGAAGTGGCAGAGTCCAAATACAAAGTCACCCACAGATTCATCACCAGTTCAACTGAAACCTGTAACAAGCTCACATAACGGGGCCTGGGAGTGTATCGTCACCTGTGGCAGCAATACAGTTTAGTCAGAGTCTGACCATCACAGTACAAGGTAATACACAGGCACTAGGAATGAAGACCTTTGTGTGCATATGTGGTCAAAGAAACATAAAGATGTGTGTTTTTGTTCTTCAGAGCCTCCAACTACAACAAAGTCGCCACCCAAACCGAATGGCAAGAGTGAGAAAACCTGCAACCCAAACTGTGTGTACAGTTTATCACGACTTCTGCTCACAGAGATCCTTCACTGAATGTGTATCTGACACTTTTAATGCTTCAATAATCTGTTTGGCTTTCAGGCGGTAACGATGATGCTTCACCGAGGCTGTTGGGGCTCGCCTGGTGGGTGTGGGTTGCCATTGGTGTTGGCTGCCTGGTTGCGATTCTCCTGATGGTTTGTGTCATAGTCTTGTGCGTGAGAGTCAAAAGAAGGAAGGTAAGTGAGGAGATCCATTCATCACATCTTTATGTGGTGCTGTGATGACTGCAGATGAAACAAAGAAGAATGGCTCTCTGTAGCAAACAAAAAATGCATTTTTTTTTCTTCTCTTGTTTTTTATAGAAGAGATTTCTGAAGATGAAGGGCCAACAACGACCCAGGCATAAGAAATACTGCCAGTGTGACCAGTAAATGTTCTTATTTTACTCCAGTCTCATAAAAAAAATCCCCTTTTACCCCCACTTCAGCGATCTCTCTTCACTTTACAGATGCTTTCTAATAGACTCTATTCACTTTATACGAATGACTGTTTGACCTTCATTTTCACAGTGGCTTTTACCGAGTGCTCCATTATTATGTTGTAATTAGTGTGAAAACTTCTCCTCTTTGCTCTCTTTATCACAGCCCAACAGCTGCAGCAAAACCGAAGCAAGGACGCCGGAGAGAGAAGCCATCAGCCCTCCCTCTGCACCCCGCCTAATGGAGTGACATGAAAGGCAGATTGAAAGGAGGGGAGATGCAGGAGAATAAAGAGTGAAAGAGAGGAGGGGCAAGGAGGAATAGATGGAGATAAGGAGTGAGTGATGGAGAACCCCAGTGCGGACACGGCGTGAATGTAAATTAGGCTTTTAATGCAAATAAAAATTCAATGTAATGATGTAGGAACTTTTTGTGTAGGCGTTCTTTCTGCAAGTATAATTCCCGTCTGAACACTGTTTGTCCTAAACATTTCACCCCTCCACCCCACCTCCACCCCTCTCCATCCACCCACCGGATGTCCTTGGACTCTCCTCCCAAATCCTGTCACCTGACTCCCCGCGCTCACCTGCATGTCTCCAGTCAGTGAGCCGTGACATCCTCGGCTGTTTTCTTTGTCAGATTGTCAATCTTCCTCCAAGCGTTGTTGCTTCTTTTTTATTTTATTTTTTTGTGTGTTGGCTTTTTTGTTTTTTTGGCCTGTCTGCCTTTTAAGCACAATTGTAACTAAAGATCTGCACTCGTTTTGCCTCAACATTTATACGTCATTTTAAATGTAACGCATTTATCGAGCTGATTAAAGAGAATGTCTTTCTTGTGTTTTTCTGCTCATATGTAAGATATTTCTTTTCTTCTTGTATTGCTTTAAAATCAAATGTTTATTTTTTCCATTCAATAAACTTTTACTTGACGACAACATTTGCTCATTTATTTCTATCTGCATGTCACAATCACAGGGTCACATAACACCGTCAGACTGCACATACGCAGTTCGCTGCAAATCCTCAGTGTTAAGTAACAAAATAATTAAAATACTATAGTTTAAGAATTTTACACCCTTGTTCTTTTGCACTTCTCTGCTTTAGACCATGCCTACACTGGTTTCAAAGCTCACGAATTCCCTAAAACTGGTGCAATACCATGCAGCTGTTGACACCAGAGCAGCACTTCATGATATGGAATAAACAGAAAACACCTGTTTACCTCAATAACACGACCACCCGTGGCATACATACATACATGCTCATAAATATGCACAAGTGAAGTATTTTCAATCTTTTATATAAGTTAAGAAAAGCCCGTTTTGTGCACTAAGTTGAGCTTATCAAACCTCTAAAAGTGTCCTCCAGGCTTGTGCCTGAATTTGTAATCTAGTCTGTAAAATGTATTAAGTGCATAACAGAGGGGATGAGATCATAGTGAACGCTGACTTCCTGTGTGTGTGTGTGTGTTTGAAAGAGGCACCTGCAGTGCACACAGCCTACCAAGTGTCAAAGCTGAACTCATAGCTGTACTGAGAAGATCCCATGTAAGTACTCTGTAATACTTTGTATGTATACTTTAGTGTTTTACGTGATAGTAGCAGGTTTTAAAAGCTTTTCTTCAAGGGAGATGATACTTTAATCAGGATAACAACATGTCAAGGGCTCGAATCATAACTACATGCTGACAAATGTCAGAGACGCTGCGAAAGATCCACTCTGATAGACGTAAAGGGGCACGTAGGGTCAAGATTCAAATGTGGTCCCAACAGAGGCCGCTTTTAAAGGTTTTTTGACTGATTTGTCTTGAATTTGATCTGCTCGTGTTTGTGTTTGTTGCCTGAAAAACTGGCACATATTTCCATATTTCATATATATTTATATCATTAGAAGAAAGTGACGATCCACAGTTCGTAGCCAGCGTTCAGTGTGTCTGACTGTCAACACATGAATTGAATTAAATTCGTCAACACTGAAAGATTTATGGTTGTTTTATCATCAGACTTAAGCAATTCTCAAATGAGCCGGACCTGATCTGTAGATTTTACCCTCTATGGGACGTCTTTCAGCCTTCATTAGTCTCTCTGATGTGCTTAAACCTAATGACAACCCTGAGGAGGATTTCAAAATGTCACATCAGAAATGCCTAAAATAGAATTTTCTGCTCTGCAATCTCTTTAAACGTAAAGATCAAAATTTATGCAATAACAGCAGCGCCAGCAACACGTTGTTGATTTTGCAATAAGATGCTAAATTTGTCCTGATCTTACGCAATCAGGACATAAACTAATTTTAATTTTTTTGAAAAAATGTAAAGAAAGTTACAATATCCTTAACAGTTTAAAATCAGGCAGGTTTGCTTGAATGTTAAGTTTAGTGTGTGTGTTGTTCCTCTAAAATATGATAGTGCTAGCTTTGCTGAGGGCCTTGTGCCATGCAGAACGCTTAATTTTGTAGGTAAATAGCAACGTTAATCAAAAAGCTTCAAATACCTTCAAATATTTTTAACACATTTGGTAAAGTGTTTCTTTTACGGCATTTATAAATTACTAAAACACACTGTAGCAAAGTATTTCTCTTATGTTATGTATATAACATTAAAAATGTTTTCACAAGTTAAAACTTCTGCCTTAAAACAGCCTTAAAAAGTCGAAAAAAATCTCACAGCTTATCTTATTTTTATATTTTTGGCACTGATAGTGTCGACAGTAATGTACTGCTTTTATTTAGTTCAGGTAAATAAGACCTGTAGCGTTCCCTCGTAAAGGCCATTTACAGCTGAGTGTGGATCGCACCTCATCTGCTGAGTTTTCTTTAACAAACAAGTAACTCTGAGAAGCTTCCAGCGTGCGTACTATCTTCAGAAATACGCCAGACGATGCCAAAAAATTTACTTATAGCAGGGTTAGTTCAAATGCTACGTGTGGTGGGCAACAAATGATTGTAATATAATGAAAAATTTGCTTGTTTAACGCAAATCTCCTTGTAAACTGTAACACTGAGCATAGTTCAGCTGTTATACTGAGGAAATTAAACTTTAGATCACACTAAGTGGTAAAATCTCATATTTGCTTTAAACTCTAAACTCAGAGGCATTACACAGGTATCCAAACTAGGTTACCTTCAGAAAATAAAAGTTTTGACCTCTCGTTAAAGACAGGTGGCGCGTACGATGGTTGCATCAATGACGGCCTTGTTTTATTGAATGGTCCCAAAGAGTCGTGAAGCAGTGAGCTTGCGTGGCCTCGGGGTCCTGCTGGTTTTGTTTTAGGAGGACCCTGAAACTGAAAATGCTTCCTATGAAAACTGCCAATATAAAATAAATGAAAAAATAAATAGATGAATGAAATGAAATTTACCAAGCGCTGTACTCTCACTCGAATATAAAATATAATAAGTGTAGGATTAAACTGGCTCAAACTTTTTGATTAATATTACAAAAATGGGCAATAATTTAGTGTTGGAGATATCTCACTTGAGATTAGATAGTGCTTGTTTTCTTATCTCTGAGCATTATATCAGGATAACAGTCTAGATTTCACTAATCCGTGGCTCATAGTGTTTTAAATTTTACTCATGATAAGCACCATTAAAATTAGATCTAGCAAACATGGCAAAGTGGCTGCAGACGCACAAAGATCTGGCGTAAAATACTAAAAAATAAATAAACCTGGCTCCTTCTGCGCGAGCGCTTTAATAGATCGCCTCCTTTCAGCTTCTCCATGTTTTATCTACTGCCAGAGCTTAAAAGGAGTCATATAACTCACAATTTTAAAAATGATATTACAAAGTGGTAACAAATTAAAGGAAAATCCTGAAAACCCCCGACCCTGCCAGCGAAGCAATGCGATGCAGTGGCCCCTTTTTACTTTGAGGGGCTTGTCCCTCGAGAGCAAAGCGTCACTAGAAATCAAGCAACCAAAAAGTTGATTTGCACTTTATCCTTTCATGGAGCACTTCTATCCTGAAGGGAGCGGTCTGTTCCAGGATGGAAATGCCCCCGTCCAGAGGGCGCGAGGGGTCACTGAACGGTTTGAATATAAAACGATGTGCTACGGCCTCCCGAGACACGAGATTTTAACCCGGTATGAATGATTTTAGGCTGATGTACTGAACTGCTCTCGCCATCAAATGAGAGAATATCTTGGAAAAGAGTGGCGAGCATCCCCCCCAGCAGAGTCTCAAAGATTTAACGCAAATATTGTAGAAAAGTGCACCCAAGCTGTTCAGGCGGCACGTTGCGGCCCAACTTCTAACTAAGACACTTGCTGGTTTTCACATATCTTTATGATGTTACTTCTGCTGCGTGTGCACATTTTATGTTCCAGTTTGCTCTAAAACTAAATGTTTTGTGACACAAATGAAATTTGGTAACATACATGTCGGATAAAGTCCATCAGTGGCCAACCAGCACAGCGCTGCAGCACAGTCTGAAACAGAAGCGCTACCTTGAGCTTAAAGTGTTGACTGTTTGTTTTGTTTTTTTACACCAAAATGTTAACGTACAGCTGAATGCTGCACCTCACAGGTGTCAGCAGGCACTTCTTACTTGCTGAACTGTCTTCTTGCCTTTCTCGTTTCGAGGGTAGTCTGTTTTCAGTTTGCTCAGTAGGATTGAGGTTGGTTGGCTGATTTGGCCTGTAAATGTCGATCACATGTCCCCGGGTTCTTGGTTGTTTCAGCTTCATGCTCCGGATGCTATTCCTACAATTCAAAGGACTGAATTGTTTATCTCTGTTTATCCAGGAACACCCATAAAGCTGTTCAGAGCAGTTCAAAGCCATTTATTGTTTATTACTGACTAACTAAAGTGCTGCTGATTTACTCTTTTTGTTGCATATCATCGTGAAGAGTCATTAAATGTACTTGTTTCTTCTTCTTGGACTTTAGCAGTGAGCAAAAAGTCTCCTAGAGGCACACACTGTATGTATTTTGATGTTCTCTGTAGGCGATTACTGAGATGTGTTTCCCTTACCCTGTTATGAAAATATAACCTGTCTACACTGGAGGTGTTCTCATATGAGACATTAGGATTCCCTTTTCATGGGACTGCATTAGTCAGTTCTCTTTTTCACTGTATTACCCAAATGTGCACACTCATAGACACAAACATGCAGTCATACAAAGTGAAACTGCAATTTCTGAACCAGGGTGTGTCCCTCCTTCTGCTATTTCCATTTGTCTTGTCATTCCATCGCTACAAACCATCAGGAGCCAAATTCAGGTCAGCAAATCAAATTTTTTACTTCTTGATATCAGCAGGTTAGAAATGTCACTGTTAAAGGACATTGTTGCGATACATGTATTTATTGTTTGTGTAACCTCCATAAACAGCATATTACTGTAAAATTACGCTTATGTGAAAAAAGGAAGTGGACCGTTTTCCCATTCTGAACTTTTATGTATCAGGACATAATAAAATATCATCTGATCCTCAGCAGGGATCTGCAGGCAACACGGCAACCACATCCTGTCCTCCTATCAGGCCAGTAGAGTTAAAGAAATGTGCATACCATAACAGCAGCTGTATGGCCGCATACCTGTGAGGTTGTTGTAAGGTAGTGTTGCATCTGTTAGTATCAGAGTAACAGTCTACTTCCAAAACTTCTCTGCAGTAAACTATAAAACACAAATATGTGATGCTATAAGGTCGCTTATAGCATCACATATTTGGGATGCTATAAGCGATCACAAATATGTGATGTCGTGCGACACTGGGTCGCACGACCCTTAAAGATTAAAAAAACAAGAACATGTGATTAAACTCTTTCATTGTTTAGTTAACAAAAACTAGATGAAAAAGCAGAAACCGTGTGAAATAGAAGATTCAGGAGCTTGCAGAACAACCTTTAACAATAATCATTTTCTGTATGACTTTATCAGTGTCTCACATCATGTTGGCCCACTTTTCTTTGCATTTTTACTTTAGTTCATTGAGGTTTGTAGGCATTCATTTGTGCACAACTCTCTTCAGTTCCCAACACATCATTTCAGTCCGGTTGAGAGCTGGATTTTTCCTGGGCCATTGCAACATCTCGATTTTTGACTTTTGATTTGCTGCTGCGCTTGCGATCGTTGTTCTGTTGCGTGACTTAGCCGTCAGACAGATTGCTTCACATTTCTAAAAGTGTTTCGTATAATGTTAACTGTCAGCTCAGGACAGTGACAGCAGAACAAACATAAATCATTACTCCTGACTGTGCTTGACAGTTGAGGTGTTTGTGCTGATAAGCTGTGGTTCATTTTTCTGAGCGTTATGGCCAAACTTCTCCATTTTAGCTCGATCTGTCTAAAAGCAGTCGTGTGGTTTGTTCAGATGCAAAGCCATGCTGCCATGTTCTTTTTAGACAGTGTTTCTTCTGGCAACTCTTCCGAACAGGATGTACTTGTTCAGTCTTTTTCTGAATGTATTGTTATGAACTTTTACATCTAATAAACTGAGGCCTGTAGAGTCTGAGATGTAGCTCTTGGGTTTTCGGCACTTTCTCTGAGCATTGCTCAGTCTGACCTTGGTGTGAATTTGCTGGGACGTCCACTGAAGATTAGCAGCTGTCTTAAATGTTTTCCACTGATGAACAATCTTTCTCGGTGTAGAATAATAAACTTCACAATGTTAGGAAATGGCCTTAAAGCATTTATAGCATTTACATATAGCAGTTAGTTAGATTACCAGACCGTTGATATCTTTCTTGTTGTTAACACAAACCTGAATGCTCCAGACCTGTAACCTGTTAAAACAGTTAACATGATTAATTGATGAAGTGCATTTGATTATCAGCACCAGGCTGCTACTTACCACTTAATTCCTATGATGAAGGAATTAAGTGGTGGCTCCCACATAGCAAGCAGGTCTGGCCCGGATCTGGTATCAAGCCGTCACTGCTGGCTGACTTCTGGCATGGTAAGTGGTATGTCATCCATATATGGGTCAGGCTTGGCGTAGATGGCACTGACTATGTGATGGCATGCCACATCTGGCTCGATTATGTTTTTGGTTATGTGGCCCAGGATCATAGAAAAGAGGTCTGGCCCGGATCCGGCATCAAGCTGGCACTTCTGACTGACTGGTGTCATGGCAGGGTGTATGTCAACCAGATGTGGGCCAGGTCTGCCAATGATGACATAATTTATGTTCCTGTTTTCCTATTTTAGTTAGAAGACCCAAATGCCATGTTGCAATACTATACTGCTATGGTAGCCAACGTTTCAAATGCAGGTTTGCCAGGTTTGTGAGTGTACACTTTATCCAAAACCTAGTGACGGTTTACTCATGTTTATCACAGGGTGGCTGTAGCTCAGGAGGTAGATCAGAAGGTTAGTGGTTCGATCCCTGTTTCCTCCAGTCTGCATATCAAGAGTGTGAATGTGTATGAATGTAGTTAGGAAGCACTCAGTTAAGAGAAAGTGTGTGATTGGGTGAATGTGTCATGTTGTATAGAGCACGTTGAGTAATCTGGGAGAGTAGAGGAGCGCTATATAAGAATCAGTCCATTCACTGTCTGAACAGAGTTTCCTCATGTTACTTTTGCACTATTATGTTCCGGCACATGTTGTTATTACACGGCTTGATTAAGGTACACATTAGGCTGACATCTGGGGCCAGAGCTGAAACTGTTCTGGGGCAGCACAGGCCGTCATTCTTTGCGGTATGTGAGCCATGTGCAAGCACATTGTGTGGTCCAGATCCGAGCCATACCAATTTTGCTATGTTGGCTGTAGCTCAGGAGATAGAGCAGGTCATCTACTTTTTGGAAGTTGGATCCCTTTTGATTCCCTCCCTGCTCCAATTTGTATGCCAGTAAGTTAACAGGCTTGTAGAAGTAGAAACAAGCGCTTGTCTGTGAATGGGTGAATGGGGCAAAATGTATAAGCGCTTTGAGTCCTTGAGTAGAAAAGTGCTATATAAGAAACGGATGTGTTTAATTATTCATAAACTTCTTCTTAACTTTTAACGTTTACTAAATAAATAATGACACAATATGTCATGTCACATGTTGCTGTTCATTGGAGGTTGTATTTAAATAATGTTAAGTACTGCTAAGAACCAGATCTCTCTTATTATGTGTGATACATTAAAACTTTAGAGATCAAAGAGGGTGTTTTTATCTTTTCCACATGACTGTGGCAGCATCTCCTCGCTCGGGCACCCCGAGTTTAGTTTCTTGGTTTTGTCATACTATGACAAGATATCGGCTCTGTAGAAGTTCCCCTTTTTCTTCCACAACATGGTTAGGGGAATGCTTTGGTATTTAACTTCAGAGCATCTACCCCGAAAGTGAGCACAACTGAACCCTACAGGAGTCCCGTTGATGGTGGTAAAGCCTCAACACGTAATAGCTTAAAATAACCACCATAACATTTCTGAATTAATACTCTGAACACCAAAGAAAAAGGAATTATATATAACGTACTTTTTACAGTTTACAGTAGCTTCCTGTTAATATTTTTTGTACAAAGGAATTGGCACAAACTACAGCGCAAAACTCTGTAAACTGTCCTTATTTTCAATTCCAGTTTGTTAGATTGAAGTATTCGGAGAGGGTTTTTTTGCAAACGTACGTGCATACGTAATGACCCTGACACAAGTGGCAATGTAGCCACCATCATTACATATTTGTTAAATGCCAAACAGCAGCAGATTGTTGCAAAAAACACCAAAAAAAACCCAAAACAAAACAGTTGCAATAGTAAGCAGGATGATGTGTGAGCTTTCAGAGCAGGGAGAGGCAGCACACAGCAGCCAGCTGTAACCCCACTGCAGGTGCACTCCTTTTTTAAAAACTGAATTTCCTGATTATTTTTGAAATGATCGTGTGCTGGGTGATTTCCCTGCAGTAAACTCCCCTCGTGTTTCACTTCCACGCAGGTTTTAGTGTCAGAGCAGCTTTTCATGACTGGAATCGCTGTTAAAGCAACCTGCAGAGGTTGATCGGTCAGTGACCGGTCGCAGGCTAAAATCATTTGTTTTCTTGTTTGTTAAAGTTGTCCTCTCATAGGTGGCGTCTCAGCTGCTCCTCTTCGTCTTGCTGTGTGTTGTTGGCTTTTAAAACTAAAGAAGTGAAAGTGTTGTTAGTAGGCAAAGGGTAACATGCAGTGAATCAGGAAATGAAGCATTATGGTTAAATTATGGCCGGCTTTTTAAATGCTCTTCAGCTCTGTTTGTGTAACAAATGTTTTCTGGTTTTCCTGTTTCAGTAGGTTCACATTAATAGAAACTCTTTCACTGTACACCTGTACTGGCTGTCTAATACAGCTCTAATGTAAGAGATTGTCTTCATTCTTAAAAGACGTCCTAAAGTGTGTGACAAATAACGCAGGTACCATTAAGTCTTTCCCTTTTTGTGTTTCTCTGTCAGTGTTTTCTAACATTTAATGAGTGCAGCAGACATGAAGGGGGGGGGATTTCGTGCTAAAAAGAGTGTCACTTAATTTGACTACCCACATGGAAAAGAAATAGAAAGTGCTTAGAGCGAAATGTTTATGTTTCATGTTCAGGAGATTGACTCTTTGACGTTTTCCTTATACAGTCGTAAGATATTTAGAGTGAACTGAGTAAACATTGTTTTGTGAGGTAGAAATTAGTAGATAATAATATGAGAGATGACCCACTCGGTCACAGTGAATTATCTCTTTATTTCTCCACATTTTGTAACAAGACTTTGTACAGAACGACATCAGCTGAGTAAGTTAAGCCTCTTTTACCTTATAGAACCGGGAAACTGTGTCTTTTACCAAGTATGTGTGTGTTTTGCTTGTAGTTTGCTACTAAATAACTGTTTGCGAAAAATCAGCAGCAGCCCAGCGAGTGGAAAACTTAACGACAAATGCATCTTTACATTTCTCACTTCTGAATTAATGATGTTTACATTCACATCTTCCAAAAGCCACACTGGCTTCATATTGGCTGTGTTTTATTGTGTGTATTTGCGCATCAGATGTTTTATTAAATTTGTCACAGATACTTTTGAAACATCAGTCTGCAAACTTTGGACTCGTACCGCAGGTCATGATCATCATTATCAAAGGCAATATAAACACTTTTTCTATTTCTATTTCTTTTAGTTTACCTTTAACTTTGAAGATGATTTTTGCCCATTAAAAAATCTGCCTCTCCTGTTGCCTCTGAAGCGGCATTAGGAAGCAGGCTCCTCAAAATCAACGCCGCGGGGCCGAGCCTGCAGCGAACAAAAAAACTGCACAAATGCATTTTTAAAATGATTTGATTATTTAATCTAATGGCAGCTTAGTGTGTTTTTTAGCTATTGGGCAGATGTAGCAAAGGAACATCACTGAACTCTTCCTGACACTTTGAATGTGGCCGTCTGTACAATGAGTGGCAACATGTGAGTAGTGGAATAGTGTTTTTGTGCCTAACGTTTATGCAATTAAAATGCAGGAGTAGACATTTAGTTCTTATTTGAATGCATGTTGATGGAAAAAAAAATTGCAAAACATTTCCATAATTTCCGGATATAAACTGTAGGATGTACAGAAAAACATTACTGACTGAAAACTGAATTTTGTCTGTGTCATTGTTTTGAGAAATGCTCTAAAACTGACATCAAATGTTTTTTGTTTCCATTTTGTTTATTCATTTATTACAATAAGCGAATAATCATATTATCTCGATTACTTACAGGAATGCAGTAACGTGCTTCAGCTACGCTCAGCGCATATGCTGCACACACGTCTGTAGGCGCTGTGGAAATATACAGCAGTGTTTCCACTGCAAACAAACGTCATCATTAACCTCATCATCTTAATCACAGATTTATAGTAGCAGTCGTGTGCAGTCCATATGAATTAGAAAATCTACATGAACTGTGGCAAAATCTACATTTTCCTTTTGATAAAAACGATCATCCAGTGGCCCACAAACCAAAAATAACTTACAGATACTGATGATGGAGGTTTTAGCGATGAGTGGGAGAGACAGTAAACTTTTCTGTCTTTGCGACTGTTTCACAAGTTTGAGGTTTCAAAGAAGCTTGAATGAAGTTCCCCTCATGATGAAACAGACTAAATGTTTTCAGGCACTGAGGGAGAATGTCACTTGTTTCTGATTCTTAACATCTTTTCCACTGACATTTTGTTTATTTATGAAACACAAAAACAGCCACAGACTCTTAAACTTCCAGCACACACCCAGCACCTTCAGCACATCCTCCCGTCTTTGGCTAAATCGCACGCCATAAGTCTAACCTGTAATTTTATCAAATACAATAAAACCAGCGCAAGTCAGAGACAGGAAATAGAGATCGATTGCCGAGGGAAACCCTCTGTAGGAGAGATTGGAGGCTGAGGAAGCATGAGAGGCATATGAAAAAAGTGAATCACCCATCTTTCTTGCTTGTGGCCCACACTTTGTCTTTTTCTTTTTCAGTAATGACACAGTGTGGTGCACACCCCCTCGTTAGGTGTGTGTGACTAATGAGGGAGTCCTCACTTTCAAGGTGTTTTCCATCAAAATCACAGCTCATAAACAAATATGCATCCACCGAGGAAAGAAAGGGGTGTCGCGCTGATCGCGGGCTTTGCAGCCGCTTTTATATCCGAGTAATCTGAAAGGAGCTCCGTTTAAAAGCTCATTTCATTTAGGCCTGTAAGCAAACGTTTGGCTGAGGCAGCACAGACGTGAAGGTTTTGTTTTACGAGTGAACAAAAGCTTGTTTCATTTCGAGCTCAGAAGGAACAGAAGCAGGTGTGAGCCCTTCATGAAGGCAGTACAGAGGCAGGCAGAGAAACCTCAGAGAGACACATGAGACGTGTGTGAGATGTTTGTTTTGTCCTTGTTGTGGTTCCTGTATCTAAACCACCTCAGCAGCGTGTTTCTGCAGCACCAGTCTGATCCCCGTAGCCTTCATTAGCCGTGATGGAAGAGATCATCTGATTTCTTGAATGAAAAATAAGCGATTAGCTTCTATTTCAGCAGAATAAACAGCCAAACGATAACCCTTTACAGAGTCAGTGCATCTGTGTCAAACATGCTGCTGAGCCTCTCAGGTCTGCCCTTCAAAGTGTACTACTTCACTGGTATTGTGCCCAAATTTTAAGCAGTTTTGATTCAATTTAATGTAATCTTCCAGTCACAGGATCTCTCATGTTTTCTGAGGACATCAAAGATGCTCAGATTTTTGTAATTAGTTTGCAGTTTAATGTTTTATCTAGCACATCAGCACAGCTGCCGTAGCTGTAAGGCAATACTGTACTCACCCATACAGCTCGTGTGTACAACTTCTGAGAAGCTGACAACAGTGAGAAAACACAGAAATCTACAGATGTTGTTGAGTCGAGCGCAGATGTGACTCGGCTGCATTTTAGGAGTGCAAATAAGAACAAGCAGATGATCAGCTCCCTCACAGGTGGACAGTTACTATTATTAAGTAATAAAGCAATGAGTAATCAGAGTGCCATACAGAGAGAAAAGTGAAATGTGCAGAGAATCTGAAATCTTAAGCTCAAAATTATGATACCGATCCCCAACAAGAGTCATCTGTGGGACTCTTTATATCACTTTTCAGGTCAAGAAGGGAGATTGAGGGAAAGGTGTTGTTATATTTCTCCCGGACTGCCCGAACTCTGCAAGCTATACGTATAAATGAATTTTAGTGGCATGGCAGATTGACTGATGACGACCGATTGCCTTCATGTCAAAGAAAAGAAGAATATCGCCTCTACCATGAATTTGATCACACTCTGCTAAAATGAACTGGATTGATGCTGCGTGCCTTTTTTTAAATGAACAAAGTAGTTTGCTGATAATTACATTTAGCACAGTTACATTTACAGACTAATGTTGGCCGTCATAGACCTCAGTCTGGTCAACCTTTTATTCACGTGTTTGTCTGTTAACAAAGGGTCCCAGATATTTTAGCAACTAAAGTGACCCCTTTATACTTTATACAACAAAACCTAATTTACATGGCTCTATTTGTGTTTATTCTAATGTAATCAGTAACGGTTTTAAATCATTTTGATGCCGAAGTTACCCAACTCAAACGCTTTAGCTATATTTCATCGTCATCGGGCACCGAGTATGTGCTCGACTTTTGCAGATTTGGTTCTCTGAGTCTGTTAGCTGAGCTCACTGTAAAACATTGTAATGCAGCGATTCCAAGTAAAAACATTTAAATAAAACAAACCAGAAACATTTCCATCATCATACATGACCCCACACAACTTTCCATTATCCCTGACACACCATTGTTCCAATTCCTGTAATCTATGAAAAAATATGAGTGAAGTAGACCGATGAATTCATGGTAGGAAATGTTTTCATGATTAAAGATTAAAGACAAATATTTCTACACCGCTAACGTCATAAATGAGTCCACGCGGTCATTTGAAGTTAAAACTCGCAAACCCAGTATTGTTCTGATGAAGTTCGATCAGTTTTTCTGTTTAATACAAATTTGCTGGTAAGACATAAAGAAACGGGAATTATGTAAGACAGAAACATTCAATAAAAAACTATTGATCGCTTTCACCCGCGCTGACCGTTTGGCGGGTCTTTTCTTGTCAAACGCACAAAGGGAAGATTTTCTTTACTCGACAAATCTTTACATTTCAGTACAGTTTGTTTTATTAAAATTAGTTCATCGAATCTTAGATTGAAAGGAAATTTCAATTTACTGCTAGTTACCGCCAAATAACATGACACAGTGGTTTTTATTTTGATGAATGTTTTCCTCGATGCTGTAGCTTCGGCGGAGCTCCGTAACAAGCACAAACAGATTATATACATCGAAAAATGAGTAACATTTAAGCTACTCAGCAACAACTGAAGAAGACATATTGTGAACATTTATTCTGGCGGGTATGTTTGTACGATTGTGATTTCAGCACCTTTACACGCGCGGCTGGGTGGACTTATAAATTTCACAAAGTAATTGTGTTTGTTGACTTTATTCTACTTTAACATCCATTCATCTTGTTCTGAACTTTAAAACTTAGGCCGTGATTATTGGTTGATTGATGATTCGCTCGCCGTGTTCAGACAGCAATATTTGTTTGCTTTCTGGAAGAAATCTAAACATGTCAAAGATGGAAAAAAATGAACGATAAGGGCAATTTTAAAGTGCGAAGAGGTTCTGAAAAGCACTGGTCATGGAAGTGAGAGCGAGACCTTACAGAAGAGACGCTGCACTGCACCGTCGTCGATAGACTTGAAGGTTTTAAGTCCATGAAGTCTGTTATTCCGTCATATATAAATTAATCTCATATATGCCGCTCTCCCAGGAAAAAAAACATCCCTAAACTTTTTGCTTTTCTCATCCCGTTCTGCACTTTATCCGACTTTCTCTCCAGGAAATGTCGCATTTTTAATTTGCATCAGTCAACTGTTTTTGTGAAGATTGGTTCAGCAGTTCATGCTTGAATTCTGATACACTAATTATGTATCTAAATTGGTACAATTATAAGACCAGTGGAAAATTACAATAAATTAGTCTGTAAGCGGCTCATGTGCCGCTTAGAACGTGCTAAGGATAGATAATGAGTCCGGAGAGACCCTTCACAGAGTTTATGACATAAACAGCATCTCATACTTAATGAGCTAAGACATTTTACCCCATTAAGATTTGTTCTCTATTTGTTATTATAGCCACTGGACAGATTAAAAGTAAAAACAGAGACTCAAAAAAACATTTAATTTTACTGATTAAATGACGACATGATTACACTGCCAAAGCGATGCGTTTCAGTGTTTTGTGTATATGAATCTTAGATATTTTGTTTACTCTAAACAGTACCCAACGGTAAACAGTTTAAGGGGGTAGAAAAGTTTCGAAAACTGATCTTGAGTAGAGTTTAACAACCAATCAAAGGTCATTTTTCTGACTTTGGGTCTGATCAGCATCTGTGTGTGTGTCTTCCAGGCCAATCAGTGCTGAGGGAGGTGCAACGGCATTTAAAAAGAGGGCTCGTTTGATAAATATACAACACTTCCGACTGACTCCGGATCACTGAGCACAGAGGGACACTCTGCACTGAGCAGCCGCTGTAAGTATTGTGTAATTTTTCAGGTTTTAACCTAATACACACATAATTCAGAACCACGGCACACGTTGTAAAGTTAATTTATACTAGAATTATCAGTATCACATTTTTTTTAAATAATAAGTTTGAAATATAAACATGTAAAGCCTCAACAGGCCCAGTGGAGCCAGAATATCACGCTGAGTTTTATGCAATTAGAGCTCCAAGGTAAGTTTTATAAATCGACAGTGCAGTGACGATCCTCTCCAGATATGAAAAAACTGAAAGAAAAAACTAAATAATAAACTTTTTGGAGGATTTTAAAAACACACACATTAAACGTTGCCTGAAAATGTAATTTCAGATCGTATTATTAAAAATGTTAAAATGCTAATCCAGTTTCTTGTATTTCTTTTTTCTTACATTTAACTAAAACATATAATCGTTTAAGCGCTGAGCAACTGACCCGTACAAAACAGATGACCGCTGAGCAAAAGATGTATGTGTAATTTTCAAATTATACATTTACAATAAAATAGGATATAAACATTTACACCGGTGGATTATTTTAGCTTGAACTAAATATGTTGACGTAGCATTAGCGATAGTTGTGTACCACAGTTATTTTTTAAGTTACTCACAAATTCACGCTTTATGACACACAACTATTCCTGATTTTTCTGAAAAACAAACAATCTAACACTTTAATTTTTTCTTAAGCTTCATAAATAAAATATGTTTGAGGTGATGGTGAAAAAAATAAAGGAAACTTTTTGTCAAATTAATTTAAAGTCTGGCCAAAAAAAAAAGAATAAATAAGACAAATGAAGATAAAAAAAAATGAGATGAATGAAATTAAATGAAATGCTGCTGTTAATCTGGTTTCTCTGTTCATTCAGCTCCCCTCCTTCATCTCTCTGCTGTGTCTGACCCTCATCCTCCCCTCCCCCCGTCTCTGTGTTTGTTGTTGTAGCACCCTCCTGACTGCAGATATGATCATGCTGGTTTCTGGGTTATACTTCCACAGGTGCGATGACTTTGAACGTCAGTTTGTCATCAGTTTCACTCCATCACCGATCTTCCCTCATTATTTTTTCTTACAAACTCTGATACAATTCATATTAAACACTATGCAGTTTCAGTCGAGTGAAATAGATTATATTGGGGCATAAATTCTCTGAGACATTCTTCCTCAACAACAAAAACACCCCAGATTTTAATATTTCCTGTTGATTTTCTTCTTCTGGTAGCTGGCTCATCTATGAGCGCTAACAATTAGCTTTTTTAATTCAAGATTTTAAGAGTGAGGCCCCTAGAGAGATGATTGCACTCTAAAGCTGTTACGAGAATTATTTATTTTTTATTATTTTCATGTGAATAATGAGGCTATTAGTAGGATAAAGGAGGACTTGGTGACTTTTATATTTATCCCAACACATTTATGCACATTTAGCCCATAAGGACATTGTGCATCATACGTGGAGCTGATTTTCCCTCCAATGGTGAAACTAGTGAAAACCTGTAATATTATTAAAGGTATTTGGGGGCACTTTACTGCACAGAGACATGTAGAGCCGGCGCCTGGGCTGGCCCAAACTAGAGACTCCGCAAACCTTTAATTTTACCGTGAGTTTAAATATCTATTAGCAGTTAAACCTTAAACAATAACTCAAAATAACTGGACACAAGCAGTTATTGTGTGTCTCCACATATTATATATAATAGCGCATTAAATTTAGATTTAAAACACATTCGGTCGCCGATAAAAAAAAAACATGTATTTAGGCGTAAAGTTCTGTTTTACCTCACTATTGAAGAATATTTTGATGAACAATTCTCTGATCTTCGTCTGTTTCACGAATAAAGAGCCCACAGCTTTATCCACGTCTCATAGAGAATCGTGTCATCACAGCATTGCCATTTTTCTTCAATCAAAATAATTTATTATTTTTGATCGATTTATGTTTTGATCTAAAGTGTTTAATCCAAAAAGGAAAAATCTGATACAGAACTCAAGTCTTATCATTTAAAAGTCAAATAGTTCCTAAGATCTCTGGAAGTTGTGTAGTGTTGCACAAATAAATCTGATTCGCTCAATCTGCTCATTCAAAATAAAAAGTCTTTAATGAACATCGGCTTATACATTAAAGAAATATTCATAATCTTACTTTAAAGCTGCTTCCCCTTCAAGAGTGTGTTTGTTGGGAGGGCACATAAATGCCCTCTTTTAACATTTTTTCAATATTAATTTATTTATCTTTTTACACAAACATACCTTTAGAGTTTCTGTGCACAACCATAACACAGCGTACAGGCAAAGAGAAGAAAAACAGAGATAAGGGGTGAAACAGAAAAAAAAAGGAGAGAAACATCTACCTTAAACCACAGTCTAGGTGTGCTGCCGGTGCTGTGGTCTTTTTAAGCGTGGAGAGATCCGTCTTTCGTGGAACACAGGAGGAAGAGAGGGGGTGTGAGAGGCAGAAGAAGGGAGGACTGGGATAAGAATCTGCACCCTTCACTAAATCAAGTCCCACCACAAGCCAGCTTACGCTCTGAGCCTCTTCCCTCCAACATTTGTCTGCTTCTTTTCATCCAAAGCCCACCACAGGCCGCCTACTCTCAGCTCTCTGAACTACTTGTCTTTTATCTTCTCAAATCTCTCAAAATCTGAGACCACCACAAACCCCCCTTTGCTTCCTGTTGAATGATTTCACTTTGCAGCAGACTTCAATATACACAGGACGCTACAACTAAACTAAAGACTCATTTTTACTGAAATGCTTATTTTTCAACATCTACTTTTCTTCTTGTTTGTCACTAAATGATTAAATATAGTACGACATATTTACGATGTATTGCGGACCTGTTCAACAGCTCTGAAAGACCTTCAAGTTTCATTTACAGGTTACATAGAGAGTTATTTATTTATTGATTCGTATGCAGTGAAGTACAACATCACTACTAAACACCCTCAAATCAATCGGTCAATGCATTTTTTTAAAGGATCATATTGAGTTCAGGCAGCAAATCTCAGACAATTGAACAGTAAATTGGATTTGCCATATAAACTTAAGAAGCAGGCTGATGTGGAATTTAATTCCATGGAGATTTTCTTTATGGTTTTCTTCTGTGTTGTATCTGTTTCAAAGAACTACATACATTTGTGATCATATAATATATAACAATTATACCTCGGGCTTTCTGATGTAAAGAAAGTAATACATTTCTTGAATATTGTTCTGCTCTTTTAAGAAAGTAGCAAATAATCAGGCTTGAAGTCTTAATCAAAAAAGTTAACATTTGAAAGAAGCTATAAAAATAAAGCTTATAGTTACTATAAAAATCTATAAACTGTATTTTTATTATATTTTTCAGACATATAACAAGGATGAAGAACTTCATTCAGTCCCTTCTTCTTATCGCTGTGATTGTGTCAACTACCGGTAAGACGCCCTGACTGTAGACTCATTTATTTTCATTTGGAAACTGGACTGTTTGATATTCCGTATTAACACATAACATCCTTCTCATCCTTGTAGGTGCTCAGAAAGAGATTTATGCTAAGGAGGGACAGGATATTACCTTGGAGCCAACATCCTATCCAGCAAACTCTTATGTGTACTGGTATTTTGAAAAACAGGATGGTCATCAACTTGCCTGGCTTAACCCCTTAGGCGGAAAGGGATTCAGTAATGGTAAACCATATATTTATGTATATATTATTTATTTATTGTTACTGAGCAGGGAAATACAGGTAAATAAAAAAATATTTTTAACAATAACTTTCTGCCTTGTAGATGAGAAGTGGAAAAACAGGTTGTCCTTAACTGGTGCCTCGCTGGTCATAAAGGCTTTGCAGGAAGACCTCTTTGGGACTTTTGTCTGTAAAATCAGTGACTCGATCACTGTATTTAAAGTCATTCAAGTCAAGGGTAAGAGCAAAGATAAGGTCACATGATTAGTGTGTAAGTTTAATTAATGGTTATTAAAGTTTAAACCACTGTATTTACATATCTGCATCATATTCAACAGTCTTACACAAGTTGTTCAAATATAGCGCATGTTTTTAATTTGTGTCCTGAGATGTTTGATGTAAGAACAGTTTAACTTATTAACTTCTTAACATGGCCTTTATGAATTCATTGGACATGACAATCTGTTTTTTTAAACTACGTATGTGAAAAAAGTTTATTTTAAAATGTAAAATATATCACTTCTATTCTGTTTCCTTTATTCTGCTTGTTTTCTGTGCTAGTGATTGAGAAATCAGCCTCTCCTCTGTTGTCTGGCGAGTATCTGAGTCTGACCTGCAGTCTGGGAAGTGTTCCTCAAAATACAGCTGAGATTTACTGGCTCAGTCCCCAGGGAAACAGAGAAGGAAACAAAGGAGCAGTCAACATTGAAGCCAGAAGTGAACACAACGGCCAGTGGGACTGCGTAGTGAAAAGAAATGCCAATGAAAAGAAGTTCCCAGTTTCTGTTACAGTTGTGGGTGAGTTTCTGTGTGTTTGCATTTGTTTCGCAGTTGTGTATCCTCATCTTTAAGATCAGGTTTCTAACAGTTTCTCCTCCTTTTTAGACCTCGCCCCTGTGCCTTCACATCAGTATACATCCACAGACTCGCCTCTCACCATCCCTTGTTCTTTAACTTCTCCTGTTAGCTGGGAACAAGTGAAAAAAAAGGAGATTGAGGAAGTTCAGTGGCACTTTGCTCCTAAACTCTCCTCAGGCAACCTTTCTGACAATCCAGAGCAGCTCTTCTCCCTCGATCTGGAAAAACTTACCTGGAAGAAGGGTAAAGACAAAGGACTGTCTCCTGTATATAACATTAAAAACGGAAATCTGTCTTTGACCAAATCAAAGGCAACAGTAGAAGAAAGAGGACGCTACACGTGCTCAATGAAATTTAAAAATGGCAAGACTCTGGAGACCACAGTAGACGTAGTGGTGTTGGAAAGTAAGTCACATTTTTTTGACAAGACCAGCTCTGTGTTGCACTCACCTCCGTTATATTTAGGGTTATTTTTTCTTTGTGACCGCTCTTGCTGCCTTCCTGCTCGGCCAGTATTTTCATTTCTCTGCTACTGAATTTATTTGCAAGTGTCCACAGTGTGACATGTTTCTAATTCACAAGCTCCTCTTGTTTTAATTGGCTGTATTAAGCATCCCCTCTGCCAGAACAGCGTGCTAACACAGTGAATCTTAATTGGACCGTGTGTTATGAGAATTTATGAAGTAAACTATGATTTCTCAGTTGCGGCTGAATGTTTTTTAAAGTAGAACCAGAAACAAATACAGATCTGATGTATTTACTCACAGGAAATTGCTCCTATAACACAATTTCTCTGGACTGTTCTCAAGCAAACCCACAACTCACATTATATTCAAATGATAAAAGCTATATTTAAATATTGATGTGAGATGTTGAATTTCTACAGCATTCACATGTGGAGGTTTGAAGCCAAACCTTTTGTTTTTTACAAGCTTTTATTTGGGAAAGAAATCAAAATGTCTTGTTTAGACATCATCGCTGCTTTCGTGGCCAAAGTTTTAGTCTGATTTCAGGAAAATGCCGTTACAGACAACTTCTTTGAAGCAATTTATTTTATAAAATGCATGTTTTTCATTTTATTTCTTTGTTCTTTCTCTTCTGCTTCGTCTCCAGTCATCGCCCACCCAAAAGCAGAGCTAATCTACGGTCAGCAGGTCAATCTGTCCTGCAGCACTGGTGACCAGCTGCCCAATGATATGAAGTTAAATTGGACTTCACCTAAAACATCGTCATTTTACGCCTCTTACCCCACCCATATTACTGTCTCGGAAGTGGGCAAAGAAGATAACGGAAAGTGGGGGTGTGAGCTGTGGCAGGGCGGCAACAAGCTGACGTCAGATGAGATACTGCTTAAGATCGGTGAGCACGGGAAGTGAGACGAGCAGGAAGTGTGACATGGGCCTGACCTTGTGACCACAAAATTTTAAGACAGAAACTTCTTTTACATGATGTGTTCTTTCTATACTGTATACTGTTTGATGACTGTCTGTCTCTGTTGTGTACAGAACCCAGACTGAGTGTGTGGATGCTGGTGATCATTTGCAGCGCAGCAGTCATCCTTCTCCTCCTCCTCGTGCTCGCTTTCATCCACTACCGACGCAGAAAAGTACAGTTCAGCCATTCATATTCCTTTCTTTTCAATCACACTGAGTTATTAGTTCAGCTTTAAGAGTTACCCCTCTGTGTCTGCCTCTTTGTCACTCACATTAGCAGAAAACGAGACTCCTCAGGCATCAACTCTGCCAGTGCAAAAAGTACGTACTAACCATTTCCTGAACTGGTAAAATGGCTCCAAAGCCACATTTATAAGCATGCACACTTATCAGCACTAAAATCTGAATGACACTTTGAGCCATGAGATATTTTTTGAAGTACGAACATTACTTAAATAAGCATTTATGATTTGGCTTTTGTAGTTCTGCGTCAGTTTCCATAACTCAAACAGAAACCTGGGACTTTTTCTTTTTCAGCCCCAAACCAAAAGGATTTTACAGAACGTGAAAGCTCACAGACCGGATCTTTAAGAAGAAATGGGAACACGCTGAATTTCTGATCTGATATGTTCTGATTTACCTGATTACCTGGATTTACATCTCTCATTTTGCCATACTGGAAAGTACAAAAGAGTTTTGTTGGATTGAGGATCAAACATATCAGGCAATCTGGACTGATTTTATGTATTTTGTGTATGATTATTACCGTCTGTGACTTTAAATCATTTACACTTTGAGTCTATCTGTAGACTAAATTTCCTTATGTATATTTTTTGAGGAGGTCTGTAATGCTTTCAGATGTGTAGGTGCTTCTGTAAATTTACATGTGCAGCATATTATTTGTGTAAAGTTTATTGCTAAAAATGGAAAGATGAAAACTGTAATGTGTAAAAACATTAGTAGATGTTTTCAATAAAGCATCAAAATCTTTCTGAGTGATGTTCCTGTAGAGGTCCTCTTGGGCTAATTTAGCGGGATGGCATCCATCTGACAGATTCGTCGATACTGGAAGGAGCAGGGAACGTCGTACCAGTTCTGATTCTGGGTGTCCACCACCGCACAGTCCTCTCCAGCTTCCCCAGCGGACGCGTTGTTATCCGGCTCAGACTTCAGTGTGTTCCAAAATCTTTACAACGCAGATGGAAGAAGATTAACATTACTTTCATTAATATTCTGCTGAAGTGGCATTTCACCTGCTAAGTTTGTGCACTGTTTTAACAGTTGTCTTGGAAGATGCATTACTTTTAAGTAATTCTTTATTCTTCAAGAGCCATCACCAGCTAAAGGACCTGTTTATTTACAGGATGGTTCCTTGTGCTTGTGCACATTTCTAGTTGTGACTATAGTTAGTTTGAAGGATGGAGGAACTGATGCAAAACATGCCTACACCTACATACTAGTTGATGAATTGCTGTGAAGTTTTGCAAAAAACTTAAAAAAAAAAAAAAAAAAGATCAAATTGACTTGTCCTCCAGCGCAACCATCAGGTTTTCAGGGAACTGCCGTAAAGGTTATTTAATAAATGTTTGTGCTTTGTACTTTTCATCATGTCTAATATGGTGATGTTCTCATGAAAACAGTGGTAGTTTTCTTCTTCGAGCAGTTTTCTCATGGAAAAATGTCATGACGTAATGAGACATGCAATTATATTAAAACATCTATAAATCTAAACACCGTCTGTTGGAGGGAATTCATTTCACATACACCATAGGCTAGTCCAGAGACTTTAGCAACCTATTCAGCATTATTAGTAATATGTAACCTATAAAAATAAAAACACCCCACATTACTTAAACCAGTAATTATGTACTTGGTGCCAAGAACTCTTTGCTGTGTACAAAAGCCCGATTAACAGGCTGAAAATGCTCTTTAAGGTCTTGGCGAGCTCTGTGAACCCATCTGGGTTGATTTTAATCGAAGCTGATCCTCAACTCTGCCTCGATCACCGTTTTCTCAAAAGAAGTACATTTATTGTTAAGTCTTTAGTGAACATGCATGAACCAAAACTCTGTGTAGGTGTCAAACTGTATGTTTCCTTTACAGCATATGAAACCTAAATAAAAGATGATGGCAACGTTACAGAAACACCCAGGCCTTCATTTTAAGTCTCTAAAGCATTCAGTGTGTAGGCAGGCAGGTGCTGCAGCTCCATGCAACAATGTTTGTCGTTAAACCAACGATAGGTTACTCGATGATTATTCAGACTAGCGTGTTCATTTATACATGTTTGCTTTAGGATTGTAGAGAAATGTCGTGTTTGTCATTTGTCATAATAATATAAATATTTGTTTAAAATTGTTTAACTAAGTAAATATGATTAAAGAGCAAAATGGTCAGAATTAGCATCAGCATTTTCATTTTGTTTTATAAACTGAAAATTAATAATTCATATTTTCAGCAATCGTTTTATCTTCATTTTTTGCACAATCTGCACTACCAAACAGACTCTAATGTGATCTGTGCATCTATCTAGAAGTGGCCAAAGGAGTCATTTAACTGACATAAACAACAATCACGCAATTTTTTATTTTTTACTGTTTCCCAACTGCTTCTCTACCAGCCATAGACTGTATATAAAAAATGGACACAGCCAGCATGGTGTCACCCACTGGTTTGCAAAGTCCTGCCATGAAACCTTGAGTTTAGCAATGACGATGAGCGACCCAAGGAGCACTGCAGCTCTTAAGGCAGCAGCGTATCAATCAGTAACTAGGCCTGAGCTAAACCACACTCTGGTTTGACACAGGCTTAATCCTCAATTTTTGACTACAATCTGATGTTATATTACAAAATGCATAATTTTGTGTTAAAATAACTATCAATTGAAACAGTAAGGCATCAGGAAAGTGTCCATGAGTGATTTCTTTATTGACTTCCATACAGTCTGACTTCTTTCTGCATCTATATGAGGTGCCCCCTGCTGGCCATTTGAGAGAATGCAAGTTCCTGCATCCATGAGACAAAGCCTGTGTGGTCTTCACAGTAGGTGCAGACATCGCACTCGAGTTACAGTGAGGAAAAACTCATAAGTGAAACCCCGTAACTGTTTAGGGTTTTTGACACGAAAGCTATAGCAGCTGATTTAACCTGTTTTAACAAAGCATCAGATGGACATTTTTAAACTAATAGCTTTTACATATTTTTAAATGTCCACAAGCTTCAACATCACACAATCCACAGTAAGAACTATTTGTCTAACTGATGATCATTTGTAAACTGCATCTGTTAACAACCATCAGAAATGCTTTTTACTTTATTTTTTTACTTTATTTATTTTTTGTTAGATCACCCACTTTTTGTATGATGATACCATCCTGAGAAGACCATTGAAATTTGAATCAATCAATTCATACTTACGAAACTTGAAGCGTTGAGTTGTCCACCCATTTCCAGTCTCCTTCGTTCTCAATGTCACTCAGCCCAAGCCAGTAGAATGGGTTAAATGTCCCAATCGTCCTGGCTTCTTTTTCAAGAGCGTCCTAAAAATATGTTCAGTCAAATTCTTTAGTACTTGTGAATTCCAAAAAAATACATTTGAAACATTTAAAGTACAAAGAAACTCTCACATGCTCTTCTTTGGTGGTCAAGATGGCGAGATGTCCGCCAATATCCTTACATTTGAGCGTACTGTTAAGCCAACCGTCGTTATCGTTGCTGAGGAAAAAGCAGTGATCCCCTACGTGAACCCACCTGTCAGGACACTCTGTGCAGTTGATCGCTGTAGGGTGACACGGGGACAGACAAATATACAAGTTAAACTTTTATAGAAAGGTCCAGAACAAGAAACAAGCACTGAATTATCATTCATTTGCTGAACATTTGGTACCTGGAGCAGAACAGTTGTGTGCCAGGTCGGAGTACTGGCTGCACATGTGTCTGAAGCGGTCCTTCAAAGACTCTAGTTTCAGCTTTAGAAAGGTCAGCTCTCCCTCTGTGTTGTTTGCATCCTGAGCAGATTCAGCATTAGCGAACAGGCCGAGCACAGCGCAGAGGATGGCGAGGCCTTTAATGCCCAGGGTGGCTGATGACAGACAGCAGACTCAGCATTAGCACACATGCAAACAGATCCGGACATACGAATATCTGGAGCTGCATCGGGGCTTCTTACCTTTCTTTTGGATAAGATGCATGTCAGCTGTCAGCTTGCAGGATATCGCAGTCTTTGGTGTCCTCTCTTTGCCCTTTTGATCTTTTATATAGCAGTTTGTGTATCAAAGAGAAGGGAAAAGTACAGATTGCACAAATCTTCCAGACAGATTGGACTCTTCATGGCTATCAAACCATGTAAACTCAGATGGTGCAATCTCTTGTAGCCAAACTAGTAATAACCTGCCATGTTGGATTGCACAAACAAACATTTGATGATGGGGAGCTGGCATGTAGGTTCAGTATTATTTACCAAAAACATGAGCAAAGTTCTCTTTCTGTCCCCAACTTTTTTAAAACTGGCAAAAATGGAGGACTGACTATGACTCAGCATTTACCAGCACTGCAAGTGTGTGTGTGCTGGTAAACATGTGCGTGTGTGCTTAAGGTTATTTGAATTCTCTTCATAAGCAGAACAGCTGTAACAATATCACCTCTTCACCACACACACACCAGATGCCCACTCTGTTCTTCCAGCACACTGTCAATATTTTTTCTGGTACATGTCCAAGTTATTTTTTTTCCTGGCACCTTATTCCCACAGACATTGTCAGCTCTTGTGCTTCATGAGGTTTTTGTTATTCAAACCAAACTAATTAAAGCAGAGAGGAGGGGTGTTTCATGTTTGTGTCTTATTCAGTGACTGCTGTGCTGAAATTTGTGGTTGCACATGACCAGAAATTCTTCTCTTCTGACTTCCTGTACTTTTCTCGCTGAGCCACAGCTTGGCTCTTCTTTTTTAAAACACGCTGTTCTCGCCTGCTTTCCCATCACAACCTTGTCACAGCTCCAGTTCTAGTTCTTGTTGCTTTAATTAATGTCAGGAGGAGTTCAAGTACACACTGTATTTTTTCGGATCCTGTTAAAGAACACGTTCCCCCATTCTGACTCATCCGTAACGAATTTCCAGAATCGGTGGCTCAATCCAAACAGAGCCGAGGAAACTTCTGGGATTGCGCAAGATGGGGCTTGATGGCAAGATGTCCCACCAATGAGAAGCACACGGTGCCAAAAATGTGAGGAAAGAGCCTCCCTGTTTGGCTTAACAAATTCTCCTTTTTTACAAAACAGATGACACAGAAAAGCTCGAGTTATCTCGTGGAGGGCACAGAGTAGTGTTGTGCAGTTCTCTGAGCAAATATATTTAACACTGCAACGTTCTTTGATTCAGGGGGACGTGCCTCAATAATTCAACCAGCAGGGACAAATTTGATTTTAAGGAGAAATATTGTTTCTCCAGACAAAAGATACCAAAACCTTTAGGGACCTGAAGAGGTAGCATATAGAAGGACAAAGTGGGGAAGAGGGTTGAGAAGGAAACTACAGACATGGAGCAGAGAGAAAACTACAGCAGCCTGCACGAGTTCACAGAGGAGCCCAGACCGGGAGCGAACAGGCTCATCCCACAACACAGCGACGGTAATTTGTGTGAACAAACAGATGCGTGAGAGCCAGAGGTGGACTTGAGTACATTTACTTAATTGCTAAACTCAGCTATGATTTACATGGCACTAGACTACTATTTTGTACCCATGTTTTATACTGGATGCAGAATAAAATATGGATACAAAGTACTTACCGCCTGTATTTCACTTGACTTTATTAATGCTGCTTTTTTATATATTATAGCAGAGTTTTTGTTATAAATGAATTCATATAAGTTGCTCATTACAGCTGCTGTGTGGTAAAGTTATTGTGTAGCTAGTGTTACCTTATTTTAGATTTTGCTGTTTTAACCTCCTGAGGCCCGAGCTATGTGTGATTAGCTGCTCCTGATAGTCTAGTCTAATAATGGAGCTTTACCCCAGATTATAAACTTGTTACTTTGCTACAAAGTTTTCTTATGCCTTGTTTTTTTAAATAGTATTTTCTCACAAGGGGATAGTGAGTTTATTTTATTTTATTTTATTTTTTTCTTATTTTGCAGCATAAGACAATAAATTTAACATTGCTTAACAAAGCATGAAAAAACTGAGCACATTGAAATTTAAGGTGCAGAACAGCCATAAATGTGATGTCCCCACATGAGGTCGAAGGATCTCAGGAGGTTAAGACTATTTAAACACGTATCCTTTGAATGTAGTAGTAAAAACAATGAAATATTAAGAAACACAGTTGGAATCAGTTTTTTTAGGCGAGCTTACTTTCACAGCTATCATGAGCAGAAGTCCATGTGATGTTGGAAAGAACTTGAACTATCTTTAATTTAGTGCTGCAGTTTTAACTTATCTAAATTTCACTTGAATGCTCGTGTCTATGCTTTCCTGGCAGCTCAGGGACTCCATGCTTCAAACAGCAGGATCCAGGGTTCAAAGCTTGGTGCTGCCTTTCTGTGTGGATTGTGCATCTTCAGCTCATGTTGCTAGGTTATTCCTTCTTATCTTAGCTCAAATTACTCTCATTAAATTCATTTAAACTTTAATTTCCTCTTTATATTAAACAGAGTTGGTCTACAATCCTACTTTGCAGATGAATGTTTTTTACAAACAGATTGTCTCATAAAGGAAGTGGCTGCAGATTATGCTTTAAGTCCAACTGTCTTATAGAATCACAGCCAAAAATGTTGGCAGTGGTACAAATTTCTTGTTGCATACAATCTGCTGCTTCAGCTTTATTTAAACTGTTGTGTGTGTGTGTGTGTGTGTGTGTGTGTGTGTGTGTGTGTGTGTGTGTGTGTGTGTGTGTGTGTGTGTGTGTGTGTGTGTGTGTGTGTGTGCGTGTGTTTATGATCTAGCAAAGAAACAATCAAACACATTTCATACATTTCATGGGGAATGTTGATTTGTCTTCTTTGTATCTTCTGCAGTGTGTTTAATATCAGCTGCCAGGACAAATCCAGAAGCTCTTTGTAATTAACATATTTGCTTCTGATCATAATAATACAGGAATGCTGAGAGCCACCACCATAAAAACTGGGTCGTCAAAGCACCCTGCCAAAACTTGTGGCCATGACTGTAATCTCTAAGGATGAAATTGATGCACAACTGTTACATGTTACTTGAGTGAAGTATCTGAAACTCTGTATTTTAGTGTTAGTGTACATATGTGACAGCATGAGGCAGAGAGTATCCACTGGCTTGCTATCTTTGGGGATTTGAAAATATAATGAAGCTAAACTCTGGTCAAACGGTTCTGCCCCACAATTTCCTTTAAAGTCTGCTCTCGCTGCTACACCAGAGGAATTAAAGTGGTGAATTGACAGCTTGCATGCTGTGGACTGTTTTGTGTCTAATCAGGCTCCCAGGGACTGAAGCAAGGCGTCAAGTGTTTGAGGAGTAAGACTTCTCTCCTGATACTTATTGGCTTTTTGGCCTCCATCTGTGGCAACATTGTACTCGCTGTGCTCTGTAAGTATAAATACTGTCTCAGAACCTCGTGCCCCCTCCTGTGTGTGCTGTACTTTGGGTCCAGTGCAAAAGACTTTGGTACTTAAAATAAAAAGCTTAGTAACTAAAAGTCCATATTTATCAGTTTTTCTTCATAAAGAGTGTAGGAAAGAGGGAAAAAAAATCAATATTTGCTGCAAGCAACTACCATCAGTTCCCCTGCATATGTACACAGCTTCGAAGTATTTAGGATGTATATGTTGGAGCTCATCCCTCAGTTCATCAGAGGATTTATTTTCAGTATCTTCTGTCTCTTCATGAAATCCCAGACTGACTCCACCATGTTGGGATCAGGCCTCTTTAGGGGGGAAACTCATTGCTCTTGCTGTCATTAAAGATAGTCATTTATGACTCTGGCTCTATGTTTGGAGTCATTTTTGTGCTGCAGTCTGAATTTAGTACCAACCTGATGTCTCCCTCAGGTATTGGTTGACAGAAAATGACCCCGAAAAAAACATTTGAAGTGCCTAAAACTTTTGCACTGTGCTCTACATCTGCCTGTCTATGTCTGTGTCTTTGGGTTTCTATCCCACGCTGATTATTCTCTCTTTATTTCAGCTCAGTGGGCTTTTGGACACCTAGAATTGGCAATAAAAAAGATAAAGCACTCTCTCCAGTCCAGTGAGGGTCATGTAATAGAAAAAGCACAAAAGTCCATAATTGTGAAATATTTCTCCTGCAGGGCCAAGAGTCTCTGGCAGCTCAGCCTGATAATGTGCTTGTGAGGACACTCTTTCATTTAAAACAAACACCACTGGGGCCGTACGTGCTTGATCTATTGCCACGCATGCACATACACACTCGTTCAGCCGCACACTCCCAAGCTATCGAGTACAATTTTCAGATCTGAAAATGATGACTGGGATGTCTTGCAGCAAGAGGAGGAAATAAAAAGAAATACTTCCTATGACAACAGGATCTCTAACATATTTTAAGACTTTCGAAAGAGAGAGTGCTTTAATTCCACTTCATGACTCTGTAGAGCAAGTCTGCCTAAGTAAAACAAATTAAATGTAATGTAATGGTATATACAGTAGCTGCAGATTAAATCACAACTGCCGTATGAAAAGTTAACACATTTCATTTCACAAACATCTGCAGCATATGCATTTGTAGAAAAGTTTTTTGTGACGTCATGCAAGCCACATTTTACCACAGCAGCACCTGCACCTGTGTTTTGAGAGGGCTTTCCAGGAAAGGATCACCTGTCATTAGTGTTAAAAGGTCCAACTCGTTTTTCTAGCACATATTAACTCTGATGTGATTTACTAACCACAGTTCAGCTTACAGTAAATCAAGATAAACATGCTGAAAATAACTTTGAATCAGTTCAGCTGTTGCAAGCACCTTGGCTTTCACTTCCCTGACACATGACCAGTTGCGACACTTCTTCAGGGTAACATGTTGATTGGGCCTGAAGGATGTCACCACTTCTTATGGTACTTCTTAATGACAGTGAGGTAACTATAGTAACCATTATCTCTATTTATGTCATTAGATGAATATATTTTTTAAACGTTTCAGTACTCAAATGGGAAGTGGCAACATAAAAGAGAGCAGACACACAAATGGAAAAATATGTGGCAATGAAACCAGATTGCAAATGATAATTTCTTCTGGCCGCAAGGGATCTCATGTAAACACGATCATTCCAGCCAGGGCAGCAATGAAACCATACAGAGTCACAGACTGTAAAGAGAAGGCTTATATGCTTCAAGAGGGAGCGGTTTATTGGCAAATGAGAAACCACAACAGTATAAAAACTGCATTTGTTTATATTCAGTCTTATGCGGGTCCAACACGAGAATACTGGATGGATTTATCGGGTGATCGACCCCGAGATATTGGCTGTGTTGATTGAAATGTCTTCACTGTCTCATATAATTTTGCACATGCATCCGTGTTCTTTTCATCAATATCATCACTGAGTCAACAATTAGATTTTCCTCATAATGTTCCTATCAACCTGCTAATTTCCAAACATTAGTGTGCGAGCACTCTGATAGCTGTTAGCAAAGCATGCCAGCGGATGCTCCACCAAACGATCACATTTGCTGTGGATTGCTTTGCTGATCGGTCCATCACTTTTTTCCAGACTGATCTTACCAAGTATCACATGAATTGCCATAAAATTTGGTACATACACTCATCAGAAATTTAGGTACACCTTGCCACTGCTGGGTCGGACACCCTTTTGTCTTCACGGCTGCCCTAACTCTGGATGTGCTGGAAACATTCATCAGAGATTTTGACCCATATTGACATGATAGCGTCACATCAACATTGATGTGCAACATCTCAGCAGTGCTCTGTGTGGAGCACTACAGAGGCCATTTGAGTCCAGGAAAATCATTGTTATGTTTAAGAAACCAGCTTGTGATGATTTGAGCTTTGTGACATGGCGCTGCTGAAAGCGGGATAAGGCGCCATGATCTTTTGACTTAACAACCAAAGTCAAAAGGTCACTGCAGTAATTTAAATCATGCACATATTTCTTCCCCATTCTGATTTTCAGTTTAAACTTCAGCAAGTTTTCTTGACCATGTCACATTGCCTAAATGCAGTGAGTGAGTTGCTGCCACATGATTGGCTGATTCGATGTTTAAATTAGCAATTAGCTGAACACGTATACCTATTGTGGCCAGTGAGCGTAAATTCCTGTTCTTCTTTGGTGAGACTTTTTTCATTACATGTAATAACTGGATCTATCTATCTATCTATCTATCTATCTATCTATCTATCTATCTATCTATCTATCTATCTATCTATCTATCTATCTATCTATCTATCTATCTATCTATCTCTCTCAGTGATTAGTAGGCCGGTGCCAACAGCCCCACTGGAGTCTTCCACCTCTTCAGCTCTGGGTTTGAAATCGATGCAGAGGCGTTACATCCAGCTGTGTGAAGACTACACTGCCCTGGGACAGGGCTGTTCAAAGACAGGTGGCAGGAAGTCGTTCAAACAAATGAACACAGTCTTCATTTCCTGCTGTCTTTGATTTCCCTTTCCCCTCATCCCTTTATCTTGCTCTTTCTCATTAACAGTTAAGCAGTGCAGGGAGTGTCCTGAAGGTTGGCTTCACATCGGGAATCAGTGTTACTATTTCAGCAATGACAGGCTGGACTGGGTGAAGAGCAGAGACAGCTGTGAAGAAATGGGCAGCCATCTCACCATACTGCACACCATAGAACAGCATGTATGCAAGTTAATGCGTTTTGTGTGCGTGTGCTTGTGTGTGTGAGTGTGTTGAACCCTGCTGACCAGCACAGGTGTTGCTCATTCCCCTAATTGTGTGGGTTACAGCATGCTGTTGGCGAAGGAGTGGATGTGGGTGGAAGGAGCGATGACACTCATATATCTTTGCGAGGCAAGGTTATTTTATCTGCTGAAGTTAAGAGGACCACTGGATTTTTCGGTGATAACATTAATGATGCCTTCCTTCTATTCAAGTGTCACAGTTAACATGGTCAGTGTGGCATTTAGCTGAGTCATGCACAATACCAGGATGCTGCAATAGGAGCAAAAAAATAAAACTCAGCCCACATTCAACATAATTTGTTAAAAAACAGTAACTAAGCTACACACAAATAATGCAGTCAATTGTTTAAACTCCACAGTGTAAGTAATATTTACTTAGTGTGTGATTTCATGTGACCACCATCTTGGTCTTTTGGAACCAGATAAGACCACATTAGCCAACTAGCTGAGTGACTAAGTTACAAAAAAAGAAAAGAAGAGAGAAAAATCTCCTCTTGTCCAGTTATTGTGAAAGGGGAATTGGTTAAATAGGCCAAAAACCTTTTTATATCAGGTTTTTAAAATGCTCATTTCTTTGCTGATGTTCACTGATTTGACTTTTTTAGGGCGTCAGCCTCAAGGGGCGACTGGCTGAGTGGAGCCCCAGAAGTTAACGCCTAGTTACAATGCTAATTTAAGAAAATAAACATACACAGGTGATCCGAACAGACCATGTTCGACTATCGTTTTGGCTTTGTTGCACCACATCACAGTGTAAACTGAGTTAATTTGTCAAGAAAGACTCTGGGACATGTCACAAAAAAGAAAGGCATGGATGTAAATAATAAGATTTATGATGGCTAAAGTCCATTTATCACCTTCAGGTTCCATTTCCTGGCATTCTTGCATCATGACTGATGGTTTGCCAGACACAACAGAGACACTGTTAGTCTTATATGCTGTTAGATTTGCTGTTGTGCTTCTAGCTATGTGGGTTTGGTTTACTGCATTAACTGGAGATCATTCCCCAATAGTGCAATATTAAGAGAATGTATTTTGAGCTTTCGACGGGTGTACGTTTTGCAACATAAATTTTACATCAACAGTTTTCAAGGAACACAGCTTCTAAGTTACGGTTAAGGTTGAGTTTAGATTTTAGGTGTAAGAAAGGACTCTGAGTTATGTATGTGTGTTCATTTTCTCCAGGATGCTCTGGAAAAGGAAGCTAAGAGAATTGGTGGATTTTATTACCACTACTGGATCGGCCTGTCTGACATAGAGACTGAAGGAGAGTGGAAATGGGTGGACAACACGACGCTCGAACACAAGTAACAAAATTTAATGCATGCATTTATTTTCTTTTTTAAACTTTTATTTTCGATTATGACACCAATCAATCTGTCCAGGAACAACCTATATAAATTCAAATGGCAAACTCTGCCCACACTTATATCAAAGCCTCAGGTATATCGAACATTTCATCATCAATAAATCAGGTTGCTGGCCAAGGTGAACTTGTTTATATCATTTGTCAGACATGTTTAGTTGTTATTTATAGCTCACCAATCTATCACACTTTCTGCTCTCTCTCTCTGTCACAGATACTGGGATCAAGCGAGCTCAGAGCCAGATAACCACCACACAGGAGGGGAACACGGAGAGGACTGTGCCACCTTAGACAGCCACTCCAAGACATGGTTTGATGTTCCTTGTGATCACATTCATAAACGAATCTGCCAGATGGATGCCATTCAGCTCAACTGAATCCCTACACCACTAAAAATGATGCAGACCTGCGAAGGCTGGATATGCAAGACGTGAAAATGAATGGGGGCATGTTCGGGATTACTGAAAATAGATGTCGGCACTAAAATAAGCACAGTTTTGCTTTTTTGTTTTTGGTTGTTTTTTTGTAAGCTCACGGTTGCTGAAAAGCTGCACATTATGTTGAGAAAGCTTGTTGGAGATTAAGCTGTTCGCTGAAAGAGATCCTTTGCTTAGCGGTGCACTGATTCTACACAAGGACGTGAATATTTTTTTTAAAATGTGAGACCATGACATCAGGTGGCAATTTTTGACTTTACAATGAACTCGTGTAGTTTCAGAGTTGCACGGTCTGCTGGGAAATGAGCATGAATGTTGTCACTGTGTCACATTTTTTTAATCTGTCTGCTGTTGAGGGCTGCAAAATGCTTTAGAAACAGCACTGTAGGGTTTGTTGGGTGCCAAGCAGCGGATGTCCTATTTTGACCTTATCTTAGAAATCCACCTTACCTTATCACACAAAACCCATGACAGCCCGTAAAACCCTGTGAAAAAAAAAAAACGTTAGTGAGGTGATTTGATTCTGTTGATCGAGTTTTGTGCGTACACAGAAGTTGCGTTTTTTTAAAACTGAGGATTTCAATTGAATTTCAGTCGAAAATGGCTGCAAAACAGGAAATGAGATAATATCTCGGCAATTCTTTGTGTAAACGTGGTCAAGTGTTTCGACTTACATCTGAAACATCTGGTGGATATGGTGTGTGTGTGTGTGTGTGTGTGTGTGTGTGTGTGTGTGTGTGTGTGTGTGTGTGTGTGTGTGTGTGTGTGTGTGTGTGTGTGTGTGTGTTGCTCTGCTGAACTGGCCCTTCATATCTGCTGTCAGCTACAGTATAATTTCTTAGTATGAACCATGTTGCTTGTCTGGAGTATTCTATATTTGTATGTATGTACACTTGTAAATCAATAAACTATATTTTATCATCTACCCTTTTGCTTTCTGTCTATTCCATGCTGCTTACAGACAAATGAACAAATAAAAAAGATATAACAGTTTACAAACCTTTTTTTTTATTGTTTAAAGCTAAATTACTGACCTCTTGTTAAATGTTGATGCCTTCGTGTAGATATGAGTTTGCGGATCTCTTACAGACTTTACATTCTTTGTTTATTTTTGATACATTTTTCGACTATTACACAAGAATTGGAGTATTATGAGTTGCAAGAATGTCATATACAAGCCCCCTAGTAGAGCACCTTTTAATAAACAAACAATATAACTTTTAAATAGATACAAGCCCTAACAACATATACTGGAAAACTTGTGCAATTTAAAAAGGCACGAGTAAGTAAATCCTAAATGGTGGATTCTGTTCATCTGGACGTAGTGTTTTCAATTGGAGAAACGTTTCGTCACGCTACGTCCAGATGAACAGAATCAACCTTTTGGGGCCATGAATACTTAAATACAGTTATATCTACTGATCAGTTATGTAATTTAAAGGCATGTGGTGAAGGGTATGGGGAACATTTTGTTGTTTCCAATGATTATGGACAGGTTCACAGGTGAGGTCAGGCAGTCTCTATGGTGGATGCTCCTTGCAGACAACATTGTGGCTTGTACTTAGAGTAGGTAGGAGGTAAAGTGATGGAGGCATAGTCTGAAGAGAAGAGGAATGTAAGTCAGCAGAAGCAAGACAGAATACGTGTGTGTGAGGGATCATAAAAGGAGTAGAGATAGTAAAGATTTAAATACCTGTGGCCAACCATTCAAAGCAACAGAGGGTACATAAGAGAGCTGAGATGGTTTGGTTTATTTGCAGAGGAGGGAGTGTGGATATATCACTGAGAAAATGTTGAATATCAAGCTTCCAGGCAGGAGGATTCAGAATCAGAATACTGTATTAATTCCTAAGGAAATATGTTAAAGGAAAGAACCAAACCAGAGCGTAGGTTCAGATGTTGTTTAAGGAGGACATCGTTCCGATACCCAAAAACTCCAACCCATCTTGCCTCAATGACTACCGCCCAGTAGCACTCACCCCCATCATCACTAAGTGCTTAGAGCGACTGGTCCTAGCACACTTCAAATCCTGTCTCCCCCCCACCCTGGACCCCCACCAATTCGCATACCGCCAGAACAGGAGCACAGAGGATGCAGTCTCCATCGCACTGCACTCTGTCCTCTCACACCTGGACAACAACAATACATACGCCAGAATGCTGTTTATAGACTTCAGTTCAGCATTCAATACAATCCACCCCTCACAACTCATCAGGAAACTGACAGACCTGGGCAACAGTTCCCTCATCTGCAAATGGTTACTGGACTTCCTGACCAACCGCCCCCAACATGTCCGGCTGGATAACCACTGTTCATCTACAATCACAATGAACACCGGTGTACCACAAGGCTGTGTGATGAGCCCTTTCCTCTACTCCCTCTTCACCCACGACTGCAGACCTGCTGATGGTTCCAACACCATCATTAAGTTCCCATTTCTGTATAGCTGTATATCTCAGATTCTGTAAAGTTATTTATTTCATATTCTGTATAGTTTTTCATATTTATATCCTGTTCATAGCCTGTACATAGCTTGTACTCACTACAGCCTGTACATAACTATAGTTATAGAATATTCACAACATACTTCATACCGTATACATTATAACATTCCATAATAGACCCATTTCTGTAATATATTTACATATCTATATTATTGCTAATATTTATTGTAATATATCTATATCACTAAAGCACTTCTGGATGGATGCAAACTGCATTTCGTTGCCCTGTACCTGTGCATGTGCAATGACAATAAAGTTGAATTCTATTCTATTCTATTCTATTCTATTCTATTCTATTCAGAGGATTGGTGTAACAGAGGAGGATGCTAGGAGCTAGCAGATGATCCACTGTAGCGATCCCTAAAGGGAGCAGCCAAAATAAGAAGATAAAGATAGCATGCTTGTCTTGAGTTTCCCTCTGAAATACATACATAGACTTTGGGAGATGTAGAGTAATATTAAAGAGAAAATAAATATTAGTAAAGGTTATTGAAGATAATAAACAGTTGAGGCCTTTTTTTCATATTTATGTTCCTAAGTTGAAAGCATGCTAACTGTTTTATTTGGCTTTGTGTTTATCAGGAAGAAGCATTTCATCACTGACTGCTGTTCATGAGAACATTGACACTCGGTACAGTCCGCTAACATTTGCGTGGAGTATACCCAGTCGCCGCTAAGTGGTGCTCTCCTCTCTAATCCGCTGCAACAAATCGTGATTGACAGCTGCCTTTGTCCCGCCTGCTTTGAGCGGCTGTCCAATCACGGATTACGTCACTTTGTTGTAGCGGAACTGAGCGCTCGAAAGGAAAGCTGTCTGCCAGAAACCAACACAACAAGGTAAATTTTAACACGCTAATCCGCGTTTTACCATTTTTGTTTTAATATTTCAATGCATATGTAGTTTATTGGCTATCTGAATACGATGGTGGCATGTTTGAAGTCAATATGAAGCCTTAAAATGGACTGAGGCCTGAAGTCAGCGGTTAGATGAAGCCTGTCGGCGGCTAGTTAGTCGCTAGCAGCCGAGCTAGCATGACACATTGAGCTTGAATAATAGGTAATGTTTACGTAAACAGTGAGCTTAAAGTCGGGCAGCTACCCAAAACTACAGTTATAATGTGTATCTTTAGCACTTTATCTGACAGCTGATTTGATGTTTCGCCCCGGGTAAGCATATAAGCTTAATATCAGTGCACCCTAAATTTAACTACTTACTTCAGGACAACACATGACCCTTTAAGTCTCTGTAAGCGCCACTTTATGTTTTGGTTGATTTTTGTTTGAATAAATAGATCATTATTATTATTATTGTTGTTGTTGTTGTTATTGTTATTTAATATTAACAAGTTTAAAATTGAGATCTTGAATCAGTACAGAATGACAGAGACGTTTCTGTTTGCTGCTTTAGACTTGAAAGACGGATATTAATTTAATTTTAACAAAGAATGTAACAAAATTAACATGGTGATAGAAGTAAAACTTCAAGCAAGGAAACAAATAATTACAAATAATTATAGATAATGCTTGGAAATATACGCACGGATAGGTTTCAACGTGGCTTCCAAGTGGTGAAGGAACTTTGCTTGAAGTAGTTTCATATTTAAATGCAAACTTTATGCACACAAGTTGATTCAAACAGTATTGTATTAATGACCTGAAAAGTTGCAGATTTATTTGTGACTTTGAAAGAAAACTGTCAGCAAAGAAGGCTCTTATTTATGAATGTCAATTAGTGCTAAAATGTATTTGTACTCCTTTTTCATGCAGAACAGTCAATTTAAATATATCCATAAAACAAACATGACAAAAATGGTTTAGTTCCCAGAGGTATTTATAACACTTTAAATATAATTTGTGTGGTACACTGCTCGTTTGACTAAACAAGCTATTTGAAGGTGTCACCCTTATCTCTGGTAGAGTGTGAACGACAGTTTCTCAAGGGTACACTGATAAACATGAAGTGAATATTAGTAAGCGCTAGTATTAGCCTTATTAAGGGAATATCAGTGTGTTGGCAAGCACAAACTCAATTCCAACATTGTGTAAAATGTGACTAAAAACAGAATGAAATGATTTTAAAATCTCACAAACCCAGATTTTATTCACATGGAGACACTGTTTTATGAAAAATATTCGCTCATTTTGAATTTCATGTCAGAAACATGTTTCAATAAATTTGGTTTGGGAGCAATTAAAGGTTTAAAAAGTAAGCGGTATGAAGAAGAAACAGATGGAGGAATATTTTGTAACTAATTGGATTAATTGGCAAAATGTCAGTAACATGATCTGTTGCCAAAAAACAAAAACTGCATCTACAAATTGGAGCATAGTTTTGGAGTAATGTACCTCAATAATAAAGTTGTTAAGACTTTGAGTATCTCATCATCTGCAGTCCACAACAATATTAAATGATTCAAAGTGCCCAAGGGACAATGTCGACAATCACTATTGGATGGCATTGCAATTTAGCCCCTCAAGCAACACTGCATTAAAAACAGACAGGATTATGTTATTCTGAAAATCACTGCAGGGGTTCAGGAACACTTGTTGATATTACTGTCTTTTAACACACTTCAACATCACATCCACAAATGCAGATTAAAGCTCTATTATGCATATAATAATCCATATGTGAACATGATCCAGAAACCTCATCTTCTCTGGGTCACAGCTCATTGAAAAGGGACTGAGGCAAATAGAAAACTGTTCTGAGGTCATATGAATTGAAATTTGAAATTCTTTTTGCAAAATGTGGACACTGTATCCTCTTGACTAAAGAGGAGAGGGATTATCTGCTTTTTTTTTTTTTCTTCAAAAAAGTCCTTCCATAAATCAGTAAGACAATGTGAAACTGCATACCGCTGCTATGAAAACAGCGTTACTTCCGGGTCCGGGTGCTGAACTGGACTGCCTGCAATCCAGCTCTTTTGCTGACTGAAAACATTTGGAACACTATGAAAAAGAAGAACTTTTTTGAGATGTGTTGCTACTATCAAATTCAAAATGAGATAATAATGATAATTACCACCAATATGGGCCCATAATTCCACAGTTGGTTAATCTTTAATTTTCATATTCCGAACAAATGAAGCCAATTGACAGACTAATAGTTATGGCCTTACTTCTAAATAGTCTACTAGTGTTTTAACTCTCACAGTTTTGATACGTAGATGATACTTAAAATGCTACAAAATTATAACACAAGTAATCTCAGGGGATTTCAGAATAGTGACTACCATATTTTTCGGACCATAAGACGCACTGGATTATAAGGTGCACTGTCGATGAACGGGTCTGTTTTCTTACATAGGCGCACCGGATTATAAGGCGCATTAAGCGAAACAAGCGTTAGCATTCATCCTCCAGCTTTACTGTTTATGTTATGCTAGCATAGCTGTGCCGCTAGCGATCATTTAGCACATCATTATATACCATCTAGCCCAACTTCAGTAATGCTACAAACGTCACTGCTGTTTAGTTTTCAGTCTTCACTTATGTTGGAAGTGATAGCAGAGCTGTACATTTTAATTTTTTCAGAAATCTCTCTGTCAGAACATGGTATATCTTGTTTAGGTGGAAACTAGCGAGCTAACTTCCTGATAACTTCTAACTCCGTGTTCGTCTGACTTTGGGACCTGATGCGGACAGAGTTTTGTACCCAGATTACTCCGCGAGGCTCCTGACTATGGTAGCCATAATGCTCCAACAATCCATCAAGCTGTGCGGCTTCGTAGCTTAAGTCATACTAAAACATTTTTTGACAGATTTTTGAGCGCTGTGTACCACATAAAATCAGTTCAAGGTCAGGAAGCACAACCAGAATTCATACATAAGGTGCACTGTCAATTTTTGAGAAAATTAAAGGATTTTAAGTGTGCCTTATAGTGAGGAAAATATGGTAGTTTAAAGTAAAGCACAACAATTTTCATTCGAGCAAGCACAGTAGGGGGTGGAAAACCGGTCTTATTAGCAGGAAGAAACCTCAGAGAGAACCAGACTGGTTCAGTGAGGGCTGCCATCTGTCTTTACTGGTTGGGGAAAGGGTAGAAAGAAAACATTAGCATTGAGAAACAGCAAACATGCTAATCAGGTTGGTGGGTCATTCAACGATAAATTCAGTGAGTGTCTCCCACCTGAGCCTCTCCGAATAAACAGATTCTTTTTTATTAATGACCATTCAATATTCTAAGAACATATGCTAAATTTACCTTCACACTATGAAAAAGTCTTTTTTTTCAAGCCCTCAGTGGGTGAAAATTTGGTACCAAAATGTAGGTATATAGCTTTCATAGCTTGTTTTCACCAGCCAGATACCTTACACAGTGGTATAACCCTTGAGTTTATCCAAAATGCACTTCCTGAAGTTTCTTTCTGGGTACCAGTGTTTGTTTCTGTTATTCTATGTGATAGACATTACATCGATGCAGTTTAGTTATTTGAACAGTGATATATCCCATGATGATCCTCAAAGTTGGTTACAGAAAAAACTGTGCTTAACAAAAAATTGATTTTAGCCTTAGATGGTGACACTTGGAGTGGGTGTAAAGTTAATTTGGTTGCAGTTCTTCACTCGATGTTAAATTTGTTTTTCAGCCCAGAAAATTTCATGCTACAGCTCCTCCTGTACTTAAGAGATTATGAGGGCTCGAAAATGCTGTTAAAATGACACAAATCAATGTGTTTATATGCAGTGACCCTGGTCTAGACAGCAGTCAAACATAAAACATATGCAGCTCCCAAAGTTGCCTGCAGAAAGGTAAAGAGGACACAAACCCCTCTGTCCATATGGTTTTAGTTAATCTAGAACCAAACATCTCATCAGTTATTTTCCTTTAAGTAGCTTTAAAATGATTTAAGTTTCTGTTCTTTGTTTTAGGTTTATAGTATTTGCACAGGCTGTAACCTCTGTGTTTTTATGGCTCAGTTTGCCTCAGCATTTAATAAGAAGCTGACTATGTGAAGTGTCAAAACAAAAACTCAAGCCTTAGCAGTGGTTTGCAGTGACCTTCAGCATGTGTCTTGGTTGAGATGCAAAGTCTATAGCACAGGGAGCTGTTTAGTGAGTTTGGTGTATTAGAAAACAATGGAAGCTTGCAGCTCCAAAATTCAATTTTGTATTTCTTCTGCTTGCAGTATAGACTTTTTATTATTTAATAAACTGTCTTAGTCACTTTGATTTTCTAGCTGTCCAAATATAGAGCTCCTCTCAGCAATAACAATAGCTAAAGAACTGAATGTTTTGAGTAGGACTTGTAATGCCTGAATATGGTAGGACAGGGACATTGTATTAACATTAATACACAATTAAAGTAAATGAATAGGCAAAATTAAGGATAAGTTGTTAAAAAGAATAATACAGGCATTACCTAAGGTCTTTGTTAAAACCACGTATCTTAATTTGCAGCTGTCTGTCCGTTTAAATTTATTCATGAATGACAGTGGGGTTTTTTCTGTTTTATTCATGTTTATTATATCACAGTATCTTGTGTCTGGACAGCTGCATCTCTCATATTGAGCAGATCAACAAATTCTTCATGCCACCTCTCACTGATATGCAGCCAGTTTTGGCCATCTTTTAAATTCAGTTGAGGTATACAGATGGATCCCGTTCAACCTCACACTTCGAGCTTGATTTGACTTTTAGAAAGCCCTGAAAGTACGAGGGGCGGTGTTTCTAAAGCACGGTGTAGGTTAACTTGTTTGATTAAATCGCATGTCCACTCACCTTTTCAGCTCATCTGGGAATGTGCACTTTGGACCTCCTCAATGATGATGCGATGGGGCGACATACAGAAAATGTGCATCTAAATGTGTCCAATTTATGGGGATAAGATACTATATTGGTGCCATCAGCAGAAGCAGGCAGAGTAGTATTAGCACCACAATGGGTATCCAGACACTGTTGCATAAATTTTAGGAAGTGGCCTAAGGTAATGATGCCAGTATGATGCAACTGCAATAATTTAATCATGCATCTGTAATACCAACTTCCCTTGTGTCCCAGGATGTGTCTACTGGGATTAAGATCTTAAAATATCCCATCATTTGCTCAGTTGAGGCTCATTTGAATCAGGAGGAAGTGGGATCAAACTGGCATACATTTAGATTTTTATAACTAGAGAATGTAAAGAAAACATTAAATATGACGGGTTAGATCGGGGTATGGTCCTGGATGTTTATTAGGTTGTTTGTTTTCTTTCCAGATTTTAAGTGTCTGCTTGAGGCGCAGATAGATTCATGTCAGTACTTAGGTAATTATTCTGGTGCTGCCTTCAGCCCAAAGTGCATTTGCATCGTATTTCTATTGAGGGAGTGGGCTGATGAATATACATGCCCTGCTTCACATTCGTTTCACTTGTTGCCTGCTTTGGTACTGCCCAGTTAAGCTGCTCTTTCAGTATCTGAGGAGCTCTCCAGGCAGTTTGAGGGTTAAGTGCTTTGGTCAAGAGCCCTTGGCTGTTGGACATTAAATTAGAGTGAGTATTGTTCATTTATATAGATATATTTTCAACAAGTGATGAGTGGCTGGAAGGTTTGACAAGGGCATGGCATTGCACGCAGATGCTGTGGGGTCTGAGGCTTCATTAATAGACCATTGTGGTTCTTGTTCTTGTGTTTTTCAAAGATTTTGATATGATGTCCCCAGAGGGCTTTAATAAAGTGGCAGAGCTAAGGCAATAAGAGAGGATATCTATTTGATTCTTATCGTGATTGCTCTGCAGCTCATCCTTGTCTCTGTAGTATCCTTGTCTCGTCTAACCTGCTAACTGTGTTTCTGGTACCTGTGTCCTCCCGGCATCAGATGGAGGTGGAGCAGCTCCTGTCTCTGTCAGGCTCAGCACTGGCCCAGGCTGTCAGCTCTCTGCTGGAGACCCCAGGCCTCTATGTTTTCTCTGACATCTTGGAGCTGCCTAATGTCAGAGAGGTAAATGCTCTTTCCTCACGCTTTATCCACATACTCTGCCCTTTGGGATATTGTCAGTCCTGGCATGAATGAAAATCATTATTAGTTAAGTCTTGTGTTTAAATACACCATCAATAAATTCTTCCAAAACTAACTAAAGCTACCAACAACACCACAGAGAACAACCACACTGATAATTTTATTGGAGCTGAAAGAATTTGCACCATTTTTAACTCAGTGGTGCCTCAGTGCTTGTTTGCTTTTTGGACCTGAAGGAGCTTTTGGATCCTGAAGTGATAATGATGTCAGACTTAACAAGTCAATTTCCTGAAGATATATAAACTGAAGATGAACTAGAGCCAAGCTGGTCCCACAAGATTATGCAGTAAGTCACTATAACCTTTAAGCTTAATCACTTAACCAGAAAAATTATTAAGCACAGTCTTATTTACAGTTTTGGCCAGGTAAATGGCAGACCTTCCTGTCTTAATGCTGCCCCCTGGTGGTGAAATTTTAAGTTAAAAACTGCAGAGGGAAATTACAAAAATGTCCTTTAATGAATACAAGAAGAAGCTGATCAGCCAAACCAGTGGCTGCACAGCTTGTGTGTAGTATGATTGCAAGTGTTTACAAACTGAATCACATTTGCCATCCGTGCAAGTGGAAAAACACCACAGTTATGTTCCAGTGACTGAAATCAGAACTCACCCTCCGATCAACACAACAACACATAATAAGCATCGAGCTCCTGAAGGCACCATAAAGTGCAGGATAACACGTTACATACACACAGCTAATACCCTGTTTTTGAAGCGAAATGCTGCTTTTAAAGGAGAGTGTGATTTAGCAGAAACATTCATCCATTACTTAAGTTAAGCCGTGAAAAGGAGAAAAAGCCAGACCAGCGGGAATATTTGCTAAGGATTTGAGACACCCTTTTTTAGGAGCTAAACAGATAAATTGCATTTGTCCTTATTTAATAATGAACCATACCAAGGTGAAAAAAAATAAAGACAAGCAGTCCTAAAGAAATATAGCAGAGGACATTTTAACTAACAGATTGCAATAAAAAGACAAGAGAAAAAAGCTAAAGTTGAGATTTCTGAACAGTTCAGACAAAGTGATAAATACCACAGGAAATTAAAAATGTCGGTTTGGAGTCAGTTTAGACAGAAGAGCAACAATACAACAGCCTACACAAATATTTACCTCTGTGTTTTTTTCCCTCACTGTTTTCTAACTGTGCATCTATTTACACAATAATCTATTCCAAACATCCTGTGTGAGTTTATTCAGTTCTATTGTGATTTTCCTCTGGCAGGACAAAGACAAGTGTTCTCTTTTCATCAGACAATATTTGTATTTTTAACAGCAGTGAATATTTTCCTTTCCTCTTAGCTACTTTCCAGACATGCACAACACTCAAATCGACGTAGGCAATTACAGAAGTCAGACGAAGGGCCACTGCGGTCATTCCTTTCCCCCCTATAATTTCTGTTAAATTTAATAGATGGCCTCCAGTTATTTATAAGGACAGGGAAAATGGTTTAAAATGGAATAGGATTTCTGCAATAGAGCAGCTGGACATTAGCAAAGAAGAATTTCACCTGCCCTCTTTCTTTTTTTTTTTTTTTTTTTTTTTTTAAAGTTATATTAAAAAAAATTTTTTTAAACCATGGGGAAGCTGTGCATCAGGAGGTAGAGCAGGTTGTCTGCTAATTGCTAGTGGTTCGATCCCTGTCTCCCTTAACCTGCCTGTCAAAGTATCCTTGGGCAAGAAACTGACTGCAGAGTTGCCCTCATCCATCAGAGTGTAAGTGTGTGAACGATGAAAGCACTTGTATGAATGTGTGTGTTTCAGGTGGATGAGGCTTGGAGTAGCAAAGAGTGATCAGATTTAGTAGAAAAGCACTATGTTAGTACCCGACTGTTTAACATGCATGTTTTAGCCAGGTTTTTATTAATTAAAATATAATTGACACGTTTGTTTATTAAATGGCCACATAAGGTATAAGGTAACTGTACCAGGCGATCTTCCTTATCATGCTGTGTGTAGTCACCCGCCTAAGGCCAACTCTGAGCCAAGAAAAAACCCTGGTGAGGAAATGGATGTGATTACTATTTAAATGTTAAGGACCAGGAAATATTAGACGGGGGTCATTCTGTGTCAGTTCATCATATGCCTCCCACCTGACCATCTCAGATTTGCCAGGGCAAAGATAGTCTCTTAATAGGAATTATGCTAAATTTCAGGTCCCTGCTGTCAGACGTTTTTCTGGCATCTTTTTTTGAGGGGATATTTTAAAGTTCATTTATCTAGAAAATTACTTGAGCTAGATTTTTCAGAGGAAATATCTGGTACCATGACGATATTAATATGGACTGTCGGGGGTGTAGCTTAAATTAACATAGAATGATGGCAGCTTGAAGTGTCATAAATACTTGGATGTCTAATCTCTGACAGCAGATTTGAAGGCTTGTAGAAACTACAAATTCTGGAAGGGGAGAGTAGAGGGCTGATAATTTGTTTATAACTTCTCATACACAAGGCATATAATATTCTTTAAAAGATCGGGTGAATGGTTTCACTGATGTTCAAGCTTCAGTATAGGTGGAGGGGGAAAAAAACACATTTTCATCCAACTTCAGTGTGACATTCCCCAGGTATGCCTCCATCTACCAAAATCCAAATTACCTTTTTTAGAAAGAGAAGGTTTCTTTTAATAATATATCAAAATTTGTGATGGTGTTCTGTCTCATTTTCTCAGTATGAGGTGTTTTCTTTTCTTTTTTTTTTTGACACTCTTAAATTTATGTACGGGAGCCAAAGATTGTTTCAGAAGCCGAGCAACATGTTTTAATTTAATTTATGCACCTTCAGGGCCCAGCAGGAAGTTTTTTTTTCTAGCCAAGAAGAGAGGATGTGTGCTCAGTACCATAAGCACATGATTACAGGCAGGAGTTCCTGGTACACTGGATGCAGATATGTAATTAAGGAGGATGACATAAAAAGGCTGAGACTTCCATGAAGGAATTCAACTTTTAGTTACATTCTGCTATTGAAGATAACTTGTTTCATTAACGCTGATGATGCAAGCTATACAGGTAACAGAATTCATGCATGTGAATGCATGTGGTGTTATATTATATTTCTTCAAATGAATTAAATGCTGTTGGTGTAGTATTTATAATTTCTTTGAAAAAAAAATGTCATTAGCTGAATTACTGAGACTTTATGATCAAGTGATTGAAAATTATATCTTGGAAATACTTAAATAAGAATGTTAAAATGCACTTTTGAAGCCCCAGTATCTCTGTAGCCAATAATCTGATAAGGACAATCTCTCAAATTTTATCTCGGCTATTAAAAATGAAAGGCAGCGGGTGAAATTTAGGCCCTTTGTCTTAGATCCAGTAAATTTTAGAAATATTTGAATTTATTATAATCCTCAACTGCCATGCATAAATATGAGTATTTCAAAATTCATACTGGGACAGTGAGAGAAAACACTGTCGCAAATTTTGATATGTTATTAGCAGAAATGTCCTCTTTCAAAAAAAGGTAATTTAGATTTGGTACATTGGGTCATAGCTGGGAAATATCACAGTGAAGTTGAATGAAAATGTGTTTTTGTTTTCCATATTCAAGCTTGAATATCAGTGAAACCATTCAGCTGATCTGGACTGATTTAAAGAATATTTTATGTCTTGTATATGAGAAGCTATAAAGAAAATATAAGCCCTTACTTATCCCTACGTTAACTTGCAGTTTCTTCAGGACTCCAAATTGAAAGAGATTAGGCATCCAAATATTTATGATGCTTCAAACATCCATCATTCTTTGTTAACCTGAGCTACACTCCTGAGAGTCAGAGAGACAGCACCAGATATTTACCCTGAAATATTTGAAGGACACAGCTCAAGTAATTTTCTAGAATTTTAAAGTTGCCACTCAAAAATTATGCTATAAAACATCTAAAACCTTTCATAACTTAAAGTATTTTTTCTGCAAAAATTAATGTCAATAGGGAGCTGAAATTCAGCATAATTCCTGCTAAATAGTGCATCTTTACCTGGAATCTTTTCAGGCAAAACTGTGAAACTGTCATGTGGGAACTTCTTTTTTTTTTTTATTATAAACTGAGATGGAATGACCCACAGATCACCAGAGATGGATTTTGGAGCCTGGTACGAATGCAGAATAGTCCTAACACATTTGAGTATACCAGTCAGGTCTTTTGTTGTGTTTCTTTCTTTTTTACTGACTCACAGAAACACCTCTGCTCTGTCCATGGATAAAATGCCATTGCATAGCTCTTATGTAGAGAGTCTCATTACTTACAATATTCTGCCACATCATTTTCTCTTTCATCTTCTCTCCAAACCACAGCTGGAGAATGGTCCTCATGCACCGGTGTACCAGCTCCTGAACCTCTTTGCCTATGGAACCTACTGCGACTACAAAGGTATTGCAGCGGCAGCACAATGTAAATAAGTAATAGGGTGGCCCTGCAACTCTTATTATGAGCCGTATTTCTTTGCTTCAAGGCAGGCACCTTGACACAGAGGCTTTAAACACCCTCACCTGAAATGCTGCAGGCAGGTGGTTCATGGATAAAAATTGGTGGAGTACCTCAGCCTATTTAGACTGATGACTGTCTGTGTCACAAACAGACTGTAAACAAATCTTTTCCAACTTAAATTGCTTTCTGCGTAACACACCAGGAAGCTTCAAGTAGAAGTGGAATCCTAATTATGACTAATTATGTACTGAAGATCAACCAATAGCCTGGAAAAAAAGATTGTAGCCTACTTTATTGTTCTTTCCCTTTTGAGACTTGCCGTCAGGGAGCACATTTACTTTCATAGAGCTGTGTAGTGGATCCCTTAGAGGAGCTGTCAGAGCTGCTATCTCAGGGGGCGTGAGTCCTGTCACCAGGGTAGCGAGTCAGCAGGAGGCACAGTTGCAGGAAATGGACTTCCTCCCGACTCTGTTCTCTGACTGCTTAAACAGCTCCACACTCACCTGCACCTCGCTGTGTAACATTACACTTCAGAGTAATAAGTTTTGCCTCTGTTATGTGTGGCTGTTTGACCTTCTGTAAAGTAACACTTACACACTGTTCTGGTAAATGTTTCCCATTGTGTTTCTATTTGTTTTTTTGTGTATTATTATTCTCGTCTGCTGCTGTAGAGAGAGCAGCCTCACTTCCCGAGCTGACCCCGGCACAGAGAAACAAACTCCGTCATCTGTCAATCATCAGCTTGGCTTCCAACCTCAAGGTACAGGTCCATTATTCTCTCGTCCAGGTTTTACATAAAAGTGCAGATGAGCTGTGGTGTTGTATTGATTTTTGTTTTCTTTGTCTCAATCTTAGAAAATAAATTTGCTGCAGGCGTCATAAAGCAAGCCCTGATATAAATGATATGTGGGCAATTCTGCCTTTAGATGGCTTTGCTATTTTCCTCGGGCTCATAATCAGATTTTTTTTTTCTCTTTTTCTTTTTAACACTCGTGTGAGGTTGGCTGTGATCCTAAGCTTGTGGCTGTAAATATATCAGCTAAATTTGGAGGAAAACAACAGACGAGCTTCTTAATTTCTCAAGAAAAGTTACCAGCACAACTTGTACCCTTCGTGTCATTTGAAATTTCAGTGCCAGCACTCCATGTCCACGATAAAGTATTCATCTTATGTGGTTTGTTACAGCATCTCTCCACTGTCCTGCACCTCTCCTTGTGCCCTTTTCTTTTCTCTGCTCCTGATAAATAATAGATTCATTATTCTCACCAGTGCTGTCTTTTTTTTTTTTCTTCCTCCTCTAACTTAATCTCTGTGTCCGTTAACATCCCTCTTTTCACTCCTGCCCCCTTGTTTTTCTCCTTAATGTGTCACCGCTCTCCCTACATGTGGGTTTGAACTCACTAATTGCCCAGTGAAGGATTGTAAAGTTTTGAGCTCCTTTCATCTTCCTCTGGCAGTGACATTTACACAAATGAGCGTTTTCACTGTAACATTTTTTTAGTCATTTTCCATCAGAGCACTGAAGTGAAATCAAATTAGCTGCCTGCTTACCTACACTTTCCTCTTCTCTTTATTTTCCCCTCAGTGCCTGCCATACTCGCTGCTCCTGCAACAGCTCGATTTGAAGAACGTGCGGGAACTCGAGGACCTGCTGATTGAAGCTGTTTACTGCGACATCATCCAGGGGAAACTGGATCAGAGGAACCAGCAGGTGGAGGTAGACTGCAGCGTGGGTCGCGACCTCGGCCCTAATGAGCTGCCAAACATAATCAACACGCTGCAGGAGTGGTCAGTATCACCTCTAAGTGTCTGTGGACACACTTTAGATTTATGTCTCAATTATCTGTTTTTCTTACTCTGTGCTTTTGTTCTCTCTCAGGTGTGCAGGTTGTGAGGCAGTTCTGTGTGGTATTGAGGAGCAAGTCTCGAGGGCAAACCAATACAGAGAGAGCCAGCTAAAGGTCAAAGTCCAAGTGGAAACAGAAGTAAGTCCTTCCTCCCTTCAGTCTTCAGTTCTGTCTCTTTTCCGCTTGGCTACTATCTCCCCTTTTTTCCCTGCCAGCCATTTGTGGTATTCTAGTTTCACCCTGACTGCATCGTTATTTGCAACCTCGTTTCTGTAATCAGTCTGTAATCAGTGGGAATGCGATTAACAATTTCATAACGGCCATTTAAAGTGATTTCTTTTCTAATGCACTTTGTGTCAGTAAAAACCTGCAGTCCCTTAAATGTCCAGCTGATGTTAAACTAAACATTTTTATTCTCTGTTAGCGCAGCTCTGTGAATTGCTTGGTGGGGTTAAAAAATAGAAAAGATAATGAATGCATTTTTATTTTACATTTTTTCGAGATTTGCATTAAATTGACTGACATGAAGCCACGGTGCAAGTTTGTTTACTTTTCTCATGTTCCCTTCATCAACACTCAGGCAGCCTGCTAGATGCTGTCAGTCACACAGGCACTGACACACCCCTCTATTATTAGTATTCATGCCAGATTTAGACAGTAAATTCACTGATGATGTGTGATTGCTCCAACTAGCTCGAGCTTGACAAATCAAGTGGGCATCTTCCAAGGTTAAAGCTGTCTTAGTACAAAACTCCCTCTCCGTGCAAGAGAGCAGCTCAGCAAGGTTAAAGTCCTGTCTGTGGAAAAGGGGCCGAAGCCTCACGTAAACTTTTCACTGCAAATTTGCATGGAAAAGTGAGAGGGGACTTTCAAAGGCATTCATGGGCAGTGTGAACAGGAACAGATGCAGCTACACAAACATGTTTTTGTATTCATGTAGGTACCTCACTGTTGTTTTAATGTAGACTTACAGATATTTGCAGACTCATTGGGGGTAACTAGAATAGTTTTACATGTTCACTAAACAAACTGTACGTGTGCCATATGTAAATGGACCAAAAGTAACATAGTACTTCTTTACTCCATCTGAGCACTCAAATCCCTTTTACATTAAAACTACATTCAAGCAGCAGAGGCTTTGAGAGCTTTCTAATCATAAAACACATCATCTGACTGTATGTGGCAGTCTGGGCTTCAGTGTCTTGTCCAAGGACACTTCAACAGGTGAAATGGAAGAGCCCGGGATTGAATTTTTGACCTTCTGTTGACCCGCTGGGCGACATTTGCCACTCCCCTTTCACATCTGTCCATACTCTGAAACCTGGCCAGTCTCCCCAATTAGGAATTACTTACCAAATCAACATTTCCTCGCTTTCGTCGTGCCAGCGAGCCGCTCTCTTGGCACAGACGTACCCTTTTACAAGCGTTCGTTTGCTCACAAAGAGTTAAGCTGCATCAAGCCCTCAAAGTGTTCTTAAAGTGAAAGTGTTCTTAGTGTATTTTAACTATAAGATGACCTTTGAAAGTGTTGACTTTAGTATGGATAAGACAACACCACTGTTTCTGCCACTGCTGCATATTTAGATGTGGCTACTTTATAGGAGGCTGTTCTTATATCTATAGAAAACAGTTCATGAAACAATAGGAAAATTAGTTTAATAAAAGTTTTACATACAAAATATAAACAATGCTCACAAGTGTTCGATGTGTTGCCCCTCTGGACTCACAGCATGCGTCAATACGATAAATAAATCACGATAATTCTTTCTCATACACCCTGTATGTGGGAATAATCTCTATTCCCGTTGACACCATCAGGGTTACGGGGGGCGCTGGAGCCTATCCCAGCTGTCACGGGGCAAGAGGCGAGGAACGACCTGGACAGGTCGCCACAGGATGTCTGTCACAGGGTCAACACATAGAGACAGACAACCATGGATAACGTGCCAAAAATGAATGAATGTGTATTCTCTTTCCATGCTTGGTCTCTTTTTTTCTCTTGAAAAGGTCTTAAAACATCCTAAATTTAACTTGCTTCTACCTGCAGTTCACATGAGTGGACTCGGACTGCTTAAGTTAACAGCGTTTTCATAAGATTAACTAAACGCATTCCTCTGAGAGATTAACATGTAAATATGGACAATATCGCAGCTTATACATTGCCGTTAACTTTTCTGAATTGTGGTTTTGTTACATCATTGTCGTTATAAAATCAGGATTTAGCAGTGCAGCAGCTCGGATAATGGCTTGTCAGTTAAGGCTGCTTAACATCAGTATAATGGGACGTGTTTGTGTCACTATTTCATGCTTGTCCTGTTGTCTGACAAGAGAAAAATAGAGGTATGTAAATGAGAACTGCTTTATTGGGAACTCGGCTCTTTTAAAATACAGTTTATGGAAGCAGAGAGAGTAACAGAAGAAGTAAACAACACTGCAGTGTTAGCCACATTTGCCGTGCACTGTGCTGGCAATTATTACATGCGGTTAAACTGCTCGAGATGTAACATTTTATATTTAAGTGCAGAAGAAGAAACATAATAAAAATAGCACAACAAAGAAAAGAAGAAACAAGAAAACAAATTGCAACCTTATAGAAAACAAATCATCCAATAAATCACTCCACTAAAAGAAGAGATGAAGAAAACTGATTGAATTACTGAAAGCATAAGTAATCTGGTTTGAGGCGACAAAGCAAAGCATGTTTGAAGAAGTGAAAAGATGGCAAGGAGTGGATATTTAAAGGTAACTTATTACAATCAGTGGAACATAAAAGCTTTTATAAGTTTCCTGTGATACAAAATCTACTTTAAAGCTTCTAAATGCAGGCTGTTCCCTCCAGAAGTCATCCACGGGCTCTTCATTACCTTAGAAGACACAGATAACCTCTCCCCGAATTTAAAGTGATTGATTTATCAGCTGAATCGCTCTGAATCCTATTGTTTACAGCTGGTTGCTAGTGGATGTTACAGGTTCTGGTTCAGGATAAATGAGCATCTTGTGTCGCGGTCATTTCGGCAGTCATCTCTACAAGTCTCTGAATTTGGTTCTCTCCACCTGTCCCACTTGAAGAGTCGGGGGAACTGGAGCCTGTCATAGGTTGTCGTAGGAGAGGGGTGGGATACCTCCTGGTCAGGCCTAAGAACTCACTGACCATTGCCTCTCACCATCACATCCATTTGTATATGGCCCTTTAGACTAATGTGGGACCGAGGCAGTTGTTCATTCTTATCTACAGTGATGTAGAAAACGTGTCGACTTTTCAGCGACACGTTTTCTGAGGAAGAAAAACCTGTTATTAAGCATTTGTTTTTTGTGCGTCAACTGTGATGTCACCACAGTCCTGTGATCGTTGACACTTCTTGGTTCAGGTGCACCTGACACACTGCAGTCGTCACTTGCATGTTCTCAGCATCGGTGCTGTTATGGGAATAGAAGAAGTTAAAGTAGGAAGCAAGCTTTCAAGCTGTTGCAGCATCTCCTACTCTGTAATCAGACCATCTCTGAGCTCCTGTACTGTTATATCATTGAAATGGCGCTAAAGAAAGAAACGTTCATACACTCTGGTGTCCAACACGGCCAGTACACCAGCCTACAAAATTCAGCACGCGACCATAAAAGGATAATTAGAGTGGAGTTTGGTTTTTGTAACTTTTTACATGCACAAAAAAAACAAGATCTGCTCCCTGACGTGTGCTTGTCCACTTGTGTAGATCCTTTTCTTCATTCTGGGTGTGCAGGCGACAAAGACATGTAGCAGTGACGCTGTATGTAGGTAGAATGCTGATTGGTTGAAAGTTTGGCTTGAACAGGACAGCAGAGTTCAGCGCAATGGGAAAGAAGATGGGAAAAATATCAAAGACCAAACAATCAGCACGAGACACACAGACAGCAGCCGCAGTGGACCGTCTTAATCATTTTTAACTCAGTTTCACTTCACTACAAAGAAGTTCTTTGTCTGTTATGACTGCTGTCTTCTCCACAGCAGGCTGAAGGACCAACAGCAGCCCAGACACAAGAGTTTTACGTTACCAGTTGTTCTAAATATTTTTGACACGGCCTCCTGGTGTCACTAACACAAGAGGACACCCACGCTCGTCCCTTTAATTTTCCGTTTTTACCCTCTCTCTTCACTTCTCCACCAGGTCTCAAATCTACAGAAGACGTTAAAGGCCAGCACCGCGTCTCCGTCGTCAGGCCCCGCTCCAGCTGGAGCCGCCTCCAATCAGGACGCAGACCAACCCGCCGAGCCACGAGACCCCGCTTCCTCTCAGGAACCGAGACAACCAGGCAAAAAGAGCTCAAAGGTGAAAGGGTGAGTGGCGTCCCGCTGTGTTTGTAGTGGTTGCACGTAGCGGGCAGCAGAGTATTTTGAGTGAGCTGCTTTCATATTTATTTATTTTGTTATACAAAAGCACCCACCAGGAGTTTGCATAGAAATTGCATTTATTGTTTTCATGGCTAAATATTTTACAGATTGAACGCATTTTATTCAAATTGGTTGGTACGCTTTTAAATGAAGTTTCTGTTGTTGAGGTTCTTCCCTCCCCCATCCAAATAAGAAATTCATTTTTACAAGTCACAAAATTGGAACAAAAAGCTTCATATGGAGGTTTTTTCCATTAGGTTTGTTTTATCGCTGCACCTCCTTTTGTTCTTTGAAGCACTTTGTAACTGTGATTTTTGAAAGGTGCTTCATAAATACGTATATCCCTACTTATAAGCATGAAACTATAAAGACTACTTCAAACACTAAATTAAAGCCATTAGTCCGGGTTTCTTGTAGAGAGCAAAAGTTAATTCAGCCGAGAACCACCGTGTTTCCATTTTTCTAATAAACAGTAAAAAGCCAGCTGCTGCTGTAAGTGGCTTGTCTGTGCCTGAGCGTGTGTCTGCATGAAGTAGCTTTATTATCAGATGCACATTAGTGTTTTGCAGCGGTACCATAACCCCGCTATCAGGAACTCTCTTTCTGTTCTGCTTCCATCCGGCCTAATTACCAGTGGCTAATTTCACATCTGTCCTGGATTGTAAAATGTCAGTGGATATACAAACGCCCCGCGTGTTTCCTTCCTGAAAGAACCATTTCCCCCCTCCAGTGACCGGCCGAGATGCTTTGCTTGGCTGCTGTTTATGTTGTTCTTGTCAAACAGAGAGCAGTGATTATTTTCTGGCTGCCTGTCACATTTTGACGAAGCATAGAGCCCTGTAATTTCCATCACTCAGCACCACACATCATTCAAATGAAGATCCACTCAGTGTTTTAAAATCCAAATTAATGATAGCTTAACCTCAATCCTCAAATGAAAACGAGTTTTGACACCATTTCTTTATGAAGCTATTTAAAGGATGGGACTGATACTGCAGCTGTTATTATTAGAAATCTGCTCTTTGCCGAAATATGCAGGAGAAGAAAATCCACTGTGATCAGTGCCACTGCGAAAAAAACAAAACTGTAAATACTGGTGTTGGGAATTTTAGCATAAAGACACTTTTGCACCCAGGTTGCATCAGTAATTTGTTGCTTCAGTAGAGCAAGCAGAAAGTAAACATGTAAGTCATCAAATTATTTAAATAAAAAAAAAAAAACACCAGCTGAGTTTTGTATTTGTTTTCTGTCCAGGCTGCGAGGCAGCGGCAAGATCTGGTCCAAGTCCAACTGAGGACGAAGGGACAGCGGCACTGATGGACACTCACTAATCAACGGGCACACACGGTGTTGACAAAAACAAACATTTAAATAAATAAATAAAATGTGATCACAGTTCATTTACCACAGAACAACCAGGGAGCTTCACGGGAACTTTTTCTTCTAACCAAATCTCACCCTGACGGATTGAGAACCACACACGGAGCTGATGGATAAAGCAGGCGTGACATCCTCTCCTGCAGTCGTTAACGGGCGGACTGTTTGTGTAAATACACGGAGACAGAGCAGTCTGCAGCAGGAGTCAGTTGCCTTTGACCAGAAACAGGATCAGTGTATTTGACGCCTGTTTGTTTGTGTATGCGTGTGTGTGTGCATGCGCGAGTGTGTGTGTTTGTGTGTGTGCATTTTTTTTGGTCTAAATTGTTCTCTTGGTTTAGTTTAATTCTATGTTGCTTTGTATTATTTGTCTCTCTCGCTCGCTTCTGAGGTGAGACGTGTAAAAAAAAAAGGAAAAGAAATCTGAATATAAATTGTTGGAAAATAAAACGAAGCCCTGTACTTGTCTCGACTGTCTCATTAATGTCACTGTCACTTCTTTTATTAAATGCACTTCAGAGTCTAACTCCGGAGGGTGCGCTGCTAAATGTTAACTCGCAGAAGGGGGCTACCCGTTAGGAGGTCAAGCCATTAATTAGGGCATGTCCCCAAAGAGACTAATGTATTATAGAGCTGAGGCTTCCCCTGTGCACTACCAGCATGGCTACACAGACACACACACACACAGAAACTCTAAGAGCATCCATATTTCATATGAGAATGTTTTGCCCAGAGCTTCTATTTCAATGTCAAAATTGCCTGTTGAAATTGCCTGCCACCCTTTCTTGTACCTCCATCACGCAGTCAAAATTGCCTTCATCTTCACCGCTCTGTCCTTCTCTCACTCTTTTGATTCTGTTTCCTCTAAATTCTCCGCTCGTCGTCCCGTGTGACAGTAATGGTTGCAATTAGCTGACCATCAGCAATGGAGAAAGGGCAGCAGGCGGAAATTGTGAGGCCCTTTTCATTTAACCTCCCGTTTTTCTCCGTTCCCTCCTTCCTGCCACTTTTCTCCTCACCTTTATAAATAGTGGTGTTAATTTCAGTCAGTGTGATTCAGTTTCATCGGTTCAATTTTTTTACTAGATTGGATCTGTGAAATCTAACAGCTGCACACCTTTGGAGGTGTTTGCGAGTGAAAGATGAGTCGACGGTGTCAGCTGCGTGCTTTATTATAGGTGTGATCATGTGACCAAGACACCGCATGCACGAGTTCACACCTGTTATTTTTTTTAACTTATGCATTAATGTTTGTTGTTTACCCATCATGGTTCCTAAATTGCCGCAACGCCTGCCGGTACGTCTCATAACTAGACCACCATTAAAACTTCCACGTGGAACCGAGCCAATCAATTACTTTGATTGATCAGTAAAATGCCCAGAGGAGATGGAAACGCTGTGCGGCAATGCTGCCGCAGAATCTCAATACACTCCAGTGGCATTTCTCTACTTGTGCCCGCCTTGATTTTATTGACATTTGTTTGAGAAACTACACAGAGGAAATTCTTGCTTAGCACCCCGTTAATCTTTGTAAAGCGCGAGAAATCCGTATGAGGTGAGGAGATAAGGAAGAAGTTTCAGACAAAAGCAAGCGCCTTATTCTTCACCTCCTTTCATCTGCTCCTCAATGGTGTAAAAACAGCCAACCGTGGCTGGCATATTCAAGACTTTTCAATGCCAAGCTTGTGGTTTCAAATCAATGCAAGGCAGTGGACTAAATGTTCACTTCAGGGAGAAAAAGATTAGGATACAGGGGTAGCTATTAAAATGCACGGTGTAAGCTTTATCCTTCCCGTAAAGCATTGCCGATCGCACTGCTCCAGGGGGAATTTATTCAACATACACAGAAATAAACAGATAGGCAGAGCTAAAACGCCAGTATTGAGTCTTTATTGAACTTCCATGGTACAGAAAGACCACATTTCTACAGGAATGCTACTAAAAATCACAAGACTGGATATCTGGAGGATTGCACGAGCTACGCATGATGCCACCAGCACTATGTGTGTAGTGGGAATCTGTGTGTGTTTGTGTGTAACTGGTAGGGGGAGGGGAGGAGGGGGTCATGCCTCAAAGCTGCTTAGAAAAGTTGCCAGACACAAAGTGACATTTGGCTTTGAAAGGGTCTAAAAGACATCACTCACTGATAGGTAAAATAGACATTTTATAAATAATAGATTCAAAGCAACTCACAGGTGTATACATGCAGATTCACAGGAGATACAGAAACGATGCTCCTTGATGTTCTACTTTCCTTTGTGTTCTACCCAAGACAGCTAAAAAAATGATGATAATAATGTGAGAGGGAACGATGGTGGTTTTGTTTTCCAGATTGAGATACTTGGCTGTCGGGTGAAAAGAAGAGGGGGGAAAAAAAGAAGAAAAACATCTTGTTGTGGTAACATCAGTCCTTTGATCACATGTGCAGTTCACTGATACATCAATCTGTCTTTGTAGTGTACCATCCAAACCTTTGGGAAACATCGATTTTCAGCAGGAACGGTTCCTCGCTTCCATTCATGTCCTGAATATTTGAAGTACCTGTGCAGCGTCCGGCAGAAAAAAGGTTCGCCGAGAAAAGGTGAACGTCGGCCAGATAATTAAGAGAACAAATCATGAGGAAAAACTGAAACAAAAACAGGCTCCTCTGCATAGTGCAGAGGGATATAGCCACACTATTTGCATTTCGGGCGCCCAAAGCGGGGAATAAACAGCAGTTTTTGGAGCGTGACATGTTAAACACATTGGCTGCTGGCTACAGCCGTGCCAAACAGCTTTGTGAAATGCCCCGTTCAGTGTGTGGAGGTGCTCAGAATGGCTTTTTAACCATCTACAAGCCTGTTAATCTGAGCCAAATTTGAGTGTCATGTTATGTAAAAAGAAGACTCTGCCGGGATTGCCATTAATACTAAACAGCTTCACATGTGGGGCTGGATCGGTGGGAACAGTTGTGGAAGCACAGGTAGGGCATTTCGGGGATAATGGGATGCTTCATGGTTGTTTAAACTGCTTGTTTGTGAATTAGTCGTGGCGGGTCGAAGCTTAGCAGAGCTCGGGGCCAAATAAAGGCTGGAAAACGGAGAACATGTCACAGTGACGCAGATCCACATTAACAGAAATTTACACCAAGCCAGAAGGAAGGAAGGAAGGACGGACGGACGGAGGAAAGGAGGGAGATGAGTTCAGATGTTCCTTTTTTTTGTTTTTTGTTTTTTTAGACCTCAGGGAAGCAGGAGTGTTTTGTGATGGCTGGATACCTGGGATCCCTGAATTCATTTCACAGTTTAGAGAAAATAAAAACGGTGCTGCGGGCGCACCCTCCGGTCTTGTTGATGCTCCTCCTCAGGCCCCGTAGAAATGTTTACCATATGGAAAAACAGTCACCTCAGAGGTTCACAACAGGGATCCTGACACAGCAAGAGACACAGAGGAGAAGAGTGAGAGGGATAGAAGGAAAGGAAGAAGCTGGGGAGGCCCGGCGATGGAAGGAAAAGGCAGAAGAAGAGAGGAGAAGTGGAGCACAAAAGCCTGAAGCTGGAAAAGTTGTGTACATGCAAAAGGAACGCTGCGTCGCAGGGGGACGGAGAGGGTGGCGGGGGGGAGGAAGAAACGGAAGAGCAGCGAGGAAGGAGGAGAGGAAGGTGGAGGTGAAGCTGATGGGAGGGGAGGAAGTGAGAGGGGGAGCACTGGAGTGTAGCTCTATAATTATCCTGATTGAGATTAACTTTAAATACTCTCGAATATAAGCATCATTTCATGGAGGGTGGTTGGGCGCCTTTTTTGATAGGCCCAGGATGACTCATCCGGTGAGGGAGTTTAAACACTGATACATCTTAGAGCAGCGCCAACACTTCAGGCCTGAATACTCCACAGAGAATAGCACCACCGTCCAATTACACTCCAGGTACGTCCTTACAGTGCATGCGAAAAGGTAATACGGGTGCTTCACACACAGACACGGAAGAAAACTTCAATCCAGGGGTTGCACGGAGACTCGCACACGCACATACGGCTTAGAGACTGACACAAACACGCACGCACGCGCACACACTCGGGCCGTGTAGAGCTGGTGAGGCGACTCATTACCTCTCCCTGTCGGTGAAGGAGGAGGAGGTGCTGTGCAGCGTCTGCCGGCTGTCCTCCGAAGCGAGGGAGCGAGGGAGAGCGAGGGAGAGGGGGGGTGCTACGCCACGGGAAAGCGGGGGCGGATGCTGGGAACAGCTGCGATCGTAACTGGGAGAGAAAGGATAGTCAGATAGATAGATGGAGGAAGAAAGCGGTGGTGGTGGAGGAAGAGGAGGGGAGTAGGGGGACAAGATTTGCAAGGGATGAAGAGTTAAAGAGGCAAGCAGTCGGCATGGAGTGGGACACAAGTGCGAGGACGAAGAGAGATAAGACAAACGAGAAGAGAAACGGGGCATAAACAGATGCAATAAAGTTAGTTTGAGTTTGAGACAGATATTACAGTAAGAGACGGTTAGAGAGGGCGAGACGGATACGAGGAAACGACAGAGAGATTGAAATGAAGAGAGGCGCGGAGAGGAACGATAAGGAGAGCGATCAGAATGAAAGACACAGAGGGAGAAACAAAGTCAGAGAACATCAGGAACAGCCGATCCATTTAGCATCAGCGAACACATTATCCTGCCACTGTGAGAGAGAATTAGTGCACTCATCGGACTCATTAAAACACTGTCGGAGAGGGGAGAGGGGAGGGGAGGGGGGGGAGGCAGAGCGAGAAATGGGGAAGGAGACTTCACTGTGAGATGTGGGAGAGAGGGAGGGAGTCAGAAGGTTGGAGGTGGGAAGGATGCAACAAGGCGAAGAAACGGACGGAGCAGTGGCGCGTGACTGAGGTGTCGTGCCATTACTCCTGTAAGGAGAGGGGAGTTCTGGTGAAGACGCAGTTGAGAGGCACAGGTTCGGGCTCTTTGGAACACTTAGATGCACAACAAAGCTGTTCTCACCGCCATAAAAGCCCTCGTGCACCCTCATCGTCCCTCAGTAACACCTGTTCTTTCCTGGCTGACTCCTTCTCTCACTGTACGCGCACACACAAACACACACCGTCACACACTTGATGACATTAGCCACACTGACGATTTTAGGGCTGGGAAAATCACTGAGCACATATGCCGCTCTTCTATAATCATAATGAACTGGACTGTGGCCAATTTCCACTATAGGCTATCATTTCGGTCCATCTGTACCCCCTTCCCGTTCCTTCCGCGGCACTTTCTCCCTCTAACACATGGTGTTATTTACACATTTATGACACTGAAGTACGAGCCAGTCTATAGAGAGGAGCTGCTGCCATGTCTCCAGACTGAATCCCTGCAGTTCTCGCTATTCTAATACCACTTGGGATTCACTAAGCAGTGTAGGGGTTTTTTGTTTTTTGTTTTTTTGCCAGCGCCAGGTGAAGTAAGTTATCGAAACAAGAGCGAAGGCCAGTCTCAGGAACAGAGAGAAAGGGGGGCTTATCATGTATCAGCTCACGGCAAGCTGGAGGATTATCTGTGGATCTGCAGCCGGACTGGCGGTGCTGGGAGAGATAGGAGACTGGTGGGGGAGATAAGAGAAGTACCGGCTGTGCAGAGACAGGCAGCTTTAGAGCAAGGCACTGACGATAACTGGAACAAAGCGAGGAACCTAAAAGAAGTGTGTGTGTGTGTGTGTGTGTGTGTGGGGGGGGGGGGGGGGGGACGACAGGTATTCAACGAAAGGAAGAGAAAAAAAATCCAGTGGGAGCCGAAGGGGAAGGAGAAACGAGGAGGGGAGGGGTAGATGGGGAATGAGGGGTAGATAATGTACGAGTGTGGGAGCAAAATTGAGATTAAGAGAGAGCGTGAAAAGGGGATATGAGGGAGAACAAATCATACCGATGCAGGCAATGAAAAAAAAAAAGTGATACAACAGAAATTCAGGTAAGATGTGCAGATGAGATTACAGTAAGGAAGAGGAGGAGGAGTGCGAGAAGGGGGGGAGGGAGTGTGAGAGTGGGAAGAGAGGGGTCCCAGCGGTCAAATAAATGAGCCGTTATTGGTTTGATCAGCAAGGCGAAGAAGTGCTTCACTACATCGCGGAGAGATAATGGCCATGTGTGTACGGATCACCTCCTACCTGCCTCCCCGGCCTGAAAACATAACACATGCACACACACACCGCCCACTCTGCGTCTATACGCTCAGGGACGCCACGTGAACACCCAAAACTATAAGACAAGAGATCACTGGTTATAGTTAATGCTTAATCACTGCAACTTTAATGGCTCTAAATGATACATCTGTGCCAATCGTGACTTTTGGGAACACAAGTGCTGTTAATAAAGTCATTAGTGAGCAATTACTCAGCTCTCATTTAGGCCCGTAACATAATCGGCGACAGGCGCACAGACAAGACGGGCAGGCCAGCGTGTGCGGGCGAACACATCTGCAGCCATTAAAGTCTCCTCTTCAAAAAAAAACCCCACTCATCTAAACCCCATGCATCTGTCCCATTACACACATGTGGGGGGAAATGGTGTCTCTTGCTTACTCGCTTTATTTAAAAAAACAACAACAAAAGTCTAAATACTACTACATAAAAAAGCAAATTCAGCACTCTCCTAAACTGTCTATAAAACATGAGGCATCTGGGTTTTCTATGATGGATTTGACTTATAGGTCTCAAAATTAAAGACAATTAGGTGGTTATTAAAGCTTGTTTATGCCAATGAAAAACACCCATATGTCAAAATTTTGACTTACTCAAAAGTTTGAGTTAAAAATCCAAAGTTAAGTCAAAATGAACTCTGCCTGGCAAAAAAAGAGAAAGAAAGAAAACTCAGTGATGGAAACAAGTTCCATAGATGGTGCCATAAACCTGCATTTTTAATTTATTTCCAGCAGAGGGAGACTCATCCGGGTCCAAGAGGAAGCCTGGCTGTACAGGAGTCTAAGATAAAGTGGTAATGATGCTCACCTCAGAGCTGAAAATGAAACCAGTCCATAAACTGCAGTTCCTCTACTGGCCACTTGAGGCTGGCTACAAAAGTGAGTCAGTCCCCACTGACTTCTATGTTTAAATGGCCAACATACACCATTAAAAGGCATATTTGCAGCCTAGTATTAAATACAGTTTTGGCATCTATGGATTATTTAACCTTTATAACAACTGTACAGCAATGACATGTTTTATAAATCAATTGTTTTGATGTTTTTAAGGCTTAAAAGCTGTGGCAACACAGGTAGCTTCAGTCAATAGCTGCCTTTAAGCTCGAGTCACACAAGCCTAGATATCAGTGTGTTAGCACAGGCCCTGAAAGAAAAAATGTGTATTATGCAGTAGCTGGAGGTTGCTAGCAGTCGCTAGCATAAAACTGGTTGAAATAGAGATACACAGTGCTACACCAAAAACTTCTTGTAGTTGCTTTGGTTGTTAGCAGGTTACTGTGGTACCCTCAGTCTGCATGGAAAACAGCAGGTTGCCTGTAAATGATGCAAACCAGAAATAATGATATTCTGCCTTTAGAGAAGAAGTTGTTTGTTTAAAATGTGTTGGGTGGAGCAGTAAGGCATAACTTTTACAATGAAGGTGAATGTTTTCTGTTTGTGAACTCCATCACATTTTTTCGCAATTACTGCTCAGAGAGTAAATGCAGAGACCGCAGACAAGCCGGCGTTATTCATGTCAACTGTGGGTGACTGTGGTAACATGCTAGCAGGCAAAGTAATCACAAGGAAGTTTCTGGTGGAGCACCGTCAGGAACTTCCAGCGACGGTGCAAGTCTGTGCTTCAGTTTTAATGAGTGAAATTCACAGCAGTATTTTAATCAGTCTGTTAATTAAGACTAATTAGCAGATGTCTGTGTCTTTGTGTTGCTCACATACAGTTTATGGATGCTACTTGCTCAGCTTGCTAACCCGAGTTCGTTAGCCTTAGCCAATTACTCCGTCCACTTGCCCAAATACAGCAAATACAGGCTCCACAAACCAACATGGTCAGCAGCCAAAATGCTAAATTTGAAGCTTCCACCAAACAATGGGTGACATCATGGCTTCAAAGGTATGTCCACTTCCTATGTAAAGTCTATCCTAACGAGTTTGTTTTGGGTCTTATTAATTTAAGAGAAGATTATGAATTTTACTTAGCAAATCATGCTCCCATTCGGAGTAAAATAATCAATAAAGCAGGCTGTGATTCAGCCCATGGCTAGCATGTGATTAACACAGTGTTACCTATTAGCACGCATACTTGCTTACTGGTTAAAAAAACAAGAGAGCGACATCTCAAGGACTCAGCACAAGTGAAGACTTTGTTAACCCACCGGTGACATCACAGTTTATGGCCTCGTTTTCTTTTACATATGCTTTACTCTGTTAACACTTATGACCTGTCCTGACAAGTTTCTGAGTCAGGTATAACCTACAGTGAAGATTAAGCCAAGATTACGATTTTGCCTTTCTGCACCCTCTCCTCACTGTCTTTGGATAACAACCAGGTCATCAAATCGAGATTAGTCCACTTACAATTATTAAAATATTAATGAAGTGCAATTATCTAGTAATTAATGAGATAAAAGTCTGAAGACAGAAAACAATTTTTTTTCTGTAGCAGAATATTTTGTTTTTAATCATCTCATTACGCCTCAGGTTTTTCTTTCAACTCCTTGGTGGGGTTACAAATCCCCATGTTGGGACTGTTCTAATCAAACATTCAGCTGGCCTCAACACATCCCTGCTTTAATGGAAAGAACCATGATTTTAAAATAAAGAACAAAAACAAGATGATAATTAGCAGCTCATACACCTCTCTCAACATTAAAGTGTCCAAGATGCTGCTACATTCATATGCTTCCACTGAAGCGTGCAATTTCAGTTTTTGGAAAATACCCAGTTTCTATTTCTTACCATTATAAAAAAAAAAAAAAGGCCCTGAGGTATTTTAACCAGAAGAATCCAGTAACACCACCCTGCTGCGTGTCAGGCTTACACGAGGAAAGTCGCCTCATCCTTACTCAGCAATGCCCACCTCATATTTATGTGGTCATGGACACAAACACACACACGACACGGTGGAGGAGAGAATTTTGGTTCCTACCAGAGTTTGGCTGTAATGATGACTGCTGTCAGGATGAGCAGCGAGGAGATGGTCACGGTGACATAGAACTGTGGGTCCACTGTAACACACACATTTACACACACACTCACGAAGTTATTCATCTCAGATTGTTTAGCTGTATCCAGAACAAAAGAAGAAAACAGTGTAGCCAGCTGAAACATCAAATTGGACGTGCAAGACTCTAGCCTCCAACTATCACACCCATCCGATGACGTCTCCTCTGTGTTTTGCAGTTATGACAGCGGCTAATTCTTCCCTGTGAGTGATGAGAACTTTATTAGGCAATCCCCGCCGCAGACACAGCCGGGTGCACACAGCTGGGTGTCAGCCTTCACCCTCATGACAGCTAATTCCCTAGAGGACTCCTGGCATGTGAGTGTGTTCGCTCACTGCAACTCATGGACACCTTTATTTAGAAATCCTTCATCTCTTGATGCCCACCTTCCTCAGGCTCTGTCTCCTCTGCCTCAGTCCCACCATCCTCCACTCCCTTCTTGGGCTCCAGTGGTGGCTGCATGCTTTCGTCAGGGTAAAGCCAGTTCTCAGGCGTGGCGGTGCTGGCCTCTTGCTGGTTCCCGTGCAGGTACAGGTGATCGGTTTCCTGGCTGGAGAGGAAGTGGTAGGTCTCGTCCTCCAGCTGCTGCGTGGGACCCCAGACCACCGCCCACAGAGGGGTGGGCGTGACTTGGGCGGTGACGGACAGCTGGACCGACAGGGCGTCCACCTGCTCCTCGGCCTCTCTGTCGTCACGGTTACAGGTGGAGGGCTGTGTCACCAAAGCAACCAGGAGGAGAGAGATGAGGCCAGTCAGTCGTGCGACAGGAGAGATGGAGCTGGAAGGAAAGGTGAAGGAGAAAGGATGAGAGAGGGTGGAGTGACAGGACAGTTCTCTGAGAAAATGCATTGTCCGCGGCCGCCCTGCACGACCTCAACAGCTTAGACATTGATTCTCAAGCCGGCCATCACTCAGAATGACATTTTATGCATCTGCGTCCCACACATCTCTCCACCTCAGAAACTATCCATCTTACCATCTCTCCATCGCTTCACTCTGTTCACTGAGACTCCTCTTCTCCGATCATCTCTCTCTGTAAGATAAAACAGAGGGGCAAGAGAGGAATAAAAGCCAGAAAGGGGGGAGGGTCCTGCTTTTTGTCGCCTCCTTTCTTCTTCTTCTTCTTGTGTTTTGCCACATAAAATCCATGTAAACACAGACAGCAGCAAGAGTGCTGGCAAAAAGCCAACTCTGTCACATTTTGAAAGAAGCACACACGCGGACTCCCCGGGGCATCACAATCTAAAGCTCAACTGTCCGCCACATGTTCACACACATCTGCATGGTAAAAAAAAAAACATCCAGAAGTACACACCGGCCGTCTGCTCTGCCCTGTCACACACATCCACAGCGCACACACACCTGAGCACGGCACATTAATCATCATTAGAGTCGTCATGCATGGAGCGAGCACTCTATAAGTCACTTTGAGCAGAGAGAGATAACTTCCTATCAACAACTACTGCATAAATGCCACAGAAATGTCACTCAGAGACACACGAACACACGCGCTCCGACACATATCAGTTATCATGCCTACCTCTGGCTGTGGAGAGAGGGAATGAGAGAGGGAGACAGAGAGAAAGGGGGAGATACAGGGAGAGAGAGAGAGTGAGGGAGGGAGGGGAAAAAAAAGCATCGGTTGCCTTAGCGACTGAGACATGCAGAGTCTGGTGGAGTAAGAGAGGGGAGAGAGAGCGACGTGGGGAGGGCAAGAGACTGTAGGAAAGAGATTTAAATGCTAATTATGTGTTTTTTTTTAAATGGGTTCAATTAAACGGACACAGAGGAAAAAGAAATGAATTTGACGAGCCAAACAGAAATGATACCGAGGACGACATTAATAAGCTCATTTTGGAGGCGGAGGTTAAAAAAAAAAAGAAGAAACCTCTCCAATTGTGTTTACAAAGACAGCAAGGACACCCCAGAGAGAAAAAAAGAGACAGAAATACAGACAGTAAAGAGGAAGAGGCGCGAGAGAAAGGAATGACGGGAATAAAATTTAATTTACATTCATTTACGCTGGCAGAGGAGGCTAAAGAACTGGTGTTTCCAGAGGAGACGGGGTCAGACGGAAATACAAAAAGAGCAAAAAAGAGATGCAAATTTGTTGGTGAGAGTCACAGTGTGACAGCTTTATTGTATGTGAAAATAATATTTACACAGAAAACAATCTGCTTATCGCGCTCACACGCACACTCGCTCACTTTCTCCTTCCAACACTGATACTCGGTCTGTCACACTTCACACCCCTGCACCCTCCCTCACTGTCACTTCGCTCCCACCCTCTCATTTCCTCTTCATGGCTGCAGGCCGTGGTGTTCTCGGCACGAGAAAGCGGCGCTCACTGGAGAGCGCAGCGGAGCCACGAGCCGGACCCTGCGTCCTCCTCCGCGGCGGCGGACCGGCTGTCTTTTCCTTCATCGCCGCCTTCGTCGTTATCCTCGTAATCTAAATTAGACGAGGGGGTCATAACGATTTTTCACGACAAGCATCACCTAAAATTAACACGACCGTATTCATTTCGGCAATTCCACGGTTGCTCATTAAACGTGTGAGGCAGCAAATGAAGATGTGAATGTGTGTGAAATTGCAGCGTGTGTGTGTGTACCATCAGTCTCCTCATCATCTTCAGTGTCTCCCTCTGACTCCAGTAAACAGGAATCCATTAGACTGTCTATCCTTGCCGTGACATCACCCCTGTAACATTTACACCCGCAATTAAATAAAGCAGGCGCTTTGAACTCGTTATAGTTCACAGAAGAGCCCGATTTCATCTCAAGTGGACCAAACAGTAAAACTACTGCATAGCAACCTATAGATCACGCTCTGGCAACACTCGCATTTAGAAAACAGATGAAAAACAGCCTGAGATGTCTGAGGAAAAAGGTGCTGCTGTAGAAATACGTCTCAATTTTGCATGTTCACTCAATCTACTCTCATTAGATGTGCATTATAATTTACACAGCTGATCTACAAAGGCACCAAACCTTCATATGTGGAGTAAATCACAACTGAACAACCGAAGTATGTTCTGATTAATGAGTCCTCAAACTCGGTGTGTCGTGGAAATACTTTCAACTTTTCACAGATTTTTACTCCCGGTACAGTCAAGCTGGTACCACTGCACCGAGATTTCGTCAAAAAATTGGAAGCATTCATGACTTTTCTTTGCAAACCTGTCCAGTGGACCAGATTGGGCCCTGTGGCAGGCTGGTTCTAGCCCCTTATGTTCGTCTTAGATTTAACACCCCCTGAACCAAAAGCATGATATCAAGATAAATGTGTGTGTCAAAATCAATTAAACCCATTAGCACATTAAATCCAATTATAGCTTTAGAATTAAAAGTGCAGCTGACCTCAGAACAAACAATGAATATTCAAATAAGGAAGATAATTGAGCAGCTTGGATCTATAATCTTTTTAAGCCAGTGGTGTTGACAAGTATCGCTCCCACCTTTGCCTCCCGGAACTCGGGAGCTGCTCCCAAACGATGAGGTCTTGACCTCCGGTGACCCATCGGTGGTCTCCGCTCCCAGTGGTCCATGCTGCAAAGCAGATGATTCTGGGAGCGTCAGGCCAGGTCAGAGAGGCCAGGTACCGACACTGAGGCAGAGAGAACACTAGAGAGAGGAGAGAGACACGATAGGACCGGAAGTCAACGGAGGAACATAAAGTGTGTAAAACTGCGTTTTTACATTCTCGGTAAATTTAAATTGGTTTGCTCGTTTTCCAGCAATTCAGCACTGGTCCCCAGTCTAGAACCAGTTCCGCATATTTCGCCTCCCCTAAAAAATAGCTGGCAGAAACACACCATCACCAATCTGCTGGCCTCAAAGCTGGAATTGCTGCGGGATGCAGCCCCCAGACTCTGTCCACAATGATCTCCTTCCCACGGTAATTATCCCAGCTTCTGTTAGCAACACTGCATAATTATTGGTTTTCAAAGGTGCCAAAAAATGGTCTGGTTCTCTGATGATACCAAAGCAGTGCGGGCTTTGCAACAGCACCTGCAATGGTAAAAAAAGAGAGATGTGGGACTCACAATTTAGCCTGCTCTCTCCATTCGCCAGATCGTAGCAGGATCCAATTAGGAGGCCTCCCGTCTGGTGAATACAATCTGTTACTCCGGTGATACTGCTGTGATTGGTCAGTCTGGTCATCGTTCCTGTGATAATTGGACAGATGTTAGGTGGAAGGATTATGCAGATTTCACTAAATCTGCCTTCCTTTTTGGATCTTCCTCTCTGACACACACACAGCCTACCGGTCCTCCAGTGCAGGATTTTGAGCCAGGCTCGACCATAAGCCAGGAACACTCTGTCTCCCCGCGGGCTGAGGGTTAGACGCCCGCACGCCTCCCCTCCGCAGCCTGTCACCTGGCTGTTCCAGTGGTGAAGCAGCCTCAGGGGGTCTCTATCCGAACCCCGGTTCTCCCACACAGACAACCCTCCCTCAGCCGAGCCGCTGAACACCAGTGGACCCTGAGACTGCGGAGGGCACAAGAGACACAGTTGTCATGGTGATTTAAGTCTTTACCCTGTGTGTGTGTCTGTGTACACGTGTCTTAGAGTGAGTGTATGCATGTTAGTGCAAATGCAAGAGAAGTGTGTGAACAGTTTTAAAATGTCTCTGTGCTTCTGCTGCTGGTTATAAATGGATTTTGCGTTTTGCATGATAAACAACACAGAGGATGACAATGATGTGCTACGCTTTAATGCTTCAGGCATATTATGATGATTGCAAATTGAAAAAAAAAAAATGTGCATATCCAGCTCTGGGTTTCAATATTCATAAAAAAGCCTTTTTTCGCTCAAAATATATACAGTATGCTCTAAAATTGGACGAGCTCCACAGCTTACATCTTAACAAATATCTTTGATTTCCATTTGAAAGCAATAAACAAGGAAAGCTTGCGTGAGGATGATGTGAAGAAATATAGCCATTTGATTTCCGGGGAAGAGGCTTTTTCACAAATTACTAATCAAGAGTTTGAAAAACTACGTTAGACAGCCACAGAAGGGAAACGAAAAAACTCTTCAAGTTAAAAATAGGCTGAAAATGAAAACAGCTTGAGCATCCTCCGTGTGAAGAGAGCGTGATGGTCAGCAGGTGAGTGACCCACCCACCTGGATGGAGGTGACGGCTTCCTGGTGAGCATTGACTGACTGGCAGTTTTGGAAAGTGTCCCAGCTCCAGGCTTGAACTTTCCCCCCGTCTGCGGGGTGACAGAGTGTGAGGTTAATACGCGCTGACAGGCGACTGGCAGTCATTATTGTGGGTTACGGTTGACCCACCTGAGCCTGGCTGCCTAAACTGTGTGCCTCCATCACTGTGATTCAGCTCGATAACTCTGAGCTGCTCTCCCTAACTCACTGGCAGATGATGCCACATTGTCAGACTCTGCATGCATATTAGTCCCATAAACAACAACAACAACAAAAAATGGGCACATACATGCACAAAAATAGATATGTCACCAACACATACTGTCCTCAGGAAAACACACCTGATCCAGTGATGATGTAGCCATCCTCCTCCGGCACAAAGCAGAGCGCGGTCACAGCGTTGAATGTGTAGATAGACTTAACACACTGCCCTGAAGGAAACAGTAAAAATCTAATTTAACTGACAGGGCGCAGGCCATCAGTCACACAGGCAAACATTGATTACGATGCACACATTTCCCACACACAACCCTCAGGCTCCATCTACCTATATATGTATGTCACTCTATGTCGCTGTGTGTGTGTGTGTGTTTGTGTGGTTAAGCCTACCAATACTCAGGGCCCAGATCTTCACATAGCAGTCCACTGAGCCACTCAAGATAAACCTCTCTTTGTCGGACAAAGACAGGGACCAGGCTGTCGAGGGGGTACGCGCAGACCAAACAAAGAGCAGAATGGGGACAGAGGAGGGGAGACGGAAAGAGAAAAGAGATTACGCTGGCAAAAAGCTGTAAATAAGTGATGATGCGCAAATTAAAAAAGAGGAGACCGCAAGACAAAGACTGAAAATGACTAAAAAGGAACCATGTAATTAGTAAGAGAGACTATGGTTCGACTGAGCTGCGTCATCAGTTCACTTCTAGACTTGGTATTTTAAGTTGGGGAAGCAGGTGGGGAGGGGATGTAGGAGGAGAGCCGGAGATGTGTTGGAGTGCAAATGATGGAAGGCTGCCTGCTTCAGACAGACAGTGAACTCTCTAAAGTGTCCACTGTGGTTACCTCTCTCTGGGCTGATCTGATGAACTGCTCCTATAATTACCAAACCGCAGGACAGAGGCATTACTCAGCTCTGCTCGGCCCACATGTTAGGATGTGTGTGTGCGTGTGTGTTTCCTCACCCAGCCTCTTGCAATACTCAGGGGGAGGTGCTGCCAGACAGGTGACCCCGCCGGTGTGACCTCCTAAGTTCTTGTGCTCTGTTGCAGTGGGAACGTGCCACACCTTCACTGTCGTATCTCGACTTAAGAGTGAGAATGACGGACGGGAAGAAAAAGGGAGGGCCCAGGAGGAAAGAAAGAGAGAGGGGGGAGAAAACAAGCAAAGTTAAAAGGCGTTCCACATAAACCGCAAGAGATTTGCGCCGAGTGATCAGGCGGAGGAAGAAAACCAAATATATGTCAGACAGCGAGGGAGAGAGCAAGAGCCTATTAAGTGATAAATTAGGTGAAATGTTCACTTTGCATATCCATTATGCAAATCGAGTCTTCTTTTCCTGCTTTACCTCCCAGAAACCACCAGGTTGTCAACAGCAACCACGCAGGTGACTATGTCACTGTGACCCTGCAACAGCCTCAAGCGAAACTTCGCCTTCTCCCACGACGCTTTGAGGGATGTAAATTCAGCTTCTGTAAAAGAAATGATTTGTGCAATTAGCAGTGTTGACTCATCAGCACCCTGGCTCGTTAATCTACACACTTCTTCAATATGGATTAGTCTGCCACTGCAAAGCGTGGGGCTAAATTAGCTCCAAGGATGCAAAACGTGGGCCCTGTCTTCAGGGAAGCATATGCAGCCAGTTGGTTTTAAAACTGGCAGCCTCGTGAGCTTGTTAGGACTCCTTCGGGGCAAAGAAGAATAATCTGATTTTAGATGTTAATCACAAATTAGGGCACCGCTTTGTGCTTTTAACTGCCAGTGACAAATCGTAACGGCAATCTCTCCAGCCACTTTTCTTAATTATCCCACCTTCCTGACGTAGTAGCCGCTCCTCGTCAGAGCCCGCGCAGTCGCCTGACACGTCCCGACAGTTATCTGACACCTCGGCCGCCGCTGTCCTTTCCCGCTCTCTGCCCATCTCCGCCTTCCTCTGCCTGGCAGCCGGGGCTGGCGCTGCTTGAGCTCTGGACTCCTCTTCTCCCTTAAGGATCTTGGAGGCTGGAGGCGTCTGTGATGGAAGGGCCTCAGGGACATCCTCCCTGTGCCAGTGCAGAAAGCAGGTGCTGAATATATAATCGAGATGCAAACTGCACACAGTCACAGCTTGGTGACAGTGAGGATACCTGCGGAGGATCTCCAAGTGTCATACAAACTAAAATAATACTCCTGTAAGAGTAGTAGTCTGTAGTCTGCCTGCCAGGAGAAAATCAGCGTACTTCATTCAGTTTTATGTTAATGTCCACAGACATGCGGATTTCCCTCCTTAGGGGCTCCAATAAGGACAACGACATCCCTGAATGATGTTTACACATGACGAGCAGGAGAAAGTTCCAAATTTCCTAAAGCATGACAGTATTTGACCTGCAATGTGTTTGGATAGACATACAAAACAGATCAAAGGCTTCAAAGTGAATGTTGTTGCTTTTGAAGAATTATGTTTCTCTTCATCTGCCCCCCCACCCGTGGCTGGTACCTCTCCCTCACTTCCTTACACTTGTCTTTTCATCTTCTCCTTTTTTCCGTCTCCCACAATCCCAAGAGTTTGCTGCGGGCCAGAAAGCTGCAGCTGAAGCTCAGCCAATCTGGAACGAAGCTCCGCCTTCCTGGAGATCTGAGAAGGGAAGAGGCACGAGATTGGTTGTAAACCAAGCTGCTAAATCCACAAGTTGTTTATATGCACAACCAACATACCCGGCCTGTCTCGATTTATTAGACTGCAGCCCGCAACATACAGCATACTCCTGTTAGATTGTGAGCTTTGAAATATGCATGAATGAGTGAATCAAGCGTGTCAATTTTAGATTAGGTGGCTGGTTCCTCGGTTAAAGGAGCACTCCCCTAGTTTTTATTTCTCAATTTATTTGTCAGCGTTTTACTCTGCCTGTGAAAATCAGTGTTTGTATCTTTCGTGGCTCTCGGCGGAGCTTCGAAATCATCGTGGTTTTTACCAGCAGGAGATTGCGGAATACAGATTTTTAAGACACGGGTTCAGGCATTTAAAAATCTCCAAGGCGCAGTGCATCTAACACGCTATTGCATTGTGGGAAATGTATTCTTAAAACAGAACAATAAAGTGTTGCTGTGTAATCGTAATATTTGATCATCAGCTGTGGAAGAGCCACTTTAATCTAGGTAAGACTAGTTAAGACTGCCGTCTACTTTTCTAATTAAAAATGGAACCAGCAAATAGATCTGTCAGATGAATTATTTAAAGAAAAGGCACAACGTTTCACTCTAAAACAGGGGTATCAAACATGCAGCCTCTGCAGGCCACAACTGGACCACCTATTGTGGCATGCACATATATATAAATACCTAGAATGGACAGGAGGGCAGGCTAGAGGTAGCAGAGCTGAAGATTTTCATTAGGAGTGGATTAGATCAGAATGACAGCTCAAATAAGTATCAAGGCAGAGATGGTTTGGAGTTGTGCAGGGGAGGGATAGTGGAGATACTGGACAAAGGATGCTGAATGTGGAGCTGTGTGTAGTGAAGGAGGACATGCAGAGGGCTGATGTGAGAGAAGCGGATACTAAGGATAGGTGGGAGGAAGATGATCGACTGTGGCAACTCCTAAAGGGAACAGCCAAAAGAAGAAAAAGAAAAAGATTGTATTTTGTTGGATAAAAATTGTTTTGAAAGAGGTTAATGATTCAGACCTCTAAGATCATGACATGAGCCATTCTTCTCATTTTTACAGGCTTCATATAAACAAAGACATTCCCTGTGGCAAGTAGGTTTTGGAATGAAGATCCATGATCACAAAGTTACAAGTTTCTTTGTAATAACAGAACGTGGAAAAACTGCACTTATTTTTCTAAAACATCTCAGGTTGCACTTCATCTGTTTTGTGAATGGGAGGCTTGTTAAACACATTCAGAAAGTCGATCTTCACATTGTATAAGAAAAAAGGAGAATTTAAAAGTCTGCTTTTATTACACGATTACTATGAAGTGTTTTCACCGGTAGGACCCACCTGAGATCAAACTCGGTTCCTAGTGGCCTATGAACTTAAATGAGTTTGACACCGCTGCTCTAAAATGTAGCGAAGTAGAGAAATAAATGGTAATGCTGAAGGAAAGCACATCAAAATTAAGTTTCTTCTCCCACACGGCAAAGTAACACTTCATTTTTCACCTTTATTGGATTATTGTGATCTGCTCTTTATGAAAGAATCCCACTACGTTGGATACTCTAAACCATTGTGCCTTACCTTTTATTACTAGCTGTGAAAACTGCACATAACACTGTTCTCTAAAGTGATAAGAAGCCAGCTGTATATGTCCAAAGACTAAAGCAGGCTGTTATAAATGAATCTCTCCTTGGCCTGGTTCCTTCCTCTGATTGGTTTAAATACACATGTGTTTAAACCACGAATGTTTGCTTGCAGAGTCTAAATAAAGTCAGACGCACCTGCTCCTCTTCCTGGTTTCTCCTATGGAACAAGCTGAGATGTTTGAACTGGTTAGTATGGGGATTTTTAAGCTATTTTTTAAAAGACTGCAGAAGCAGCAGGTGCATTTACTCCTAAATTTGCACTATAATTGATTTGAAATTGTACCCGTTTTGATCTTTTCCTGCACATAAAGTCGATATCATCTTCCCTGTATTGGTTTTTTTAATCTAAACTTTCATCACATTAAGTAAAGGACACAATAAAGCCACTTTCAGCTGCTTCCTTATTCACAAGGGGTCGCCACGGCAGGTGGCTTTGCAGATGTTTTTTTTATGCTGGCTGCTTTTGCTGACGTAACCCTCAGGGGATTGGTTTCTCCTCCTGGGATCAAACTGAGGATCTTTCACTTGTTAGGCGAGTGTGTAAACCACTACATTGTGAAGCAAAGGATGCAATACTAAAAACTCTGAATATAACTGCATTTTAACAACACTGCAAAGAAAATGTTGCTACTCTTTTATGTTTTTCAGTCGCTTCATCACATTGCAATAGAGAGACGATCTGTTTTTGTAAATAAGAACTGATTTAATTTGCACAATATGTTTGTTATTGTCACCGTTTCATATTACCTTTATGTTTTGATTCGTTTTTTTATGACGTAAAGTGTAAATGCTCCCGACTGACTTCCTCATAATCAGCTGATTTTTTTAGACTTTATCATTTGGGTTTGCTCAATGATACCGTCAAATATGTCAGTGGTTGTTCCTGCTGCATTTCGTTGCCTCAATCCCTGTTAATCTTGTGTCATTTTTCTTCTTGCATAAGATGGCGTGTCCCTTTCACTCACTTTATGAAACTTTAGAGGGAAGCAAGGTCATTATGCTAACAGTGAAACTAAAAAAAGAACTAAACTGATACAAGCTAAATCACTCTTTGAAACAAAATTGAATTAAAAACAAAAATGTCAAAAAACTCCAGCGGGAAGCATCCAGTTGCTGTGATACTTGTAGTGTCCTAATCTGCTGGCTCATCTCAGATCATCCTCTGTGATCCAGGTCCTACTTCATTTTCAGAATAGATATATTCAGGATCCTCTTTGTGATATCTTTCCAAACTGAGGGTTTTACTGCATATACATAATTCTGGCAGCACAATATTATAACCAGTATTTTACATAAGTGGGGCTCATTTATTTTAGTTTAACATCCATTTCTGTTTCTTAAATGGACAGGTATGCATAAACTTCTATTATGTAAGGTAACAAAGACTTTTTACCCTAACTACAGCTGGAAATATGCATAGTTACACCATAAAGGTCAGGTTTAAGCCAAGAAATTATACAGAATCTGATTATACAGAACATGTCAGTACCAATGTTGCTTCTTCATTTCACAGCCAAACGCTGCATTCGTAAGTGCTGAAATGTGACTGTATTAGAAAATGCCTTTGGCACAGAGGGAATCACAGCGAGATGATGGAGATGAACCTGGTATCTAAACGCAGGTAAATATTACAGCTTTCACGTGCTTTGACTGGCCATCTATCTCAAATGTGGATATGACCCTTGAAAGTTTACCCAGCATGCAACGTTTGACGTTTTCTCCAGTGAATGATGAGAAAACAAATCAAACATGAAGGATGCCATTGCTTGTTTGTGTTACTCCATGTCACAGAGATTAAACTGGTGCCATGCAATTGAAACTATGATGTACAAAGTTTGTCTTTAGACTTTGACACCTGGAGTTTTATATATGTTATTATATATACAGTTATAGAGAGAGAGAGAGAAAAAGCTCCAAATTTCAGCCCACCTGAGGCCCTGCAACTCATAAAATGCTTATATAGTAAGAAGATAACAACTTTCATGGATTCATTAAATAGACTAAAGTTATTGCACAAATCAAATGAGCTGGCTCTGAGGGGTCAGGTGGGAAGCACTGGTTGTTTTTCATTGAATGAAGGTTCTCAAACTGACGGAACCAGCTAAACTTAAGGTTTAAAGCTCCGTCCAGATCCTTTACACGTGCTTTTAAAAGTGCCTTCATCTAAGAATATATAATTAAAAGAAAAACGACCCTATTTCAGATGATGTGCAGGCTATTTTCCACAACTATGAATGCAGGTGTGTCTTGAAATTGAAATTTTGGCTTGCATTGTTTATGCACAAAATGTTTGGGAAAAACGCTGCCAAATGCCTTTCAGCTGGAAATGTGTGTCACGCCATGCATGCATGCATTTACAGTCCTGCTGCCAGAACCAGGGGCAGCTCAGTACACGGAAATCACTGCTGTGGGGCTCGGCCACTCTCTTATTGCATTCACATTCTGGTCTTTAACACGCAGAGGTTCTCCTGAAGTTTCTGATTATTATATTTTCCAGATGCATTCGGCTCAACCTGTGATCTTCTGCTGTTCCTGGGGCGAAAACTGTCAAATTATTCATTGCACGGTTATTATTAATGCATGTTAATCATGGCTTTACGATGCCAACACTGTTAGTTTTAAGAAGCCTTACTTCACACCTTTTTGCAGCTGACTTGTACTGCGTGGCAAACCTCTAATGCTTACATTGACTGTGTGGTCTATTGAATAGACAGCTTTGTTGTAGTGACTGTCTAGCAGGTCGATATCTATCTGATGTTTTTAATTTAGGCTAAATGTGTGTCTGTGCTGCTCTTGCAGGTATAACCTCGTGCTTCACCTGAGGGAAATTTATTCAGGATTTACACACAGGCTACACGGAGATGTAATGAAGAGGGAAAGGCGAATGAAGTGTTTCTGTACCTTGAATCTTTCCTCTGGGGTGAGATTGATTTTTATTTCCAGATTTTCAATCTGTCTCAACTTCTTCTGCAGCTTCCTCACCTCCCCCATTGGCGTTGTCTAACCCGGTTAGCTACACTTTAAAACTGGCTTTCAAGTTGGAAGAGAGCGTCAAACAAACAGCATTTCCTTTAAATAAAGAGTCTGAAGCGGTTTAAATAAATAAAGATGCATCGAGAGGCTTAGCAGGGCGGCTCAGAGACGTGTCGCCGGATGTTGACGATGTGTTAGAGGTGTATTACTGTCCTTACAGCGCCACCATGTGGCCCGTTCAGAAAGAGGCGCTAAATCCCGTTAATAAATAATAAAAGTACACCATGTCCTTACTTAAAAACACTGTAATGCGTATGTACGGTTTCGCATACACGAAATGATATAACTGTGTGAGGCTCTTCTTCAAAATCCAGGCCCTGAAGGTCACCATGACAACCGGAGGACAGAGCTGTAAAACTGTGCTGCATTCAAATGTACTCCCCATAGCTTGTATTTCTGAGCGTCCGACGAGTGAAAGACACTCGTTAAAAAATAAATGAATAAATAAAAAATTTAAGGAAACACAAAGTCGGTTAAACTTCATTATTCAGAGATACAATGTGTCCACTTAGGAAGCACTAACCACTGTGGATCATTTAACCTGCTTTCGTGCAAAGAAAGTGACAACATGAATAGTGGAGAGGCAACAACAAACAGCACTCCCCCCCAAAAGGGTATGCATTTTATCCAAATGCTTTATTAATCCCAGTGGGAAATTGTTTTGTTACAGGTGGTCACTTTAAATATAAATATGAAAGATTAAAAAAGTTAACTCTCTATAAAAAATAAGTAAAAATAAGTGCAATATTAATTTTAATATTCCAAAGTTAAAATGATACTATGCAGAGTATAGACAGGACATTGCTAGTGAAAATAGTCCATTTATGATAAGGAAAGTTGTAAAGATGGCCAGAGGTAGGAATGATGTCCTGTAGAATTCTGTAGTGCATGTGGCTGAATGAGTATTTCCTGAACACGCTCCAGCACAAGATGAAGACAGCGTGACGGATTGTGCAATATTGACAATAGCTTAGACAGTATCCTCCTTTCTGACACCTCTGTCGGAGAATCAGGCTCCACACACACAACATTATTGGCCTCGCGAATCAGTTTATTCACTCTGTTGTTATCCACTTCCCACATTCTGCTGCTCCAGCACACTACAGCACAGCACAGCACGGCTCACGACAGACTCATTTTGCATGTGGTGTCCATAGATCATTGCATTCAGTTTGTGTACTATTTTTCTTTCTTTTTTTTCTAATTTGCTTTTTCCTAGTGTGCTTGTCATTAATGCATGAGACACTATCTGCAGGCCATTCAGGTTGCAGAGGTACTCCACCTCCTCATACTCAAGTGTAGACTATCAAGAGTGGCATTACCGAAGTCTGTACGACTCCTTATTGAAGGGACAGGAGAGCCCTACAGAGCCCTACAGAATGACCTCCAGCAGACTACTCATGTGCATATTTCACCTGTGCTCACAGACCAGCACCATGCATCTTCATTGGCATTTGTCAGAGAACTGGCAGGTCTGTCTGTTTCATCCTGGGCAATTAATTTGTTTCTTATATATATATATATATATATATATATATATATATATATATATATATATATAACACCCAGCACGCCCCTGCGGGCGGTTTATCCTTCAAGCTTGGGTCCTCTACCAGAGGCCTGGGAGCTTGAGGGTCCTGCGCAGTATCTTAGCTGTTCCCAGGACTGCGCTCTTCTGGACAGAGATCTCCGATGTTGTTCCCGGGATCTGCTGGAGCCACTCGCCTAGCTTGGGAGTCACCGCACCTAGTGCTCCAATTACCACGGGGACCACCATTACCTTCACCCTCCACATCCTCTCGAGCTCTTCTCTGAGCCCTTGGTATTTCTCCAGCTTCTCGTGTTCCTTCTTCCTGATGTTGCTGTCATTTGGAACCGCTACATCGATCACTACGGCCGTCTTCTTCTGTTTGTCTACCACCACTATGTCCGGTTGGTTAGCCACCACCATTTTGTCCGTCTGTATCTGGAAGTCCCACAGGATCTTAGCTTGGTCATTATGCTGTCCTCACTAAAGTTTGTTGCAGGCAACGTAATTTCAGCTATACAGCTAGCTTAACAATCTTTATTCCCAGCACTTCATCCTCCAAGAAACAGGCCGCTTGTTGTGTTTGGCAGGATTTAATGATGAAAATAAATTCTCTCTCTCTCTTTTTTGTAAAACTGTACAAAGAAAAGGAATACAAAATACACAATGAAGACATGTTCCATTACACTGGGAGAATAACATTGCTCTAGTGAAAAACACACGACCACAGATAAAACATCTGCTGACAAAATACAAGCATCTACCTGCCTCCATATGATTTAACTCAAAACAGTGTCAAAACTCACTAATACACATTAAATGTATAGGAACTTACGGATGAAGCCGATATTGTGGACTTTAACACCAGGATTGCAGAGATTGCCATCAGATTACAAATGCTGTCACTGCAGCAGCTAAAGAGCACACTACTTCCTGTATACCACTTCCTCTACAAAAAAGACATTCTGCTTAGTTACCACTAGGTGGTAGTAACACTTCTTAAACAACTATAATATGTCCGTTCCATGACACTCCCCGCCTGGCATATTAAAGATATGCCACTTTATGCCACAGTCTCAATCCTCCAGCTTGCTGATGAGTCATTTTCCTGTGGTGAAAACAACAAGACTACTTGAGAAACTGGTCTAGAGAAGACCTTCGCTGCCTGGTTCCGTATCACCTTAACTTCAACTTTCCTAACAAGTCCATCTCTGCTGGGAACAACCTTGACAATAATTCCCATAGGCCACTGATTCCTCTTGGTTTGATCGTCCTTGAGCAGAACAATATCTCCTTCTTTGAGATTAGGTTTCTGAGATTGCCATTTGTGCCGACTCTGTAATGTGCTCAAATATTCACGGCGCCACCTAGCCCAGAAGGTATCTGCCAAGGCCCGAACTCTTTTCCACTGATTTTTGAGCAGATCCCCTCTTGAAAACTCACTTACAGTAGGAGAGGGAACACCCCCCTTCTGGGTCAGCAATATGGAAGGTGTTAGAATGAAAGGCGCCTCAGGATCAGTAGAAACTGGTATTAACGGCCTTGCATTGACAATGGCACTCACTTCAGCCATAAAAGTGGTTAAGACCTCATGAGTGAGTTTTACATGTCCAACCTGAAGAAGCATAGAATCTAAAATCCTTCTTGCCACTCCAATCATGCGCTCCCAAGCGCCGCCCATATGAGAGGAGTGAGGTGGGTTGAAAACCCAAGTGCATTTTTGTTGAAGAAGGTAATCCTCTACGCTCTTATTGCCAGGATCCATCTTCAGCTCTTTGAACGCTCCAGTGAAATTGGTCCCACAGTCCGAGCGAAGCTGTTTGGCATGACCCCTGATGGAGAAAAACCTTCGGAGCGCATTTATAAAGCTTGAGGACGTCATTGTTTCAATAACCTCAATATGTATGGCTCGAGTGGACATACATGTGAAAAGGACAGCCCACCTTTTGTCGTGAGCTTGACCACCTCTGGTACGGCGTATCACCACTTCCCATGGTCCAAAAACATCAAGGCCAACATAGGAAAATGGAGGGTCAGCCTGAAGGCGCTCTGTGGGTAGGTCTGACATTTGTTGCTGCTCGGTTCTTCCTCTTAGTTTCCTGCATGTAACACACTTGTGAATAATACTGCTGATGAGACGTTTCCCTCCAACAATCCACAGACCACTGTTGCGAATTGCACCTTCAGTGAAATGCCTGCCCTGGTGCTTTACAGCCTGGTGATGATGACAAACAAGCAAGCTTGCTACATGGCTGCGGCTTGGTATTATTAGCGGATGGACTTCACCACTTTCAAGTTGTCCTCGACCAATGCGTCCACCTATTCTTAACATACCTTCGCTGTCGAGAATGGGTCGGAGTTTGTACAGAGTGCTGGTTTTCGGAAGGTCATGTTTCATTTTGATGCATTTCAGTTCTTCTGAATACATTTCTTCTTGCACACATTTTATGATGATCTGTTCTGCTCTTACAATGTCAATGACTGACAGGCCACTTTTGCACATATGCCATCCAACACACCTTTGATTCTTTGAGGAGTGAGAGAAACACTGAGCAATATGACACAGACGTGCCACAGTCTTACTGAGTGTGGTCCAGGTAGAAAAACGCTGGAAGCGTTTTGAGCCAAGTTTGTCTCTACTAACTTGTGTGGCGAGCGAGATTACCTCAGGACGTACCTCAGCATCAGCATCTGGGTTCACAAGGTCAAATGTTGATCCTTTATCGCCACTGGCAGCTACCTTTGGTTGTTTCATTAGGAATGCTGGTCCTGTTAGCCACGTGGTGTCGGCAAGCTCGGCGGCTGGAACAGAACGTGACCCATGATCAGCCGGATTTAGTTCTGAAGGAATGTAGTTCCACTGATCAGGTCGTGTTGACTGCCGGATGCGCTGCACTCTATTGTTCACATACACATAGAACCTCCTAGTCTCGTTGTGTATGTATCCCAATACAACTCTGCTGTCAGTGTAGAATTTCACTGTCTTGAGATCTAGATCAAGCTCCCTCATTACTAGATCGGCTATCTCAACGGCCATGACAGCAGCACACAACTCCAGTCTTGGGATTGTGAGGCCTGGGTTGGGAGCGAGCTTGGATTTCCCGAAAACAAAGCCCACCTCTTGGAGACCTTGTTCATTCGTTGTCTTAAGATAAGCAACTGCAGATATTGCTTTGACAGAGGCATCACAGAAGACCAATAATTCAGCGTGCTGTGCTTTGGAAACAGAGAAAGAGGCATATGTTCGTGGAACATCCAGGTTTTTTAGTGCTGACAATGATTCATTCCATCTTCTCCAACTTTCTTTTTTAGCCTCAGGGAGTTCTACGTCCCAGTCTGCATTCTCAGTTGTTAGCTCTCTTAGAATCAGTCTCCCTGTCACTGCAACAGGAACTATGAACCCCAAAGGATCAAACAGACTATTTACTGTTGACAGGACACCATGGCGTGTAAATGGCTTTTCATTCTCAGGAATACTGAATCCAAAAGTGTCAGTCATTATGTTCCAGCTGACTCCAAGACTGCGTTGGACTGGTAAGTCATCCACAAAGAGGTTAAGGTCTTTTACATTGTCTGCTCTTTGATCTGCAGGAAATGCGTTCAATACTTCTGCTCGATTTGAAGCTATTTTGTGCAGAGTGATGTTAGATGCTGCCAACATCTGCTGTGTTCGACGCAGAACATCAATGGCCTCTGCTGTTGTAGCAAAAGACCGGAGGCAGTCATCTACATAGAAGTCTCTTTCTACGAAGTGCCTCGCATCACTGCCATATTCAACTTCTTGGTGCTCTGCTGCTTTCCTGAGGCCAAAGATTGCCACTGCAGGTGATGGACTGTTTCCGAAAACATGAACACGCATGCGATAATCCACCACATCCTTACTCAGATCGTTATCCTGATACCACAGGAACCTAAGGAAATCCCTGCAGTCCTCACGAACAACGAAACAGTAAAACATCTGCTGAATATCTGCAGTTATGGCTACAGGCTCTTTCCTGAATCTGAGGAGGACACCGATGAGAGTGTTGTTAAGATCTGGTCCAGACAGCAGCACCTCGTTTAGCGAGATTCCATCATACTGAGCACTGGAATCAAATACCACTCTAATCTTGCTTGGTTTTTTGGGATGGTAAACACCAAACGTGGGCAAATACCAGCATTCTGCCCCCTCCTGGAGTGGTGGTGCAAGTTCAGCATGTCCCTTGTCTAACATATTTTGCATGAAGTCTGTGAAATGCATTTTCATTTCGGGCTTCTTATCTAAAGTCTTCCGCAGTGACATCAGACGGTGATGAGCGTAACATCTGTTATTTGGCAGACGCTTACGCGGGTGCCGAAAAGGAAGAGGGGCAACCCAGCTTTTTGTCTCATCCTGGAAGAATTCCTCTTCCATGATCTGTAGGAAGACTGAATCCTCAATGGAGTGTGCTAGCTGGTTGTCATCTTCTGTGGCATTGAAGACTGTTTCCCCAAGATTAGTCACTGTCAATGCATTTTGGATGTCTCTATTGGGTGGGGTTCTCTTTTTCTCATCTTTGCCATTAGGATTTTCTTTCACCTTTATCTTATTCTCACACGTGGCAAAGTGACTTGGTCTGCCATTTTCCAGGATGCAGGTTTTCATAGCACTCACTGTAGTCGTGTTGTGTGCACCTCCTATGCACACCTCTCCAACTATGACCCACCCTAGGTCTAAGCGTTGTGCATATGGGGCGTTTAGTGGACCATTATACTGGTCTCGAACCTTATGCGCTCTGATAATGTCTCTTCCCAAAAGAAGAAGAATGTCTGCATCTGGGTCAAGTGGTGGAATCTTATCTGCCACTCTTTTAAGATGATGGTGGTGACATGCAGCTTCGGGTGTGGGTATCTCTGACCTGTTGTTTGGGATATCATTACACTCTATAAGTGCAGGTAAAGGCATGGTAACTTTCCCATCCAACGATTCTATCATAAAACTGTGGGCTCTTCTCCCAGATGCTTCTATGACGCCTGCACAGGTTTTCAGTGTGTATGGCATGGTTGCTCCCTTGAGACCAAACATGTCAAAAAACTCAGATCTGGCCAGTGAAACATTACTTTGGTCATCTAAAATGACATACATCTTCTGCCATTGCTCTTGGTGGCCATTTGGATACACATTCACCAGACAGATCTTTGAGCAGGATTTCCCTTGAAACCCATCCCCACATACCTGGGTACATCTGGATGTGACACTCTGTGCCTCTGTGTCCGACCTCTCCCCGCCATTCTCTGTCGAGGAAGTAGGAACTGCATCTGAGCGTGAAGCTGGTCCGGGGTGCAGAGCGGAAATGTGTTTATCGCTGTCACATTCCTCGCATTTTACGGTGGCCTCACAAGATTTGGCTTGATGAGTCGTAGAGGCGCAGCAGCGAAAACATATATTGTTTTCTTTTAAGAACCTTTTCCTCTCTTCCAAGAGCAATTTTCGAAAACCTCTGCATTTTTGAAGAGAATGAGGCTTGTGGTGCATGGGGCATAGCTTCTCTGGATTTCCTATTTTGGGCTCTGAAGCCATGAATATGTTCGTCTTGTGCACGGAGACAGGTCTCACTTGATTTGACTTTTCTTTTCTGTAAGAATTAGTGAAAAGATCTGGATAGTTAAAACTGGGATCATTTCTCTCTTCAGCCTCTCTGCAGATGAATTCTTTGAAGTAGGAGAAAGGAGGAAAGGCAGCATGATGATCTCTTTTGTATTTGCACCCGTGTGACAGCCACTTGTCTTGGAGATATAAAGGGAGCTTTTCCACAATTGGCTGCACACCTCTTGAAGTATCAAGATAGGCTAGACCTGGCAGGTAACCCTCTCGTTTAGCAACATCAAGTTCAGTAAGCAAGTCAGCCAGTTCTTGTAGTTTTTGACTCTCTCTGTTGTGGATCTTGGGAAAACTCTCAAGTTTACAAAAGAGAGCTCTTTCTATCACCTCTGGAGCACCATATTTTTTATTTAGTCTTTCCCAGATCATTCTAAGTCCCACATTAGGCTGTCTGATATTCACAGACCGTATTCTGATTGCATGCTCACCAGATTCTTTACCCAGCCATTTGATAAGCAGATCCATTTCTTCACTTGCTGATAGACTCAGACTTTCGATTGTGTTGATGAACGTTTCTCTCCAGGCTTCATAGTGTTCGGGTAAGTCATCAAACTTTGTTAGGCCTGAAGAAACCAGCTGGGATTTAGCAAGGAACTTGGCAAGATCTGTAGATGAGTCATTATTGTGGGAGCTGTTTAGATGTGGTCGATTGTCGGGCAGTACCCTGTGCTGATAGCGCTCATCTTCTTGCTGTGGTAAGTTCATATGGAGTGGCTGAGCATTATTTTGAGGGAAGCTGGCTCTGTTGTCGATGAGCTGGGGCTGTGCATTCTGATTGTAGCTTGGAAATGGAGTGGATGTTGGCGGTAAAGTCGAATCATTCTCTACTTTGGGTTCTTGTGGGAATTGATCTTTTGTGTGCTGTGTAACATAGTGATCAGTCCTTTTCAATGCACTCTCTGGCAAGGGCAGAAAGTCAAATTCTTTGTTGTTGGATTCATTCACGTCTCCTGCAGCTGCCTCCAACACCTCGGCTTCAGCTTGGGCAGCCTCAGCTTCTTTCTGTAGACTAATATAATCTATCTTGGCTTCTAGTCTGGCCTTTTCGACTCTCAGTTCGCCTTCCTTTTCCGTGAATGCTAGTCTGGTTTTCGCCGCCTCTGCTTTGGCTCGCGCCCTGGCTGCTTCATAGCTTACTCTGGAGCTTGTTGATGAGCGTGAAGAGCGTGACCTCTTTGAGCTGTGGCGTGAATAAATAGACCCCGATTCAACTTCATCTCGTGAGCCTTCAGCTCTATCTTCCTTTAAAGCTTGTGCTGAGGCGCTTGTGGCCTCCATTGCAGTGTGATGCAGACTGACAATCCTTCACTCTTCTTAACTTCCACGTTGAGTGGTCATCCTTTTACTATGCTGTCCTCACTAAAGTTTGTTGCAGGCAACGTAATTTCAGCTATACAGCTAGCTTAACAATCTTTATTCCCAGCACTTCATCCTCCAAGAAACAGGCCGCTTGTTGTGTTTGGCAGGATTTAATGATGAAAATAAATTCTCTCTCTCTCTTTTTTGTAAAACTGTACAAAGAAAAGGAATACAAAATACACAATGAAGACATGTTCCATTACACTGGGAGAATAACATTGCTCTAGTGAAAAACACACGACCACAGATAAAACATCTGCTGACAAAATACAAGCATCTACCTGCCTCCATATGATTTAACTCAAAACAGTGTCAAAACTCACTAATACACATTAAATGTATAGGAACTTACGGATGAAGCCGATATTGTGGACTTTAACACCAGGATTGCAGAGATTGCCATCAGATTACAAATGCTGTCACTGCAGCAGCTAAAGAGCACACTACTTCCTGTATACCACTTCCTCTACAAAAAAGACATTCTGCTTAGTTACCACTAGGTGGTAGTAACACTTCTTAAACAACTATAATATGTCCGTTCCATGACACTCCCCGCCTGGCATATTAAAGATATGCCACTTTATGCCACAGTCTCAATCCTCCAGCTTGCTGATGAGTCATTTTCCTGTGGTGAAAACAACAAGACTACTTGAGAAACTGGTCTAGAGAAGACCTTCGCTGCCTGGTTCCGTATCACCTTAACTTCAACTTTCCTAACAAGTCCATCTCTGCTGGGAACAACCTTGACAATAATTCCCATAGGCCACTGATTCCTCTTGGTTTGATCGTCCTTGAGCAGAACAATATCTCCTTCTTTGAGATTAGGTTTCTGAGATTGCCATTTGTGCCGACTCTGTAATGTGCTCAAATATTCACGGCGCCACCTAGCCCAGAAGGTATCTGCCAAGGCCCGAACTCTTTTCCACTGATTTTTGAGCAGATCCCCTCTTGAAAACTCACTTACAGTAGGAGAGGGAACACCCCCCTTCTGGGTCAGCAATATGGAAGGTGTTAGAATGAAAGGCGCCTCAGGATCAGTAGAAACTGGTATTAACGGCCTTGCATTGACAATGGCACTCACTTCAGCCATAAAAGTGGTTAAGACCTCATGAGTGAGTTTTACATGTCCAACCTGAAGAAGCATAGAATCTAAAATCCTTCTTGCCACTCCAATCATGCGCTCCCAAGCGCCGCCCATATGAGAGGAGTGAGGTGGGTTGAAAACCCAAGTGCATTTTTGTTGAAGAAGGTAATCCTCTACGCTCTTATTGCCAGGATCCATCTTCAGCTCTTTGAACGCTCCAGTGAAATTGGTCCCACAGTCCGAGCGAAGCTGTTTGGCATGACCCCTGATGGAGAAAAACCTTCGGAGCGCATTTATAAAGCTTGAGGACGTCATTGTTTCAATAACCTCAATATGTATGGCTCGAGTGGACATACATGTGAAAAGGACAGCCCACCTTTTGTCGTGAGCTTGACCACCTCTGGTACGGCGTATCACCACTTCCCATGGTCCAAAAACATCAAGGCCAACATAGGAAAATGGAGGGTCAGCCTGAAGGCGCTCTGTGGGTAGGTCTGACATTTGTTGCTGCTCGGTTCTTCCTCTTAGTTTCCTGCATGTAACACACTTGTGAATAATACTGCTGATGAGACGTTTCCCTCCAACAATCCACAGACCACTGTTGCGAATTGCACCTTCAGTGAAATGCCTGCCCTGGTGCTTTACAGCCTGGTGATGATGACAAACAAGCAAGCTTGCTACATGGCTGCGGCTTGGTATTATTAGCGGATGGACTTCACCACTTTCAAGTTGTCCTCGACCAATGCGTCCACCTATTCTTAACATACCTTCGCTGTCGAGAATGGGTCGGAGTTTGTACAGAGTGCTGGTTTTCGGAAGGTCATGTTTCATTTTGATGCATTTCAGTTCTTCTGAATACATTTCTTCTTGCACACATTTTATGATGATCTGTTCTGCTCTTACAATGTCAATGACTGACAGGCCACTTTTGCACATATGCCATCCAACACACCTTTGATTCTTTGAGGAGTGAGAGAAACACTGAGCAATATGACACAGACGTGCCACAGTCTTACTGAGTGTGGTCCAGGTAGAAAAACGCTGGAAGCGTTTTGAGCCAAGTTTGTCTCTACTAACTTGTGTGGCGAGCGAGATTACCTCAGGACGTACCTCAGCATCAGCATCTGGGTTCACAAGGTCAAATGTTGATCCTTTATCGCCACTGGCAGCTACCTTTGGTTGTTTCATTAGGAATGCTGGTCCTGTTAGCCACGTGGTGTCGGCAAGCTCGGCGGCTGGAACAGAACGTGACCCATGATCAGCCGGATTTAGTTCTGAAGGAATGTAGTTCCACTGATCAGGTCGTGTTGACTGCCGGATGCGCTGCACTCTATTGTTCACATACACATAGAACCTCCTAGTCTCGTTGTGTATGTATCCCAATACAACTCTGCTGTCAGTGTAGAATTTCACTGTCTTGAGATCTAGATCAAGCTCCCTCATTACTAGATCGGCTATCTCAACGGCCATGACAGCAGCACACAACTCCAGTCTTGGGATTGTGAGGCCTGGGTTGGGAGCGAGCTTGGATTTCCCGAAAACAAAGCCCACCTCTTGGAGACCTTGTTCATTCGTTGTCTTAAGATAAGCAACTGCAGATATTGCTTTGACAGAGGCATCACAGAAGACCAATAATTCAGCGTGCTGTGCTTTGGAAACAGAGAAAGAGGCATATGTTCGTGGAACATCCAGGTTTTTTAGTGCTGACAATGATTCATTCCATCTTCTCCAACTTTCTTTTTTAGCCTCAGGGAGTTCTACGTCCCAGTCTGCATTCTCAGTTGTTAGCTCTCTTAGAATCAGTCTCCCTGTCACTGCAACAGGAACTATGAACCCCAAAGGATCAAACAGACTATTTACTGTTGACAGGACACCATGGCGTGTAAATGGCTTTTCATTCTCAGGAATACTGAATCCAAAAGTGTCAGTCATTATGTTCCAGCTGACTCCAAGACTGCGTTGGACTGGTAAGTCATCCACAAAGAGGTTAAGGTCTTTTACATTGTCTGCTCTTTGATCTGCAGGAAATGCGTTCAATACTTCTGCTCGATTTGAAGCTATTTTGTGCAGAGTGATGTTAGATGCTGCCAACATCTGCTGTGTTCGACGCAGAACATCAATGGCCTCTGCTGTTGTAGCAAAAGACCGGAGGCAGTCATCTACATAGAAGTCTCTTTCTACGAAGTGCCTCGCATCACTGCCATATTCAACTTCTTGGTGCTCTGCTGCTTTCCTGAGGCCAAAGATTGCCACTGCAGGTGATGGACTGTTTCCGAAAACATGAACACGCATGCGATAATCCACCACATCCTTACTCAGATCGTTATCCTGATACCACAGGAACCTAAGGAAATCCCTGCAGTCCTCACGAACAACGAAACAGTAAAACATCTGCTGAATATCTGCAGTTATGGCTACAGGCTCTTTCCTGAATCTGAGGAGGACACCGATGAGAGTGTTGTTAAGATCTGGTCCAGACAGCAGCACCTCGTTTAGCGAGATTCCATCATACTGAGCACTGGAATCAAATACCACTCTAATCTTGCTTGGTTTTTTGGGATGGTAAACACCAAACGTGGGCAAATACCAGCATTCTGCCCCCTCCTGGAGTGGTGGTGCAAGTTCAGCATGTCCCTTGTCTAACATATTTTGCATGAAGTCTGTGAAATGCATTTTCATTTCGGGCTTCTTATCTAAAGTCTTCCGCAGTGACATCAGACGGTGATGAGCGTAACATCTGTTATTTGGCAGACGCTTACGCGGGTGCCGAAAAGGAAGAGGGGCAACCCAGCTTTTTGTCTCATCCTGGAAGAATTCCTCTTCCATGATCTGTAGGAAGACTGAATCCTCAATGGAGTGTGCTAGCTGGTTGTCATCTTCTGTGGCATTGAAGACTGTTTCCCCAAGATTAGTCACTGTCAATGCATTTTGGATGTCTCTATTGGGTGGGGTTCTCTTTTTCTCATCTTTGCCATTAGGATTTTCTTTCACCTTTATCTTATTCTCACACGTGGCAAAGTGACTTGGTCTGCCATTTTCCAGGATGCAGGTTTTCATAGCACTCACTGTAGTCGTGTTGTGTGCACCTCCTATGCACACCTCTCCAACTATGACCCACCCTAGGTCTAAGCGTTGTGCATATGGGGCGTTTAGTGGACCATTATACTGGTCTCGAACCTTATGCGCTCTGATAATGTCTCTTCCCAAAAGAAGAAGAATGTCTGCATCTGGGTCAAGTGGTGGAATCTTATCTGCCACTCTTTTAAGATGATGGTGGTGACATGCAGCTTCGGGTGTGGGTATCTCTGACCTGTTGTTTGGGATATCATTACACTCTATAAGTGCAGGTAAAGGCATGGTAACTTTCCCATCCAACGATTCTATCATAAAACTGTGGGCTCTTCTCCCAGATGCTTCTATGACGCCTGCACAGGTTTTCAGTGTGTATGGCATGGTTGCTCCCTTGAGACCAAACATGTCAAAAAACTCAGATCTGGCCAGTGAAACATTACTTTGGTCATCTAAAATGACATACATCTTCTGCCATTGCTCTTGGTGGCCATTTGGATACACATTCACCAGACAGATCTTTGAGCAGGATTTCCCTTGAAACCCATCCCCACATACCTGGGTACATCTGGATGTGACACTCTGTGCCTCTGTGTCCGACCTCTCCCCGCCATTCTCTGTCGAGGAAGTAGGAACTGCATCTGAGCGTGAAGCTGGTCCGGGGTGCAGAGCGGAAATGTGTTTATCGCTGTCACATTCCTCGCATTTTACGGTGGCCTCACAAGATTTGGCTTGATGAGTCGTAGAGGCGCAGCAGCGAAAACATATATTGTTTTCTTTTAAGAACCTTTTCCTCTCTTCCAAGAGCAATTTTCGAAAACCTCTGCATTTTTGAAGAGAATGAGGCTTGTGGTGCATGGGGCATAGCTTCTCTGGATTTCCTATTTTGGGCTCTGAAGCCATGAATATGTTCGTCTTGTGCACGGAGACAGGTCTCACTTGATTTGACTTTTCTTTTCTGTAAGAATTAGTGAAAAGATCTGGATAGTTAAAACTGGGATCATTTCTCTCTTCAGCCTCTCTGCAGATGAATTCTTTGAAGTAGGAGAAAGGAGGAAAGGCAGCATGATGATCTCTTTTGTATTTGCACCCGTGTGACAGCCACTTGTCTTGGAGATATAAAGGGAGCTTTTCCACAATTGGCTGCACACCTCTTGAAGTATCAAGATAGGCTAGACCTGGCAGGTAACCCTCTCGTTTAGCAACATCAAGTTCAGTAAGCAAGTCAGCCAGTTCTTGTAGTTTTTGACTCTCTCTGTTGTGGATCTTGGGAAAACTCTCAAGTTTACAAAAGAGAGCTCTTTCTATCACCTCTGGAGCACCATATTTTTTATTTAGTCTTTCCCAGATCATTCTAAGTCCCACATTAGGCTGTCTGATATTCACAGACCGTATTCTGATTGCATGCTCACCAGATTCTTTACCCAGCCATTTGATAAGCAGATCCATTTCTTCACTTGCTGATAGACTCAGACTTTCGATTGTGTTGATGAACGTTTCTCTCCAGGCTTCATAGTGTTCGGGTAAGTCATCAAACTTTGTTAGGCCTGAAGAAACCAGCTGGGATTTAGCAAGGAACTTGGCAAGATCTGTAGATGAGTCATTATTGTGGGAGCTGTTTAGATGTGGTCGATTGTCGGGCAGTACCCTGTGCTGATAGCGCTCATCTTCTTGCTGTGGTAAGTTCATATGGAGTGGCTGAGCATTATTTTGAGGGAAGCTGGCTCTGTTGTCGATGAGCTGGGGCTGTGCATTCTGATTGTAGCTTGGAAATGGAGTGGATGTTGGCGGTAAAGTCGAATCATTCTCTACTTTGGGTTCTTGTGGGAATTGATCTTTTGTGTGCTGTGTAACATAGTGATCAGTCCTTTTCAATGCACTCTCTGGCAAGGGCAGAAAGTCAAATTCTTTGTTGTTGGATTCATTCACGTCTCCTGCAGCTGCCTCCAACACCTCGGCTTCAGCTTGGGCAGCCTCAGCTTCTTTCTGTAGACTAATATAATCTATCTTGGCTTCTAGTCTGGCCTTTTCGACTCTCAGTTCGCCTTCCTTTTCCGTGAATGCTAGTCTGGTTTTCGCCGCCTCTGCTTTGGCTCGCGCCCTGGCTGCTTCATAGCTTACTCTGGAGCTTGTTGATGAGCGTGAAGAGCGTGACCTCTTTGAGCTGTGGCGTGAATAAATAGACCCCGATTCAACTTCATCTCGTGAGCCTTCAGCTCTATCTTCCTTTAAAGCTTGTGCTGAGGCGCTTGTGGCCTCCATTGCAGTGTGATGCAGACTGACAATCCTTCACTCTTCTTAACTTCCACGTTGAGTGGTCATCCTTTTACTATGCTGTCCTCACTAAAGTTTGTTGCAGGCAACGTAATTTCAGCTATACAGCTAGCTTAACAATCTTTATTCCCAGCACTTCATCCTCCAAGAAACAGGCCGCTTGTTGTGTTTGGCAGGATTTAATGATGAAAATAAATTCTCTCTCTCTCTTTTTTGTAAAACTGTACAAAGAAAAGGAATACAAAATACACAATGAAGACATGTTCCATTACACTGGGAGAATAACATTGCTCTAGTGAAAAACACACGACCACAGATAAAACATCTGCTGACAAAATACAAGCATCTACCTGCCTCCATATGATTTAACTCAAAACAGTGTCAAAACTCACTAATACACATTAAATGTATAGGAACTTACGGATGAAGCCGATATTGTGGACTTTAACACCAGGATTGCAGAGATTGCCATCAGATTACAAATGCTGTCACTGCAGCAGCTAAAGAGCACACTACTTCCTGTATACCACTTCCTCTACAAAAAAGACATTCTGCTTAGTTACCACTAGGTGGTAGTAACACTTCTTAAACAACTATAATATGTCCGTTCCATGACAGTCATTCTCCACCACCCTTGGGGGCATCTCCCATTTTGACCTCGGGACTTCCAGGTTATACTCGGCACAGATGTTCCTGTACACTATGCCGGCCACTTGGTTATGGCGTTCCATGTATGCCTTGCCTGCTAGCATCTTGCACCCTGCTGTTATGTGCTGGATTGTCTCTGGGGCATCTTTACACAGCCTGCACCTGGGGTCTTGCCTGGTGTGATAGACCCCAGCCTCTATGGATCTTGTACTCAGAGCTTGTTCTTGTGCTGCCATGATTAGTGCCTCTGTGCTGTCTTTCAGTCCAGCTTTGTCCAGCCACTGGTAGGATTTCTGGATATCAGCCACCTCCTCTATCTGCCGGTGGTACATACCGTGTAGGGGCCTGTCCTTCCATGATGGTTCCTCGTCTCCCTCCTCTTTCTTGGGTTTCTGCTGCCTGAGGTATTCACTGAGCACTCGGTCAGTTGGGGCCATCTTCCCAATGTATTCTTGGATGTTCGTTGTCTCATCCTGGACTGTGGTGCTGACACTCACCAGTCCCCGGCCCCCTTCCTTCCGCTTAGCGTACAGCCTCAGGGTGCTGGACTTGGGGTGAAACCCTCCATGCATGGTAAGGAGCTTTCTTGTCTTTATGTCAGTGGCTTCTATCTCCTCCTTTGGCCAGCCTATTACCCCAGCACGGTACCTGATCACGGGCAGGGCGTAGGTGTTGATGGCCCGGATCTTGTTCTTACCATTCAGCTGACTCCTCAGGACTTGCCTGACCCTCTGCAGGTACTTGGTGGTTGCAGCTTTTCTAGCGGCCTCTTCATGGTTCCCATTTGCCTGCGGGATCCCCAGGTACTTGTAACTGTCCTTGTTACGTTCCCCTGGGGGGGTCTAGGCGTTAAGGGGGAAGCAACAAAAGTGACCGGGTCAGAAAAAGGAGTCAGGGAGGCAAAACAGTTAAATAAGAAACAAAGAACAAACAAAGAAACACAAACAAAACTCAGACGTTGGTCAAATAAAGCAAAAAGTCAAAAGGAATACACAGCTCACCAGGTGGAAACCACAAACACAGCTCACTAGCTGGAAACACCACAAGACACTCAGCTCACTAGCTGGGCCCACACAAAATGGCACTCTGGCCCAGAACTCACCCTTCTCTGGGCTTAAATACCTTTAATTGCTGATGGGAGTCAGCTGTACAGGAGGGAAAGGTGGCATCTCAGGTAGGAGGTAGTGGGACACGCCCACACAGACACCCTCAGGAGAGAGAGAGGCCCTGCTAGGGCCGTAACAGTCCTCTATGTCTGCAATGTTGCCTTCTGGTAGTTCAATCCCCTCAGTTCTGACTACCTTCCCTCTCTTTGTTACCATCCGACTACACTTCTCCAGTCCAAACGACATTCCAATGTCATTGCTGTATAGCCTGGTAGTGTGGATCAGTGAATCGATGTCTCGTTCACTCTTGGCATACAGCTTGATGTCATCCATGTACAGGAGGTGGCTGACAACTGCTCCATTCCGTAGTCTGTATCCGTAGCCAGTCTTGTTAATGATCTCACTGAGGGGGTTCAGGGGGCCTGAACCCCCTCAGTGAAGTGTTTTATATATATATCTATATAGATATATAGATATATATATATCTATATAGATATATAGATATATATAGCATCTTACACCCTGCTGTTATGTGCTGGATTGTCTCAGGGGCATCTTTACACAGCCTGCACCTGGGGTCTTGCCTGGTGTGATAGACCCCAGCCTCTATGGATCTTGTGCTCAGAGATTGTTCCTGTGCTGCCATGATTAGTGCCTCTGTCCTGTCTTTCAGTCCAGCTTTGTCCAGCCACTGATAGGATTTCAAGATATCAGCCACCTCCACTATCTGCTTTTGGTACATAACGTGCAGGGGCCTGTCCTTCCATGATGGTGCCTCCTCTTCCTCCTCATTCTTGGGTTTCTGCTGCCCAAGGTATTCACTGAGCACTCGGTCAGTTGGGGCCATCTTCGTGATGTATTCGTGGATGTTTGTTGTCTCATCCTGGACCGTGGTGCTGACACTCACCAGTCCCCGGCCTCCTTCCTTCCGCTTAGCATACAGCCTCAGGGTGCTGGACTTGGGGTGAAACTCTCCATGCATGGTCAGGAGCTTCCTTCTAGCGACCTCTTCATGATTCCTATTTGCCTGCGGGATCCCCAGGTACTTGTAGCTGTCCTCAGTGTTCCGCATTGTTGCCTTCTGGTAGTTTGATCCCCTCAGTTCTGACTACCTTCCCTCTCTTTGTTATTATCCGACTACATTTCCCCAGTCCAAATGACATTCCGATATCATTGCTGTATATCCTGGTGGTGTGGATCAGTGAATCGATGTCTCGTTCATTCTTGACATACAGTTTGATGTCATCCATGTACAGGACATGGCTGACAACTGCTCCATTCTGTAGTCGGTATCTGTAGCCAGTCTTTTCAATGATCTCACTGAGGGGGTTCAGGCCTATGCAGAACAGCAGTGGGGACAGAGCATCTCTTTGGTAGATCCCGCACTTGATGGTGACATGTGCTATGGGCTTTAAGTTGGCTTCTAGTGTTGTACGCCACATCCCCATTGAGGTCCTGATGAAGGCTCTTAGGGTCTTGTTGAACTTGTATAGTTTTAGGCATTCCAGAATCCAGGTGTGGGGCATTGAGTCATAGGCCTTCTTGTAATCAATCCAGGCAGTGCACAAGTTGGTCTCACTGAGGGGGTTCAGGCCCCCTGAACCCCCTCAGTGAGGTCATTAACAAGACTGGCTACGGATACAGACTACGGAATGGAGCATATATATATATATATATATATATAGATAGATAGATAGATAGATATCACAATCACAATTCCAGCTGGTGTATACACAAATTTATTAGTTTTATAGATACTAAACAGGAAAAACATTTTTACTTTTTTACATTCAAAGAAAAACTGATTATTTTGAAAATGGTTTAGTGGTTCAACCTGCTTAAGTTCAAACAACCATGGCAACTTTATGTGGCCCACGCACTAAAATGACTTTGACACCTTTGTTCTATGGTGTTCACTTTGTTAAAACACTTTTCCATTTTCATTCTGTTGTGTAAAAAGCCTTCATTTGTGGTCCTCCTTGTGATCCAATATCAATTTTACAAGATGACTATAAAGGTAGGGAAGAAGGTAAAAAATGTTTTCAGTGAGCATCATATTGTTTGCAAATGTTACCAGATATTCACTTTTTTAAAATCATTAAATTTTGAAGATTTTTATGCATTTATCCAAAAGCTATGGAAGTTCTTGAAACATTGTCAGGATCTTTACTGTTCTCGTATTATTACAGTGAGCTGCAATGTCTTAATGAGCACAATGATAACAGGTGGCATTGGTTGGCCTGCAGAAGCTGGCAAATTATAGTCTTCCTGGTTCTTTTTTGCCTCCAAATCCCACAGACCTAAAACAGAAATAGGGGCCAGTGGGGCAAATTAGTAATCCAGAGGCCCAGTAGCCCATAACCATTATGGGCCACTGGGCCTGTCCAAGTTGGACCAAGTAAGATGGTATGTCTAGTCCAATTTGGACCCCTGCTGCATGGACCTAAATTAAGGGGGAAACATTAAGTGAACAAATGGGTATTTAGAAAAAGACAACAAGTTAGTTTGGAAGTTAACTTTTAAAGCCATAACGCTGGGACTTTAATGAAAAATAATTTGAACTAAAAATTAAAGGCTGTTTCTAAAAACAGTTTTATTTATTTCTATTTTAGAGAGCAACAGCTAACACATACTCATTAAAAGTTCTAATATTCACCAAAGTCTAACAGTACAGTCGTTGCCATAGATTTTGAGAATGACACAAATACTGGTTTTCACAAAGTTTGCTGCTTCAGTTTTTATAATAGCAATTTCCATATACTCTAGAATGTTATGAAGAGTGATCAGATGAACTGCAAAATCCTTCTTTGCCATGAAAATGAACTTAATCTCAAAAATTCAATTTCCGCTGCATTTCATCATTCAGCATTTCATGCCATAAAAGGACCTGCTGAGATCATTTCAAAAAATTTCTCATCAACTCCGGTGAGAATGTTGACGAGCACAAGGCTGGAGATCATTATGTTATGCTGACTGAGTTAGAATAGCAGACTGGATGCATTAAAAGGAGGGTGATGCTTGAAATCGTTGTTCTTCCTATTAAACATAATTACCTGCAAGGAAACACATGTAGCCATCATTGCGTTGCATAAAAAGGGCTTCACAGGCAAGGATGTTGTTGCTACTAAGACTGCACCTAAATCAACCATTTATCAGATCATCAAGAACTTCAAGGAAAGAGGTTCAATTATTGTGAAGAAGGCTTCAGGGCCCCCAAGAAAGTCCAGCAAGCGCCAGGATGGTCTCCTAAAGATGATTCAGCTGCGGTATCAGAGTGCCACCAGTGCAGAGCTTGCTCAGGAATAGTAGGAGTCCATCTGCACGCACAGTGAGGCGAAGACTTTTGGAAGACGGCCTGGTGTCAAGAAGGGAAGCAAAGAAGCCACTTTTCTCAGAAAAAGCCATCAGGGACGAATTGATATTCTGCAAAAAGTACAGCGAGTGGACTGCTGAGGACTGGGGTAAAGTCATTTTCTCTAATGAAGCCCTTTTCTGATTGTTTGGGGCATCTGGAAAAAGGACTGTCCAGAGAAGAAAAGGTGAGCACTACCATCAGTCCTGCCTCATGCCAACAGTAAAGCATCCTGAGACCATTCATTTGTGGGGCTGCTTCTCATCCAAGGCAGTGGGCTCACTCACAATTTTGCCAAAAAACAGCCAAACATCCTCTGAAAGCAACTTCTTCCAACCATCCAAGAACAGTTTGATGAAGAACAATGCCTTTTCCAGCATGATGGATCACCATGCCATAAGGCCAAAGTGATACCTAAGTAGCTCGGGGAACAAATCATCTTGGGTCCATGGCCAGGGAATTCCCCAGACCTCAGTCCAATTGGGAACTTGTGGCCAATCCTCAAGAGGCAGGTGGACAAACAAAAACCCACTAATTCTGACAAACTCCAAGCATTGATTATGCAAGCATTGATTCTTATGAAAGAATGGGTTGCCATCTGTTAGGATTTGGCCCAGAAGTTGATTGACAACATGCCAGAGATCTAAAAACACTCAAGCAGCAAACTTTGTGAAAACTAATATTTGTGTCATTCTCAAAACTTTTGGCCACGACTGGATAAGGCTTTTTTCAAGTAAATACTGTGAGTGTTTCTATTTCTTGCTCTATTTATTGTCTGAAACGCAGTGAAGCCTGTTTAATCATTAAAATTGCCAAAAAGAGCAGTATCGGTCAGATTTTATGGAAATATTAATTGGACAAAACAAGACATTTATGAATGTTATTTTAGCTCCGCTAAACATTTGAATTTATTTATAAGCCTAACTAATCAAATTATAAAACCGGTATGCAATATACTAATTTTCTCTGAGATAACATGTTCCTGTCTGCATGATTAAGAATTACTTACACAATTATTTACTACTGAACCAAATGCTCTTTGAACTTTGCTGACTATTTTTCCAGCTACAGGTTGTAATTATGCCTGTTGGAATGTTTTAGAGAAGAACATTTGGCATCGTTCATTGCTAACTGGGGTATAATTTTATTTATAGGGAATCTTACACAGCAAAATCTCCAGTGTTAAATTAACACTAGAGAGTGTCTATATGGGTCCACACCTCTGAGTGTTAAATACAACACTGTTGAGTGTTAAATTAACACTTTTGACAGTGTTATATGTTTAAAAGTAACCTAGTCAGTTTTGAAGATTAACAATAGCTAACACTGAGCAGTGCTGATTTCCTAACACTGGAATATTTCTAACATTTTGAGTTATTTTCCAGTGTTAGAAAATCAGCACTGCTCAGTGTTAGCCATTGTTAATCTTCAAAACTGACTAGGTTACTTTTAAACATATAACACTGTCAAAAGTGTTAATTTAACACTCAACAGTGTTGTATTTAACACTCAGAGGTGTGGACCCATATAGACACTCTCTAGTGTTAATTTAACACTGGAGATTTTGCTGTGTACCCAGTGTTGCATGGTAACAGTAAATTTTAAAAATCAAATGTCAATGCAATATTTTAAGCTGTTTTCAGGATGTTACAGAGGCTTGAAGTGACAGATTTTGTATATTTCCCGAAGACATTTCCCCGTGATATTTTAAGGATGCGTTGGGACAACAGATTATAGCCGTTCAGTCTTAAACTCTTGGAAAGTGCTGGTTAGATTTCATCTGGTGATTGCATTCATGGTCCTTAGTTAATGAGCCCTGACCTGTGATATTATATATATTGTATATACACAGACAGCTCCATAGTATCGTTGCTTACATATTCGTCTAATGAGTGAAACATTCCTGGTTTCAATCCAGGAGACACAGAGACACAAATATCTTTGAGTTTTTGTATGGAAAGGCATTCAGTGTAAAAAATAATCTGCCAAATAAAACACGTGGAGCTACCTGCTGTGGACATCCTTTGTGGATAAAGGCGTAGCCAAAAGTAGCTACACAGTAGTGCACATGGTTATAGGTTTGCGCTTCTTGCTTCACGGCAAGAAGCTCAAACCTGCTGGTCTGCTGGGATCTTGGCGCTTGCATGATCAGTCTGTAACCTATGTGGGTTCTCTCCAGGTTAATTAGTAATTCTAAATTGGCCTTGAATGGGAGAGTGAATCACCATCTTTCCATCTCTGTTAGCCCTGCAATACACAGGCAGTCTGTACTTTTAAAGGTACAGGAGCCTCAGGGAGCTTTGTGGGGTTTCTCACCAGTGCCACTGGGGAGTAACAGTTTTGAGTTTATATGTATATATAGAATTATAATAATAATAATAATTATTATTATTACTGTTAAAATTCTGTCTTCAAAAACCTAGGAATCATCAAAAGATATATATGTGGTCTATATTTTCTTTATTTTTGAATTAATGTATTTTGGACTGTGTCGTGAAATTAACACAACTCATAAAGGGGTCACTGTAAACGTTGCTGTATGCACTGGTAAAACTGAACAAATGATCTAAAAAAGTGAATCAAAGTGTAAATACACACAGTGCCGGTTCACCCTCTTGAAGAGATTTATGGAAGCTTGTTTCAACTGCTGTATTTTCTTTTCTTCTTCTTTTTGTTTCAGAGCTCAGTTGAAAATTTGTGTTATTATCTAAAAAATAATTTTAAAAAAAACCCTGATAAATCAGTGCTTCCATGAGATTCCTCCAATAACCGTTTATCAAAACTGAGCTGTCACAATTGCTTGAATGACCACAGATTTCTTTAAAGCTCTCTTAATACTGAGAGAGCATCCAGGTGTACCAGACCTCTTCCCAAAAAAACTCAGTTGGTTCATTTTAAAAACATGTTTATAAACATTTTACTAATGAAACATCCCTCTGGTAACATTTCAATTCAATTCCGTTTTATTTATGTATCTTCAAATCATATCAGCAGTCATCTCAGGGGGCTTTATATTGTTGGATAGAGACCCTAAAATAATACAGAGAAAACCTCAACAATCAGATGATGCCCTTTAAACACGCACTTTGTGAAAGTGGGAAGGAAAAACTCTCTTTTAACAGGAAGAAATCTATAGCATGACCAGGCTCAAGGAGGTGCACCCGTCTGCCTCGATCGATTGGGAGTGAACAAAATACACACTTTGAAAGAGAGACAGAAATTAATGAAAAGTGCCACTAGCAATGTTATAGCAATGTTATTGATAAATATTTCAGAAAGGTAATAATTTGGAAGAATAATTTTAGGGAATATTATCTTTAAAAATAACCTTTTGGGAACAAAAATTTTTGGTGTTATGGACAGTGATAATATAGCTATTTAAATGTTTGCTGCTGTCTTGGCCAGATCTCTCCTGAAAATTGCCTTTTTTTATGTCAGCGACTCTTACCTGGATACACAAAGGATAAATGAATGTCTCTTTGTCATCTCTCATGTTCCGTATGGCTCAAAAGGAGTTGATATCATTCATGAGAGATATGTTTGACAGATTATAGGCCAACAACTCATTTACAACAGTTTAAATACCAGAAATTACTTTTTGTCAGGAGATCCCTTTTTGCACGACACCAGTTCTGGTCCCCAGGAAGAGTGACAAAGTAAAGTAATCATGTGTGTATATTGTTTAATAATGAAATAAAGTCATTTGAGTCTAGTGCCTCACAAAAAACCCCAAAAACATTAATTGGGCAGACTGGTTCTGGCCCGCGGGCCGAGTGTTGGACACCCCTGACAGTACTGACTTAATTTATATTTCTGACCACAAGTAAACGCACCACTGGGGACTTATTCACTTGGTAAGTAAAAGCTGGCATGCGATACAGTGAAATAATTATTTATTTGTTTATTTTACTGCTACCACTACTACAACTCAAAAAAACACGACCAGCTGATCGCGGACTTTTTAGATTTTTTAAATTAACTGCCTGACAGAAAGCGGAAGTGACGTCACTGCACACGCTTCTTTTGTCTGACGACCTTATCAGGAGGAAGTGAAGCTCAGACGAAGCGACTGGCTCACCGGAGGGAAAAAAAACGAAAAAAAAAGAGAGCGAGAGAAAAAAAAGAGGAGGAGGGGGGGAAACTTCACTGATTCACTGGAATTTGGACAGATTTGGAAACTGTGTCCAAACTATCCCGGCCTGCTGGAGCTTCGCGGAGGAAAGCGGAGTCGTCAGCTCCGGTAAACGCCACTCTTCTCCACGCAGTCGGTAGTAAATTTTGATAGATTCGGTCGACTCTGCTGCCGCCTCTCCACCCGTCCCCACAGCCGGAAGTCTGTGAGGATGGTCTATTTTTTTTTTCTTCGCTTCAGTTTTTTTTATGCTTTTGGTTTTTTTCATTGCTTTGCGTTTATTTTTTCCCGAGCGGGAAGGCAGCACAGGCTCACACTGTGTGTCTGCTAAATGTATGTTAATCAGCACGTCGGGCCTGAATAACTGCAGGATGCACGGAGGCCAAATGGAGACCTGCTGTAGATATGCGCCTTACATTGTTCCGATATGTGGCGTTTTATGAAAGTTCATGTTTTTGTAGTTCTTTTAGGTCTACTTTATTCCGCATAGCAAACTTAAAGCTAAGTAGCTGGATGTGGATCCCTTTTAATGCCGCTAAATACTGACATATAGGAAAGCGGGCAGGAAAGTTTAACCTCATATTATTTAATAGTGCTTTTTAACACATCTGGACGCTTAATCAGAGCTGCAGTTATGGAATCACAGCTGTATGGAGCCAAACACTTGAACCCAGACAAGGCTGTAATAGGCAACCAAACTAAAAACTAAAAGTGGGTGTGACAATGCATGTTAGTTACACGGAAATAATAAAAAGTAACACAAATTCTCAACAAAACAAAAAAGAAAAACTAAACTAAACAGTATTTCATATATTCCTTAATAATCTGAGTGCAATAGGAAATATAAGTTACAAGTCTTCACTTTTAGTCTTTTCTGATACGTTTTAATTGTGAACACATTCAGTATGGGGGATATCTGTGCACACGTTTAGTCGAGTGTTTTTATTGATCCGAGCTTCTAAAATCTCCCTTGTACAAACATCCCTTGTAATCTAATAGATAAAAAGATCAAAACATTACTAAACATTTTCCAACAAAAGAAACTAAAATGTAACCAGCAAACTTAATGGAAATTAATGAACAATAAGACAACAAACAATTAAGACAAAAGTAAAATCTAATTGAAATATCTCTAACGACTCATCCATGAGACCAACATGCTAGTTTTGCTTTTCTTATCATATAAATGTACCAACTATCTCAAAAATCTATTACATTAATCTGACAAAAAAAAGTACTTTCTGAATTATTGACATCTCTTAAAATCCCCCCAGTATAGCCTCTGTAATATTAAACTTCATGAAAACAGTGATGCGGTACAATTTTGTTTTCTTTTAAGTTAGAAAAATTGGGTGATACCCACATGTTCATGGGTTGTCTTATATGTTAAAGATCCTGGAGAAACAATGTAATATCAAGCTGATAAACAGTGTATTACAGTACCATCTATATTACTCATAGACAGCAGTATCTCGCACTGGTTCAGACCTGAACCTAAAGAAAATTGTATTAAATGAAGCTTAATTAAACATTAATGCTTATGAAGTGAAACTTTTAAATCAACAGAGACTCTTTTGGGATTTTTAGTCTGAGCAACAGCACATTTTCTTCTGCGACATAATTATCTCATTAATTAAGCAAAACAGAATCTTTCTCCCCCTTTCTACTTTTCCTTTTTAAACTGTATCTGTAGCAATAACATGTCACAGGAATGAGCCTAGTGCTTCCCCAAGAGACCCACACCTTCAGGGACCCTTTAAAAAAAACCTCCACCCTCACACTGGGGAGTTAGTGTCTAGTAATTTGATTAACTGGGTCTTTCATTTAGTGCCCACAAAAGTTTTTGCCAGAGCCAAAAGAAAACAAACAGTGGGAGTGCATGTATTTATACTCAGTAATATACAAAGCTCTTAACTGTATTTTTTTTTTTCTTGAACTGGAAAACACCCTGTCAACCAGGTTTTCTTACAGTCTAAATATTTCGTATCACAAAGGAAAAAAAGCAGAAGTGTAAGTTATAAACTTCACATTGGCCTCATTCAGGGCTGATTTTGACCCTGGGGCCATATCAGCATAGTTAAAGTAACCACAGTGCTTCACACAGGATAAGTGAATCAAACCTGGTTACAGGTGAGAATAAAACAAACAAACAAACAAAAAATGTCACCACAGTGTTATAACCTGCATCGTGCCGTTAAACAACCCCTCAGACTCTTTGCAGTCATTTGCTGTGAGTTTCTTTAAAATAATTTCGCCTCCTATTGATTTTTGGAGGATTGTTTTGTTTTGCTTTTAGCAGCCAGAATTACATGAATTTCATTTCTCTACTTTAGTTTCAATGTCCTGGTTTGGCTTGTTGGTACACTGAGGTTAGAAGTGAAACAGTCTTTGCTTTTTATTCTAAAACATGTCACAACAACATGTGCTGCGTCAACACACTTTGTCTGCTTTACACCCGCCCCTACGGTGAAGCGACTGATATGGCGAGGCTCTTTAGGTCCAACCTTATTACCTGATCCCCATCTCGAAGAATGTCAAGATTCAGATTTATGGTTTTCATTATTTCTCTTGGTTTTGCTAACAAGGTGTATGTTCTCAAATTAATTGGTGCTCTGCAGTGCGCAGTCAGCACTCAGGAAGCCATGTCATATTTTAGGAATAAGGTGCACAAATGAACTGAGAGGGTTGACAAACCATTACTACTTTTTGTTAGGAGGCCCAGAGGCCTCCTAACAGGAAATCCTTGTAGTGGGTGAGCCCTTAAAACAGTAATGCATTGATCTGGTATTTGTCTTGTCATTGATCTGCAGGAGAATAATGTAGTACATGCTCTTTGGTGTGGGAAACATTTCATTAAGGTCTTTCTCATTAGACATAGAAACACACTGCATGAGCATTTTCACTACAATTTTTAATTACTCTAGTAGAAATGTCTTCTCTTTTTTTTTTTAGTCCTAATGTACACAAGCAGCTGTGAGGGAAACAGGCTCCACTGCCACTTCATTAGGTACACCTAACTCAAACCAATGCTTTTTTTTTTATTAATAAGCTATCCAGTGAATCGTAAAGCTAAAAAAATTAATTTTCTGTTAAAATGGTTTTATCGATGGGTCCTCCCTCCTACTTTGAGTGTTTTAATGAGGTTAGACTAAATGTAATATGGCACAATGCATGTACCATTATTACAAACGTCAGCTTCCAAATCAACTCTAAAGTTAGACTTTATGTTTTATATAAGATACATTTAGCTCATTTTAATAAATAATAATACATTCTAGTGTTGGCCAGTTGTGATGGAAAGTTTTTAAATCTTGCTGCTTTTGTGTCGTTGCAGAAATGATGGAAGACTCTCATTTTAATTCATCATATTTCTGGTCCCCAGTCCCGACTATGCCCGGACAGGTTAGGCTACAAAATAATTTACTGTTCAATCAGTTGATGACGGGGAGAGAATGTTTCCGTCAAAGAAAAATCTCCTTTCTCCTGACAGATTGAGAATGCCATGTTCCTAAACAAAGTAAAAGAGCAACAGGAAAAAAGCGCTTCCTTCTCTGCTTCCCCTGCATCTCACTACCAGACGACTCTTCTCACCATCCCCACGCCTGGGGCCAAGACAGATGGAGGAGGCCAGGCTGGTAGTGCGGCGCACCTCCACCCTCCGCACAGCACCCAGAACATCACAGTGTTGCCTGTCCCCTCCACAGGCATCATGACAGCAGGTGGGCTTGTTTCTGTGTTTAGAAACCTTTAAGCGTCTCTTTCTCAGTTTTGAGGTTGAAAGAGTTGACATATTTGGGGATTGAGTTAAAAACACTGAAACACCAAATATTAAGGCTGTATTTAGATCCCATACCTTCAGTTTTTGAAGTATAATGTAACAGCAGTGTGTTAAATTATTTAGGTTATGGGAACAAACTTTGTAAATAGAGAAAATGGGAGTAAAATGAACAACTAAGAATTTTAATTCAAGGTTTTCTTCAACTGAGACAACTTTAGCGCTATATTACAAACATTCTGCTTTGTAGTGCTATTGTTACACTTGGAGATGTAGATTATAGTTAAAAAAAAATGCCTTTGGCAACATGTTCTTGAAGCTGTAAATTGAATTCCTCAACCTCAGTGACACTGCTCATCTTAGACAATTTCTCATCTCTGCTCTTGTCTCTTTCTCTGCAGCTGGTCTGGTGATCACGACTCCTCAGGGAACTCTAGTCTCTCCAACCTCCTCTCAGTCGTTTGTGTCTGGCCATCCAGCAACAACCATGATTGTTTCAGCGCTCCATTCTTCAGGTGAACAGCATGTTATTATACACACACACTGGCTAACTTGTTTCTTAGAAGTACAATATTGTTACTATGTAAATGATTAAAACTTATATGGGTGGATCAAACAGTGTTATAGATTTACTACGATTCAGAACTCATGGTATCGTGTAAAGCCTGGTTTATGGTCACCTTATTGGTTTTGGTATGTGCCGACTGTGACGCCGGTGCAGCGCCATGGCCGTTACTTACTGGCGCTTCAGTGCGCACTGAACTCGCTGAAGTCCCCTCCTAGATAATAGGTGCAGCAACTCTTTATCAGTGCTAGTACATGAGTAGAAGAATTAGAAAGAAGAAGCTAAGAATTCATAGAGATTTCTCCAGAAAGTCTCATTTTGAAGGTGTTGCTGCATCTCCTTCTTTGTAATCTGAGAATGTTTGAGCTTCAGTATATATCATTGAGACCAGCACAGTCGTATATATGTATGTACAGTATATATATGTATGTCGATGGGTGCGCTAAAGGCCCATTCTCTTCTGAGCTACCAAACGAAGTTTCGTTGTGTGAACACGTAATGACAATAAAGGATTCTTATTCTTGTGTCTTCATAGCTTCTCAGCAATGCTGTGCACACTGGGTTACAAAAGTTGTCAGGTGCACGACAAACTGAAACAACACTTAACATGGTTTGTGCTTTTAGCACTTTCATGAGGGCTACTATAATGAGCATAAACCAGGTTTAATATGACTAATCACTGACTGAATCCCTCATCTGTGAAATATTTTGGGCTTTTGGGGGGCATTCATATGTTTTCTTATGGAGTTATTGAGACTATAAAAGAAAATTCTTACACTAAAAACTCAGGAGACAAAAATGTCTGAAGCATTTAATGATGACTTGATTACCTGGAACATGATCAAACCTGACTGAGAGTCTTTCTTGCAGTGCTAAGTTAGACTTTGTTCAGGCTGTTCGTTAATTACATCTCTGAGCTATGAACACATCTGTGTCCTTGTCCACAAAGCACAGAGTGATCTGATGAGTAACAAAACCAGATTATTTTATTACCAAGCCTGTGTCAGTGACTTATGGTTCTGTCTTTTTAAGTAAATTTATGTCTTCCAGTACAATAGATGCTGTTTGAAACTGTTAATAAATTATTGGTGTCTTTGCTTTTAGAAAACAAACATAAATACAGATTTTCAGTATGAAAAGTGCCCATATTTATAAAAGAAGCACATCAATTTTGATCATGTGTCTGATGCTGTCCAAATGTATTCACATGTCAATTATACTGAAACACATTAGACTTCCTTCAGCATCTTCTGGTTTTCAGTTTGATGTCAATGCACCTACAGACCATTATGTAGATGGTATTTAAATATGGGATGGAATTATTACAAACTTGTTCCATCATCTTAACCTGTGACTGTCGATCTTCTCATAGACAAAAAAGAAGTGGACGGGAATCCACATGTGGTTGTGATGCCAGCGCCCTCCAAACGAGGGAGAAAGAAGAAGACCACAGTGTCTCGGGTTGGTCCTCTGGGCATGCCGGGAAATGAAACTGTAATACTGGCTCATCTGACGCCAGGTGGCCAGGTAAGAGAACAGCTACAGATGTGAAAAAGGAAGCGTGATGCAACGAACTTCTCATTAAATCAATTTTAATTTTATTATCAATAGGTGACAACTTTGCAGCATCATGCTAGAGATCCATATGATCTCTCAAATGAAGACGAAGACCATGCCTCGAAAGATAGCACGAAAACATACAGGTATTTATTTATTTATTTAATGTTTTTAAATACATGCTGCTCATCTCCATTTGTTCTTGCTCTGGTTGTGAAATATGCATACATCTGTTTCTCTGTTCACTTCTGGAAATTAGCATTGAGATTTTCAGCTTTTGTAGATGACCTTGGCAGTGCTGGATATTAGCGTCTGACACGCCGACTCCTCAGACAAACACTCTTCACTGCATGTTGTGGCTGAACACACCGGCTTTGTGATGGATGCTTAATTCTTTACTAAAAATGTATTTGAGAAAACAAATACATGCTTTGTAGATGCTCTCTCCGTCTGCACACACTGGACACAAACCTGTCTTCTACTCTCCCCTTTGTCCTTATATAGCATGCTCTTTGAGCTGTGATCTCACTTCTGTGTCCTTCTCTTCCTCTTTTTTATAGTACCTGTGTACCTTTCCTCCTCAGTTTTCACTGATTTCTCCCTTGACATTTCACCGTGTTGTCTGGTTGTGTCGTCTTTATTTGATTTAACCCGCCTTTGTCTTCATTGATTTTTTTTCTTTTTTTTTCTTTTCATTTTCTGTGATATCTTATTTCTCTCTGTGGGTCATTGCTCCATTACCCTGTCTCCTAATCTTCTTCTGTCCCATCTTCTCTCTTTTTTTTCTCCTCCTCTTGTACATCTCCCTCTTCTTCCTCCTCCTTGTACTTCCATCCCGTCCTTCCATTTCTCTGTCTCTACGCCTGTAGGTGCCGGATGTGTGCGGCGACCTTCTTCAGTAAGTCTGACATGCAGATCCACTCCAAGTCGCACACAGAGGCCAAACCTCACAAGTGTCCTCACTGCGCCAAGTCATTCGCCAACTCCAGCTACCTGGCCCAGCACATCCGCATCCACAGTGGGGCCAAGCCTTACACCTGCTCCTACTGCCAGAAATCTTTCAGGCAGCTCAGTCACTTACAGCAGCACTCACGGTACTACAGACCCCCCAACCCCATTACCCACCCATACCATATACCCTGTTCTCTTAACTTGTCCTGCTAAGACCCCTCCTATGTTCTTCTCCATCCTGGTGAAGACAGTGAAGTGCAGACCATATTACGTTGCCTTGTGGATGTTGGCTCGCATGTTGCCAGTTCCATCCAGTGACCTTTTCAGCATATTAAAATTCAGATGACACCTTTGAAGTCTGGCCTTTGGCCGTAAATTTTTTTCTTTTGTTTTTTTTCCCCCTGCCTTTGTTTCTGTCTTTGCTGTGTTTGTGCAGGTCTTGCTCCTTTTTGCACTGCACCTTCTGTTCTTCTGTCTGCATGTGCTGTCATGTCTTCCGACACTGCTTCTTCCATAGACACACACATACCTATTTCAAATCTTTCAAAGTAAACTTCTAAAAAATAAAGTTGACAGTATTGTTGCTCTTTACCATTGTACAGCCCTTTGTGTTATTGATTTGATGGTTCATATCTTTGTCAGTGCTTTTCTCACCTTCTCCACTCAATAGTGATGTTCTGCCATGCTTTGCTTTCATGCTCTGTTATCCTGTTTGTTTTATCCTTTTTGGGGGGCTGTGCTCGTATCAATTTTCCATCATTTTGGGAAGCATGATAAACTGATACATTTATAAAACGTGTATTTATTATTTTATTGTTTTAAAGGGGACCTGTTGTGCTTTTTTTATTTTCCGGCATATGTGTACCATTAAAATGCTGGATTTTCATATTAAACAAGTGAGTGTAAGGTAATTTCTATGAGGCAAAAACACAGACTTCATTTTAGACTGTTCTCTTAGTTGTAGATACTTTGTTCAACTCTTGGCTCTGTACGATATCAGTGAGAGTCAATATCCATAAAGTGGTCACCTCAGGGACACAGCTCTGGCTAGGAGCATAGATTCCCCACCCACCTGCTGTTCAGACCTCCTGTCTGATGGAGAAAATTGACTGAAGGGGAGAGAGAAGGAGATAAAACGACTTGTTTCAGACAGCTGAGGGGCTGCATCAAGGGGCTGCATCAGACCTGTAAGGCTTGAAAAGCTACTCATGTTAAATTCAGTATTAGCTAAAAATTACATAACATAATGGGTCCCCTTTAATATAAATTATGTTTAAATCTTAAGCATCTAATCGAGTTGGTCCAGACAGATAAAATTGTTAATGTTGTTGGATGTTTGTGTGAATTTTGGAATTACTGCTGGCCGTAATCAGTATGGCGTATTTTGTTGGGGTGTTTTCTTCAGAATTTCCAAATGTTTCATTGCTCTGTGCTTCATCGCCGCAAGCTTTAATTTCCTTGTGTGAGATGTTTTTCCCTGAAATGATAAATTAAGAGGATTATCTTAAAATGAGGCTTTTTTTGTCTTCAGTTTATCCTTACAGTCCTGTTTTCATTTCTCTCTTTTACCATCTTATCTGCTCTCATCAGGAACCACACAGATGCAAAGCCCCACAAGTGTCCCCATTGTACCAAGTCATTTGCCAACTCTAGTTACCTGGCCCAACATATCCGCATCCACACCGGAGTGAAACCCTACACCTGTTCCTACTGCGAAAAGTCCTTCAGACAGCTGAGTCACCTTCAGCAGCACAGCAGGTAAATCACCCACTGGTCTAGGGTTTCTCATCTCCTTGCGGTCAGGTTAGGTCACCCTGAAAGTGATAGGCGCCTGTGTTTGTACATGTGTGTGTTTTTGTGTTTTATTCAGGATTCATACCGGAGATCGGCCATACAAGTGCAGTCACCCAGGCTGTGAGAAATCCTTCACGCAACTCTCAAATTTACAGGTGTGAATGAGTTTGGTTCTGTTCTTATGCATGGAGTGTTTGGGTATTAACTAACTCTCAAAACATTTCACTGTATTGTTATGCCTTTTTTTCCCACCAATAACATTTTTTTCCCCTAGTCTCACCGGCGTCAACACAACAAAGACAAGCCTTACAAGTGCCCGAACTGCAATAAAGGATACATAGATGCAGCGAGCCTGGAGGTGCACATGTCCACACACACTGTCAAACATGCCCGGATCTACTCGTGTGGTCTCTGCAACCGCACTTACACTTCAGTAAGACAAATGTCCATTTCTGAAGAGCATTACTACATGCAACACTATGAATCGCCTCACTGGCATCAGACACCTGGCAGCTACTTTACACCGTGTAGTCATGTCTCCACTGTTTCCCCTCTACCTATCCTCCCTTCATCTCAGGAGACGTATCTGGTGAAACACATGGAGAAACACAACCCAGAGCAGTTGACTGCATCAGCAGTCATGGCAGCACAGCCGGCACAACAGAACCAAAGCCAGGCCCAGGGCCAGGCTGGAGCTCAGAGCCGGGTAGAGAGTGCAGATGGAGCATCGAGCCGACCTGGAGGAGCTGGGAGTGGAGCGGCGGGCAGGGGCCAGCAAGGACAGAGCCAGAGCAACTACCCTCAGACAGAATCCATCTCCTGTCCGTTTGACCTCCATCAATACAAGACGGTGTCTGCCAACGACATCCAGTACAAGTCAGTCAGTGTGGCGGACATTAGTACCCACAAGGACCTCTGTCTCACTGTGTCAGCATCCACCATCCAAGTGGAGCATCTCAACTCTTAGAGAAGATGAAAGGAGAGAGAGTGGGAGGTTGGCAAGCTAAAATTTATTCATAATAACAAGAGATGGAGGATGAAGAGTGGAAAAATTAAAGCAATACTAAGATGATGCAGAAACTTTGGAACAAATGACTGTGCCTGAATGATTTTTTTGAGGCAGACAGGAGAAACGATACCATGACACAATAAACTGAAGACTATAATTTTAGTTTTATTTTTTTAAGTTTTATCTCTTTTTTTTTTTTCTTTCTTGCCTTGTTTGATTTGTTTGCTTAGCTGTCCAGTCTGACGTGCATGTGAAGGCTGCAATAAAGTATGTTTCAGTCCATCACAGTGATGGTTTTATAATAGGAAGCATCTAAGAGATACTTCACTTTACTATTAACACCTCCTGCTCTTCCCTACAGATACAACTGTGGCCATCTCAAGTTATTGACTTCCTTTTATTGAAATTAGTAGTTGACTATGAAAGTATTTTTTTATACTTTCATACAGAAAATTTCAGTTTTTACATCAACGTTATTAACTCTGCGAAGTTATAACAACGGATGCTTGTGATCCTTTTTTTCTGGAAAGAAAAAAATAGCAATCACATATATAAAGTTATATCCTACCAGTTTATAAAGTATGATTGTGTGCTTAAAGGTTATGGTAAAACACATAATGTATTTAAATCGATTTGCAGGCCTTCACATAACCTTTGAGAGAGAGTGATGAGCCTGTTCGTGTAATCCAGTTGTACTGCTTTGTATGTATGTCCTCAAAGTAGTGTTATCCAAATGTGCTTCTGCTATTATACTTCCATAGTAACAACATTTATAACACTTATTCATAGACATAATGACTCATGAGATTTTTTTCTGCTTATAATAAAAATAAAACCCTCTAAGTGATTACTTCTTTTTAATTTTTTTCTACTTTATTACCTTTTTAATTATTTTCATATGTGCTGTAATTGCTTTATGGGGGAACTTTAACTTTTTATCCTTTTCCCCCCAATTCCTTTCACATAGTCTTTATTTTTCTTAAAAATAAATAAACACATTTATGTTGTTTATTTTATGACAATCATGCCCGTGGATCAGGTATATTTGCTGGAATGTGCAAATTTGCGAGGTGTTTACAAAAGTGGACTGTACCATAGAGCACAGGGGTGTCGTGATCAATTTCTCGGATATTTTCAGATTATATTTCTACGTAATGATACACAAAGTAAAGATGTTTAATCGTTTGAAGTGTAATCGTAAAATGAGATTTAAATAAAGCCCCACAAATGCACAAAATGATCGGTTTTCCAACACCTAAAATTGGTTTCTTCCGTCATTCTCCGCAGTCTGCAGTGGATATGGCGTCACTGAAAAGTGTACGAGTCGAGAAACTTCATCCATGTAAATAACGCCAATAAGAAAGCTGTGTGAGAAGCTTTACGCAGCAAAACATACTGCATAGCTTTCTTTATATATAAATATATTAATCGTTTTGTTTGTTTTTTTAAACTATGCCCCGGAAAAAGCCATTTAGCAACAAACAAAAGAAGAAACAGCTACAAGTCAAACGGGAGAGAAAGAGAGGTAACAGTATTTTGCCGTTAGCATGCTAGGCTTAGCAGTTTGCTAACGGTCCGTGCTCCATAGCTGAGTTTAACTGCAATGACTCTTTGTGTCTGCATGTTGTCGGGGGTTCTTAAGTTTTATTATCAAATCACTCATTTAGCCCGTAAACCGAAGCCAGTGCTCGTTTCAGCTAGCAGTCATAAGGAGCAGTGTGGTATAACTTTCCCTTCGGAGTGGGCAAGTACGTGAAAATTAGCGCACAGACTTGCGTTAAATGTGTTAAATAATGCAAAGTCGTGTGTTTTTTGTTTAACCATAGAAACTACTAGAGACAGAGCCACTTTAACAGAGGTCTTGGACCGTGGTGCTATCAATAGGTCAATTTATTACCACTAATAGCATGCTGGGTTTAAGATTTTCCATGTGCTGTCTATGTTTCAAGTAATAATAAGTCGGCGTGACAAGTAACGTGATTTGGTTTCCATCAAGGACGCCATAAAATGTGACATAACTTGTCAAAACTAGGCATGTTCCAACTAGGCACTTTCTGAAAAATCCTGCCTTTCCTTTAGGTGTTGCTGAGTCCACTTAAAGCGTGATTAACAAGAAAAGTATTTGTTTTCATAGCAATGTTTATACTCAAGTGCTTACTGTAACCAATAAACCCTTTAAGACATGCACTGAAAGTCTTTTCTACCAAGGTCAGGTCATCCACACAGGGTAGTCAATGAATTCTGCAGTGCAGGACGACATTATGGATTTATTGTACCCTCCATTAAATAATCAAGAGGTTAGGATAGTTGGATGTGAATTTCATAAACATTATCATGTTCAAATTAATTTATGCCTGGAAGCATTTAACATTTCCACCAAAATGAACCAAGAAACCTGTTAATAAGCACAGTATTTAAGCAGCAGATAAGTTAAAAGAAAATTTCTTGGTATTGGTTTGTGATCTTCCAGGTGACACAGGCTCTGGGCCAAGCAGTCGCAATGCCAGTGTGGAGCGAGGAGGAGAGCGGCAGTCAGATACCTCAGACAGCGAGACCACTGATATTAGAAGAATAAATCAGCAGCCCTTCAACAGAGAAGGACGATATGACCCTAACAGGTGAGTTGTAAGAGTACAGCACTGTAAATGATTTCAGATTCTTGTTCTGTAAAACTGAGCGAAATCCAACAGCCTGTGCTTGCAGTCGCACATAAAAAAGATGCTTAAGTAAGAAGCACATTTTGATAACTTATTGGAGGTTTAGAAGATCATGCAGAAAATAAGATAAATTCACATGTGTTGAATTTTGCAAAAATAATGTAATTTGTGTTGGACATGATTTGCAGTCAAAATGTAATTAACTCATTCCAGTTATAAAAATAAAAATTCTACAACACTTAGAAGAATACAACAATAAGAAGGGTTTTTAATTTCACAATTTTAACTGCTGGACACAAACTGTCTCATGCTTCAAGTCTATTCTTAATATTCACTGTAGAATTGAAGCTTTAACACCCCCTTTTTATGCTGATTACTCAATCGGGATCGGTTTCCAGGTCAAATGGTCAGTAAACAAAGAGAAAATTCAGATTGTTGAATTTGTTGCCTTTACGTACACACATCAAAAGTATTTAAAAGCCACTGACACTCAGCAGAAGCTGTTCAGTCATGGAAGCCCATGTCACGAAGCCCCTCATACACATTTATGCCAGAGGTTTTGAACACTGCAGTTAATGGGTCAGCAGAACGTCGGTGACTTTTACGCACTCAGCACTAAGCGAGCCCATTCTGTTACTTTACTTTGTCTGCCACTTTGTGGCTTAGTTGCCGTGGTTCCTAAACCCTTTCACTTTGCAATAATACCACCTACAGTTGATTGTGGAATATCTAGGAGGGAAGAAATTTCCCAGACTGACTTGTTTTAATGGTGGGATCCTTTAATGGTACTATGCTCGAATTCGTTGAGCCCTTTATAACAACATATTCTCTTAAAAATGTTCGTAAAGATGGACTACATGGTTTGGTGATCAATTTGCCTGTACTGAAAACACCTTAATTCAAAATTAAGAGGTGTGCCCAATACTTTTGTCTATACAGTCTTTTTCTTTGTTTAATTTTTTAAATTATTATAAATATCCAACAGTAAATATACAACAAATTAGAAAGTGAAGATACCACAAGAGAGAAGGGAAAAAGGAAACAAGTAGGGAGTGATCTTCTAATCCTAAATTAGGTTAAAATAAATTAGGTCTGTAGGACGTTACATAGTTGACCTGTTTTTTTTCCCCAGTATAAATCAATGCTCATATAACGTATTTGTAAATAATGTGGTTCAACCTTTCAAATGTAGGAAAAAGAAGAAGGCACATTTTTCACTGGATGCGGGCTTTCATCATTAATTTGTCATAACAGCAGACAGTCATACAAAGGCTCAACAGGGGGTTTACTCATTTTTTAGGTTCCGACTGCACTTTGAGAAAGAGGGTAAAGAGGAAGTGGAGAAGAGGAAGAAGCTGGCCAGGGAAAAGGTGCTGCAACAAGTCTCAGACAAAGAACTTGAGGTTGACATCAATGACATCTACCCCTCAGAGAAAGGTCTGATTCATTTTGGTGTTAATTCTTTCTTCATCCTAAAATAAACCAAACATGAGCAGAGTAGGCTAATGGAGTGGGTCACTGCTTGACACACTAACACTTGATTATTCACTGCCAGGCCTTGGTTTCCCACGACGGCCGTCCTGGAATTATGAGATGACACGGGAGAGCCTGCTGAGGAAAGAGGAGAAATCGTACAGAGACTACCTGGATGACTTGCACTCCAGAAACCCACCTGGCTCTCTCAGCCACTTTGAGCACAATCTGGAGGTAACTAAGTAAAGGAGTTTGTTTTTACTGTAGAAGTGCCACTGCACAATAATGAACTGTAAAAAGTTTTGATGGTTATGGGTGGTTTTTTCACCAGCATTTGTGGTGAGTTTTGCAGGTCAAATTCTGTTTTAAAAGTTCCAGGAGTGCATTTGCTGCCTAAACTAACTCAGGCTGAAGTGCTGATTTTTAGGAGAACCTTTGTACTATGAAGTTGCTTTTATTGTCGCTGAGCACTTAATCAGATGTTAATCTCAATTATTATGGCTTCTGATGATTATGAAAGCAAAATAATGGGCATAGAAAACAACTTTGTGCACTTTCACCCCTACGTAAAAGCTCAAACTCATGCACTTTTTACTGTAGCTGGAGCCAAGGCAATTAAAAGAGAGCTAATTAATTTAGTTACCAGGATCTATCTAAAAGAAGTAAATATCTCTGTAGGTGAAACTGTGGAAGGATTATGGCTTTTGGGACTAACAGATGCCCTTGTGAGGCCCCACCTCCCCGTGAATCTGTGTTCAACACCACCATCACATTTTAATTAATTAATTTATTTTCATAATTTAGTTATTAATTAATTTTCATAAGTCTTAAAGCTAAATAAATGATGGTCATTAAGTTAATGACTATTGAGGTTAACTAATTTAATTTAATTAAGGAGTGATCCTTCAAAAGACATGAATTGAATTCATTAAAGTACTGAGTTTGAATTAGAAATTATTTGGCCATTAGACTCAGACGAAGCTACAAAACAGTATGAATCAGAATCTGAAAAGGCAGAATGACAGAGGAGATTTAAGCACACAGAACTGAGGCTGGTTTGTAGAAGGTGGGCATGAACATGGTTGGACCTGAGTGATAACAACATAATTAAGTTTGACAGCACCGCTAAGCAGAAGAATAGCTGGTATCCCAGTGACACAGGATTGCAGGCAGATGAGTGAACACAGATCTGTCTTATTGAACATATACATAAGCTTAAATATAATATTAAGCCTAAATAATTATGATTCTATCTTCACGGGGCTTTAGTTTATATAAATGTAATGCTTGTGTTCAGTCTAACGACCTTTGTCCAGAATCCAACAAGTCAAAACACCCTCCACTTTTTCAGATGAATCATCACACGCCACACCACTGTTGTTAAACCTCGTCATTTTCACACTGAACCAGGGCTAGTGACTAATTTAATGAAATTCTCTGCTGTGCCACTGTGCTTTCATGCGTGTCTTTTCTCAATATCGGTCTTCATTTTGCAGTCATGGAGCCATTTTAGTAATGTGGTAACTGCTTTTTGGGGGGCAGAACACTTCTGAAAAAAGTCTGTGTTCTTGAATCATTTCTGACTCTTTGAGAACAGATGAAGTATGAAGTATTGCTGCTTGTTAACACATTTTTAGGTAAGCTGATGATTACCCAGCAGACCTGCTGTGCCATATTTGTCTTAAAGGCATAAATGTTCAAGCTGTTATCCAGCATGTGGCTCCAGGACTTACCACAGACTCATTATATCATTTCTTAGCTCAGGATGATGTAGGGATTACAAAGAGTTATAGAACATAGCTTTGTATTGTCTGATATTTCCCACTGGTAGAAGCACCATCATATCTTCCTTGCATGCTGTGTTATTGTTCAGTTTTGCTCCAAGTATGAAACCGATAACAATATTGTTCAAAACCACAAGCCCTGCAGATCATTTAATTTCATAGTGGGGGTTCTGGAGCCATATCACAGCAGAAGCAGGGCTGGTGTAATAGGTGATCCTCAGTAGTCTGAAATTGTCTGTTTATTTTTGTTTTGTTTTTTTAAATGGAAGTCAGGATAATAGAAAAATATAATTTAGATTAAAACGCTGATTGAACATGTTGTTTTTCCCGAATAGGTTGATTACATTAGATTTTAAATGATGTTATCTTAAACCTGCAACTTATTTTTTTAATATTAATAGAAACATCAGAAAGCTGTCTGTCATTTCGACAAATATAAACACTGAGGGTGGTCTTTGGACGGTATACGGTAAAGTGGTTAGCGCAATCACCTCAGAGGTTCAAACCTCCCTGAGGCCTTTCTGTGTGGTGTTTGCATGTGAAACCAGCTTCTCAGTTTGTAAAATATACAGTACTGCAGTGTAAAGAATATGACGGTGTAGGAAGCACTATTTGAAATCTAAGTTTTAAGCTCTGGGACTCATTTTTTGGTTTAAATGGTGTTGGTTATTCCAGTTTCCATAGTGGAAGTTGATTAAGTTAATGTTGCCTTTTTAAGCACTGTAGCTGGTTTTACTGCCCTTCACTCTTATTTCAGGGGAAAAGCATAAAGCTGCTTTGTGTGGTTTTGACTGTGCAATGACCACATGTGTCACATGGTGATTATTTTTATACTCCTTCCTCTCATAAGTATGCACCCTCCTCTGTCATTATTGTGATAGAGATTAAATGCTGTTAAATACAGGTCACTAACACTGACATGTTAAAATGACAGGTAATAAACCTGAAACTTGTTTGTTTTTTTTGTACTCTTCTGGCTCTCTGAAAGCAGTAAAACAAGTTGATAAGAACTTTAAGAAAATAGTTTTGCATTTACACATGTGGCAGTTGTGAAGCATCATTCAATTGGAGAGTGAATGTTTAGGCCACCTGGGAAATTTAGGTCCAATATTCAGTCCCTGTTCTTGGTTCCCAAATGAAGTCTCTGCAAATTAACTAAACATCTGGCTCTTGAGCTGCTAAATGCTCCACCATGTTCACCAGCTAGTTAATTATTACATTGGTCTGCTGTTTGTCAGCTGTGGAGGTCTGGTGCATTGTGTTATTTAGAGCTTTTTCTCTGAAAACAGCTGCCCACTGCAGCTGAACCTGCTGAACAGTTGTGGGTCAAGCAGCTAATCAGCTTGAAACTCGGTATCCATCTGCGCAGGTCAGAGCAGAGCTTTCTATTTGTTAAATAACTCTCTTTATGTACACCGTTACAAGCAACCACTCTGACTTTGTCTTTGGGTTTTTGTATTTGTGTGTAGTCACTTGGAAAATGTTCGAGTAGTTTCTAACACATCCTCAAGTTGAGTAAAAAAGGAACTAGTGAATTTGTTTTATTTACAGTATTAAACCTCATTCTTTTTCCCCCCATTTGCTTTCTTTCTTTTAGACGTGGAGGCAGCTTTGGAGAGTCTTGGAGATGTCGGATGTGATTCTTCTCATTGTTGACATCAGGCATCCGGTAGGTAGAGTTGGTAACCACTAGATGGAGACACAGTCAAAAGTTATTATTTATCTGTTTGTTTACCTGATGCATTTTATCCTGAAAGCAGGTTTTGTTAGAGAGAGCCTCGAATGGGAACAGAGGGCGCTGAGTAGATAGCAAGATTTCTATACAGCTATTACTACCTGTAGGTGCACGCTGGCAGACGACAAGAAAAGATATAAATTAGAAAATTATCTCATGCTGCTTTGGCATCAACCTCATATTGTCATTTTACCCACTTTTTAGATGTAAAATTGAGTTTCATGAGTTGCACCAAAACTGTCTGCTGATTATTTGAGAAGAAAATAAATGACCGTATTTTATATGTGAATAAATTTGACCCTTCATTCGTCTCTTCAGTTTATCAGAAATTTCACTGGAACATTTTATCAGCATCTCATTAAATTGTATAGATGCTGTGACCTTGCTGATGAAGTGAGCTGAATTCAGTTACTGCTGTGTTCAGTGTGTGTCTGTGTGATCTGCTCCTGAAGATTCAAGTCAATTCAGTTTTATTTATTTAACACCAGTTCACAGCAACGTCCTTTCCAAGGTGCTTTATATTTTAAGGAAAATATATTTCCATATTGGAGAGAGAAAATCTCACTAATCAGATGATCTCCTACCAAGAACTTGGTAGCAGTAGGGATGAAGAACTCCCTTTTAAAATGAAGAGATCTCCATCAGAACAAGGAGCACTGAGAAGATAAAACACAAATCTACTGGAAATAGAAAACAAAAGTTAATGGCGTCAGTAGTGGCCCATAAATGAGGAGAGGTGAGGTGCATCACGGGACGCCTGAGCTTATAGCAGCAGATCTGATTGTTCAAGGTCACCTGATCCAAACTTAACTATGAGCTTTGTCAAAGAAGAAATCTTAAAAGTAGAGTTTTGTCTGACTCCCAAACCAAAACTGGAAGCTGGTTCCACAGGAGAGGGGTGAGAAACTCAAGGTATCACAAGTAAGCCTGCACTCTTAAGCTCTTTTTGCATCAGTACCTACTCAGATCAGCTCAACGGGACTTGAGGCAATACGACTCTACTCGGCTCATTTTCCATTTCAACTGAATACCACCTAATGTGTGTGGGACCGTTATAGCAATGGAGCCGACTGTCCTGTGACGTCATTTGTATGCGACACAAACGCTACAATGAAGGTGGAAGTTAAGGTGGTGTTATACCTGCTGCTCGGTCTGTGGCTTTATGTCAGACTCAGGGACCACAGTGTTGTTTCCATGTAGCTGTTTCTCTCGTTGCTGGGTTTCAAAAACAGCAGTTTTTGAAAGGAGGAAACTCTCATGGGTCATGCATGCAGTCTGTTGATGTCACATTTTCAGATTGCCTCAGATTGCTTGGAACCCCAGTGGAGAAAGTACTAAAAATGTACCCTGTACCAGGTACTATCATCTAATGGAAAACCTTGAAAAACATGTCAAGTCGAGTCAACCTGACCTGAGTTGGTACTAATGGAAAAAATGGTATTAGATCATAGTGCTTTATTGGGCCAAGGTAGTATGATGGGGTTTGATCAATCCAGCCTAGAAGTAACAAACACATGAACTAGTTTTTTAGCGTTACTCTAAGAATGTTTATAAACACTTTATAAACATCTGAATTCACATTAAAAATAAAACCTAGTTCCGTGCTTCTGGCATGGTTACATTTCCCTTTTAATGCAAATTTAAAAACGGTACACTTATACTTGTTTCTATTTATAATGATTCAATCTAATGGGTTATTTTTTCAAAAGGCAGTAGTTGTTATGGAATGCCTTTATCACCTCTTGAGTGGACTACTGCAACTCCCTGTATATGGGATTACCTGGTTCCACTCACTCTCATTTGCAGATGGTTCAGCATGCAGCTACTTTTAACTATCAACAAAGAAAACAGAGCAGATCCACACTGGTTCAGCTCAGCGGCACTAGCTACCTGTAAAGGTTTTCATTAATTATTTGTTTTCAAAGCCCTCCATGGATTAGCTCTGCGATACACTGCAGGTCTTTAGCTCAGTATTTTGCCTCCAGGTCAGTGAGGTCATTGTTCCAACAACTTCTCTCAGTGCCCTCTTCTCGCCTAAAAACCAAAGGTGAACCAAAGGTTTTTGATGTACATAAGGTGTACCTATTTTCTGTTGGATTTGGTTAAGTGTGAGCTCCATCATTGTTTTGTCAAACTACCTATGAATGTTTCTATTGCTCTTGACTTGACCTGTATACCACCCAGGTGCTGCAGTTCCCTCCAGACTTGTATCACTACATCACTGGAGAGCTACAGAAGCATGTGGTCCTGGTATTGAACAAAGCCGACCTGTGTCCTCCACCACTGGTAATCGCTTGGAAACACTACATGGCCTCCCAGTTCCCCCACCTGGAAATAGTTTGCTTCACCTCACACCGTGGCCAGCCATACAGCACAGGTGAGGAGAGGGAGAGCCGATGGGGGGGAGGGGGTTAGAGGGAGAAGAAATACATGAAAAATAAAGTCAGACAGACAAACCTGTCACTTATTGAACTTATTTCAGCACAGTGTAATCAGAATAACCTGCTGTGTGTCTGTCCAGCCCCTGTAGTGACTGCAATAACTGTTGTACTTTTCTGTTCTGTTCTGACTCACAGTCCTCCAGAAGAAGAGGATGAGGAGAAAGGCTGACTGGAGTCAGGCTGGAGGTCCTTTAGATATCCTAAAGTCTTGCCAGGAGATCACATCAGGGAGAGGTAGGAGAAAAAGTCATTTCACTGTTCTTCTTTTATAATAATAATTAATACATTAAGCTATACACACGATGAATTTAATCAGCTTTTCATTCAAAATGTTATTGATCATCTTTTTGTTTTTTGTTGCTTTGTTGTTTTGTCAGTTGACCTCTCCAGCTGGGAGCAGAAGATTCAGAGAGATGCCGTTTCTGAGCGGCTGGACGGAGAACGGACAGATGAAGGAGCAGAGTCTGTCTTGGTGGAGCATCAAAGTGATAGTGCTTTGGAGATGAGCAGTCCATCACAGGAGCTCTACAAAGATGGTGTTCTTACATTGGGCTGCATAGGTAATCATTTTCTCAGAGAACAACAATCTTTGGCCAGAATCAATGAACATTTTCTTTTTAATTATAGCAAAACGGGTTCTTGTTAAGAAACTTGGAAAGTATATCTTAGTATTTTCTCCAGATATTGCTTTTTTGGTAAGAAATTAGAATATTTCACAGTATTATTTCACTTTTATCTGATTAGGAAGGAACATTGTCTTACCAGTCCACAACAATATAGTTCGATTTTCAGATTAAAAACTAGAGGACAAATAGGTTTAGCCTGAAGGCCATATAAAGGAAGTCATGGTATGTCTGTTATGTGTATCTTGATTATAATCGAGTGTACCATTAGTAGATCGGCCAATCTCAATATGCAGCCGGCTTAGGCTAATAGTTTAGCTTGTAAAGTGACCTAGTTTGTCTCCAGACCTCAGTCCTGTAGAAAATCTGTGAGGAAGCTGAAGCTTCATTTTCCAAGCAGCAGCCAAGAAAACTGTACTTTCTGTAAAGAGCAGTGGGCTACTATTCCTCCTGAGATGTGTCTAAACTCAGTGACCAACTACAAGAAACGTCTTACGGCTCTGATTATCAACAAGAGTTCCAGCCAAGTACTAACTAATGTTTTGCTTGGGGATCAAATATGTATTTCACTCAGTGACGTGCAAATCAATTTATAACTTTTATGTTATCTGTTTTTACTGGATTTGGTTGATATTTTTATCTTCGTCAAAATGAAAATACTAGAAAAATTAGACAGTTTATTTCTTTTCTTTAAGCAAATATCCATAAAATAGGGTGTCAAATAATGATTTCCCCCACAGTACCTTCTCACGTTGTTATTGTTAATGGTCAGTCTTGCTCGTAACATTAACTTAAATTAAACATACTAGAATTCTCCATCTAGATCTTTGGACGTGTTTGTGAGCGTCACAAGGTCATAGCTGTAGGTGCTCCCTCATGCAGAAGAAGTTACTTGTGTGAATTCCTCTCAGCAAAGTGAGAAATGTTGGTAGAAATATTGGCCGACTGCAAAACTGTGGCTGAAATGATGGTGGTAATTTCAGTGTCTAGTGTGGCAGAAGAGGGGGAGGGTTCAGCCTTCAGAATAAAATACAACAAGAAAAGTTGTCAGGGAAAATATTGGCTCTGCAGCAACCTCCCATGATGCATTTCATTGCGCTCAACCGAGCGCCCAGCAGGTCATTTGAGTTCATATTTGCCTGTTATAGGCACAGTGTTTTTATTCCTCTGCTTCTTGTAACAGATTCTGTATGTGGGTGTGTGTTTGTGTGTGTGTGTGTGTTTGTGTGTATATTGTTAAATCAAAGTGTGCATATTGGAGCTTATCTAATTTGTCTCTTCGCAAAGTTAATTGGAAAAAAAAAAAAAAAAACAACAACAAAAAACACCTGCTCGATCTGCTTCTTATGGTGTTGATGTGCCAAGTGACCGCACAGTTGGTGTTTCTATCTTTTAATAAAAGACATTGCGTCATGCACTTAAAACATGCAGCTCACTCTCATTAAACATTAAGAAGTTTTTACAAACTTCCTTTTTTGAATCTAGTGTTCCTGACTGAATGTAGTTATTGACATCTGAATATAAATTCACAAACAGTGACTCTTAAAAAGAATTTATAGAGCTTGAATACTGTTACATATGAGTGCCTTTGTAACCTCTTTCATTTTCCAGGTTTTCCCAATGTTGGTAAATCTTCAGTTATAAACAGCCTGGTGGGAAGGAAGGTGGTAAGCGTGTCTCGAACCCCAGGTCACACCAAATACTTCCAGACCTACTACCTCACTCCGACAGTCAAGCTCTGTGACTGCCCCGGGCTGGTCTTCCCCTCCCGTGTCAATAAACAGTTACAGGTACAAGTTCACTGTTGTGTACTCCAGAGTAGATGTGACTTTCACTTTACTTGCCCGATTAGATGCGGTAGAAACATAATTGTATTGAGTTGCACGCTCTCCAGGAGTATTTTGTGTGATTGTCGCTTTAATTTTTAAACAGCTCTTAGTTGCTATCTTGCTGTTACCAAAGGTAATTTCTGACCTGTCTTTATTTTGTTCGTGAATTTCTTCCTCTTGTTTTTATCTTTAAATGAATTTTCTATAGATTCTGGCAGGCATCTACCCAGTGTCTCAGCTACAAGAACCTTACAGCTCAGTGGGTTATCTGTGTGAGAGGACCCCCTTCCTTTCCATACTGAAGCTCAAACATCCCAGTCTGCAGGAAAATGAAAGAAACCAGGAGTCTGAGGAGCCCAGCTGGACCGCCTGGGATGTGTGCGAGGGTAAGGTGATAGTTAGCGTCACAGCATCTGAGTTGTTGTGGTCGTTGATAGTTTGGAAACTTCAATACACTAAAATATTGAGAGGATAAATGGCAAGCTTCCTTTAATGCAAGTCACAGATCTTTATTGATTCTAAAATAACAAAATCAGTACAATTCAAAGGAGAGCCAATCCCCTGCTGCAGGGCCACTGCCATTATTTGCTCTCTCTTGTCAACACAGCCCTGTAGTAAAAATCCGCCAACAATGCACTGGTCCATTTATCAAGTCGAATTGAACAAAGTCAATTTTTTATGTAGCACATTTAATCACAACAAATGCTGACTAAAGTGCTGCTCAACGTCACGAAAATAAAAATGAGTCAATAAAACAATTAGAAAACAAATACTGACGTGCCCTAGCTGTCTGTGGCACTCAGCCCCAGGCACATTGTTTAGACTAAAAATGTACATCACAAATATAAACTCTGGCCTTTAAACGGGCTTTGTTATTTACTCAGACAGCTAGATGTCCATGTCACTCAGGCAGTATTAGTTGGGCTGTTCTCAGCTGTGGATTCGGTGCTCTAACAACCATGTACAGTAGCAGGGTGGTGTTTTAGTAAAGCACTCAAAATAAACTACAACAGCCTCATTCAAGATAATGAAAGAACGAGTCAGCCAGTTTTGTGGTGTTTCTAATATTATCAGTACAACAAGAGAGCCCAGTTGTGCACAGGAATAGGCAGACGTGATATTTTGGATACACAGACATTATTACCAGTAGGAAAATAAATATAGACTGTGCTCTTTTAATTATACCTTCATTTGATAGACTGTCACCAATTTATGTCATGCAAATGCTTTCTTCTTTCAGCTTGGGCGGAGAGAAGAGGCTACAAGACAGCGAAAGCAGCTCGCAACGACGTGTACCGTGCAGCCAATAGCCTCCTTAGGTTGGCGATTGATGGCAGATTGTGCCTCTGCCTCAGACCGCCCGGGTACAGCTGCTTGAGAGGTAAGAGAAGGCCCTCTGTGTCTCTTCATTTCAACTCTGAGACTATTCGAAAAGTTAAAATGCCAGGTGGGTGGAATTAATTTATTTTGGGGATTATTTATGGTCTGCAGAGCACTGGGAAAATCACCCAGACTTGCCAGAGATTATGGCTCTTCAAGGAAGAGCAACAGAGGAAGAAGGAACCGCAGAGAGGGACGATGAGGAGGATGGCGAGTCCAGCACCGAGCCAGAGGAAGAGAGAGACAGGGATGCGGACGATGACGAGGACGGAGATGGGGACGATGAAGATGAGGGGTTCGGGCACCCGAGACGAAGCGACGATAAGCCATCTGGTTTTACGGTCAACATGTACAACGTCCTTCGGGAAAATGAGTGCGAGTGATAACAGAAGGAGACGCAAGGAAGAAATAACCTGTTCCTCTGCTCTGACTTCTACCCATCTGCCCCAGTCCACTCTTCGTTCCTTGTTTCCCATAGACCTGCATTCCTCCTCGTTTTTTTTGTTGCACCTCCGCCTCCTCGTGTCATTACCTTCTCTGTACATTAACATGCTCGATTCTAATCCATTCATATAAAGCATATTCCATGCTCTGCTCTGCTTCTTCTTCCTTGAAGCCTTTGTTTTTTAAAGTGGAGCTTTTAGGAATGGGTTTGGTTTGACTTGAGCTTCACACATTGCATGTAGTTCTCAGAGACAAAAAGAAGTAACTTCCCTCAGCCTGGAATGATCAATCTCTTCATAAATGAGTGACCTCACAGCTGAGATGCCAAAGTTTGGAAAAGTATGATGAAACAAATCAAATGCACTGTTGATATGATGTCATTCACTGAAGCAGCCATTTGGCTCTCAGAGCAGCTGGAGATTAAAGAACACAACTCTAAATCTTCTTCATTGACCACAGCGTGTCTCAACTTTGAGTAGAGGGTGTGGGAGGGGACGTGGGAAATGTTAGGCTGTATAACTAGAACTAATAAAGTAAACATTTCACGCACAGTTACTGCTATTATGAGTCAGAGATAATTTATCTGATCTGAATTTACATTATTCTGCGTCAGAGAGTGATGTGGGTTTTTTGGGGGTAGGGGTGGGTGTTTACACTCCTGTATTGCTGGATGAGGCTGTTTCAGGAATTAAACCTGTAGTGTTTTAACTACTACAACTGTTTTCCATAGATGTTGATGGGGATTGTCAGTATTTCGTCCAGGATTCGGCTGCGCTTATTCAGCATGTTTATATGCTGATGCCAGCACAGTGAATTTTATCCAACTGAGACTGCTTAACAATAATTGAAGGGATTGTTTAACATTTTTTTGATTTTTACTTTTTTTGCCAAAAGGTATGTTTGAAGATTGAGCCCTTTGTTAAATAAAGCTACAGCTAGCGGCTGATTAGCAAGACTGGGACTAGCGTGACTCTGTCGAATGCTTGTAAAATCAGACCATAATTGGCCAGAAGTTTGTTTAATCTGTTCTAAAAGCTGCAATTTGTAATCTTCTTTTTCTTTCTTGGTTGTTCTTGGGCAGTGGATTCCTGCCACCATGAGGTTTTGTGAGCAGAGAAACTCTCCCTCATCAATAAAATCCTATTAAAACTGCAATTAATTGTTACATTTCAGTATTTTATAAAACTAAAAGAAACAAGATTAAAAGTGTTTTATTTGGCTTAGAATATATTTAACAAAGTGAGTGTATGATACCTTAGTCCTCAGTTGCAGAAGAATGTGTATTCTGCAAGTGGTTGCAGATGTTTGGTGGCTGTCACTCTTAAAGCCCCGTTGATGCAGGCCTAGAGACTGATCAGTGACCCCCTGATCACCAGTGATCCTAGAGAAAATTTTGTATTCAGCAACCGCTGCTGGCAGTTATTAGCATCAAAATGGTTGCAAAGAAGTATGTGGTGCTGTACTGAAAGCCTCCTTATGATCACTTTGATTTCCAGCAGGTTGCATGGAAGACACCAACTTGTCTGCGAACACTGGCAAACAAGTCACTCAGCTATAATGGAAAAAAAACAATCCAGTGCGTACCAGACAGAGTTTGCCTCGAAGTTTAAAAGTTGTGTTTATTTTGAAAGCAAATGTTCAGGTTTCTGGTTTGCACTGCACTTTTCACAGTTGTACTACAGATCGAAGATCCATCTGCTAGTAACCAAAGCAACCTCGCACGGATGCTTGTGGTGTATCATCGCCACGACCTGCAATAAATACTAACCAGCTGTTAGGATTATGCATTTTTCTTAGTGCCCTGAGATCCCCGGGGGGGTTGCCGACCAGTCTGTAGTCCTCATGAGGCGTTATTTGATAAATTAATATAAACTCTTTTATTTTAAAATATTTTCCGATGGAAAAAACTGAGATATAATGGCCTTTGAAGATAGTGGAAGTCTGATTTTTTTAAGCTTTTGACGTCTCCTCGCTGGCTGGTCCCTCTCTGTGCACTGCTGACACCTTTATATGAAAACTCAAAACACTGTTATTAAAAAAAACAAGCGATAAAAAATGATCAAAGCTATTCCTTTAAAACACAGAAGGAGATACTGGCCATTACAGCGTCCACCTGTCCTCCATTAAATATAACATTATGCTTCTTCTCTTCTCCAAAATTTTAAAGTGGACATTTCTCTGTAATGTGCGATGGCCCCGCTCCAATCCTGAGTGCTGTATTATCGTGTGCTGTTGTACATCATTCATATGTTCACCGAGGGAATCCCACGGCACGGTGTTGTGTTACTGTGTAATACATCACACTGCAGCAATGACACGCTGTCATTTCTACTATTGGTACAATGAAAGTAGATGCTAAACACTACCATGCTGTTAGAAACACAGCAGAGTTTTAGTTGTTTTGATGTGGGAGTTTTTTTTTTCCATGGAAATATTGAAACTGACAGCGTCTGGAGAGTGTAGTGTGAGTGTAAAGGCTCAAGGTGTGTTCAGGCTATTTGCTGCATTCCTCATTTCATTGCTGGTATGCCTAATGATGATGACTGGACTGCTGTCTGCAATAAAAGAAGATAACCTTCAGAAACTCTCTTTCTTTTTTTTTTTTTAGTGCATTGTTTAATGATGTGTTTATGATATTTGCTTGTACCCAGAGCTGTAAAGGACAGTCTTTCTACGAAGTCCCCCGTCCACCACATCCTCCTAATTTCAGATGCACATAATTAAGCTTTTCCTTTGAATGGTTTGACACAATCTTCCAGGAGGTTTGCGATCAAAGTGGACAGCTCAGACATGCTTGAGCATTGTCAGACTAATTGCTGTTGGTATACTTCCTGAATGCATAATAGACATAGATACATGTGACTTATCATGGCGATCTGGGTGCTTTATAGTTGTCTCGTAATTAGTTGGGGGACTTTCTTTTATGAGTACCCGAGGGAGATAATTACGATGATGAGATTCCGTGACGATAACGATCAGCTGCGTGTTGCACAGATCTAATTAAAGTCCTCCTAAACTACTTAATTGGTAAATTTCCAGATGGCCAATATTTAAAGCAGATACCGTGAAATGAAGTTAAAGTTATCGAACCACAAAATCATTACAGCGTTATTAAAGTTGTTGTTGAGGTTGAACCCCTGTGAAATGTCTGAATGTCAGTGGAGATGCTTTAATCAAACCTTAAACATAGTAATTGTAGTTGTAGCCATCTATTTCATACTGTAATATGATAGGTGGTTAGTGTTAGTTCACACTGCATTTGCACATGTCCAACAAGAGGTTTTAAAATAATCGTATGCATAACATATGCTCACTGGCCACTTTATTAGGCACACCTTGCTAGTATCAGGTTGAATCCACCTTTTACTCCAGAACTGCTTCAGTTCTTCAAGGAACAGATTTACTGAGCTGCTGGAACCATTCCTCGGAGATTAGGGTCCAAACTTACACGACAGCATCACACAGTTGGTGCAGATACTACAGCTACTCGTTTATGATGCCAATATCCCGTTTCAGCAGCCGTGCTGTGTTGGATTGAGATCTGGTGACTGTGGAGATGATAAACTCAACCAGTCTGAGATGATTTGAACTTTGTGATAGTATGTTATCCTGCTGGAAGCAATCATCAGAATATGAGTTCACTGTGCTTATGAAGGCATGGACATGGTCTGCAACAATACTCAGGTGTGCTGTGATGTCTAAGTGAGTTGGTGCTGAAGTGTGTGTGGGGAGGTGGGGGCAGTGTGGGACAATGGTGAGAGGTGGTTTTGACATTTTCATATTAAACTTAATTGTTCATGTTACTAGATGATCATTTGGCATGTCCGGGCCAGATATATCATATTTCAAGTGTCTGCTAACTACATGTAAGGATAAAAGGAAGCTTAAGTTTGATCTTATGGTCCCTTGTGACAGTCCTCACATACTCCCTTATTCTTTTCTTTCACAGTTATTTCAGCTGCTCTTCTGTCTGATTACAGTTTGGATGTGTCCATATCCATATCTAATTATGACACACAAATACTTCGCACCATAATTTCCCCTGTGCAAACTTGAAAAATTAAAAGCTGTATTTCTGAGAATATATTGTCTACTGCGTTTTCCGTCATATTCACCAAGCAAAGCTTGTGACTTTTTGGTGACTTGTAACTTCCCCCCATGAGTGTGGCATTAGGCTTCTTTGAACTACAAAAAATAAAGAAATCAAAACTTTCCAGCATGGATATTGAGGAAAAAACAGACTTTAGAAGTGCACATCCTGCAGAAGCAGTCACAGTGTGGGACTTTCTCTCAAGATGTGGGAATAAAGAATAAAGATGCTGTGTAGTCCCAACATAAAGAGAGTCATCTGGTCACCCTACCCACAGGATTACACCAGCAGCAGGCTGCACTATTGATGCAAGGTTTGAATGGCCCATGCTTTCATGTTGTTTATGGCAGATTCTGCAGATCCTACTATCCAAATGTTACAGCAGACAATGGAAACTCATTGGAAAAGGCAACATTCTTCCATTCTTCTGTTGTCCAGTGTTGTTGACAACAGAAGATGGGAAATTTTGTGTGAATTTTTGCCTCGGTGGGACCCTGTGTGTTCTTCTGCTGCTGCAGGCCATCCGTTTCAAGATTTCGTGTGTTGTGTGTTCAGAGATGCTCTTCTGCAGACCGTGGGTGAAACAAGTCAGTAATTTGAGTTACTGTTGTCATCCTATCAGCTCAAAGCAGTCTGGCCCTTCTCCTCTGAAGTCTTTTTTCTTTTTTCATACTGTTCTTTGTAAACTATAGAGATGGTTCTGTGGGGAAATCCTGGTATATGAGCAGTTTCTGAAATACTCTGACCAGCTCAACTGTCATAAACTACCGTGATGCATTCAAAGTCCCTTAAACCACATTTCTTCCCGATTGTGTTGGCAAGTCTGAACTTGAGCAGTTCGTCTTGACCATGTCTACATGCCTGAATGCATGGAGTTACTGCCATGTGATTGGTTGATTTGGTATTTGCATTAATGATGTAATCCAAATATCGATTAATTACAAATGACGAATGAAGTGGCTGTTGAGTGTATATCGTTTATATCTTCTGCAGGAAAATGCAAAATGTGTGTATTGGCATTATTTTCCATATTATCCATACACATTTTAGATTTTTGAGAACTCTCTGGCCCAGAGTAGAATTTTAAATAAAGTTCTGCAAATCTGAAGAGCCCGAGTTGGTAATAACTTGTTCTCCAGGGTCAGTGAGGATGAGATGTGTTTTGGTTTGTGCATGATTGGATAGACTCCAGTGTTGCATTAACCTGCGTAGGAGGTGGGAAAATAGATAGTTGCACTGCTTGCTATTATCGTCAAAGTATAACCATTTGCTTTGCTGGAATAAATCACACATTTCATTATAAAAAGAAAAAAAGAAGTATGAGTATTTTTATGAGTATGGTCTGGTCCCTTGAGAGCGAGGAAGAGGATCAGCAGCGTGGTGAAAAGATGCTGCCGAGGAACGTGTTGTCTGCTTTCATCATAATGCTGTTTGTTTATCAAAGTATATCCATTTTTCAATTTCACTCCACTGTGTGTCTTACATGACAACGTTTAATAAAGCGGGATATGTTTGCGTGGAAAAAAACGCTGCAGCTCCACGCGTTGACCACAGCAAAACTTCTATTATCTGTGAAGCATGTGGAACAGATTATCATCCGTGCCAGCTCCTAATAAAATGATATCCATAGTCATCTGATAAAAATCTCAAACCTTTCCTTGAGATTTATGCTCTGCTCGAGCGCCGTTCGTCACCATCCTTGTGGGACTGACAGTGTTTGTCAAATCAAAATCACTCTCGACGCCCATCCAATCCTCCTGACGGAGTAAATCTGGCTGCAGCTATTATCTCATTATGTTTATCATGACCCAATGGGCACCATTCACGAGCAAGCTGAGACAGTACAATGATAATCACCGCCGAGAAGCGCCATAATCATTATTTACTGGTTGGAAGTGGGTGGAAATCCCCTCATTTCAGCATAATTTGGATTCAGTGCCAACTTGTATGGTGCTAAGAGAAGCTATTTGCTGACTAGATAAACTCAGAGGGGGGAAGTAGAGGAATCATCTGGAATTGTTTCCGATTTGCAGCTCCTTAATTTCCCCAGTCAGAGCTCTAACTATGTTGTGGCCCTCAAACCTGTATGGCAGTAATTACAGCCAGACAAAGACCCCAGATTTACTGGTGCATGTCGCCATAAATTTCAAAAGTGTTAATTAAATTCTGCTGTGCTGAATGTGTTTGCTGCCAACATCGGTCACGCCAATCATGCCCATGTGGTTTGAATTTGATCTTTCTTCCTGTTTTTTTTTTTTTTTCTGGTTTGGAAAGCTTTCTCATGACGTGATCAGGTTGTTGTGGGGATTCTTCTCCCCCTCTCTGCTCAACTTATTTGCCCCACTCGTGCTCCCCGTGTGACCCAGGCTAACATTTGGGCGAGACCAGGGAATAATGAAATGGCTGCGCGTGAGAGCTAGAGCATAAGCAGAGCAGAAAAATTCATTAGTCTGGTTTTATACTCTCCCCTGGGCTGTGTAGACACACATACACGCATACAGGTGAGATAGAGGGCGGACGGGGAGTTGTAAAAAGCTTTGCATGATGAAAAAGCAACAAGAACCACAAGTGTGTTAGCGTTGAAGACGGGGGGAAAAATGCCCCACTTGGCTCTGTAGAAACAACCAAACTGCAAAGAGTCTCATTATGGTGAATTACAGTTCTTTATCTCAGCTGGCAGGTACACCTCTGCGGTCACTAGAGGGCTATCAAAGCCAGCATTAACATCAAGAGCCTTTTGCTACGGTTAATAGTCAGGTGCACCGAGCTGCCTGTCTACAGGCGATATGATATTCCAGCCGTGTTCAGTTTCTTCAGTCTTCAGAAAAGTCAGGACACAATTACGTGGGTGTTATGTCCTTTATAAACACATTTCCTGTCTGTGAGCGTTATCAGAGTGCGAAAAGATCAGAACTACCTTTTTCCTGGTGTTTTCCCTGCAACAGGCAATTTCCTTTTCCTACGCTTTTCAGTGAAGTTGTGTAACAAATCAGAGAGCGACACTATTCTCTCACATACAGAAACCACACTGGTAGTGACACACACACACATATGCTTTCTCATTTTCTATCACACACACTGATTTACAGCTCTGGCAGTTGTCCCCCAGTCGGCATCCTGGTGCTGCAGCAGCGCTGTGCGGGGTGGCGAGACCTTAACACTGAAGATTGGATGTCCTCCGCCGCTTCCCCTATCATCGCCTCCTATTGCCATAACCAACAACTGTGTGAAGTACACACACTCCAGCGCTGTCTGCACGGTCAATTTTAGTATCTTTGATGTAGATGTGCCCAGTTTATCCTACAAAATATCATTCTTTGTGCTTTCCCACATTTTCTGACTTTAACCGAGTCTGTAAGACATGAAGCACCATCTTGCAACACAATGGATTTCAAAGTGACTTCTTGTTGACTTTGCAGAGAGTCTTTGGTTGAACGTCTCTGCATTTGGAGTAGCTGCTCAGAGCCCAGAGAGGTAAAATTATCCAATCAAAAGCACAATCTTAGATATGAAAAATGAATAAATGATACAAGAAATAACTACAAATTTGTCTTTCCAGCTCCCATTAGTCATCTCACAAACTCAGATTTTCTCTCCTAAACTAACCGTCAGAATAGAAAGAGGGTGAAATCAGTCTCCCTGTAACAACAACAGGGGCTGTTAGTCTGCAGGATGAGTACTTTTACTTTGATAATTTAAGTACAATGTACTTGCCAATAAACTCTATAAAAAAATAAAAACCTTATAACAGGATTATTTTACTGGTGATTTTTATGAAGTTAAAAAATGATCTGAGTGCATCTTCCCCCAATGATACACACACCAAGGCCTCAGAAAAGGTGTAAAATTGACTATCTGACATCCATTTGTCAATTTCCCCTTATGTCCTTGTGGATGAACTCACAAAAAATCTACACAACTGCTGTAGAGGAACTCACACCACATAAAACATGTTGTACAGTAAGGTCTCCGTTAACTGCACACAGAGAAGAAATCAAGCTGCAAGCGTTTCTTTTCTTCAGGTGATGAACGCTCTGCAAACTGTCCCAGCAGCATGTCAGCATGGGGTAAACGCAAAAACAATATTTGCCACAGCAAGCCTTCAACACGCTGTGTACAGAGCAGCTTTCCCATCTTCCTCCTGTAGAGGGTCACAATATGGCAGCTGGGTTTGTTTGTTCTGAGGACCTGTGCTCGAGTGTGGAAAGAGGCTGCTCTCTGTTTGATTCAGAGCGCTCCAAAACACAAAACGCTGCCAGTGCAAACTCGGAGTGATTCATTGTGGAATAGTCCAGTTTTACTGTAAGTAGTGGCAGCAGCATTATCGGTTTAATTATTCAGTGTGTGAGTTTGCGGTTTAATGTGTACGTATGAGTGTTTCTGCCCGGTGATGCATGAATGACACCTCTTTGGTTACTGGCTGGCATGTTTGTCTCTGACCCTGTTTGTGAGTCGGAGCCCATGTGTCAATAGGTATTTTTAGCGCCACCTCTCACTGCATTGCAATGTCACTCATTCGCACCCCTCTGAGTCCTCCCCCCTCACCTCCTCCCCGTCATCCCCGTCTCTGGGGCCTTCCAGTCAGCCACAACAGTCACTCTCACTGGAAGCAGCCAGCAACAGCCTGCCTGATTTAAAACAGGGCGGGAAATTTTGAGATCCAGGCGTGGAGACGGGGAAGGCAGATCATCAAACTTAGTGTTCAGAATGACTGCAGTGATTTAGCTGAGCTTTGTTTCTCCCTTGGGCTTTGGCCAATTTGAATATTGATTAAAATAATTAAAGGATAGCTGTAATTATATGTCTCTTCATAAAGGCTCTGAGAACATGGCACTGATATTTTGAGGCGGTGATCAGTCAAGTTAAACTGCTGTCTGAGCAACAGACAAGGGGTGTGGATGGGCTAAACATGTAATTGGTAATGACAGTAGGGTGGAGGGCAGACAAAGACGACTCTCACATGGATAAACAACTCCCGAAATGTTATTGAAAGCAGCACAAAGAGACTGGAGAAGAAAAGGAGGCATTCAGGCTCAGCTGGCCCAGACAGGTGAGGAGAGGAGGGAGGAAAAGGGAAGTAAAATAATACAGGAGCTGTAGTGGCACTCTGAACAGAGGGCAACAGTTGTGGAAGAGCCTCCCAAATGCCATAGCAGAGGCTGCAGCCCTCCACACTGTCAGATGTATGTGCATGTGTGTACAGATGAATAGCAGGGGCTTTCTAAAGAGGAGGAAACATGACACCAAAAAAGCGTCTGCACCCCCTCCCTCCACCTCTACCGCCTCCAGATATGAGGAAGAGGAGGCACAAGTGCACGGCTACAGCTGAGAGGATCTCCAGAGGCTCTGACCGCATGAGGGGTCATCTGGAACATGCCTGATCCGACACTTGACAATGCCAACTCCTCCAAACCCAATCCTGCCTCACCTCTCTCTCTCTCCCCTCATTCCCCCGACAACACCGAGTTCATCGCATTTCACACACATCCAGCTGCGTGATCACAGGGACACCTCAGGCAGGGTCGGATTTATCCGGCAGATTCTCGCATGTCTTTGAGAGAAACTGCTGCAAGCCATGAAATGAACCTATGAAAAGCACTTTTAAAAAATGTGTAAGCTGCGTTTCCCTTTCAGAAGCACGACTCGAATTCTTCAAAAAGGAAGACAGAAAATTCAAGCGTGAAAGAAAGGATTAAAAGCTGTAGGTGTATCTGACGATGTAATGATACGGTTTTAGTCATTCTAGCAGCGTGCGTTTAAGGACCAGCCTGAAAATTGGATGGATTGCCATGAAATGCCATTAAAGACCCCTAACTCACTTTGGTGACCCCCTGACCTTTCCTTCTGTGCCACCATTATGTTGACATTTGTGATTTTGAATGAATTATCACCATAACAATGAGACCCGAATCATGTGAGATTATGATTTTCCCTTCAGCTTCAGCTCTCCGCTTTGCGCTAATTAGGAATTGTAACTAATGCATATTAACGTGCGTTTAGCCAAAAGCACCGCTGTGTTAGCTACACCCTCCCAGAGCTCAGAACATGACTGTAAAGTCGCCACGTTAACAAAATACATTAACAACCTTGAGTCTGAAAGCAGGAAATCAACAATGAACAAATGAGATCTCTGTGGAACCTCCATTACACCATTACCAGACACCTAAGAAGAGACCTTCGGGACATGCAACGCCCACCTTTACCCTTCGCCCGGGAACCTCCCCCTGGAGCGCATGCTAACCCGGTGACCTCCAACGCTCGCAGATCCTCTTCAGGGGCCAATCAAACACAACCTGCCGCAGGCCTGCGACACCGATACTGACTGAGCACAGATAAGACACACTAAGCAGACATCAAGGGAAAGTAGGGGTGCGTGCACACTCTCACACATCCACACACGTGTGTTCAAGCCAAACAAAGGCCCGAGGTCACGTATGCATGTGAAGAAAGGAGGTATGCTGTTGTAAAATTAACTTCCTGGAGGATTTGTTGACCCTTGTAAATTGGAGACATTTATCGGTTTTGAATATTCCCAGTGAAAAACACACTGGTGGAGATGTTTGAGAGGGCAGAATGTTTGGTATGTGGTTCAGCGCTGGTTCCCAACATACTGCAAGCTTCGCATTCTGCAACTGATCTGTGTTGTCTGAATCCTGCAGCACTGCACAGCTGTCAGACCACAACAGGGGGTGGACAGGCTGCCCGAGTGAGTGTGTTTGTGAGTTAGTGTGTGTGTTCTCCCATGAAATGCCTCTGAATTGAATGCTTCCATTTCTAATTCAGATGTTTGTGTTTTTTGGACCAAAGTGATGTCAGAGAGGTGATAAATTCAAGCTGCATATTTACAATGACGGGCAATAGATCATCTGTCACTGCTGCTGAATAGAAGCTTTGGGTGAAAATGGTAATTTTCTACTGAATGCAATCACCTTTCGTAAAAAAGTGAAGACTTTTAACTTTGAACACAGCTTTCTTTCAGCTGAAAACCCTTTCTTCTGCTTGACAGACCACTGTTGTTTTGGGTAACTCATTCTTTTCCACTTTCTTTATCTTTAGCACGAAGCGCTTTCTTGTCCTTGCTGACTCATAACTGTGATACAGCTCAAACTCCTGTTCCCTTTCTTCCCCCCCCCTCCCTCGTTCATCTCTCTCCCTTACTAAGAGAATTCCTCACAGGATCAGACCTGCTTTTTATGCTCTACTGCTTTTCACTCACAGCAAGTAGCGAAGGGGGAGGGGAAGGGGGAAAGGGGGAGGCGTTTTAGTAACAACAAACTAAAACTCTTTGGAAGAAGTGAGCATAAGTGAGGGAACGAAAAAAATATATAAAAAGGAGCAGTGAAAGAAGAAGTGAGACACGAAAAGAGTCAACGAGAGGCGGCACGGGGCAGAAAGGAAATAATGCTGAAAAAGGTCATAATTTCTGCCAGGGGATTTGCAGTTGCCTGGACGACGAACAAAGCAGAGGCAGTTGGACGATGTGCACAACAGAAAGGGTTGAAAAGAAATGTGAACAGCTCTGGGGAGCGAGCTGGAAGTTGCTGCACTCTTCAGCCGGGTAATATCTACAACTCGGTTAGCAAAACAACCCAGAAATACACGCAGTGATCCCTCTGTCGTCCCTTTAATTTCAGATTAAGTATACAAGCCTTTTGATTTGCTTAACTTTACTGAAAAACAAAGTCTATAAAGTGGCTGTGCTAACAGAAACCACTGCTTAGAAGATTAGCGATATGTCTTTACAGAACTGCGAGTGGAAAGTTTCAACGTTAAACACAGAGAAAGAGGAGAGTCTTAGTTTGGTTTTAGCTTTCAATTGAAAAGCGATGAGAGAATGTTAATGATATGCAGAGAGAATGAGGCCAGATGAAAGCCGGTCTAAAGTCTGAGGCAGAAGCAGAGAGGGAGGAGGTGAGGGTGAAGGGGGAAGGATGGAGGGGTAGACGGGGTGGTAAAGGTGGCAAGAATGAAGCAGAGACAGGAAAGTTCAAGATTAAGCAATGTTCAGAAAACCGAGTGAGAAATTAGAAAGTATTTACGGCTGTGAGCATACACGTTAGGCTCATGTCATTTATTTGTATCTTAATCCCTGCATCTAATCATATAGACACTCACTGACCACTTCATTAGGTACACCTGCTTGTTAGTGCAAATAATCCATCAGTCTGCAAAGGTGGTCAAGATGACTCGCTAAAGTTCAAACCGAGCAACAGAATGGGGAAGAAAGGCGATTTGAGTGACTTTACATGTGGTATAGTTTTTTGGGGCCAGACAGGCTGGTAGTATTTCAGAACCTGATGATCTACCAGGATCTTCCCACACAAACATCTCTAGTTTACAGAGAATTGTCTGAAAAAGAGAAAACAACCATTGAGCAGCAATTCTGTGGGCGAAAATGACTTGTTGACGCTAAAGGTCAGAGGAGAAAGGGAAGCAGCTTGTAGGAAGGCAACAGCTGGTTACAGTCAAGCTATTGCAGAAGAACATATCTCAATACACAACAGTTTGAAGCAGAAGGGCTACAGCAGCAGAAGAAGACCACACTCTGTCCCACTCCTGTAACCTACCTACAAACAGGAAACCGAGGCTGCAAGTTGCAGAAGGTCATCAAAATTGAACAACATAGAAAAAATGAAAAACATTCTTGGCTTCCACTTTGGTTCATTTCATTTAAACATCACAATCTACAATCACTAGATCTCAGTCCAACAGAGACCCTTTGGGATGTGATGAAATAGGAGATTCACATCATGGAGCTAGAAAGAGTTCAGTTTGCTCATTTGTAACATTGGCTGTAAGTATTGTGGTTTTTTAAGCCAGGAGGGATGATGACGGTACTTCTTTTTCTTCTTCTTACTATTATTACTGGAACAAAAGCGTGGACTGTTAAATTACAAGCTAACACTAACGAGCTTGTTTATCAAGCTGTACAGACACACATACTATACCTGCTAATTATGACTAAGTACCAGGATAATAAAATACTAGAATTTCCCCTCACCCAGACAGAAGCACGAACTTCTTTTACAGGCTGTCGGTACAATTAACTGCACAGCAAGCCATTTTATTTGTCAGATAATTGCAGCACCACTATAAATTAGCAAAGATTTAGCTTAGCAGAAGCTACCACATGCAGCTAACTGTGCTAGCATTAAAAAGTAATCCAAAGTTGCCAAACCTCTGATCTGAACCTTTAATAACATCAAAGTGGTTGATTTATAAAATAAAACTAAAGGGAGATTATCCAGAGAGAATAAAAAACTTTTGGTACTGGGCTGTAAACATGTTCATCCTGGCTGTAGCATTCGCCATTTTAACATGAGTCTATCCCAGGGGCCAGCAACCTTTAACACCCAAAGAGCCATTTGGACCCGGTTTCCATGCAAAAGAAAACACTGGGAGCTGCAAATACTTTTTGACATCTAAAATGAAGATAACACTGTATATATTGTTTTTTTTACCTTTATGCTTTGTGTGAACAACTAAGGTGTGTTGCTTATGAAATCCATGAAGTGCTACAGAGAAAATTACATTTTATTTATGTAATTAACACATTTTGAACTCTTAAAGAAATATAACAAAAGGAAAGACACCCAGCTGAACTAAAATGATCCATGTAGCAAACAAAAACTGTTGTGAGCTGCCACCCTTGTATCTCCTTTGGGCTTTTGGAGCCTTGACCTGACTTTTAAAAAACAATTGGAAAAAAGCACTATGCTGCTAAAAAAGAAAAATAGATATTTGCAAAATTCTGCCTAAATATGTATTTTACCTGGTTAATGTGCGTGGAGGGGTGTGGTCTGCAGTGCCGCTGCAGGGGAGGCGGACGCACCTGAGCGCCACCCGCAATCACGCCTCGCCGCCTTAACGTCTGTGCTATCTCTGCTGTTGTGTTGTCGTGCTGTGAGCTGAACAGCTGAAAGAATTTAGACAGTTTGTAACTCTCAGTGATGCCACAGTGTTCGTTTGACTTTGGGACCTAAAGCAGAGTTTGGACCTGGGAACGGCTAATGACGTCAGATTTAAAGACTGAGAAATTATGGTTCAGCAATGCTAGCACGCTGGCAGACCTCTACCTGCAGAGAGCGGCTACTGTCAGATGGGGGCAGTATCAAAAACATGTGCTAATAGCTCCCAGAGAAGATGTTTAATGTTTATTTTTTCACGCTTCTCCCATTCCTGGTCAACTCCGCTGTCACTTCCACCAGACTTGTCAACCAATCAGCATTCGACTAATGTACAGTAGAGATGCATATGAATCCAAATATTGATAGCATCGATAGCGACACTGGCATTGGCATCGGATCGATACTAGCACATAAAGTTCAATACTTGGTTTCTATTCTGTAAGTTCAAAATGGAGCCCAATAATTTTATTTTATTTTTTTATGAAAAACTATACCTCAAACGTGTTCTGTGACAAATGTCTGAACCTTTTTGTGTTGACTCTCAGGTCTATTTTATTGATAGCCTATAAATATAGCCTTTTTAAGCACAAATATACCGCACTTTTTGTACATTTTTTAAAAACTTTCTCCTACTTACTGTGCAGTCTCTACAGTCTCTACACTTTGAACAACAGAAGCTGACCCAAAGTGCTTTAGAGACAGGCACATTAACATTTACAGCTCTCCTATAAACCAAGTTTCAAAATACACAAAAAGCTGAGAGGTGTGTTTTGTTGTGTTAACTAATTATTGTGGAAAATAAAAATCACAGTTGTCTTCAAAATGTGTTCAGAATTTCAAATCGATGATGATTCATCTCATAATATATAAGCTGCATTTATATGTTAAAAGTATCGGTAATGTCTTTACTTGGTACCAGATCAATATAAAAGGGTCCAATATTTACCCAGCTTCAACTGGCTGTTTGAGGAACTGCTGTTTTACGCTTATTTTTTATTATTATTATTATTTTTAGCTTGGAGAGATATTCTCTCTCTGTGTTTTGAGTATTTGAGTTAATTTTTTTTTTTACTGTATGGTATGAATCTACGCAGCCTTTACAGCTTCTTCAAGACTAAAAGCTCATTTGCAAGTTTAAACTACAAGTGCAAGGGAACATTAGACAGCAGAGAATCCATGTTCCCTTTATCTGTTTATCCAAGGTGGAGCTTGGAGTCTATTAAATGACCTTTATTGTCTGTGCCTGCTGATTGAGCACCAGCTAAAGTTTCCCTGCTCTCACTCTTGGGCAAGTACCAGCACATACTGTAGCTGCTTTACAACCTTTGTTTCAGCCTCTCTGAGTCGGACTTGTTCAGTTTTTTGATGTTATTAAGCATAAATGGGCACACATGTGGCCCTTTTTCAGACATGAATTCACTCTTCCCTCCTGCTTTGCCTCAAGGTCCCACATCAACAAATGTCCTGATTCAAGTTCAGTGCTGTGTTTTACTGCAAACCCTTCATTCTGAGTCATTATAGCCCAGAGCCAGTAATGGTATACAGTTACACCACCAATACTCTGTAATAGAGAGGTAAATACCGAGGCAGAGTCCTGGGTCTACATTAAATGGGCCTGACCATCTGTGAAGAGGAAGAACAGATTATTTAAAGAGTTTACAAGTTTATTTTCTTTAAAACAAAATCAGTTTCATAGCAGCAGGAAAGCCTGTTCTGACAAGCAAAGGGTTAACAAGGTGAAACTGTCTTGCGTGCAGCTGTATCGTGGGTAAGCTAATATCCCCCAGATCTCTGTGTTGCTGTAACGCTGAAACTCCCACTGGCCCCGAAGACTTCACTTTGGATTTCATTTTACAGCGTCGTCGAGGCCACAGCGCCCTCCCACGGGAGGCGCTGATTGGTCGAGTTGCCTGCTGGAATATTTAATCAGACACCTTGCTCGCGGCTGTGATTGGACACAGCCGGTGCAGTTATGTAAATGAGCACCTGGTGGCGCCTGCTGGCCCGGCTGCTGAGCCCGGACTGTGGAGGAGCGGCTGAGAGAGGACGCAGAATCAGAGAAGGTCCGAGAAGCAGAGACACTTTGCGTGTTTTCCCTCCTTTATCTTATTATCCCCCCTCCATTAACCACAGGCTGAAAAATATTCCTCTCAAGTGAAAGTCAGCCTGGGGGTGTGAAATCAGCCGGTGCGCGCAGCCCGTACGGAGTATTGCGCTGTTTTCTGAGTTTTGGTGGAGGTCGTTCACTAAACTCAGCTGCTGCTCTCGGAGGTCAGTTTGGATTATTCGGTGGACGCGTGTTGTATTGAGCACAATTCACCACAGAGTTCATCCCAAAGTTTGGACCGCTGTCACAGCACACTTCTGCCTGTCTTTTAGGTAAGTACTCCCAACCTGCTCTGCGCGTTTCTTCTCCGTGCGCTTAGCTCCACAATAAGCTGTAATAATATTGCTGTGGGTATTTCCAGCTGTCCGTGTGTGTGTCTGTGCGTCTCTCACTCGCTGGCTTGGCGTCTATATGTCTCGTTGTGATCCGGGAGCGCTGCAGCTCTGGACGCTGGCCACGGACTCTTTGGAAGCGCATATAAAGTGTAACGTTGCGCCCCGGACTCTGCGCGTTTGTGTGGCAGATACATTGTGGTATTTATGCTGCCGACTGCGTAGCTGAGATATTCTGACATCGTACATCATGGTCTAGACTTATTGCAACATCGTGTTCAAAAGTGGGTGCTTGGCACCGGAGAAAACGTTATTCAGAGTCCTCACTGCTTTCACGCCTTTTATATTCAGTGTGGATTTTTCTCGTTCTCCGACCTCCGACTCATTGCCACTAACTCTCAAACAGTTACACGGGTTTGATTAAGTTGTACAGTCATTCCTCTTTTGAAAGTCCTTGAGTGTCATTATTCAGAGTCCACCTCATTTACAACATTTAAATAAATAAATAAAAAGTTAAAGAAAAGTAATCTGAGCTGGCATGTGGAAGCTTTAAAACTGACTGCAGCGGGCGTAATGACTCACTGAGTCAAACGTGTAGCATTTAAAAGGACCTAGTGACATCCAGCTGATGGTCATCACACAGACTGTTGACCCTGTGACCTTATAGCAACACATGGGGACCCTTAGTGGGACCGGCAGCTCTGGTTTCACTCACCCCTGGTCTCTGGTTCTCCAGTGGGGAGCTAATCAGTCACCAGAACCAAGTCAGAAATCAGTGTAAAGTTGCCTGGAACTGGGATCTGTGTTGATAAAGGAAACATTTCAGACTCTGGGGACGAGCTGCAGGAAAGTTTGGACTTTGAACAGGATGTACATTTTGTGTTTGCATGAAGCAGAAGAAAGGGGGCGGTGATAGCTGATCAGTCATGTGGTGTTACGAGTGATTCTCATATTGTCTGACAACAGGATGGTGCAGAATTATGTATATTTCAGCATCTTGTCTCTGTTAATTTCTGTATAACAGAGAACAAAGAGAAGGGAAAATGTGGGTTTGATTGCGTGTGTTTGTGGTGTTGTCTTGCTCCTGTGTGTTTGTGCATGCCTTTCTGGGGGCCGGTGACCTACTGGAGGAGTCAAACAATGGGCTTCAGTGGGTGTGAAGTGCAGTGGGCAGTCACCTATCTGACTGCATGAAAATGGCTGATGTGGGTAGTTTGTTGGCTAACAGACTGAGAAGGCAGTCCAGCGTAGAGGAGGTGCACCATTGTTATAAACTGCTGGGTGGGGAGGAGTGGGTGGGGGTGCTTGTGCTATAGAGATAGAAATGCAATAAAATGCCATTTTCCCTTTCTCCGTCCCTCCCTCTCTGCCTCTAAGGCAGGGGCATAAAGTGAGGAGGATCCCTGAGTGTTGATGCACATGTTTGCTGGATTTCAGTCTAGTAGGCATCTGGCCGCTGATTCTTCCACAATGTCCCGAGAGAGCCATTGACTTGGAGTAGTTCGTTTTTATCAGCTGTGCAGTTGAGCAAAGAAGACACAAGATATTTGAAATAGTTGGATGGCCCACTTATGTGAGTATAAGTGTTCACACACAGACTTGGAACAGCTTTTTATTGATTTGTCTTCCTCTTGGCAGGCTCGTGACAAAGCAGCATTAATTGCATAATATGATTTGTGGAGAAGTATGCACGCAGCAAAGTAATTTGTCTAACATTGTTCGAAGGAATGGCTCTTATTTGATTTGTGTCTAAGACTCAGCAACAAAAGTCTGGGAAAGGTTTTTTTTTATGTGCAAGACAAGAAAAAAAAAAAATGAAGAGTGGTTTTGCAGTGGTGTTGTTTTATGATTGAAAACACGCTGCTGCGTGCCAGTGCAGGCTTTTCTGCAAACATAGAAGGTGTAGTTTCTGCCATGGGAACACTGGTATGTATGGTCTGGTTGATCATTGACTCCAGTCTGTTATCCTCTATCTGGGTCATTGTTTTGGGTTAAAAGCAGGTGGATACAAATTTGAACCTCAAAGGAGTCGCAGCTTGAACAGTGACTGAACTGCACGTTTGGCACAGTTGCCTGGTCTGTCTCTTGCTAAAGGGGCTACTTAACAACATGAAAGGGCACAATGGCAATGAAGAACTGTCTTTTATGTGACACCTCTCACAGAGATCATGCATTAAACAGAAAGTCTGTCTTTGGTCATAATTGGCTCAGACAGACTGAACAGGAAGGCAAGTGGAAGAATTCATTTAAGTCCAAAGACACGACATGGTTACTTGCCTTCCCTCTCGACAATCCCCCCTGTAATGGGAAATGAAACCGATTGAACGCGGGACTCCAGCGTCCAGCCTGTTTTCCCAAACCAATTTCCCTTCAAGTCTAGACAGCTGGACTTTTCAATTGCATCTGTGTATGTATGGTCACATGCAGAGCGAGCTCAACCAGACTGTCAGACAAACAAATTAATCGTGTAATGGGTGGTGACACTTCAAAGCGGGATCTGGGCTGTTCGTGGGCTTTAGTTGTCAGCGAGTTTTCAAATCTATTTGGTTTCCTCTTCGCGAATCTCCATCCCTGAAGTCCTACCTTTTCTCAGATCAGACTGCCCTCCCCCTCCCAGTGTCCCTCCCCACCATCCTTCGTTTGGCATCGAGCACACTTTTGATCCTCTAATTGATCATTCTGGCAATCTGTCTCTTTCCCTACATGTAACATGGAACACAGATTTTTCTTCTTCATCTTCTGTATCTCCCCATTCCCTTTGAAGCAGCACTAGACATTTTATTTATCTTCCTCCTCTGCTCATACATCTTACCCTCAGCCTCTCTCTTCTCCTATCGTCCCTGTGAGTCTCCTTATTTATCTGTTTGCTCTTTCAGTGAAGGGTGCCCTTGTTAGATAGCGGTGTTGCTTCTTGGATGCAAGTACCCTTGGGTTAAGTTTTCTTCAAAGAATCTCACAGGGTATCTTATCAAAGTATCTAAGACATTTACTTGGTCCCTGATATAAGCTCGGAAAACTGCAGAAATGCCTCTGCATGACTTCCAAAATTACAGGTGGCCTATTTTTGAAGGTGATAATGTACGAGTGTGTGACAGCCTGTGGTAAAGTACAGAAATCTACAAGCTTGAAGGTACTGCCATATCTCCCTAATATATAATTTCTCAACTCTAGTACATGTTTTATGACTTTATGAAATAATAAAAAACTCTTATTAAAAGAGAGCTTCATTTATTAGCCATTGCACTCCTATAACATTGTGAAATTTTGATGTGCAATTTAAGCAGCAGGGAATCTTTTTATACCCAAATGTGTGCTGTTTTTAGTTGAATGGACTAAAGGAAAAAAATAACCTGGAGCTAAATATTTTGGAGGATGCCTTCTCAGTGTTTATGCAATGAGTGGAAGCAAGGGACACTGCAGTCACACTGTAAAGTATACCTTACTTTTCCCTTCTTTTTGAATTTAGTGGGGACTATATTTCTGCAATTAACATGATTTATTATTTTTTTTAAAAACTTAAGTTATTGAGGCCATAGCTGCATTAGGAGGGTGTTTACTGAGGTCACAGATCCTGGGAGCCGAGGATGGTTTTTCCATTTACTTTTATTCAGCTCAACGTCGCTTTGCAACCAGGGGAGTCGCCCCCTGCTGGGCATCAGAAAGAACACAGATTTAAGGCCCTTTCAACCTTGCTTCAGTTTCAGGTGTATCGTCAGTCACAGCCTGGTATCGCCACTATTTACAATGTAATTAAACCCTTGAGAGTCTAGCTGGTGATCTGAATAAGTTTTGCCACCAGCAGCTGTTGTCACCTCATGAAGAAATGTCTCATTTTTCCTAAATCCACACCTCTGTCTATCAGTTTCCTTCACCTCGTCCAATTCGGGGTCACACTGAGACCGAGAACCATTCACACTCACAGTCACACCCAATTTAGGATCACCAGTTAATTTAACGTGCACTGTGGGAGACCATGCACAGGCTTGGGGACAAACACCGAAGGACCCAGGCTGGTGGATTTGAATCCAGGACCTTCTTACTGTGAGGCGACAGCACGGTGCTGTCCTCCTCACAGTGTCTTGAGGTCATTAAGAATTTACAAACTGATGATGATTAATCATGAGTACACACTGCTTTCCCTGCATAAGCTGCCTCTATAAGTTCAAAGTATATGTACTGGCAATACTGGCCCTGGATTTACTTGGTATCAGATCACACAGCACTATATTTTATACAACTTTTCTTTTGTGTAAACCTTATACTCTCCAAAAACCTTAAGACTGTGTTTAATCTGCAAAATTAGCCAAGGTCATTTGTGAATTGGATGATTAGGATGGTCTAATTAGAAGTGGACGATGGTGAATCCTGTGATTTAAAAACAACTACACACTTTGCCAACTTGTGGAAGCTGAAGTTATCGCTGCTGGAAAAGAACCTCATAAAAGATGGAAACCAACTTAAAAGCCAGTGTGCTCCCTTCTCTGCCTCTTGCTTTCTTTCTTTTTAGTTTTTTTTTTTTTTTTTTTTCTCCCCACTTTTCAAATCGTCATATTGCGGTTGGTGTTTTTTAGCACCCACAGTGCCTCTTGTGGCACAAAGCGCCACTAATAATTACTAATGGCAAAGTAAGTGTTTTGAAACCTTGTTGGAACATGGGAAGAAAATTGTGTTAAACATCAAAGGTTACTTTCTTTTTCAATATGTCTTCTTTGCGTATGATGAATTTGAGTTGCAATGACAGCCACGCTGAGTGGGTTGGACGTGTCTGCCGTTTCCGCCGAGGGGTTTGTAGGGGCGCATTAGCATCAGGAAACTGTTGTGTGATGTGTAATTTAGTTCTTTTGAGGCTGTTTTTCACTGCTGAGAGGGAGGAGGAGGACTGAGAGTTTGATAGAGGTATCAACCTGTGCCTGAGGCTTTTAACAGAGGTGTGTGCGTGTGTGTGTGCGTGTGTGTGCGTGTGTGTGCGTGTGTGTGCGTGCGTGTGCGTGCGCGTGCGTGCGCGTGCGTGTGTGAGCAAAAGCCCAGGCTTTATATTAACCAGGCCACCATATTTTCGGATCCTAATGCGTTTTTGTGTGCATATTTTTTTTTTTTTTTTATTTTGTGCTGCAACATCTGAAGACCTCTACGTTGTCCTCAGCTCTTATTCACTGGAATTGAAGACTGCCGCATTGCTCAGTTAGGCCAGTTAATTTTCTCACATTGACTCAAAATGTTGAGTCTAGCTGAGCTCATTCCCGTTCGCCCTGATCTTTTTTTTTCTTCCTTTCTGTCATTTTCTCTCTGCTACTCTTGAGTTCACCTCTCCCTCACTCCTTTCATCCCTTCTCTTGTTCCCTCTCTCTCCTTTTCAATGGCTTCTCAGCGGATGAATAATTCTCAACCTCCTGCGGCAAAGAGTTGCTTTTGTCCCACGCTTGCTCTGCCAGTCTCTTCGTTCGATTACTGGTGGGAATTTTCCTTCATGGCGTTCTTCTGTCTGTCTGTCTGCTTCAGTCTGCGGCTGTTTTTCTCACTGTCCCGTCACATGCCTCTCCTTTCACCCTGTCCTCCCCTCTGCTTCTCACTTGTTCTCTGACAGGTGGTAGTGAGACTGTGCAAATTGAATTCAGAGAATTGGGCTGTGGCTCTCCATCACACTGCAGCCCTAAAGGACCTTCGGTGTCAAACTAGAACCAGAGGTTCACATGCACTCAGCTGCGAGGTCATCGTATTAACATGCTAATGGTCCCTCATGCCTGCTGGATACTCCTCACGAGTCTTACAGCCATGCTTCAGCTAAGGTCAAACTCAGAACTAATCTTCCCTCGGAGTAGCAGTGATGGTTAATCTTCAGGCAGCACATGAGCTTGCTTCGCTTTCAAGTGAGACGCACTAGAAAGTGAAGTGGATCTCATCTCATTCCAGATGGATTAAACAGAGCAGAAAAGGAGCTGAGGACAGTCTAACTACATGTGCCGACAAGTACGAGGCTTCGAGCCCCGAGAAGCATAATAGTATTCCAGTTTCTGTCGGTCACAACCACTTTCCTAGAAGAAATGCAGACAAAGCTGAACACATGTTTTTCCTTTGTAAACTGAGAAAGAAGACTTCGCTCTGAGTCTCACGATAATAAACAGCCGACTCCGTGTAGATCATGTTGACTGCCAGAGGTGTTAACAAAACCTTCATTTTCTTTTTGTGTGCGACTTTGTTATGCTCTGTTCTTTGTCTTATTTCAGCTTTGAGAACATCTTCTGATTTGGTTTGACTCTCTCTTGTTGTGTCGAGCTTACCGAACAGGCAGTTTACCTCCTTCTCTACTGTGTGTTGTTGCTGTATCTGATCAGGCTCATTTCCTTTTGATTGCCTTTGCAGATACCATAATGTTGGAGTGCAATTATAGGAACTTTAATAAAAATAACAAGAACGGTCCAAGGTAAATATTATGGTTTTATTGTAGGACTGTAGTCATGAAGACAAGTCTTGGGACTACCTGCTCTGCATGTTGTTTCAATTACTGATTTCTGTGACGACTCACAAAAGACAAACCTGCAAAGTTCCTTTTTTTTCAATATTTCACAAGCTTTCATTTGGATTAAAGTCTAGACAAGTACAAGGAAAAATGCAAATAATGTAAAGGCAAGCATTGCCCTCAAAGCATTGAAACTTCAGAAGGGGCTCAGAATAAAGGGAACTTGGAAAAAGAGCGTTATCTGTTCATTAATGTGTGTTAATTGGAGTCTTTTCTCAAGTAAGCAGGACTGACAAGGAAACAGTGTTGGAAAAAGTACTGGATTTTTGTGTTTGACAGTGTTTTTGATGTATGTATGTTTAAGATTTGTTATCTCTGTTTGTACTAGGGGTGCTTTTTTGCCTTTATCTGACAGTTCAGCAGGAAAGAGCAGCGGAAGACGCACAGCAAAGAGCTACAGTTTCTTGTAGTGGGTTGACAAACAAACATAGGGTTAGGGTCTAGCTCTACCGGAAGCCATTAACATGGAAAAACAGCCAGAAGACTCGACTTTTTTTTTTTTTTTTTTTTTTTTTTTTTTTCCCCCCCCAATTTAAAGTAAAATACATTTCTGTGTAAAAGTCTTGCTACCCCTCATTGCTTTATATTTTGTTTCCAAGGAGCCAGATTTTCTTGTAAAGTTTAAAGCGGTCTTGAGCAGTACTACTTCAGGATTTCTGAAAGTTGTTCAAAGATTTTCTTTGACATATTCAGCCTTTCTGCAGTCTTTGTACCTGACTGTTTTCAGAGGAATATTTTTAGTTAAGCCACTTAATGCTGACCTATGAGTCATTCCTTCATAAACACACCGAACTAAAGGGATGAACCACTGTTGTGTCTACGCATAACAGACAACTTGGCAAAGAATTTTAAAGTGTGTCTTTAGGCACTTTTTTTCTAGCAGCCTGTTGCAAAATTGTATATTATTTTTTTCTCCATTTCTTTAGTTGAATCCACAAAAAATATTAAAAAAAAGATAACAGTTTGACATAAAATAGTATTTTTGCACCAAAAAGGTGATTCGCAGAGAACTATTGGCCGAGAACTTGGAAACTGGACAAGTGGAGGACAAAAGAGGACATGGAAGGTCTAAAAATATTATCTACAGCAGATTAACAGTATTTGAAAGTCATGTCCTTAAGACATAAGGCAAAATCCAGCAAAGACATGGGACCTGAGAGATTCATCTGGCCCTCCAGCTGGTTCATCTACTGTTCACTGAAGCCTCATCAGATATGGAATCAATAGAAGGATGGGTGTCAAGAAGTTACTCTTAACTAAGAGAAACGCGGAGAAAAAGCTGAGGTAGGAGAGAGGTACAACAGCGAGTGCCTACAGCCTGTAAAAGACAATCGAGGCTCTGTCGTGGTTTTGGGCCGCATTTCAGCCGGTGGTTCTGGTGACTGATGAGCTTTGTTGGAGATCTAGGAATGCAAAAAGCTACGATCAGAGTTTGATCCACAATTCAGTACCATCTAGAAAGCATCTCATTGGCAACAGCTTTATTTTTCACTATGAAAATTATCCCAAACACCCTGTCAATGCAGTGAAAGCTTATATGAAGAACTGGCCTCCCCAGAGTTTCAACCTCATCATTATCAAAGCAGTCATCAAAGCATTTTGATAGAGAAAAGAACAAACTCCAGCCAACATCCAAAGAAGAGCTTTGAGTGTCCTTCAAGAAGCCTGGAGAACTATTCCTGAAAACTACTTAAAGTTTGCCTTTTATTATGTATTTAAGTTTGTGTTTGCACATGTTTCGATAAATCGTTGCGCCTATTAACCGTTTTCCTAGTAACATGTAAAGAAATGAGGAGTCTCGAGACTTTTGCACAGTACAAGCTTATTTACATATGCATCTTTTGGCTGGAATATGTGTCACGTGTCAACAAACCAAGAGTCCGAAGAAAATGTGTTCCTGGTTTTAAACTTGAGACATTTTCTCAAATAAACTCAGGAGACAAAGCCAGGAGAGTAAAGCTGGGACATTGACTGAAGCGGTCACTCAGATGCAGCACACAGCAGGAAACTGTCCACTTCGATGCATTCTTAACACTGAAAATACTCCCTTTGGTGTGGGTGAGGGAACTCTTAGGTAGAGGTAGTAGGCAGGACGGATGATGCCCGCTAGCTTGCTTTAAATTCACCACACATTTTCCTGCTCTGTTCTCACAATCGGACATCACACTGACTTTGTACTTGGCAGCTGGCAGATTAAACCCACGTAAAAGTTTGATTTGAGACATTTGAGTTCTCATATTCAGCTGTTTTCAGGAAGGTTTAGAGCTGCAGTGCATGCGTTAAAAACTGTTTTGTTGTGACATTTTGTCCCCTGCGCTTACAGCTAGGTTTGTGTGGCTGCTATTGACGAAGGCAATCTGCGGTAATCAGTCAGCATTTGTCTCTGTCCACCATGAGGATGAGCAATGCTGCAGCTGCTATGGACCGATGAGCCAAGTGGACCTGAAAAGGGAGCCGGTGGAGGTTTCATTCTGTTGCTATGACTGATGTCAGCTTTGTGTAGTCGCATGCTAATGAACCCAACCTTATTATGTTCTCTTTTTCTTTTCTTTTTTTTTTTTTTTGCTTGTTTTTGCTCTATCCTTGAGCCTCGACTCCTGTGCCTCCCGTTTCTGTCTTAGTAAGGAGATTTTTTTTTTTTTTTTTTTTTTTAAATTGGGCTTCTTTTTTTATAGGGGGTGGAAGCTGAGCTGTCGTAATGAGTCATCTGGTGTTATGCACAATTCAAATGTTTCTGGAAGCAGGTTTCATCTTTAACAATTCCCTATCTTCATGACTCACCACCTTCCTCAGCAATTGTTCACATGGTTTATGGTCTCCGTTTCTTACTGATGCAGATTTAATTTGTTTTTCTGACTCCACTGTCTTGCCGTTTCCGTTTCCAAGTGAGTTATCCGCACTTTCCTTTTGCTTCTTCCTGTACACTCAGCAAAATCAGATTCCACAGACATGACTGGCACTTCCTTGTAAGGGTGAATTTTGTGACACACAGATTTTCAACTGGATGCCTAGTGCATGGCCCAAATCCATGATGAAGATCAGGGCATAATACCACTCTTCACCTGAAGCTCCCAGTCATATATTTGATGGCAAATGTCACAGTTGTGCTGTGTTTTCTCAGTTTAAATATCAAATTAGTTTGCAGCCTCAGTAAGGGTGAAAAGCTGTGTGGTTTCACCCACTCGAGCAAATATTGTGCTGAGTAAAGTTGTAATATTTAACACAGTAAGCTGTAGGTAATGTTTTCAGTAAAACAGATCCCCATGGACATATTGCTATAGCCAAGCAGCTCAAGCCTGCCCTTGGAGTGAATCCTCAGTGAAAATAAGAAAATGGTGGCCCCACAGGGATCAGCACTTTACTCACACCAGTCCTGAGTCACACAAAAGCAAGGCTGTATTCAAGGAAGCCATCAGATGACCTTGTTTGTGTCACTGGCACAGTCTCCACAGTATCACCCTTTAAAGTGTTGTGAAGACTGAAGATAAATTCATGCTTCATTCTCTCCGGGACTCTGAGCGTAGCAGTGCGTACACCCAGCTTCCTCTCTCACACATGGACGCACACACGAACAGAAACCCAAAACAAAGAGCTCACTACTCCGTGTCTCCCCAGTGGCCATTAGTCATGTCTAACTGGCAGAGTGTTACTTTATCTGGCAGAGACTGGAGACTTCACATGTCGAGATCTGTGTATAGAACAAGAACGACATTGAATAAGCGACATTCGAAGCCTTTTTGATGTTGCAAATTATATGCATTGCACTACATTATTGCTAAACTTTCCCCAAAAACCTCACACTTTTAGACATTTTATCAAAGCTTGTCAAAATAAGAGTTAGTAGCCATGCTGGTGATGCAGCTCCTGGTTCATTACCTCTGTTCTGTCTCCTGTACACTCAGCAAAATCAGATGGATAAATCATTGTTATATTTTAAACAGACTTTAGCGGTGCCCAGAGATGATGATGATGAAGAACTTTTGTATTTTCTCTTTCCACCATTATGAGGTTGATTTTGACCAAAATGTTTCACCAACTGACTGACGTTCATATTCTTACAAAGCCAAGTTCTTGGTGATTTAGACGAACAAAATACAAGACGGTGAGAAATAAACTGTCCGATGTGCAACGCTGGGGTCAGAACTGCCTTAATTCTCTGTGGTACAGATTCAACAATGTACTTCCTCAGAGATTTTTGTCTATATTGAAATGATAGCCTCACACAGTTGCTCCTGATTTACTGGCTGCACGTCCATGATGTGAACCTCCCATTCCAACACATCCCAAAGGTGCTCTACAGGATTGAGATCAGGTGACTGTGAAGGCCATTTTACAGACAAACCAGTTTGAGATGATTGCAGCTTGGGATATGGTGTCTTATCTTCCTGGAAGCAGCCATCAGAGGGGGGAGACACTGTCTTTTCATGGTCTGCAACAATACTCAAGTAGATCGTGGTGTTTAAATGATGCTCAATTGTTACTAAAGTGTTAAACGGCTCGAAATGTGCCCAAAAAAATATCTCCCAGCAGCCTAAACTGTTGAGACAAGATGGGATGAACCCATGTTTTCATCTTGTTTACACCAAATTCTGAATTTTTCCATCAGAAATCAAGAATCTTCAGACCAGGCTTTTTCCAGTCTTATATAGTCAAGCTTTATTTTGGATTGTAACATCTGTTTCTGTGGCATGGAGTGTGGTCTTCTGCTGCCAGAGCCCCTAAGCTTCAAAGTTGGTCATGTTGTGAATTCAGAGATGCTTTTCTGCCTACCTGGGTTGTAACAAGTGGTTACTGCCGCCTTGATGTGAACTCAATTCAGTTTAACCATTCTCCTCCTCTCACCCAGAGAACCATCGCTTACTAAACATTTTCTATCTTCCAGACTGTTCTCTGTAAACCCTAGAGATTGTTATGTAGGAAAATCAGAGTAGATCAAGCAGTTTCTGAAATACTCAGGCAGCCCATCTTGCATCAGCAACCATGCCACATTCAAATCACCTTTCTTCGTCATTCTGATGCTCAGTTTGAACATCAGCAGGTCATCTTGACCATTCCTGCATGTCTAAATGCCCTGGGTTGCTGCCATGTGAGTGGTTGCCCTAACAACGTATCTGAGTGTGTAACGAATACCACTGCTGCAAAGCGCACTACCATTGTGATCATTTTATTGATGTTAATTAAATGTGAAATGTAAAGAAACATAAAATAATAATAACGCTCACATCAACTGTTAAATTAATTGAAAATGTTGTAATTATTAATCAGTCACGGATCATAAATGAATCAAGGAACATCTACACAGGCGTTCAGTGCACCTTTTTTAGAAACATCACTCCCGTGTGTTACCTAAAGCAAGTCTGTGTTTTTAAAATTCTCAGAGCTTATTCTAATTTAGCTATTTGAGTGTCCAGAGCCTTCAAAGATTCGATCACAGTCTCAAAATGGCAAAAAATAAATATTTCTTATGAATTTCATCAGCGTGTTATTGCTCAAAGACATAAAAAGTGTGCTGCATATTTTATTCAGCAGTGAATTATTCTCTCTATAGAACAGCACAGTCTGGCTTTAATTATAACTAAGCAAGACAAAAAAAATACACCAGCGACTGAAGTCTGAGAAACATACGCCTCGCAGGTTCCAAACTGGCACTTTAAATGGTATCTGCAAGGTGACTCCAGGATGCTTGCCTTCTGTGAAAGATTCACAAAGAAGGGAAAAAGCCTCATATCTGAGACCAGCCAACAAAAGGTGAAAATTAGTCTGAGGAGGGAGAACAGCCAGTGGAAGACGTGTGCGTTTTTTTGTTTTTTTTGTTTTTTTTCTCTCTTCAAAATCTTTTCTGGAAGCGCAGCATCCTGGAGTCGCCTCTCCACTGTTGACGTTAAAACTGCTGTTTTGCTGTAACCTTTCATAAAACCGCCAATTAAGGACCTGTGAGGTGTCTTTTTCTCTAATGCACTTGTCCTTTTGCTCAGAATTGCACTGTGGCGTCCTACTTCTTTCTATTCTGGTTAGGGCCAGTTTGTGCTCATCTATGGCCTGAGTGGTACACACCATCATATAAAATCTTAATTTTTTTTCTTTTATTTGTGACAATTTTCTCAATAAAGAAGTATCCTTTCTTTTAGAGCAAAAATACTCTGACAAATTTGAGAAGAAAGCTCCTTTTTTCAGGTCAATTTAAAACTATAATCGAACCCATAAAGGCTAATGATCCAGACACTCAGGTAGCCAAATGTATTCCTTGTGTAATCAGCAGAACAGTTTTCAGCTGTGCATACACACTCGTGAAACGATGAATCGGCCTTTTAACATCCGAAAGCTGCAGTAGGTACTGAAATTTGTTTCAGTGGAACACGGGACTTTACACCTACGGATATACTCCAATAAAAATAACGAATGACTCATAATTAATGGCGCCATCAATCACTGATTGTAATTTGGAACATTTATCATCAGTTAAAATAGAAAAGGGGGGAAGTGTGCTTCAAAAATAAAGACATTTCTAAGCGACCCCAAACATTTTGAGCAGCAGTGTTTTGGCAAGTGTAAATGATCATATTCATCAAGTTGATAAGTTGATGCATTCTGCTCCAGAAACTTGAAAGATAAGCAAATAGTAAGCAAACATGGCCAGTATGAAAGGCATGAAATGAAATTTGCTAAGGTTGCTGTTCGGCAGAACCCTTGACAGGAAAAATGGATGACGTATCAACTGTGATTGATTACCTCTTAGGTTTCAAGCCTGTGCAGCTTTATTTTTTCTACTATACTGACACAAACTGATACTAATGGCTGCAACAAAAAAAGAGCCTACAAGTCAAGATACACTTTAATAATAGTCAGCGGCCGGTGATGTGAACCATGCAGAGTTTGCAATTCAAGTATTAAAACATGAAAAATAATGTGCAGGAAAAAAACAAAGCAAACTTTTACATCAATTTCTGATTTATTTATTTATTTATTTATTTATTTTTGGGGGGGCTTTATTGGCCAACTGGAAAGAATAATGAAGGCTAAAATTTGGGCCCAAGGCGAGGAGTTCCGGAGAAAAGACGCTATCCAGAGCCAAGGAAGTCTCGCCAGCTTTCGCTGAAGCAATCTAATTATAGAGACTGGCACGCTAGCTTTAATGATGCAATGGCTGCTAACTTTAAAAAAGTTCTCCCGCGTGTTCGTCCCTGCTCTCATCTGTCTCATACATGTTTTTTTTGGGGGGTTTTTGCTGTGCGGGACAGAAACAGCAGCTGCTCATAAGTATTCACAGTCCTGCTCGTGGATTAGCAGAGACAAAATGTGAGCGTAGATTGGACTGCACACTGCGCTGCCTCCTCCAGAACACAGCGGGCCCTTCTCATTCTCTCTGAGCGCTAACCACAGCTGTTCAACACCACTTGACTTTTCCTAACAACAATGTTCTCAGATGGCTGTGGCCACTTTTGTTCCTTCTCGCTGGAACAGTTGCTCTTCAGGTTTTCTTTAATGTCTTTGTCTCTCGGTGGTGTGTTGGATGAGAGCTCGTTGCCTTGCTGACCAAAACGGTAATGAGACGCTGTTCAGGATGATGTTTGTTGATATCACCGTGGTTGTTATAGTGATTGCCTTGGATTTGTGGCCCCACTCATCAGTTTCAACTCTTGAGTGTTTTTTGCACGCTGAGCCTTGTCCAGTAAGCCCCATATTTCTGCATTGTGTCATCAGTCATATGTGCATTCAGATGAAGAGGGAGAAAAGATGGCACTCTTTCATTTTCTCTCCTCGACGTGAACACGTGCACAGTGTATCGGTTGCGTTGTGACTGCCATTCAGGACAGCTGCACCGGCTCAGTCCCCACACACCCATACGTACACGCACTACGAGGCCATAAGTCACCATTTCTGCACCACCTCCCAAATACTCACATTCATGTAACCGTGTCATCGCTGCTCTTGCCCCTCCATCCCGTTGTGCTGGAGCAGACTGTACTATTCCCTCTGTTTCCATACATTCCCTCTGCCTGCCTCTCTCTTCCCCTCCCTCTGATCCTCTGTCACTACAGCTGTGTGTCAGCTGTTGGCCTGTCCCAGTCTACTCAGAGATGAAGCTGAAATGTAAAGGGTCTGCAGGGAAGACAGCCTGGCCCCTCTGTTTCACCCAGCTGTCACTCCCACTTCAGACTTCCAATTATCAGGCTTCTTTCTTCCTTCTTGCTTCCCCATCGGAAGTTTTCTTCGTTTTTTTTTGTTTTTGTTTTTGTTTTTTTTTTAATTTCTGTAAGAGTCACATGCTTGATTGGTTTCTTTGGGCTTCTAGTTTTTCCTGCCTTTGGTGTTCCTCTGTCTTCGTCTTGGTGTTTATTGTTGGTCATTCTTAGCTTTGTGTTGCTTTGAGGGTTCGTTTTTTCTGGTCTTCAACATGGATCCAAATTTCACGAGGATCGCTCCTACTCCTACAGTGTTGGTCGGGATTTAATCAAACACGCACACACTGATCACCTAATGGGGCTTCACAGAAACGTTGCAGAAGGTCAATGTCGGATTTGTTGTTTTATGTGCACTTTTCCATTTTCACAGCATAACCTTCATGCACACCACCCACAATTTCACCAAATTCTCACTTTTCATTTACTGAACAATATTCAGTTCAAACCACTTAGTGAAGCCTTTAACATCAGATTCTCTGTGTTGATCCATTTGGCACCTTCAGATCACTTTACCACGGGTGGTGCGTAGCATTTATATCCTGCTCAGTGTCGTTATCTTATTGGTCATTAAGAGTGAGGGAGTGGTCCTACTGGTCGACTCCCACGTTAGGAAGGTTTAAGCCTTTGTATCACCATTAGACATCAGATCAGACATGATCATGCTTTATTTTTGCCATGTTTACTAATGAGCATGTAGTCATAATGATCATGAAGTCAAACACTTTTGTTTGGTGGTGAACAAGATGAACACGACTCCAGAATGACCGTATATGTATGTATATACATATATAACTGTTGCCTTAAGGCACATTATTTTGTAAGGCAGAGCCTACAATGTTACATTAAAAAGACTCCAACAATCACACTATCCCCTTTGAGCCAGCAAAAGTGGGAAGGAAAAACTACCTTTTAACAGGTTGTTCTTTTCCTCCTTGGTGGTCAGCAGCCCTGCTCTTGTTAGTATTTGTTTCACTGAGATGTGTTCCCACCTGTATATTGGCCCTCTGTGCATATACAGTGTTACTGTCTTTCATCTGTCTGCTTACCTCTCACTCCTCGTGCTTCCTGTGCTCCTTTTGTGGTTTCCTGTTTTGTTTAACGTCTGGAATTCTGGGACTCTACAATCAGCCATTTACAAAATAAAAAGCTCCTATTCTGTTTGTTTTGCCGTCTCCTGTGTCTTGTATTTCCGTCCAAAATCTACACTTGCATGATATGCTCTGGTACCAGTTTATTAGTCACTAGCTAAAACTGTATAAATATAGCCCAACTGTTAACACAGGAGACCTGCAGTAAATCCTGCCTTGATGACGGGTATAATGTACTGCTTTTGCTGAAACTAGGGAGGTATTTATTGAACTTTATTGCCGTTTTGGAAGCTCCATACATGACAGTGCAGTTCAGCACCACGGACTAAAGACTCCAGAATGACCATAAAGTAACATCCACACCTCTGTAAAACAGTTTAGACAAAAAATAAACATGCTAACTTTCATAAGGAAAAGATTGATTACAGCTTTGGAGTTTTTTTGCTTTTTAAATTTTGAGAGGTGTACCTAATAAACTGGCCACTGAGTGCAGCTGTTTTAATGTTTAATGATCTTTAGAGCCTTTCTCTCTCTCGGTAGAATAAAACAACGTCTGTAATAAGCAAGTAATTTACTCAGTACTAACCTATCACAGGCTGGGTTTGTGTCCTCATTAACTCCAAACACTGACATCTGTCCTGTTCCCTTTCTTGTTGGCTCTCATTTCTTCAGCCTTAAAGTTTCATCTGTTTGTTATTTATTACAAACAAGCGTCTGTAACTGGCTGCTCCAAATGTGCTCCATCTCGTAAAGTAGGTTTGAAACCAGTAATTTGGAGATATGAATGGCATTTCAAATACAGAAGGAATGAAATTCTCTTGGAGTAGATGGTTGACGGCTAATTATACCATCCTTGGATACCAGGCTGTTTCGTTTGTAGCCTTCATACAGGCAGCTTAGTATTATTGTATCGTGGCATTCTGGTGCCAGAGAGAAAAACAAATTAGCCTGTGAAAGTGGCCTTTGTTATACGGCTTTGTGCTCGCTCCTCTGGGGCTTTTGGCTCATTTCTGCATTTGGCATTGAAATTGTTGAGAAACAAATGATTGTGAGACACGCGACGTGCTTTGGAATAAGAGGATTTGACCGAGGGTTGAGTTATCGGTGGCGAAGGCGGGTCTGTGAGCTTTGCAGTCTGGGGGTAGGGCTGTATGTGTGCATGTGAATGTATATGTATGTATATGAAGTGAAATGATTTGTGGTCTGATGGTGCTGCCTGGTGTTTTTAATGGGCTTTTTAAAAAAAGTTTTTATAGGAGATGTGGTTCTAAATTCCTTTTTCTCTGCGACAGGTATGCCTTTGGTCGTCAGTCTGACTCCCGACAGGTAACCAGGTGTGTTGCTGCTCTCATGGCTTTGACAACCCTGCGAGTGTTCCCTGTCGCTGTGGTCACCATCCTGGCAGTGCTGGTGTCGTCTGCAGAGGAGCATGAGTGGCACTTTGATCCAGGTGGGATGTCATCTATACACGTGTAGAGCAGAAAACATCGTGTCCTCAGTTTGAATTTGTTTTCCTTTGTCCTACTTTGTCCCCCAAACTCAGACATGATTGCATTTTCAAACCTGTTACCCTCTTCCTCTCCTTGGGCACAGCAAACGCCTTCCCCGCTGCTCTGAAATTCTCCTCACATTCTCAGATCAGTCAGCCTCATTCTCCATCCACTATCAACAGGCTATCCTGTGTCCTCTCCCTGTCTGCCAGCCAGTTGTTTGAAACGGGAGAATAAGATAGCTAGGCAACCCCCCCGCCCCACCCCACCCCAACCGCCAGCTTGTCAAGACCGCAAGACCGCTAATGCACAAGCAGTTCGTGAAAGTGTCAATCAAAATGTCGGAGAAGGGAATGCATGAGGAGTTAGTGAATGTGTGCCAGCCAGGTGTAACCAGAGGAGAGTGTCTGCAGGGCGGCCAAACTTTGGACCGTAGCAGCTGGTCTGTGAATAAGAGCAAATCTGTAACTGTCATTACTGTCTTAATTATACATTTAGTATTTGTTTAATTCATTAATTATTCTTGAAATTATCTCCCTGCTGCCAGCATGTGACATTTAAGCAATATTTAAGATGATATAAAACAAAAAACCCCAGCAAACATTTGAGTAGATTTATGAGTTTCTGCATGAAGTTGCCTAAAGTGTACCCAAAGTACAACTGAAACAAGTAGTCGGAATTATTAAACATGATATTTGCATGGGCGGTATCTTGATTAGCATTGCTCTGGATAGCAAAACATACTCTAGCTGTGCTGTTCTGTCCTGGACAGTCTTTTGATGCCAGAAGATTTAAATCTGTGGTGGACCTGATTGGATGCAGGTAAACAGTCCACATAGTTTTTTAGTTTTTTTGTTAAGTATCTGTGTTCATAAAAAAATAACCGGTGCAGGCGAAAGGAAATCTTGGCCCAGATATCTGCTGTCTTCACTGAAAGTAAAAATCAGGTGAGATGACTAGCCAATGAGTTCCCAGATTTTGTTTGTCCAATGCTTTAATTGCATGATTACCAGACACCTGAAAAACTGAGAATATCTCCAACATCCTCAAAAATTAAGAAATTGTAACAAACAACTTCAACTAAAACAGAGAAGGGTAAAGAGAGTAAAGTTTGTGGCAATTGCTTCGTTTAGTTTTTTGGTGCAGGCTTTGAAATAAAGTGCACATCTTACCAGTGGAGTACCAGAGACCCAAAATAGAATTGAACAGGTAATGGCTAACAGTAACACAGCCAGTGTGAGTCCTTGAAAGGCCTGATGGTGTTTTTGATAAACTGAATATTTGATTTTAGTCATTTGTGTCTGCATCTCCTACACTGACTGCTTTTTAGCTTTCAAATCCCATTAGACAATGGATTGTTTTTCCCATAGACTGTATATAAAGGATGGCCTGAATCACCAGGGCGTTACTCGCTGATTTGTGATATCTGACGGACATATGCTTTATATGGTCAATTTACTCCTCGTGGGTGTGTAACTCACAAAACAAACACATTGTTTTATTTAAGACCAAAAGACTTAAAACAAGCTATTAAGATCATCTGAAAATATTCACTAACAGTCTTTTTTCATAATGATAATAATAATAATGATAATAATGGATTGCATTTATATAGCGCTTTTTCGGGACCCCTCAAAGCGCTTTACAATGAACAGAGGAGTCTCCGTCCCCCTGTTGCCAGTGTTTCTTCCATCTTTTATGTACATATTTTTATAAATATATCCTTTTCTTCTTGATCTTACGTTTCTTGAGCTCTCGTTGAAGTTTAGCTGCTGGTAGACGGCGATAGACCACGATCAGGGCAAACATTGTTCTCTGAAAGTAAAGATTCTTTTCCAAACAGTTTTCAAGAAAGACTTCTCTGATGGTCTCTGACACATAAGATTAAGCTCGTTCTGGTTGTGCTTCTCTTTTTATTATTTAACTGACAGAAAAAAATGATGTAGTAAAAACTGAAGAGGAGTGACTGGTATTGGGAAAAGGTTATTATTTACAGCTCCAACTAAAAAAAAATGTTTTGGGAGGAGTAATCGCCTGTTAAATGACTGTTTGATTTATTACTTAATCATATCCGTGAATCTAGATAAATTAACAGGCTGTGTAGTGCAATAGAGACGCTCGCATTTTGTCTTGTTGAAATGATTAAATCAAGCTTGGCAGTGTGAGCAGCAAGGTTTGGTGCATGCGCTAAAGTTTAATGTAAGATGACAGACAGAGAAAGTGAAGCCAGAGGACACAGCGGGGCAGAGACGAGAGAGCGAGAGGTGAAAAGACTGCAGATGGCGGGCTGTTGACTGGCGATGTGGTATAATGATGATGATGTAATGAAATGGGCACCTGTCCTCAGGGTTTGGATGAATTGTGTGTGTGTGTGTGTGTGTGTGTGTGTGTGTGTGTGTGTGTGTGTGTGTGTGTGTGTGTGTGTTGCGTCCGTTGGGAGGTTTTAGGGTTTGTCATGCGGCCCGACATTCCTGTTCACTGAGTCAATGACAGAAACTGAGTTAGACGCCCACCCAACCCCCGCCTCTTTATGTCACCCTCAGCCAACCCTGCATATCGCTGTCAGTAACCCCTTTCCACTTTATCACTGCCCAACACTCCCGCAGCCTCTCACCCCCTCACCTCGTCCTCAGATAGCGCCATCGTTGGGTAATCCCTGCCTGGGACCGCGCTATCTGGATCGGTTGATAATGCTGCCGCTGGAGCAGAGCCGGTGCAGATATCTGAGACCTGTCTGTGTTCATTCCATCGCCCTTAGTTTCTTTCTCGCTTTAGTTCTCTCTCTGCAAATGCCCAACAGAAACGGGATCACTGGAGCCCTAAGGAGGTGGCTTTGTGCGAGCTGGAGAGCTGCATGGAAAGACAAAAGGGACTGAAGAAATGGGAAAGGTGTATTCTCAGAGATGACAGGTCACAGTATTTCACAGCGGGTGGCCTCATAAGCTGTGAGCATAAACTTGGAGGTGCATACGGGTATTACTGGCAGTCCGTCTAATGAAGTCACTTGTGACTAGTCAGAGACGTATTACCGGAATAAGTGACAGTGACATTACGCATTGCATGAACAGTACCAACGGACATTAAAGCAAATAAAAGCAAAGGTAGGAGCGTTACATTTTTCCCCTTCCACTCACTGTCTGTGTGAGTTATGAAGCATAAAGTCCGGAAGTTTTCCCAGAAATGACATAACAACATTATGCTCCGTGACCAATGATGACCACTCATGCTCTAATGGAAATATTAAGTTTCCCCTGGACATGTGCTCCACACGGAGGAGAATTTTTCTCATATCTTTATCCGGCCTGTGTCTTCCTCTCCTTCTCTGTCTCTATCTCCCTCAACCCTTCCCTTACAGCTCAGTGTCGTTACGCCCTGGGGATGGAGGATGGCACCATCCCAGATTCTGACATCACTGCCTCCAGCGCCTGGTCAGACTCCACAGAGGCCAAACATGGAAGGTGGGAAGTGTGTGTCTGTGTGTCTGTTGTACCTGGAGTTCAAAGGTTACTCTCAAATACCTAAGCACATTTCCACAAACACAAACTTTTGTCTAAAATCTGTAGTTCTTCTTCCGCTTATGCTACAGTCACAACAAAAGTGATCTCTTTGCCTTTTTAAATGGTTACTCTGAAGATGGCCGCAGTCAGCTAAGAGAGCAATAAAACAGCAATAAGATGAACTCAATGTGCTGCTGAAGGTGATCAAATCTGTTACAATCTACAGAGACAGAAATTCACAATACCTGTTTAGATTCAGAGTCGAGCCAGAACCTCAAAGAAAATGCAAAATGTGCATCGTAACCAGTATACAACCAGTTGCACTGAGTAACAGTAAGAGACATGTTGCAGATGAGTTTCTGACTTGGATTGATTACAGTGTGTTGAATATGTTTGCATTTATGAATTAGATGTAAGTTACTTTCAAACCTTTGCCAGTCTTTCTGACGTTCTGACTGCAATTGTTTGGAGACAGGTTGCCTCCCACCATGCAACTGCCTTGTGATTGAAAGCTGGTCGCCACAACCACCTGCAGTCACCAGACATCTACAGACTTTTCCAAGTTGCAAGCAGGTTGCCATCCCGTTTTTAAAGAAGAGTTTTTGAAGAGTTACGCTTGAATTCTGCTTCAGCAAGAAATCCACTTCGTGACTTGATGATGTAACCGGAAACCGCTCTAACCCCACGCCGTAACCTCCAATGTCAGTCAGACTCAGTGAGGGCTGCATCGACCCAAGAGGAGTTAAGTTTCTCTAAAAAGGTGCATGCCGGGTTACGTGGAAAGTTATAACGCAGGGTTAAGAGCGGTTTCTGGTTACGACGGCTGAAAAACAGTTTTCAACAGCAGTGATGTCACCGTGCACCAACACACACACACTGTTGGGTTCACATCTGCATCAGAGCAACTAAGTGAAGGTTTCAGGGGATGATAAATTGCTTGATTTTTGTCCAAGTGCTATACTCTGTTACTATTAGAAAGTAAAAAATGGCAGATTTACAAGGTTTTTTTTAGGACTGCAGCAGCGACTCGACTTATTTTGGATGTGTGCTGTACAGTAATTAAATTCAGAAGTTCTTTTCCTATTATTCCTGGCTGTCACCGCTTTGATGTGGTGAGATAATACAGCTCAGACAGCAGACGTCACCATGCAGTGAAAGTGTAACAGTGACAAAATGAATACGGACTTGATGTTCGCTGTGACGGATTACGTAACTCGAATAACTTCTCAGAGCGTGCGATTTGATTTTCACACCGTAATGAGATCAAAAAGAACAATTAGACGCCTGGAGAAGTAGGGAAAAAATGCTAAAGGATGGTTTGAGAGCAGAATGATTAGGGTTGATGTGAGGTGTAATGGATTGACGCACGCAAAACCACAGGTGTGGTGCTTCTAAAATTGGGCTGCTTTTTCTTTCCAAGCCAGCCACGGGAGAAAGCTTCTTATAAAGAAAACATAATCACCTCTTTGAATAGCAGCACCGACTGGGATCTCAGCTGGTTTCTACTTGATAGGGCGGATTTAATAGCCTGGTAGCGCCCGTCTGAATTGCCGCCCACATTTCTGATTTGTTCAGCGAATCGTATACAGTCTTTAAGTGCAGCAAAATGGTAATTGGGCCCAATTATCAGGCTGCGTTATCATCTCTTTCAGGAGTCAAGATGTCACGCTGGCCACTTGTCATACTCTGTAAAAGAGCTGCTGTTGTATTTAAACTTGCTGAGCAAAATTGAAGCGATCTCTCTTCCACAGGAATGAGATATTCCAGTGCTCATGCCAGGCTGATGTGCTGTCTTATTTTCAGTCTGTTGGCACCGTGCTAAAGTAATTTTTAGCAGGTTTATTAGATTAAGGTGGAAGATGATAGTTTGTGTGTGTCTTCTTAAAACCTACTTGGTAATTAGATCACCACCTTATCTGTCTGGCTGTAAGGTCTGCAACATGTTACCGCCACATGTAATCTGTGGGATCGTGCATGTGTGTGTTTGGGTTCACTTGCCTCCATCAGCTTGCTGGGTTGGGTCTCTTGGCAGAGCGTCTAACCATGTGGAAATGATTATTAGTGCAGCCTCTTTTTAAGGCACATCAGGGAGATCCAAAAAGAGAGAAAACAGAGAGAGCAGCGGACATGAAGTTTAAAAAAAAATAAATAAATAAAAATAAAATAAGTGTGAGGTGGATCGCTGCGATGGCGTGCTGAAAGGTAGGGGGGAAATTAATCTGAAAGCAGGGTTTTTGAGGGAGGGTGGTGTGTGGAGGGAGAGATGCAGAGCTGGTAGGTGATTACTCTTGGCCAGTGGAATACCAGCTTATTGGTTGGAGTGAGAGAGGAAATGATGGAGGGAATGAGTGAGCTGTGAACAATGGGAGACGAATGAAGAGTTGGCTGGTATTTAGGGAGGAATCAAAAGACAGACACACAGTGAGACGGGAGAAAAATGAGTTACTTGGCAGAGCGCCGTTCTGTAATGTTATCCATGCTGGCTGGTGCACGCTAGCTCTCCCTCCTCATCCTCTCTCCATTAGAGGACACTTGGTGGAGCCCTAATGTGTTGATATCATCTTGTGGTTCCCAGCAGCATGATCTCACCCGCTGAGGGGAGAACGGGAGTGATTAAAGTCCAAGCATGGCTGTCAGTGCGACCGAGTTGATCCAGTGATTTGTTTTGGTGGTCTGAGCAGCAGCTTTCATTTTGAGAGAAGCCCCACGGTGGTCAGAGCGCGGTTGTGGCCTGGCGTCTGTTCCAAAGCTCCTCGGTACGAGTCGGAGTCGCACACAGCCAAATTTGTGGTCGTCGTGCGGCTGCTCCGCGGTGCTGCTATGAACTTTTCTTCTCAGGGTTAGGGTTTGGGCTGAGTGAAAACCTTTGGTGCGTGTGTGGTCGTGGCAGGCCTGCGAGCAAAGATTGGTCCTGACGCTCGACACCGCACAGATCTTGTTGTGAGGTTTGAAGAATGTGGAGGAGCCGGTAATTTTCACTCTGCTCCTTTCATCTCGTTTCCTCTCTTCATGAGCCGCTTGTGTTCTCTGCTTTTTCCATGAGGTTGGTTAACTAAACAGAGTGCACAAAACATTTCAAGATAAAAACTAGACTTTTGAAAACTGAAACCACATTCTAGACAAATAAACAAACTCTAATGCAAAATACATAAATATATATGCATATAAAAACTATATAGAAAAACTGAAACCAACATTTTTAAACACTGAAAGCAGGAAATTCACTCTGGACCCTAAAGTGAAATTAAAAACAAATTCAACATCAACTAAAAATCAATATACAGTAATAACAGGGCTCTGCAGGTTTTCTCAGTCTCTCTGTCTTTAGCCATTTCCAGTTTTTATGCATCTTTCCATCTTTTTCAGAGAGTGTTGTCATATTTATATGTGAATGTTTGGCTGCTGTAAAATCCAATTTGTGCTGGTGGAGGACTGGACTGTTTGCGCTGAATTCTCACTTGTACCTCTGCACACTGCCGGCACTCGGGGTTTTGATGCAGTCTGTCGGTAGTCATGTTTGTATCTGCGTGCGAGTGTTTGCGTGTGGGACTGGGATTCCGTGAACTTCCGATTTGTGTTTCCGCTTTAAACAACTTGCAGTTTGTTTTCCTTTACTGTTATCTGACATTATCATCTCTCTCTATCTCCGTCTCTTTCTCAGGTTGAGTACTGGAGAGGGGGACGGAGCGTGGTGTCCATTAGGATCCGTGTTCCCCAGCGGATCAGAGTACCTTCAGGTGGGATGCTCATCTTTTTCTGCTCTGATTTTGCAGGTGCACAGTACGGCTGCTGGTTTCGTGAAAGGTATTGATTGATATTTAATGATTAACAAGGTGTGAGTGCATTTGTAACCATTATAAAAATCTGTTCAATAATTCAGACAGATTTTTACTTTGAGGTGGTTTTGCAGAAGCTATAAGGTTTCATTGGGCATAATAATAAAGTGCAAATATACTATTTAAACATTTAAAAAATGTGGAGTCTGCGTTTTCTCCTTGTGCATGTGCGTTTTTTTTCTTCTTCCAGGAACTCTGGTTTCCTCCCACAGCTACAAACATGAATGAATGTGAATGCGAAGGTTGCCTTTCTCTCTGTGTTAGTCCCTGTGATGGACTGGTGATCCGTCCGGGCTGTACACAGCATCTCACCCATCACAGCTAGGATAGACTCCAAAGGTTAAGAAATCGGGAGGATGGATGTTTGTTACAGTTGTGCAAAAAGTGCAACAAAGATAGGATTTTATTTTACCAGTCGTTATGTTTGTTACCTCTGGGCAGAAGCAGGGTCGCTGTTTTCCTTTTTCTTCTCCTAATGCATGCGTGTGTCACTCCCAGCTTTTAGTAGATACTGAAAGACAGATAAGATCTCTTTATGCTCTTCATGAGTTCTCCTTTCTATCTTTAAAAATCATTGAAATTGCAGTGGTGAAGAAGCTCTTAACTGTAATCCTACAAGAACACATATTTGTCAGTCTAGACCGCGCTAATCATCTTTTCTCTACATCAAGGTCATCGATATCCTCCCAAATTAGCTCTTTGCATTCTGAGCACACAATTTTTAGACTATCGTAAGCATATGAAAATAAGTCCTAAAATATATTGAAATTGAACAATATGAGTAAATGTAGGTGAGTTTGGAAGCATCCCAGTACTTTTAAATCTTGTTGGCATTTCCAGCTTTCTGAGTGACATACGTTATGATCATCTGTCATCTGTAGATTGACCTGCGCAGACTCCACTTCCTGGCTCTGGTCGGCACTCAAGGTCGCCACGCTGATGGGCACGGTCAGGAGTTTGCACGCAGTTACCGGCTCCGCTATTCCCGAGATGGAGAGAAATGGATCACCTGGAAGGACCGCTGGGGCCAAGATGTAAGTGGGATTTTTCTCACGTCCTCGCCTTGATTACAAATGAACTGGATCTCTCTGTTTCTGTCACGCCTGGTAAACAAATGGAGCGAAATAACAGTTTGAATGTCATTAAATGAGCAAGTGGGGTGTCAACACAAGAAACATACTGCTGAGGGCGACTCCATTATTGATAGGATACGACTTAATATCCTGGGGCTGTTGAGTATAAATGAAGTGTTAATCACAGCTATCTGTATAATTCATTTGCATTTGAGTTACTTATTATTCATTGTGAAGTTGAGCAGTTTGGAACTAAGCCAAGCTTCCGGCTGAACAATGCAACGAATGCATGTGCAGAGTTTATATTATTTTAAAGCCTCTATTATTGCATCTGTTGAATATTTGATTTGGTGATACATCGCACTCTGTGTTTTGTACCACTCTTACATGGCAGCTTGGGAATTACAAACTCCGACAACAAAATGTTTAAGGAAGGGTTACACTGTTTGGCTCTCACTTGCATTTATTATTCTGGACCTTATATTGACACACAACAAATATTGAGAAACTGCAAACCGAAGTAATTTTTTTGCGTTAATGTGTTTAATCTAAAAACAGCCTGTGGCTCTAACCTCTCAAATCAATCATTCTTTGCACCTTTAAGTATTAAAGAAAAAGTTCAGTGGGTTCATTTCAGCTCCTCTTGGATTAACAAATTCAGAAAATGCACTCTGAATAAAATCTGGGCGCCTTAAGGTGTGGATTTATTCAACCTTACAGTTATTAGCAGAGGCGAACAACATGCTGTGTGATTGAATATTTGAACTGCTCTCCCCTAGGTGGTGTCTGGTAATGAGAACACCTATGATGTTGTGCTGAAAGACCTCGGACCTCCCATTGTGGCTCGCATGGTGCGATTCTACCCCCTCGCCGACCGGGTTATGAGCGTTTGTCTTCGGGTGGAGCTCTATGGCTGCCTTTGGAACGGTGAGTGTGTTTGAGCGTGGAGTTGATGGACAACGTTGCACAACGTCCCCTGATTTTACGAACACTCGTTTTGTCTGTGCTAGGCGATGCGTGCCCTCCAGTTTAGATAAAATATTTCATATGGTGAAGATGGCTTAGCTGGCTGTCGTCCCAGATTTGATCCTGTATCAGATGGTAATGATCACAAGTGTGTGGGTTGTTTTTTTTCCATGCATTCCATACATCGAATTGAGGCATTCAAATTTACAGCCTTTGTGGGATTTGGCCAAATAAAAGAAGCCCCATATTGATGAATGGTGTTGGTCTCCATGTTTGCTGAAGCACAACACTGACTCACTGAGTATTTATGTCTCCTATCCTGCCCCACCCACCTCCCTCAGACGCTCACTGGGTTGTCGGTAAATCACAACTGCCACTGGCACTAAAAGACCAGTTCCCGGTCTGTGTCTTCAGGGACACCATCCCTCTGAAATATGCTTGAATGTGGCTCTCGGCTCTTTTCCCTTTTCGTTTTTCCTACGGGCTGGAGATTATGCAGAATCTACACAATGTGATGCTGCCTCTCTAAAGTCTGATATGGAATGAAATAAAAGGTCAAATTGCACATATTTGACCTTTTTATTTCATTCCATATCAGATTTTAGAGAGGCAGCACAATGTCACCCCATTATTATTCCTTAGCTTTAACTTTGGACCTGCTTGGCTCTCAAGCACTCGCACACCGGTACCTGCAAATACTCACATCTAAAGACACATGTTTATGTGCAATCAGGGCGTGCTGCACATATGTTATGTGAAGAATTGTTTATTTTGGGTAGCAAAGCACCGGGCTGGAGTCAGCGTTACTGACGTCACCTCTGTTCTCAGGGAGTGGGCTGATTAGGTGTACATTAGAGGCAAGGAGGCTCGAGTTCCGCTGGTGGATGGTGACTGGGCCAAGCAGGCCCGAGAAGCCGGCCTTTTAGTTTGTTTTACTGCTTGAAATCCAGCTGTAGCAGTTCTTCCCTGCAGCTGGGATTTCTGTTGGCTCTGTACATGTTGAACTACTCACAATGAAAACGGGGAAAAAAATGTTTTAAACGTCTTGTTTCAAGGACCTCTCGACTAATATTTCTTCCCGTCTTGCCGTGTTTCAGATGGGTTGAAGGCTTACACAGCTCCAGTGGGTCATGTCATGCAGCTGCCCGGCATGTCTGTGTATCTCAACGACTCCACCTATGATGGGAGCACGGAACAAGGGTAAGACGTACATCTGCTCCGAGCATCTTTTCCATTTTCATTTTTATGCACGAGTATGCTGGATTTCCATAAACGCCTGGATTTCGCTTTAATGGAAATGTGCAGGCATGGCCTCGTTTATAAATCACGGCACTGCAGCGGCAAATGTGAAATATGATCATGACAACAATTCACACCACATTAGTGACACCCAGGAATGTGGGGTGAAGCGCTATCATGATGATATTTGTGGCTTCATCAATGGAGTAACAAAAACTGTGCTTATCACATCTGCTAGCTCTGAAGCCAAATCCTCTCATGAGGTTTATCCAGTCGGCCTAATCGAAAGGGAATGACATTATTTTCTTTAGTTGTTCGGGGATTTGAGGCATGTTTCCTGGCCGTGAGGTTTTTGGTAGGGAGCCATGGAGGGGGGGAAATGGGGGTGGTGTCCACCCTTGCGTGGGCTGTGCGCTTAATGGGGCTGAAATGTTTTGTTAGCCAGTGATGTAGCACTTTTGATGTAATCCAGACGCTCCCGTAGCAAAACGCACGGGCGAGGGCTCATATGGTCGGCAGTGGGGGGAACTGTTTGGGGATCCAGTTCTGTTGCTTAGTGTTTGCTGTTTGCTGAGGTGTGTGTTTGTAGGGGAAAATGAAGTGGGGTTGAGGTTTGTGTTTGAACTTGTGTTAGTGTGTGTGCATCCTCGTGCACACAGCTTTATTTCTGCTTTAAATGGTAAATGTACGGGTCCTTACAAAGCACTTTCTTTTCTTACTGAGCTCTAAAAGCCACTCAGACACACAATTGGTGCTTTATTCTGTGCCTTTATACACCTTTTTCTCTCTCTCTTTTTTTCTTTTAACCTCTGGTGCGCACAAAAGCCAATTTGGGGTTCAGTAGCAATGCAATAAGTGCCCGAGGACACTTCAACACTTTGCACTACCTCTTTAGCTACAGCTACCTGTTGCTTGTTTGTGTGCAGGATACAGTTTGGAGGGCTTGGTCAGCTGTGTGACGGTGTCCTGGGAGGAGACGACTTTACAAAGACTAAGGAGTTGAGGGTGTGGCCTGGGTATGACTACCTGGGCTGGAGCCGGGAATCCCTCGGGCAAGGCAGCGTGGATATTGAGTTCCACTTTGAGAAACCACGAGTCTTCCACCACATGCAGGTAGGCACTTGAAGTTGTGCCTGTGTGCAGTAGTGCGTGTATAAATCTGTGCAGGGCGTTGTTACCTCTGCAGATGGTGTAAATCAGAGATGCCGTTGCGGCTAAAAGCGATAGTCAATGGTCTGTGCCTTGGAGGAGATCCACCTTGTAAGAATGATCATCTTTAGAAATCGTCACTCATTTTATCGCAAACCAGTTTTTTATGTGTTTAGATAATCTCATATCAGGTCACATTTCAGTGCATTTCCTGTGTTTTTGTTTTGGGTGAATGGTTAAGAGGACATGGCAGGACTTTGTTCATGGAGATGTGAAACTGCCATAGTAAATGAAAGAAAGAGTCGGTAAATATCATTAAAATCTACATTTTTACAGTTTTAAAATTGAACATAGACCTTGACTTATTAAAGAAAATGTGGCATAAATGGTTTCCATTTACTTCCTCCTGCTCTCCCCTGTTTATTCACACGTCCATGTATTAATATTAATTTAAGAAATACTCATTTATTTATGGATTTATTTCTGTATTATTATTTTTTTGCGTGTATTCCCGCTGGTAGAAAACGAATAGCTTTGTTCTGGCTGGTGCAGTTACACTTTGAATAATCCCCCCTTTATAAGCAGAAATGCATAAAGAACGAACACAAAAACAAATACATTTTGGGGAATAAATATGAGGGAAATACAAAGGAAAAATCACACATGTATAAACAGGGCAATCAGTACCAGTAGGGAAAGGAACACAGGAGCTTATTAAAACTGAGATTTCTCTCTATATATAACAGTTAAATTGATTGGTGCATTTAAGATCATATAAATGTATTTATGTAGTTAATATTTATTTTTTTGGCAGTTAAACCCTCCACAGTTTCCATCCAACAGGAGTCTCTTTGTCTGTGTGATACATTTCAAAGCACAGCTCAGTAAATGGGGCGTCTTTGATGCATATCATCCTTTTCAGCTTAAAATGAAGATCTTTTTTTCTAACTGTCTGCCAAAAAAACCCTCCAAAACATCTTAAGTTGAGAAAACCAGACAGCAGTCGAATCAAACTTTCTTTTTTATGGGCTACAGTCTGAACGTTTGAAGCACCTCGATGTGTCCAGCTTCTCGAAGGCACAAAAATGTTAACTTTTGTTAACTGCTCTGTGTCTGTCTTCCTGTCTTCCTGTGTTATGAACAGGCCATTGACTTGACAAAGAAGTATTTGTAATTAATACATTGTTTTGGTTGATTAATTATCTCATTAGCCCAAAACAATCATGTCCCATTTCTCCATCTGATGAAACTGCTTAGAAATTCCTTTGTCTCCAAGCAGCTCGGGCCCTAAAACGAACTCCATCAGCACCGTTATGTGTCTGTGTGTCTCTCTTTTTAAACAGCACTAAGTTCCTTTATCGGCAGCGTCAGGAAGCAACATTTTTACTGGAATAGCTCTGCAGCTATTTAATTAGTTTGAATGCGCCATTGTTTATGATGGGACAGTGCATCAGTGCTCGTCTCTCTGGGAGCCACCAAATTGCATCACAGTCTGTTTGTGCGTCTGTGCGGCTTTTGGGGTTAGTTTGTGGAGCAATGATGGGGATAATGGTGTGAAGCAACCCAGTTTGAATTATAACTGTGTTGTCTCATTGGACGCGGACTGGAATGTCGGTTTGGGTGAGAAGCACCATATACATCTCTGTGGATTGAACAGCCTGCATGCCTTAAAAAGGGCACAAGTAATTACTCTGAAATCTCCTGACAGTGACTGAACATTTTTTTTGAATCTTTATTTTCTTTTTCCACGTGTTTTTCCACAGTTTACCTCCGTTACCTTTTAAAAATCTCTCCCAGCGGTATTCGTGGTGTTTTTCCTACGCTTATCCTGTTTTTCTTGCCTTTTCCCCAGTGGTTTTCATACACTAACCTCAACTGACACGCAGCGTTACACTAGCCTGCCCGAGCGGATATGTCAGACACACAGGTCAAATAAACAAGGAGAGGGAACCTGAACCTGATTCTGGCTTGACTCGTCTCTGAAGACCGCAGTTCCTCAAACTGTGTTTAATAAGAGAAATCTACCCTTTGACATTTTGTCAGCCATAACCTGCACTTCTTACACATTTTCTAAAGTTTCTGTTCTGTTCTTTGGGCCTTTTTGTCCAACATTTTTGCCCGTGCATGTGGACGTAGACAAATATATCCCTTGATTTCTTAGCGTGTGTCTTACATTAAGCTTTGCAGCTGCATTCCCTGAAGGAGTAGTAAATTTCCTTATTTCTGTTGACTTATCAGAGCTCTACCTCTACCACCAACTTCCAGTGCATACCCACACACCCCGTTTTGTCCCCTTTCCAAACAGAAACACTTGCACGCCGTGTGTGTGTGAGAGAGACTTAACACGTGGATTAGGTTAGAGCAGCTGGCCTTTCAGTGTGTAAGGTTTACAGCTAACCTGTCAGAACAGCCTCTGCTCTCTAAGAGGGGATTTTTTTTTTTCTATCTCGTTCTTAATTTTCAGTCTCTTAGATCTATACTTTTGACCTCAATTGACCAACCTCCATCTTCCCTCACATCCTCGTCTCTTCTTGTCAAGCTCCTCTTTCCGCTTGCAGCCACAACGACTCCTCGTATATTAATTCAGCTTTTATGGATTCTTCCGTCTTTGGCCTTTCCCTGCTTGTAAAACAGAGAAGATATATCCTCTATTCTCTTGTCTTCTGTCATACACTTTCTTTTCTTCTACCCTTCTTCTCTCCTCCTGTGTTCTAATTTTGTTAATTTGCAGCCCGGCTCTGCTCTAAGTCGTGCCAAAGCAATTATGCCTCAACAGAAGGAGAATGTGTCATTAATTTTGTGTGTTAATTTAATCTCTTCCTGCCTTTCCGCGGATAATGAATGACAAAGGTCTAAAGGTTTTCCAGATCTTTCCATGAGCTATTTCCGATGTACAGGTAGTGAAAAGATTTTGTAACTGATTGCAACTTTTTCTTTCTTTTTTTGCTTCTCTGCACTCACACAATTTTCTCCTTCCTGTAGGTGCACAGTAATAACCGTCACACACAGGGTGTGAGAGTTTTCAGCAAAGTGGAGTGCCTTTTTAAGCCTGGCATCCTCCAGCCATGGTCCTCTCCTGCCCTCACCTTGCCTGTGCCCCTCGAGGATCTAAAAGACCCCTCGTCACGACCCATCTCTCTCCCACTGGGCGGCCGGCCGGCTCAGATCCTCCGCTGCAAATTCTACTTTGCCGACCGTTGGCTGCTCATCAGCGAGATATCTTTCCTCTCTGGTAGGAAACAGAATTGAGTTTGTCCATTTTTTTCATCTGTGAGATGTGTAGTTTAGCCACTCTGGCAGGCGATTATTGCTTCTATAGACGCTAGGCGCTTACGTCACACATATCCTAGCAACTTGCACTATCGTGGAAGTCAAGCTGAGATTTGGTTTTGTCTAGGGAAAGGCTAAATATAGATGGCACCAAAACAAAAAGCCAAAAAATACCGACCTGTGAGAGATTGGATTTTCATCCATGCTACAGCAATCAGCTTTCCTCAGGTGTTCAGTGTAAAATTTAAGTAAAGTGGAGCTGCTGTGGCTTTTAGAGTGAAGCTTTCAGCCTTTTAACTGATCAACATGATCAGCATTTGAGAGTCCTCTTTTGGACATGAACAGAAAAATCATGCTATTCTGAGACATTATCAGTACTTTCCTATTCAGAATTTTAAAAACCTAAAGCAGCCCATCTGTGAACATAATTAGTGTTCATTCTTTTCTACCTGATCTAAAACACTATTTTTAAAAAAAGTGACTATTTTCCCTCCATCTGTTGTCTTCATTATCTGTGTCTAGGTTCCAACAATCAGGCGCAGCATGAAGGCGAACAGAGAAAGATGAGTTTCATGCCTATCTGAGTCAAAGTCGGATAGAGGACTCCTCTGCTCTCAGCTTCAGATTACTGTGACTAATTAAGCTGTCTTTTCTAGTTAAAAACACTGTCAGGTGTAGTAGGATAAGAATCAGCCGAGTTATCTCACCAAACTCAGGTGGCTCAGATCAGTGGACCCAGCAGTGGCCTGACACTTCTTGCTGCTGGACTCGAGCCAGACTGGTGATAAATGACCGAATGAGGTTTGGTTCAAGCGTCTGACACACACAGAAAGGTCGCACGAGGTCTGTAACGGACTTTATTCACAAAACTACCGTCAAATGCAGCTGTATGCTGTGTTAGTTAGAGCTGGCTCACATCTGGCATCACAAAGCTGTCGGCCTGGTTGATAACCTGTTACTCAACTATCCACCGGGCTAGCATTGCTGGCTTAGAGGTAATTTCAGAGTCAGATGTTCCTTACACCCTCTAATCACGTATGTCTACAGTCTATCTCTCACATTAGGGGGTCCATATAAACATTCTGCATTCAGCAGCTGAGAGTATGCTCAGAGCTCCTCTGCTGTCAACTTTCACAAACCGAACTCCTTCCAGCTCCCCGGTCGACTCCTGCATTAACATTTAGTCATACGTGAGCTACAAGACCGAGATGCTGGCTGTGTTGTGCAAACAAAACAGAGTATGTTATTTGATTACCTGCTGAGGGTTAGTGAGCTAACACAATCAGTCATGCTAATCGATAAGGAAAGGATCAGTTCCCAGTCAAAAACAAGGTAATTAAATCCAATGAAATGAATTGGCTTTCTCTGGAATAACAACCAGCTGTGACCACAGTCACTGTTTCCTCACAGCTGAGGGCTACCAGAAGGTGTGCTGCGTCACATAAAACCCTCTAAACACATAAAACATGATTTATTTTCATTAAATTGACTTCTCCCCCTCCCCTCTGTCTCTTTTTGGTTATTCAGAGCCGTTTGAGGAGGATGTCACAGACACTGATTTATTTCCTCCAAATATTCCCAAGATTCCTGGCACCAAATCATCTCCTCCTCCTCCTCCTGTTAATGTCACCTCCTCTGCTCCCACATCGAGCCGCGGTGCCTTCAATTCCACTACCGGGCCTACTGGTGAGTCCTGCGCTTCCCCTCTATCCCTCTGCTCATCACCCCGACATTTATCTCCCCTCTCACTCTTTCCACTTACCATTCCTTCTCTGTTGTCTCCTTTTATCACCTGCCGTGCTCTTTCATTTACCCCTCCGTGGTCCATGCTGCGCTCTACCACATCTCTAATTCCCCTGATCTCTCTATCTCTTATTTTCCAGTTGCGATGAGTGTAAGCATGTCGGCAGTGCATCTGTGTCATGCGTATGAAGCAGATCCAGAGGCATGCAGCGCCAAAGGAGGCACGTGTTTGACTAGCCTCTGTCGTCATCACGAGCTCTGAAATTTCTTTGCCTGAACCTCTGTGCCCGATCCTTATCTAACACAGTGTGTTGTATTTAAAGGAGAAATCAGGCTTAAAATTAGAGGTCAAATGTTTCATTATGGTTTTTTTTAATAACTTTAAAGATTGCTGTATCGGAGTAAAAGAAAAAAGGCAGAATTCTGCTTTCCAGGACTTTTTTTCCTCTGCTCATCACTCTCTTCTGAGTCTCCATCACTTTTCTTCTCATGCCTTCCTCCTTTGTCCATCCCTCGCTCCTCCAGAACCCCTCACCACCACCACCACCGCTGTCATGATGGACACCACTGGTAACTGGACGCTTTCAGGTGAGAGGAAAAAAAGAGAAGAGAGGGGATGATCAGAGGGGTGGGGAAGCTAGCTCCATCCACTCTGGCCCTCCTCCAACATCTTAAAACTGTCCCATTGCTCGGTAGAGAGTATGAAGTATAATGGGAGAAGGATTACAGGGGCAGTCTTTGGCACCGGGCTCTGTCCCCTGGGTTTGAAGATATACAGCTGGAGGAGAAAACACTAACCGAGCTATAGTAAAATTTATTTATGTATGAATAACAACTGGGCTTCCTGTGGTCTCACAAACTGCATGTTTTTCGGGAACTGGCTCTAGTCTCCACAGCTAAACAATAACAGGCTTTTTAGAAAGCTGGAAATGGTTTTCTGTGGCGTGTATGCTGCTTTGTCCTCGTTACTGGCTGCGGTTGAAGGGCTTTGTTTGGGTTTATTTATTACCCGCATGGTGTTGAAGTGACAGACAGAAAGGGGCCGTCTTCTGCTCTGACATTGTAATGTATCAATTGGTGGTAAATATGCGCGCATTAGCGTGGGCGCAGGTGTGTGTTTGTTGATGATACGCATTTATGTGCGCACATCCACGGAAATGCATTATGCACCATATTGCATGAGTTTCTCTGTTGCCTGTAAGGGTTTGTTTATGGGCAAAAGTTTACACTAAACTGTACCGAGGAAACTCTTTCATTCATCTTTCAAATTACACGCCACATTTGACCTTCAAAGGAGAAGAAATAGCTGCTTGATTCTGATTAATAGTTGACTTTAAAGCGCTGCATAAAGCCAAACAGTGTTGACATACTGTTCTCACAGCAGCGGGCTCTGAGAAGCTCTCTGGTATGAGCGGGCATACTAAATGCATTCTCACACAGGCAATCCCTATCAGATGCTTTGTAAGCCTGATGAAACCGCGTTGGCGTGTGACCTCAGTGAGAGCGTGACTGTGCCGAAAGAGCAAATCCTCGCAGTCTGACCAGAGCATTAACTCAGACCAGCGTGCGGTCTCTCACAAACACCCACACACGAAGACCCCGGTGTTGCATGGTGATCGATAGACATGACGTCAGACCCGCATGCAACTTTTAGGAAATCAAGGAAACATGCTAACATTTCATCCTCTATTTGCCTTCTCCAGGGCCGGCGTTTTCTGCTGTTACTCCAAGGGCGGGGCTTCCCGTGGCTAAAGACGACAGCAGCAATACAGCCATTCTGATTGGCTGCCTGGTGGGCATAATCCTTCTGCTCCTGGCTGTGATAGTTGTCATTCTTTGGAGGCAGTACTGGAAAAAGTTACTGGGAAAGGTGGGTCCAGACTCGGGTCACATGGCATTCCTTTTTAAACTGGCGCTCATGGAGGATCAGCTCATGAAACATTTTCTTATTTATCCCAAGTGGTTTATATTCATCCGATCTTGGGTTGTATCCAAAGTCAGTCATTCGTTCACAATTCCCCTACTCCCTGTTTTGGGAATTTTATGTAGGTTACTGTATAGTCAGTTAAACTTTCCAACATGACGATGATACAGGACAAAGGTACACCGTGGAAGAGATACAGAGGTTAATAATGACTAATGATTAAATGCAGAGTGGTGTATAAACGTGCAGAAAGTGAAAAGGAAACACTCAGTGCATCATGGGAAGCCCCCAGTAACCCAGGTGTGTTGCAGTATAAGTAAGGGAGGGTTTAGGGTCACCACATCCAGCCCATTTTAAAGTATGTGTGCACTGTGGGATACTTTTAGTGCATGAGTATAGTAATACTTCATATGAGCAGCTCTACAGAAAAGCCAACTCATTATATACTCATAATGAGCAGTGTGGGCTTTTTCTTTTTAAACATAGTCCTGATTTTATTAGCCAAACTTTTGAAACTTTTGTTTTTTCCCACGCTCGTTCCAGCTAAAACATGTTTGTTTACTTTTGCAGAAAGCCTTAAACCTCAAAAATTACGATAATTTTCTAGAGAACTGAAAATGGTAAACTGTAATTTTGCTGTTAACAGATTCAAGGGGAACTACTTTCTGCTGAATAAATGGCTCTAAGCGAGAAATGTGATTAGCCTGAGCTGTTCCTTTTACCCAATTTTAAGTGATTGATGGCATCCTTAGATAACAACTGCCAGTCTTTTGGCAGAGACACTCTGCATTTCCATCTGGATGTGTAGTGGGAATCATTTTACATTTATTGCTAATTGTGTAACGATCAGTGCCCGTTTTCACGGTTTGATCACACATCTGCTCCGGAGACTCAGATGGTGCATTTATATTGCCTGAATACTCTGCCCTCCCCAGGCCCAAGGCAGTCTGTCCAGCGATGAGCTGCGGGTTCACCTTTCGGTCCCCTCAGACAACGTGGTCATCAACAACACCCACAGCTACTCGAGTCGCTACCAGCGCATCCACACTTTTCCGGATGACCGTGACCATGACAGAGAGGCAGAAGGGGAGTATCAGGAGCCCAGCGCCCTGCTCCGGCCCCGAGATCACAGAGACAGCACAGGTACCTACTCAGTTATGTAGGATATGGATGGAAATGTTTGATTCATTGAGGGGTTAAAGATTTCTGTTGTAGCTGCTCAATCCAAAGAAATCACTCTTAGTTTTGATTGATGCTAAACATGTGGTGACAAAGATTGATCAGCCACTTGCAGCTGGCTTGGAAACGATGCACTCTTCCACGTGTACAGTGTGTAAATTTCTACAATAATGTATGTGGTTTATACGGATTGCTTTGTTGATCATATCAGAAAGCAAACACATTTGGAGACGGGGGGGAAAAAATGTGGCATGAATGTCAAGAAAACAATAGTTTTACAACACGTTCCACCATGCTAAAGTAAATCAAACTAAACACCCTGCCAGGGAGAGGGCCTCCATGAAGATGCACAGCACAGAGGGGGCACAAAAGAGCTATTGTTCTGGGAAAAGGGAAGAAAAGCAACAAGGGAGGGGGGGGAAAAGACGAGTAAAGAAATAAAAGGCATTCCTTTGCTTGCATTGTACCGCAGGAGGTCGGCATGCCATCTTTACTAGGCGCCTGTGTGAATTTGAAATAACACGAGTAACAGAAACATTATTTTATCCACTGGTTCTTGTTATGTTTGATTGTTGCCTGAGTTACGTTAACTTGCCTGTTTTTGCAATGCACTTTTGTTCTGTGCTCCATGTGCCAGCGCAACCCCACCTCATCCCTTTTTTATTATGATGGATATGCTAACATTGTCATGCTAATCATTGGTATTTTGTTTTGCTGTGTTTGTACTTTGTGCCACTTTCTGTGCGTTGTACGATCCACTTTGTGGTGCCTGTGTATACCCCACCTTGCCCCGTGCATCCTCTTGTGTGTGTGTGTGTGTGTGTATATGTGTGCACTCCCAGCCTTGCTGTTAAACAACCCAGCCCATTACCTGCTCCTACCAGATCACAGAAAAGGCTCGAGAGCATTAGTCGTCCCCAGCTCCACACAGGTTCGGGAAAAGAGCCTCAATGTGCCCCAGGGTAAGAGACCTCAGACTGGGCCAACAGTCAAGAGGGGCCCCTGCTTCATTACCTACCTATCCATCTGTGACTACCTGAGTCGAGACGGCAGATGTGCTGTCGCAGTCGAGACACAAACATTTCTTCCTACATAGAATTAGTGTATTTTGCATGTGTCTGACCTCTCCACTCATTTCTCATTCACTCACCACTCACATTACTCATTGCTTGTTTGAAGGGATGGTTTGGCTCTTGAGTAATTCTAAAAGTGTTCACTGACTAACAGACTTTTTTTTTTTTTTCTTTTAATATAGCTTGCAGCGAGCTGAGCCAAGCTGAAAGCATAGCTGTCACACTAGCAGTCATGCTGCTGCTAGATGCACTAAGCAGCATGGCTGTAATGATCAACTGGACGGTCCCCCCCTGTAGTGTGTACCTTTCACTGAGTGACTGAGCAACTCAAAGCTTTTATTTATGAAGAGAAATTAAGTTACTGACCAATTTATTAGGTTTGCACCCTTTTATGCCTTCAGAAGTGCCCTACTGGCACCCAGTGTGGTCTTCTTGCTATAGCCCATCTGCTTCAAGGTTTAAAATGTTGTGCATTCAGAGATGCTCTTCTCTCTTCATTCTTCATTCAGAGATGCTCCTCGCTTATAACGAGTGGTTATTTGAGTTATTCTTGCCTTCCTATCAGCTTGAAGCAGTCTGGCCAGTCTCCTCTTACCTCTGACTTCAAAAAGGAGTCACTGGATATTTTCTCTCTTCGAGCTCATTCTCTGTAAACCAGAAATGGTTGTGTGTGAAAATCCCAGCAGATCAGCAGCTTCTGTATTACTCAGACCAGCCACCAGCATCCGTGTCACATTCAACGTCAGTTAAATCACATTTCTTCCTCATTATGATGCTCGGTTTGAACTTCAGCAGGTCTCTTGACCATCTCTGCATGGCTGAATGCAGTGAGTCACCGTCATGTGATTGATCAAGCGGTGTTGTTTGCTGGTTTGCAAATATTTATGCTCACTGTTGTTAGTGAGCTTGCATTTTTAACTTCATTTTACAGAAAAAGAAAATACATCAGAGGACAAATGTATACAAGACATAAATCACAAGAAGTATTGTGACAAACTTTATCAGACTAATAATTCTAAGCGTCTTACTTCTGAGAAGGTCACAATTTTTGTTGCTGTGTACTAAGTGGTATTAGAGACAAAATTAGAGAAAATGTGAATTATTATTTTCAAAATTTCAAATGACATTTCTAAATTTAATTAGAAATCACTGTTCACAAAAGCAAAGTTTGAATGTGCATTTTTCTACCTTGGAGCTCACCCACTAGTTTCTGTCTTTCTGTTTCTCTACTTGGTGCTTAATTAAATGGACAGCCTACATTGGTCTTCACAATCCACAGCAGAATAAAAACCACAGTATTGTTTTCTTAACTTGTACGTCTATCTGTTTTTAATAAATAGAAGCAGCATTATTAAAAACACTGAATTAATAATTAATTACAAGGCTCAGTCCTGGATCGTAATCCTGGCGCCACGTCTGCAGTAGTTCCTGGACTCTTGCACAGTTCCCACCATTGACTTCCACATTTGTGGGTTTGATTGAATCATTAATTATTGGACGGACCGCAATAAAACTAGCCCCGACGGCTAAATGCGGTGATGCCTTCACTTCACGTCATCTGGTCACAATTTTAATTTGTCTAATAATTTGGTTCATGGCCAAAAATCGGTAAAACTAATCTTGACCAGTCTCGTGTGCACGTCGTGTTTTGCTACCTGTTTAAAATTAACATGTTAGTCCTGCCGCTGTGAGCCTGTTAGCATGCTGCTGTTTGCAATCAATCACAGCCGTACAGAACTGCAACGTGGCTTATTTTAATTTTTTCTTAATTGTCATTAATTATTATAAAGTCCAAACTGCTGAATTTAAGCAGTTGTTTAAAACATAATTAATATTCATGGGGCCATGGATGCTCAGCTTGAAGCGGACTAAAAAGTCTCTTATCGTTCCCATTATTATTTTAACAAATATATAACAACTTAGTATTCAAAGGCCACACTCCCCGCAAGTGTTTGACTTTTATGAACTGTTGAAACCTCATGAGAGGAGTTTGTGTTGAATGTAAAGTTACCCCTTGTTAAATTAAATATTTCAGAGCTGTTTAAATTCTATTAGTAAGCGCAGCAGCACATTTTAATTAGGTTTAAATCTAAGCAGATACATGAAAGGGTTTTGGGGTTTTTTTAAGTAAGAAAGTTTAGCCTTCAGTCAGGAGCGTGTCACTGATTTTGACAGCACCTTCATGCCTTTCACGTCACAGACCTCCGTGATTTATTTCTTATGGGGGTGATTCAGTGTGTCCGCTTAAGCAAAAGTCTCCCCTGCCATCACTGCATTGTGTGAATGAGCATACCAGACACAACCGCAGTGAGAAACGAGCTCACAAATTTGTGGTTGCTGATGACTCTTAATAAATTAAGACGATCTAGAGATCCCCGGTGTGCGCTGGAATTTCTGTTGGATGACAGTTTCTGAGTTATTCTTCCTTTAGCTCGGCGTCCAGGCAGATGAATGACTGCAGAGCTGTGCGGGCCTATCATTTGCTCATTTACAACGCTGAATTTGTGAGGTCAAAACACCTTTTGTGTGTGATTTCACTCAGTTTGCCTGTTTTACTCTTCTAGTAGATGTAGAACGTTATTGAACAAGTCTCAAATGATCCAATCCATCCCTTCACAACAATAATTCCCAAACTGTTTAGAGACAGCTCTGTTTTTAAAATGTATTTAATTACACATTTCTTCTCTCACAGTAGTTTCTCAGTCTCATCCAGCCTCTCTGCGTCTTCCTCCTCTCTTCAGCTTGTGGTCTGGACTTTGACATGGAGAAAGGTTTCCCCCCAGCACAGGATGAGCCTCCTCCCTACCCCGGGTCCCCTCCTTACCCTTCTCTCTCTCCACCCGTGTCTCCCCCGATGCCCCCCAGCGTCCCCCACTATGCCGAGGCAGACATCGTGAGCTTGCAGGGTGTCAGTGGCAACAACACCTACGCTGTTCCGGCCTTGGCCTCTTCAAGCCCCGGGGCTGATGCCGCCCCGCTTCCAGAGCTGCCGCGCCAGTGTCTCATCTTCAAGGAGAAGCTCGGGGAGGGGCAGTTTGGAGAGGTGAGAAATGAGATGAAAAGTAACTCCAGTGGGTAGAAGGGTGAGTGTGCTTTAACAGTGTCTGCCTTTTTCATTTTTTGGGTGAAAGGTACACCTGTGTGAAATCGAGAGCCCTCAGGACCTTCCTACACTGGAGTTCCCCTTCAATGTGAGAAAAGGTCGCCCCCTTCTGGTAGCTGTGAAGATACTGCGCCCAGACGCCTCCAAGAACGCCAGGTCTGTAGCATCATATGTGCCTCAGCCTGGACTCTGGCTTCAGTGTGATTCACAATTGTTCTTTCTGTTATCCCACCCTAACTTGTCTTTCACGCTTCCTCCTGAGGTCCTTGAACCTAATAAGTTTCTTAATTATCAAGGAGTATTTAGTGGTCATTTGAAAACAAATCATTGGATATTCTCAGGTTCTCTGTTTTATTTGAAGTGCTAACCTTTAGTAGAAGTTTGTTGCCATTTTTGTAAAGCAAACCTTGTTGTTTTCATGTACAAATCACTCACAAGCCACTCGCTGGTGACAGCGAGCTGATTACTGCCTCTACAATAAATGCCTGCTTCTCTCTCTGATCTCTGTGGATCAAAAGTTAATTAAGAGAATTCAACTGCTTATTTGATGCCTATCACTGTGCAGACATCTCTCCCTGTCTGTGACCTCTAATGACATGTTTCTGTCTTGGAACTAATTGTAGGTTTTTTTTGGCCATATGTGCACAAACTAGATGAGGTTTCTGGGTGTCTATAGACTTGTAGGTGTTTGACTCCCTTCACCTGCTGCTTCTTTACTCCGGCTCTCCCGGAGTTTTGCTCTGAGCAGATTAAATCAGCACGTGTGAGCTTATGTTCAGGGAACATCTTCCCACAGATTTATATTTGAGGTTAGTGAGAGCCAGAGCTACGCAAACATATTGAGCAGCAAAAACAAATCAATGAAGTGAAAAGTGTGGAAAGCCACAAGGAGCTGCAGGCTGGGGGTGTTGATTATTGACCACGGGGGGGTCGGCAACCTCCTCACTTTACCCAGAGTTAACATTAAACATGTTGTTTGATAAATATTTTAGGATGCTTTTTTTGTTTTTTACAGTAAGCCTGAGAAGGAATTGTTTCTCTTTTTTATCTCTGATGTAACTTCTTCTTCTCACCTCGACAGGAACGACTTCCTGAAAGAGGTGAAGATCCTGTCTCGCTTGAAGGACCCGAACATAATCAGGCTGCTGGGAGTGTGTGTGAGCAGTGATCCGCTCTGCATGGTCACCGAATACATGGAGTGTGGAGACTTGAACCAGTATTTGTCCCAACGAGTGCTTCTGGACAAAACTGGGCCTTCACACAATACGCCAACCATCAGGTAGGACATGCGAACAAATGTACACACATACTTAAAAACACACACAGACGCACACAAAGCAACAGTTTTTATTTTCTTCCATCTGTAATTTCCTCCCTCCAGTTACCCAGCGCTCATTTCCATGGCCAGCCAGATTGCGTCAGGAATGAAGTTCCTCTCCTCGCTTAACTTCGTGCACCGAGATCTGGCCACACGTAACTGTCTGGTTGGGGGTGAGAGGGGCGAGAGCGGAGAGGACCAAGGCGGAGAGCGTCACATCAAGATCGCAGACTTCGGCATGAGCAGGAACTTGTACGCTGGAGACTACTACAGGATCCAGGGCAGGGCCGTGCTGCCAATACGCTGGATGGCCTGGGAGTGCATACTCATGGTGAGAGCACAGGAATGTTGTCTTTATATTGGATTAATTAACAAACGTGGAGATGACTGTTCTTTTTATACAGTTTCTTAGACCACATTTGACTGCAGTGGTTCACAGTTTGACTTGCAGTTATGGGGCTTCAGTTTCCTAATGTTTCCTATATGCATCATACACATGTAGTCGTGTGGCAGCAAGTGAATCATATTAGATTCAGGAATTTTTGAGGCCTCGACATCATCAGTGTACATGGGGTTTTTTTCCCCCTGAATTTATACAATCAAACACATGCAGTGCTACAGTGAGATACATTAAAACTCATATATGGAAACTGATATTTAATTTATTCATCAGAGCGTTCAATATAAATTCAAGAAATTCGAATTTTCTGGCTTTTTAGGGTTAAATTAACTTAATGATGATAACAGGCCGGGTTTTTCGAGGCAATGAATGATCACAGAAAGGTAGCCGTACAGATGTGCGTGTAGGTCCACCTCCCTTACACGCAGAACAGTGCTTCGCTGTCCACCTTGGGGAAACCCCAGTAACAGAGCATAAAGTTTAGCCAAAATAGAAACAGGAAATTCCCAGCCAACTGTGAAATGTCTCAAATATCCCGTCAGTAAATTTTAAAGAACAGATCCACAAGCTGAGCATAGATGGTACAATGTGATTACTTTTACAGTAATGGAGTTTATGATAACGAAGGTGACTGCGTCGGTGTGTGTTGGTGTCTGATCACAGGGTAAGTTCACCACGGCGAGCGACGTGTGGGCGTTCGGAGTCACTCTGTGGGAGATGCTGAGCGTTTGTCAGGAGCAGCCGTATTCCACCCTCACGGATGAACAAGTCATCGACAATGCTGGCGAGTTCTTCAGAGACCAGGGCAGACAGGTACATCTCAAACGCAAACACACTAAAACGAACTAAAACAGCATCCATCCATTTTCTTAACTGTTTGTCCCATTCACCATCCCAGCTGGTGAAACCACCTCTTTAACATGTTTTTACTGTTTAGTATATGCTGAAATATCACTTTCGAACTGTGAACTTAATCGTGATTTGAGCAGACCTGAAGAGAAAGAAGGAAAAAAAAAAAACAAAAAAAACCCACAAACAAACTGCATCAAATGACCGATTTCATGTAAGGTTGCAATCACGGCCACCCTGCAGAGGAAGCTGCACGGGCTGGCTGGACTAAGCCTCAGAGGTAGGAGCTCAGACATCTGGAGGGATCTCAGCGTAGATCTGCTCTGCATGTCAAAAGGAGCTACTTGAGGTGGTTCAGGCATCTGGTTAAGAAGCCTCCTGGGCGCCTCCCTTTAGAGGTTTTTCACGAATGCCCAACTGGGAAGAGACCTTGGGGTAAACCCAGAACCTGCTGGAGAGATTACATATCTTGCCTGACCTGTGGATGCCTTCAGATCTCCCAGGAGGAACTGGAAAGTGAGGCTGGGGAGAAGGTTGCCTGGAATACCCTGCTTAGGATACTGCCATCACAACCTGACTTTGGATAAGTGGATAAGATAATGAAAGGATTGATGGAGGATTTTAAATAAACAAAACATGCGTTTGCTGATGCTACAGTGCTGGCTTTTACAGAACTGAAATTCAGCTTGGATCCTTTTATGATCCAGTGATTTATTAAATAACGGTGGGATGTTTGTTTGTTTATTTTTATTTGTTTCAGAAGTACCGAAAAAAGATTCAGTATCATAGTTGTATGAGAATATTCATCAGATATCCTGTTTGTTCTTCATACAGTTCTTCACTCCCTTAACTCCCATAAAGACTTGCTTTGATGACCCTCTTCGCCTCACTAACTTCCGTCACTTTGTTCTGAAACGTGACAGAAACCACTCAGTTCAGAAAAGAGGAACAGGGGTTACCCAAGAGAGGGGATTGGTTAAATAGTGCTCACTTTGTGCTTTTGTTGGATTTTTTTATAATATATAAAGTTTCGCCAGTAACCGTTCTGCCTCCGCCTGCACATTTAGAAAAATATAAAGATGTGAGTCTGCTGTGTGCTGATTTTTGTTGTTCTATTATGTTTTTCAATATTTGATTAATCATACAAGACTTTATCAGTTCCGTCTCTTTTCTTGAATTCTTCCACATATTTCCACTTTAGCTTATTTAATTTTTGTATAAAGTGATTTGAAAGTATAAACTCGTCCGATATCTGGCGCCCCCTAGTGGTCATTCATTGGGCCAAATCTTTTCCTTGAGTTTAAAAGGGTAAAACTGCATGCACTGGTGAAGTTAGACTACACTTTTATGATTCACATAATTACTAAACAAGTAAAAAAAAAAATTCACAGGCTAAAAATACAAATTGCACTCCAGATTAAATCAAAATAAGAGAAAACTCATAACTTTTGCATATGTTTAAAACAGGGGATTTTTGTCACGTGTGGAAACGATATACTATATAACAAAGCGCAATGCCTCTGATCTCTAATCTCTTCCTGCACCTTTCTCCCTCTCCCTCTCCCTCTCTCCCACAGGTGTATCTGAGCAGGCCGGCCGTGTGTCCTCAGGGTCTCTACGAGCTCATGTTGAGCTGCTGGAACAGAGACTGCAAGGTCCGCCCATCTTTTGCTTACATCCACTCCTTTCTTACGGAGGACGCCATGAACATGGTGTAAAGTAAAGCAGAGGAGCAGAATAAGAAGAAAAGGCTTGTGCGTTCATGCATACTTCCCACAGTGGGAAGACGTGGTGGTGGCTACACGTATGGGGCAGACGAAAAGGGAGACCGGGTTGCTCGCTTTTATATTTTGTACTTTTTGGGTGGATGGGGCTGAGAGACCGCTGGTTCGGTTTTAATTTCACATCAGACCCCAAAGACAAAGCTAACTTCCTCTTAACATAGTTTAAGCTACATTTCTCGCGGGTGGTGGTGGTACTGGTGGTGGGTGCGGTCTGCATAGGATCTAATTTCTTCATGGAGGGTTTCTGTGACTGGTGATTATGTGCTGTAGAGTTAAGGAGCTCAGTTACAGGAAACACTCTGTAAACGTAGGAAATCAGGAGCAGTTATGAAGTTTAATGATTGTGTTTTTTTTCAGCATCTCCACACAGGATGACAGGTGTGGGTCACATGACCCGCAAAGTTTTAAGAAAATGCCTCATGTCTAGAGAAGAAACACACACACACAGACAGGTATTGTGTCAGTACTTATAGTATGTATAAATTACTGCACATAGACATGGCTGAGCTAGAACCTCAGTGATGGATTTCATTTTTATCTCAGCTCCTTATCCGTACGTAGCGACCCACGTCCAGAGTTGTCAGTTTTAGTGGACTAATGTGAAATGATGTGGACCAGACAACAGCAGCCCTATTTCTGCAATGTGATCAAGTCAACACCAACGTCGTAGTCAAAAACCCCAAAAATAAATATTTGAACTTCATCTTTGAGCCACAGTTTAAAAAGAAAAAACAAAACAGGTTGTATGAACTTCTCAAACCTGAGAAAAAGGTGCAGAAGAGGAGACTCTGCTACACCTTTGCTGCTCCCACAAACTGGAACAGCTTTTCCAAGCAGATGGAACACCAGCCAGGCGGTGGACGGGACTTCAGATGCGCCTGCTCGGGTGTTTTGGCTGTGACTCATCAAAAAGGAAAGACTTTTTTTTTTTTTTTTTTTAAATTCCAAAAACCAGCTGCACTTTAAACCCTTCACGAATCCCCGGCTGTGATGAAACTCGTCTCTGTGATGATTCCTCTTTGATGTGGATTCTAATGCTTTTTTTTTTTTTTTTCTTTCCCCAAAGTGAGATCGAAGCGAATCACAGAAGCAGGTCAAACATGCTTTTTTTTTTTAAATCCTCTCCAACACAGCGTCGCCAAACCATTAGATGTAAAATATTTTATTTTTTAAATGGAATGGCATCCTCAGTTACTTCAATTTGAAATATGTGACAACCTTCTGTTCATTTTTTTTTTTTTTTAATGTGCTGACATGTTTAGTCGTCCAGTAATCTGTTTCCATTCATCCAAATGTATCACTGTAATCGTTGTTCAGAAGGATATTATGTGTCTTATCCGATATTAAGCGGGTCATTCCATGGAAAGTAATCAGTGCCTCCCACCTGAGCCCATCAGAACCAGCAGATATTTTTGTACAAAAAATGTGGCATGCATGCTTATACTGTACATACTTCATACTATGAATATTTTCCAAATAATAGGAACTCAAAGTACATAGGCGAGGGTTCAGATGTTACACTTTTTAATTTAAATTATCATTTTAGCATTTTCGAGACGTGGAAATGTTAAAAGTGCAGGGAATAGTTACAAAACGCTGTCAAACCTGAAAAAAATTGATTCCAACTGTCAAAATCTGAGGTAAAAAACTTGGATCGAGTGAAAGGAACATGTTGTCCTGCGCCAAAACAAAACTGCCACAAGCTGAACAGACAATGAAGCAACAGCAAAGAAAAAAGGAAAACTTTCATCTGTTATATCCACATGCTTATATGAGCCTTGAAACATTACCCAGAATGCACTTTTTTTTTTTTTTTTTTTTTTTTTTTTTTTTTTTCCTCCTGTGAGCAAATCAGACCCAGGCATCCAGGCTGCTTGTCATTATTTCTGTTTCTCTATAGCATACAGATTATATGAGTGTAGTTTTGCTTTGGAGCTATGATTGATCCAGCGCCGCTATAGTCAACTTGACTGAGCAGGCAACTCATGTACCCTGGACGGATTGCCAGTCTGTTGCAGGGCTAATAGAGAGACAACCATTCGTGCTCAAATTCGCACCTATTGTCAATTCAGGCTTACCCAAACCCACGCTCGTCTTTGAACTGCCGGAGAAAACCAGAGAGGGGAGAGAACACGCAAACTCTGCACAAGGTTCATCTTAAAATTAGTTATAGAAAAAGTTTGCTAAGTAAATACAAGGTATTGGCTCCAGGTTGTGACGGTGGGGGTTTATTAATAACAATTTAATATTTACATCACAACTAAAATATGTTTTTCACCCATTTCATCTGTCTCTTTTACTTAAGTGGCTAAAAAAAATTAGAAAAAAAGAACAAATAAAATAAGCACTGAGTTTTAACCAACTCTTAAAATATTTATGGTATGAATGTAATATTTTGCATGCCTTTGTTAAATAGAATTATTGTACCAAAAATATATTGATTCAGAGGGGTCAGGTGGAAACTTTTTATATATATATATAGCTATATAGATTTGGCTGACTTTATATTGAATGACCCAGTCTGACTGCGGTAGAGTCAGTGCATCTACCTAACCGACAGAGCAGCACTGTAAATCAGTCCTGATCAACATCATGAAGTAACAAATTCACCGGTGGTGAATGGTTGTGCCATACGAGTCCTTTTTGATACACTGTAGTTTAACTAAACCCATATTTTTTTATATATACTATACGTACTTAGGCTCTCCTTGTTGTCTGATTTTTGTCCCGTTCTGTCTGAAGCTGAAAAATCACAGTATGTACATATTTTAAGGACAGAATTACAATTTCATTTAATATATAAACTCTGTCCCAACTGGGGGTCTTCTGTGTTTGTGTAGAACGCTTGCTACGTTGATGCTATTGTAATTCACTGTGTTGTCTATTTTTGTAGATGTTTTAATAAAGTTAATCTTTTCAAAATCAGTGTGTGCTTGTTATTAATTACATCTGTCCTGGTCGTTGTGTCCTTGGGCAAGACACTTTACCCTACCGCCTACTGGTGTTGGCCAGAGGGGCCGATGGCGCGATATGGCAGCCTCGCTTCTGTCAGTCTGCCCCAGGGCAGCTGTGGCTACAACCGTAGCTTGCCTCCACCAGTGTGTGAATGTGAGAGTGAATGAATAGTGGCATTGTAAAGCGCTTTGGGTGCCTTGAAAAGCGCTATATAAATCCAATCCATCTGTCAAAAAAAAATCAAAAGTTTCATCGATTGAAATATATTTTATTATAAGTCTAACATAGATGATGTTTAATATTTGATACAAGCAGCCAACTTTCACACTATATCAACAAAGGCTGAAAATGCAACATTAAAAAAAAAAAAAAGAAGAAAGTATTAGTCACTAGGAAGCACCAAAGGAGACAGGCGGATTCTGGCTTTCGTCCTCAAAAGTGACAAACTGGGTTAAGACCAGTTTGATATGAGGAACTGTTCCCTGATGAGTTTAACTAGTCTTAAACTGATGCCTGAGGAGTTTAACCAGGCACTTGGTTGCAAAATGCGGAGTGATTCTAAAAAAACAAAAAACAAAAAAACTAGGAAAAAAAATTGCACTACTTTAACGCAGGAAAAGACAAGGCGACTAAACTCAAGGCAGCGCGCATAACAAAGCAGTAGTACTTCGTGATGGTCCTTCTTTACTTATGACAGCTGTATAAAAAGGCAGTTACAGTGAAGAAGAAAACAAAAGGTTCAACATACTTTCATTGGCTTTAACAGGAAACCTAACCAAACCATAAGTTGTTCCAACCACCCACTTCCTCCCTCCTCCTTTCAAGACACAAAGAAACTCCTCCCACTTGCAGTTCCAGCCGATAACATTGTTGCCAACAATGTAATCCATTACTACAAAGAGACTCACTTATGTCTTTTTGCAATGAACTAGTAGACAAAGAAGAGACATTCAGTCTTTTGTGATTAGTACATAAAAATATTAACAACATTTCAACACACAAAACTCTGAGGTGATTTGATAAACGCTCTCAGCAAGATTTCAGTCAGTGGTCTAAATGTAGAATGTACATTGCGCTAACGTTTGTTTTTTAGGGTCTGACTTTGTCAGAACCTCCTTCTCTCGTGCTCAGAGCCTCCAGGTGAATGATCAGATTTAATAAAGGGGTGTGTAGCAGTGGCAGAAGTGTAGCAGCATACTCAGTTGGGCTCCCTGAAAGTGTATGTTTTGCATTATTTGATTAATTGAAAGGCACAGAAAGAAAATAGAATAAGGCTATAAGCTTTTCCTACATTTTCATATTAAAAAGTAAAAACAAACAAACAAACAAACATAATAGTTCATTGACCTAGTCCCTAAAAACTGGGCTTCTACGTATTAGCTGAGGCTTTTGTCAGCCAAAGACAGAAGTTGTGCAGTCGCTGTATCACGTGAGGCTGGTTGCAATGTGACCTGCAGCATGAAGCACAGCAGCACAGCTCAGGGACATGAAAAGAAAAACCACACAACAGGGGAAGAAAAACCTAGCCTTGTTTAGACTGGGGAAAGGACATGAGTGAAAAGCATGCATTCACACAGACAATGAGAAAGGTTTACAGTGTTTACAAGTCAGTACAGTCGTTACAGGTACGAGGAGATGTGGAGCTCTTTGTCTAAATATTGTTGACACCTCTCCTGATTACTCTTCTCAATGCGCCCGGGTGGTTTTCCCTGCAGCCTGCGAGGTCAAAAACACAAATACGAATGAAATAACATGTGTACTTGTTTTGAAGTCTGTTACAAAGCCTGTTTGCCTTTCATGCAAACTGCACCTGGGAGATGTCGACTCCAGTGAGTTTCTCTACAGCATTCGGCAGCTTAGTCATGATGTCCAGCACTTCTCCAGCAAGTTTGGAGGCTCCTACATCTGCGCCACCGCTGGACACCATGGTAATCTTCTGTGTCGCTGACAGTGGCTTGCTGATTTCCTCTGCCATCTGCAGAACAAGAAGGATCAGAATTAGTACACTGAAGGAGCGTGATATGCTTGCACCTTCAAAGTGTGCCATCCGTGAGCTAAGAAGCATGCGAGTCAGCTAATTCTTCTGAAAACTGAGCAGAGAATCACAATTTCAAAGAAATCTCAAAGGTTTAAAGCAACAATGTATCAAGCTTTGGGATATAAAGGTATATAATTAATATACCTTTTATGAATAACAGTTGAGTTGTGATTACTGAAATTTGGTTAAAAAATATTTTAAAATGTAAAAAAAAAAAAGAAAAGGGAAAATTTTTTTTTGCAAATTTTATATGCAAAGAGAAGTAAAATAAAATCAACATTAAGGACTAGCGCTGATGAAAATGGGTTGAAAGGCCAATATAAAAAACAATATTCATGATATTTTCATCCATCAGAGTCAAACTGACCAGAGGCAGTTTCTCCAGCAGCATGTCCACCATGGCTCCTTCTTTGTACTGCTTGAAGGCCTCTGCCTTCTTGTTCATCTGCTCGGCCTCAGCACGGCCCTTAGCCTCCACGGCAAAAGCTTCTGCCTCACCCTTTATCTGCATGACAACACACAGAGCAGAAAAGACTGTGATAAGAGTGACGATGGCAGTAGTCACATGAAGCAGGAGAGAAAATAATGCCACATTATATGATGCAAAGTCACAGAAGGTAAGGTGACGAGAAAATTAACAGTAGGAAAAAAACTGTGACAGAAAAGGGGCGGTTCTCACTCTGATGGACTCTGCCTCAGCCTCAGCTTCCATGATGAGCTGCAGACTGCAGTAGAAAGGAAAAAAAAGAATGAGTTTTTTGTTGTTCAGTTCAAACTATACAGAAGCAATATTATGATTTAGTGCTCACCGCTGGGCCTCTGCCAACTTCTCCAGTCGGTATTTCTCAGCTTCTGCAGGTTTCTTAACCTTGGCCTCCAGCTCCTTCTCCTTGCGTGTGATCTCCTGCTCCTGCAGAGTAATCTGCTGCGTACGCTCCACCACTTGAATCTGCATCTTCTCCTCTTCGATGCGCTGCTTGGTCTTGGCCACCTGAAATGGAAATTCCAACAATTCCCAGTTTACCATCAATAAAAACACAACATTTTGGACTTGGCCAGGCATTATGATGAGCGTACCTGAAGCTGATAGGCCATTTCTGACTCGGCCTTCTTGGCATTGACCTCAATGTCATAAGCTGCTTTCTTCAGCTCATAGTCTCGCTGGGCTTTCGCCATTTCAATCTCATTCTTGTACTGAGCAGACACCTTCTCCTGCATTGCGTGTGCCTCCTGAAAATGAACAGTACAGGAGAGAAAGACAAATTTGGTACTGCTCATCAGCATCATCTTGTCAGTACATGTCATTGTGCCGTCTTTCTCCCCTCTCCCTAACTGGTCCTTGCAGATGGCCGCTCCCTGAGCTTAGTTCTATTGGAGGCTTCTTCCTGTTAAAAGGGAGTTTTTCCTTCCCACTGTCACCAAAGCGCTTGCTCATAGGGGGTCATATGATTGTTGGGGTTTCCTCTGTTTTCTTTGTAGAATTGTAGGGTTTTCACTTTACAATATAAAGTGCCTTGAGGCAACTATTGTTGTGTTGTTGTGGCCCAATCTAGATAAAACTGAATTGAAATGAACTGAACTGAACAGGCAGAATGACATTGACGATTATTTACCTTAATGACAGCATCTCGTTTGTATTGAGCCTCTCCAATCCTGGCATCCTTCTGCACCTGAGCAGTTCTGGCTTTACCCAGCGAGTGGAGGTAGTCCTGTAGGAGAGACAGAAAGAAGGAGAGAAAGTGACAACCGACTACCAGAGAGCCTTATTCAGGCATTGAAAAGCAAAGTAGTACATCAGACAAACGAGTAATGTCGTTACCACAGAAGCACTTAGGCCTCATTTATGTCTACTGGGATGGCTCCAGGCTGAGAGTCGGGTAAGTCAATATCAATCACTTAAGAGCATTACAGTAACAGAGGAAATCATCAAAGACTAAACGCTTTGAAAACCTACATATTTCTAATGAATTTATCACAAGTCCATCAGCATTTGGCTTTTTTGGGGAGGCAATTTTTTGCATGAATTTGCTTATTTTTAGTGGTCTGTCACAGATCCCGCATATTATCACTCAACAATACATCGTTTCCTGTTGCACCAAATATAATGCTCTGACAGAATATTCAAGATCTCATGGTAGATAAGCTGTCTGTTGACCCCAACACACGTTACAGGTTTTCCACGCAAAGCTTGCTTTATTTCAGCTTGCCATATTTAAAACAAAATCCTATTTTTCCTATACATGCACATTCAATCACCCACTGAGGAACTGACAATGGCCAGCTGGAAAGGTTTAGCATATCCCCCATGCCCTTCCAGCGTATTTTGTAATGTTTTTACAGTCAGAGTCTTGTCACCAGTGTTGGAAGAAGAAGTACTCAAACAGACTTGGCATACCTGATCATCATGAACATCTTTCAGCGTGTAGCTGACGACACCAATCCCCATGTTGACCAGGTCAGAGGAGGCTACTTTAAAGACCTGCTCAGAAAACTTCTTACGATCCTGGTAGATCTCCTGCACACACACATAAAGATTTGCACACGTCAAATTACATACTGTAAAAAATAAATAAATAAATAAATAAATAAAAGAAAAAAAAGGCATGCCCTGTGCTAGTACTGAGTAATAAACATTATAATTTTGTGCATAAAAGTTCTGCAAAATGCATTTTAGGGCCTCAATGAACCAACCTCTACAGTGAGGTGGGCAATGATGGCTCTCTGGTGTCCCTCTAGTGTCTCCAATGCAATCTGAGCGATCTCAGCCTCAGACTTTCCCATGAACATCTGACAGGCAGCTGCCAACATCTCCTTGTTCTGGCCCTGGATCTTCACCTGGGAAAAAAACAAAAAAAACAAAACACAGTTTAATGTGATCTCATTAAGACACTGCTATGAATCCTCCATAATGCTTCCTGTGTGGCCCGTGCTACAGACAGACAGATGTTTATTTCACCATGAAGAAAACAGTTTATAACCTTTATAACCTAAGACCCAGCAAATCATTCTTGTCTTCTGTGGAGTTCATGTGACATGTCAAGCATAAACTATGCAGTCCTACAAATTTATGAGTCCTACTGTACTGTAAAAACGAAATCCTTTCTAGTGATGTCATAGACAACACGGCCTGTTCTACAGCTTCCACATTTTATGGCAGTAGGTGAGGATGTGATACATGTTTTGCAGATATTGTTTTTCTATTGCTAAGGATGAAATTGTTTCTTCAATATGAGATTCTTGAGTTTAATTTACCAGGATTTCAAAAAAAAGTACCGTAATTTCAACCATTTCAAAATTTCAACCATTTCAAAATAAACTTTTAATCAGTGGGACTTAAAAATGTGTTTTCAACCCATGCTGATACTTCAGGAAGCAGAGGGCTGAGTGTGGCAGAGAGGATTCTACTCAGAATTGTAGAAGTGGAGTCAGACTTTTTGCTTTCAGAGCATGAGGCAGAGGAAGGAAAAATATTAGAGCAGGAAGTTGAGAGCTCAGGAGGAGGACATAGCAGCTTTTCTGGAGTCTGACCACACACGCGTGCACACAAACACACACACCTTTTATATCTTAGTGAGGACATCTGATTGACATAATGCTTTCCCTTGCTGCTTACCCTAACCATCAAAAATAAATGCCTAACTCATACCCCTAGCCTAAACCTAACCATGACCTAATTGTAACCCTGACACAAAAAACACATTTTCAGCCTCAAAAACTTCCTTCCAAACTTGTGGGGACGGGCATTTTGTCCCCATAAGTGACACACACACACACACACACACACACACACACACACACACACAATCAGCTAAAAGTTCTTAAACTAGTTACTCTGTTGATTTAAATAACTATTAATATACTGCTAAAAGTGAATTAAACTGTACCTCGCCTTGTACCTTTCTTTATTAATTCTGTTTTAATCATAATGAGATTCACTTGAAACTGTGAGAGTTGATTTTAAAGGCAGTTTTGTGCCATGTGACATCTAATTATTCCCAATCTGTTGTAACTTCAAATTCTGAAAAAAGTTCTCAAAGCATACCTGCGCAATGCCGGTGACAGAGATAGGGACACCATGGCGGGTGTAGACTTTGTCACTCTTCACATTTAGAGTCAGGGTGTTGAGTGTGATCCTGATTAGACCAAAAACAAACAAACAAAAAAAGACCAAAAGGAAGGGTGGAACTGATGAGATTCAAAAACTGAGAGCAAGGGTAACAGTAACATTGGAGAAACTAAGATTGCTTCCCTGATAATGGCAAGCTTCCCTATTTGCGGTCTCTGTCTTTATTTCACACTACGATGAACTGCACAGCAATGTTGTAGCTATAAAAACTACACAAGGGAAATTAAAATTAAAATGGGAATGACCTCTGGATTTGTTGAATACACGGCAAGACAAACACTCTTCCTCCAGCAATCATTAGAGGTGGAGAACGGCCGCAGCCTGACAAAAGAGGGGAAAACAAACATTAACAAATCCATCCAATAAGAGTCACTCATTCAGGAACTGATTCAAGAGAGCACAGCTGAACTTGCAACCTTTCATGACAGTGCGACTCATGCAATTCATCCACAACAGCTTGCGCCATTGGAAAATTCCTAGCTTACTCTAAACTGTCAGCAAGTCTTGGCCTTATCACAAGACACATGTGACACTTGTACACAACACTTCACTCTAACAATCCAATTCCAGGATTACTCTGTCTTTTGTTTATTACACTGATCTTCTGAGCTGCAAGTTTCTAAACAACAATAAAGCTTGCAGATGCTATGGTGAGAATATTCTCATGTGTTGTTCACAGAAACAATAATTAATCCATTACCAGACACCACCATTGCTTCATTGGGTCCACATGTGTAAAACATCTTGAATCCTAAATTTGAGACACACAAAAAACTTGTGAGAAAAAAACCCAATGGACTTGATTTTCCCTGTAAAAATGTTCAAAGTAGAAAATAAATGTATGACATGTATAAAGAGACAGGTGGATGTATCCACCAGTACAACACACAAAATATAGATTAAATCATTTTTATTACAGCGTCTTATTGCTAATTTAAAGGCAATGAGTCCTATGCTGCCAACTATATTTTATTCATGTCGGTTTAAACCATTTAAACCTAATTAGGTTTCCATGTTTTCCCAGCGACCCTCGGGGCTCCTCCCACTCCCGACAGCCCTAATCTGAAAGTCCGAGTTCCGTGTGAAATGTAATAGCTGGAGCAACCGTAAAGCACAAAAAAGTACCGATAATGGCAACCAAACACGGGTGTTGGATGTAAAATTAAAAACTTTAAAGAAAGCGACCTAACCTGCGTATTAAAATTCGCTATCTCGCTATTTAATCGAGTCTGGGTCGATAACGTGGGGGTTAAAAAAAACTGCCCAGTGTTTACGCTACAGCACCGCGATTTAACACGTTAAAACGAGCACTCCGGTTAACTTACCGTTATCCGGTCAGATCAAAAGAAAACCTTTTTTATATAAAAATAATGATAATAGTAAAATAAACTGTTACTGTTGCGACGGTGAGAGTGTTGCTGCCCGTACACTGCAATCAGAAAAATGTCTGATGAGTGGGAAGTGCTCTGCGACCACGCCCATCCTCACGCTGACAGTGACGTAAGTGTGTCTGTTGTCATCTGGCGGCTTAGAGCGACAACTGCACCTCCACCATATCTATTTATCTATCTAGCAAAGAATTTATGATATCATGATACAAGGTTATAATAGTTAACTTAAAGTAAAAACTAAAACTAGAAATAAAGAAACAACTTTTGAAAAATCTAAAAACAGAATAAATATTCTTAGTTTTAGTATTTGTAATTTTGGTTAAAAACATTACAACTTGCCTGATGAGGCAATGATGAACATGTTTATTCAGACATTGGATGTCTACATGCTGGTGAGTCACCCACCTTTAAAAAGTTGTTTTTTCACAGTAATACCTGTGATGACCAGTTTCTCTTTATTTTCAGGACTATTTACATTCTAGATTTTCACTGAATGCATCAAAACTATGAATGAATACATATGGAATTATGTAGTAAACAAAAAGTGTGAAATAACTCTAAACATGTTTTATATTTTAGATCTTCAAAATAGCCACCCTTTGCTTTGAATGCTGCTTTGCACACTCTTGGCATTCTCTCGATGAGTTTCATGAGGTTGTCACCTGAAATGGTTTTCCAACAGTCCTCTAGGAGTTCCAACAGCATCTCTAGGAACTCCTAGAGATGCTGAGCACTTTTCGGCCTTTTTGCCTTCACTTCATCCCAAACCATCTCGAATGGATTTACGTGGATTTTAGTGACTGTAGAGGCCAGACCATCTGGCGCAGGACTCCATCACTCTTCTTCTTGGTCAAATAGCTCTTACACAGCCTGGAGCTGTGTTTAGGGTCATTTTCCTGTTGAAAAATAAATGATGGTCTAACTAAATGCAAACCGAATGGGATGTCATGTTGCTACAGGATGCTACACCCCCACAAACAATCACACCTCCTCCTACATGCTTCATGGTGGGAGCCATGCATGTAGAGGCCATCATTTCACCTTTTCTGCATCCCACAAAGACACAGTGGGTGGAACCAAAGATCTCAAATTTGGACTGATCAGTCCAAAGCACAGATTTCCACTGGTCTAATGTCCATTCCTTGTGTTTCTTGGCCCAAACAAATCTCTTCTGCTTGTTGCTTTTCCTTAGTAGTGATTTCTTAGCAGCTATTTGACTATAAAGGCCTGATCTGCACAGTCTCCTCTGAACAGTGGATGTAGAGATGTGTCTGCTACTGGAACTCTGTGTGGCATTCATCCAGGCTCTAATCTGAGGCGCTGCTAACTTGTGATTTCTGAGGCTGGTGACTCGGATGCTTGATGGTTTTTGTGACTGCACTTGGGGACACATTCAAAGTTTTTGCAATTCTCTGGACTGACTGACCTTCATTTCTTAAAGTAATGATGTAATGATGTCGTTTCTCTTTACTGAGCTGATTGGTTCCCTACATAATATGAATTGTGTCAGCTGTGTACCAACTTGATTTCTGCACAACATAACTGATGGTCCCTACCCCATTAAGAAGGCAAGAAATTCCACAAATGACAAGGCACACCTGTGAAGTGAAACCGTGTCATGTGACTACATCATGAAACTCACTGAGAGAAGACCAAGGGTTTTCAGCGCTGCCAACAAAGCAAAGGATGGCTACTTTGAGGAATTTAAAATCTAAAACATATTTAGAGTTATTTATCAAGTTTTTCTTTGATATAATTCCATATATCTTGCTTCATATATTTGATGTCTTCAGCATGCATGTACAATGTAGAAAGTAGGAAAAAATAAAGAAAAAGTATTAAATGAGAAGGTGTGTCCAAACTTTTGACTGGTAGTGTATGTCTTTCATATAATAATAATTAAAAAGACTGAAACCAAGACTGAGACTTATAAAAACTAGACTAAAATTCAACATTTTCAAACAATTGTTTTAAAAAACAACAACAAAAAAACAACAACAGGAAAATCCTATGTGGAAACTGACTGAAACTAAACTGAAATAGAAACAAAACATCAAAATGAAATAAAAAAAAAAACCCAAAAACGTACAATTGAGAAAACCCAAAATTTTAATAACTATGTCAAGGTATTAAATTAAGCTTTTTTTACGTTGTGTTTTATTGTATTATTTATTTATTTCTATTTTCTATTCTATTTTTCTGTCTCTCTCTGTTATAGACTGGTAACCACTCCAAGGTGATCCCTATTTTCTCAAAGGGATAGGCCACACCACTCTGAAACAGTGGTTATAAAAAGGGATGAATGGCTCTTTTTTTACTTTGATGAGTTATTCTACGGTACGTTTCTACATGTTTTGCTTGGGAAATAGAAAATAGGTGCAAGGATTTACTGAAACGTGTAAAAATACATGCCAATAAGGTTTGCAGGGAAAACATTGTAATTGTAAAATTTAACCTGTTTCAAGTCAAAATTTGGTATGATTACCTTTTGTTCTTCACAGCTTGAACTCTCTTATGCAAATATCTTGTAATTTCTTTAAGTAGTCTTCAGGAATAGTTCTCCAGGCTTCAAAGCTCTTCTTTGGATGTTGGCTGTGGATGATCTCCCACTGCTTCAGTATTATTGAGGTCGGAGCTCTGGGGAGACACATCCATGACTAATCTTATTAAATGGTTAATGTTTTTCTGTCTAGCTATGTGTTTATTGCATTGGCAGCAAGTTCGGGATCATTGTTATGGTAAAAAATGAAGCTGCTGCCAATCAGAAGTGTCTGAGCTGTGTATTGCATGGTGGGTCAAAATCCAATGGTACTTTTCTTTGTTCATAATTCGATCAATTTTGTCAGGATCTCCAAAACCACTGACTGCAGTGCAGCTCCAAACCATGACAGAGCCTCCACCATGTTTCACACTCTCTGTTGTACCTCTTTCCTGACCTACTCTGCACACACTAACGAAAATCTGAACCAAAGTTTCAAATCTGGATTCAAATTCTAAAAGACCCGTTGCCCTGATTTCCAGTCCAGTTCTTGTGTAATTTGGCATTTTTACCTCATCCTTTTTTCTCCATTTCCCGTTCTTGACAGCCATCCTTCCACTGAGACCATTTCTGTCCAGACGTCAGCAAAGAGTAAACGATTGGCTGAAGGTCTGGATCTGTCTGGTCCCATGTTAGGCTGCCAATATAATTCTCCTATTTCTAAAGAACATGATTTTAAAATATTGTTCATCTGTTCTGTATTGTTTTTAGGCCTACTACTTCTTTTTTTTTTTTTTGCCATCCAATTGACCAGTTCTGTCACTTTTTCAAAGAACACACTGCACACCATGCCGAGATATGCCAAGATTTCAGCTATTAGCTTTTTGAGATTCGGGTTTTTGGTGTAAAAATATTATTTTATGCCCATAAAACTGTGTTATCTTTGGCACATTTCATAGATTTGACCGAAGAAAAGTGAACAAATGATATGTTTTTGCAACAGGCTGCTAGTAACAAAGTGCCTAAGGTTGTCTGTATGTGTCGACACAACACTGGTTCATTCCTTGAGTTAGTAGCCTTTTTGATTCTTCAATGATAGGTTGATGGTAAAAAGAAAAGAAAAGAAATGAGGGGTAGCTAAAGACTTTTTCACAGTACTGTACTTAATCTAGTCTATGTTTTTCACCATTTTGGCTGCTGTAACACATGATTTTTCTAACATTTTTTATTTTTTAAAAAGTATATTTTATCTTAAGTTGATTAACAACATACCTGGACAGGTCAAAATATTTACTTGGAACACGGGGACATTCACTCATTTGCAGCTAATTAAAAAATAATAACTTGGAATAACTGTACACTGGTATGTGTTATGTACAGTATTCAGATATGAGAGTAACAATTTGCACAATAAAGCCACACTGATAGAGATTCTTTTATCCAAAGGTGGGCAACAAAATCGAAACTATTTTAAAGATGATAAAAATTAAAACAAGTTAATAGTCCAGCTACATTTAGTGTTTCTCATTTGCTCATTTGCCAAATACACCTTAATTTTTGCAATATTGCAAGTGCATTTTTGTATACAATATAATATACGGAGAGCATCATGTGAGGAATAACCTGCAAAAACCCATAACTTGTTCATAATCTTTAGTTTGTCTCTTAAATGCAAATATTAACTACCATGAATATTCCATGGCTATCAAAGTGGCAAATACTTTTGCCACTACTTATAAACATACAGTCTATGGTTTAAAAAGAAGATGAAGAATTCTTAGCCATGTAATCTGTGTAACAGGCAATACTGTGTATTCTGAATTCAGACTATTCCTACAAGAGCAGCTGGCATGTGCAAGCTGTTGCCCCTGTAAATGTTTATCTAAGCACATTTGCACTTGTTGATAAATTGTGTGTCTGTTAATCCCATTACTTCCACTAGTGGGCAGTGTTTACCATTGCTTGAATTAAGATGTGACAAAATACCCAATCCTAAATTTTCAAATACCAACAAAGGCATCTGTTAAGTAGACTCTATATTGATGCATTTTATAAAATGTGGGCTTCAGAGGTGTTTCCAGAGGCAGGAATATATGGGTGGCACTGTCATACCTGAAATATGATTGGACAAGAGTACTGTTAGTGTCAAAGTGTCCAGAGCCATTGAATGACAGTATAAATGTGACTAGACCAACTTATTAACTTTATTCATGGATTTTACTGAAGTACAGTTTTAAAGTACTTTTACTGCATATAAGCTTTTTACTTCTGCTCTGTTATAGTTTGGATAAAAATGTTGTACTTTGTAGACAGGGTAACACTTTATAATATGGCCTTTGACTAAGGGCTTAATTGTACTCTAATTAAATGGAAATTCAATGTATTTTATGTAATTATATTTACCTGCAAATCCTTAAAGGTAGGCACACTAGAAGAAGGGCTTAACGAGTCAGGTTTTAGAGCAAACAAAGAAATAATGACACTGTAACTAAATATAAGTAGTCTCTAAGTAAATTAAAGTAATGTGTTGGTAAATGTAAGTAGTCTGTAAGTAATTGTAAGTAGTGCCTAAATTCTGGGTATTTTACAGAAAATGAAACACAGATTATACTGTAATTAATAATGACTACCGCATAAACAATTTTAAGTACTACTTTCTTGGTAATTTTGTGGAAGCACAAAAAATATTTCCCCGTCTTATATTCTATGTACACTGTACTTTTTCAGGCCGCAGGCCATATTATGGAGTGGCTCCATCATTATAATGTCACATAAACCTGCAAACTTTGATGGTATTTATTTATTTTTAGTCCTCATCAGATTATTATTGCTAAAGTAAAAGGGCAATTGAATAATAGAAGATCTGTCAGGTACATAATGGATATTAAATAAAGAGGTAAAACAATGAGATGTTAAGATGTAAAACGGCAAAGTTAAACTACTCCATAGCTCACACCCCAAAAACGTATTTAAAATGTGAGATCAGGAAATATTAATATTACAGTCAAATTGCGTGCTACTTAAAATTACATATGCAGAATGTACATTTATTGTTTTGTTTTTGTTTCCTGTAAAAACCTGATTTGTTACCCCCTTATTCTAGTGTGCCGACCCTTAAGTATTGGTAGGTAAATATATTTACATATTAAACATAATAAGAATTGATGTAATTACAGCAGAATTGTGCTCTTAGTCATAGGCTGTATTATAAAATGCTACTATACTGCATACATTTATGTTAAAGTTTTAGTTACTTATTAGTTTGCAGCTTTTAAAATATATATTTTGCCATTGGGGCATATTATTATGGACAAACTACCCCGCCTCGTGACAATATAATGGTGATCTACATATTAATAAATCAGTAATGATGAATGATCTGATTAGAAAATGTATATGATTCTGAAAGGGGGCATTGTGCATGAGTACTTTTAGTCATTGTTTTGTACTATTATGTAAGCAGAATTATTACTTTTAGCCAAGTAAGAGACCTAAATACTTGTTTGATCACTTTGTGATACAGATATTAAATTAAAAAACACATTTTTCAGGCTCTTGTGCAGTGAAACTTTTCCTATAATATCTTCATGAAATATCTTTCCTGTAAGTGTCCAAGCAGTCAAAGGATGTACAGGCACAGGTATAATTTTCAAAATATGTGTTTTAATATACCCCCAAAATACAAAAATAATATCAAAAACACATAATAAAGAAAATAAGTTACTCTGAGAAAGAGGTACATCCATGAAACAGACGTCTACTCAAAGCTACTGCTTAACAACGGAGCGAAAGTTTGTGGTGTCCCCGGGATTCCCATGTGCTTGTTTGCCATTCACCTATAGGGACCATTTTTGATCCAAGGACACCACAAGGGTTACATTCAAAGGCAAACGCCACAATAACTACATTTAATATAACGAAACCATGCGGTCACAACAGGCAGTTCACTCCCTTTGATTAGTCTCTGTATTTAATCCAGCTCCACCCTCAGCCTCCTCTTTTACTCAAACAAAGAAGGATGAAAGCAGCCTGCAGGTAACTCAAAAAATAGAGAAAAATAATACAATTTATTATGTATATAATGGTTACTGGTACAGTATTCAGTGCAATCAGTGTAGTGTCATAATGTGTAATAAGAATAGATTAAGCAAATGAATCGAACTCACTTTTGGTATTACAACTTTAACGACTGCTTAATTAACTTAAATGTTAGAATGTAAGATATAAGGTTTTACACTCCCACCTCAGGAGTATCTCCACATGGAGTCTGAATGAATATTACCACATTTTTTCAAGTGTGTGGTTGTTGGTACGACCATCACACATCTATTTTCTTAATTGCTTGTGCAAGTCAGGGATGCATGGGGCTGTAGAATATCCCAGCTGCAGGGTGAAAGGCAGGATACACCCTACACTGTAAAAACATATATTTTAGCATTTTTACAGATTCATTGCAGGGCTAAGTAACTATTAATCTAAAGTGAAGCTAAATTTGATTGCAGATGCATTCACAGCTAGTAACAATTATGCTTAGTCATTTACCCATATGTGCTGAAAGTGTCCTTTCTGTCTTGAACAAGGAAGAAAATAAAGAATAGAACCAATGCAATGGAGTAAAAATATCAATAAAGTGTGCCATTTTCTAAAGATCTGTCAAGACTATTTCATAGCCTATACACATTATCATTCTTTAGAAACAGTGTTTAGTTTATTTTCTGCGATCCATTGCCAAACATATATAGATTTGCTCCTGTTTTCCTGAGATCATCTGCTGAGAGCTTGGATCAGAGGCCTGGCACACACCCCTCCTACACAATAATTCCTACCCTTGCATTTTCACATTGTCTTGTGGTGGCTAATAAGTACAGCAATACACACATATGTAAACTATATGTAAGGTATTGCAGCTCGTTTGAACATGAAGCTAGAGAAAGGCTTCAACATGCTGTTGTTTCAGCAGCTAGTCCTGATGAACAGGCTGACCCCATCTTGTCCCCACTTCATCTGTTTCCTCTGCAGAAGCAGATACAGTAATGGGTTGTGGTCATCCTCTGGTAGCTAAAACAACTGTAATGTATCTTTCTGGCATTTTTTTCCAGACACCAGCTGGTAACATTCTGGTCAATCCATATATCTAATTTCCACTCCCAGATCTGCAGCTGTGAGGCTCCTCCTCCTCCTCCTCCGTGCTACTCCGCTCAGCCAATCCCCGTCTGCGGCAGCGGTGTCTGGCCACGCCCAACCCTAGCCTAGCTCTGGAAACGCTCCAGCGATATAAATCCATTGTCCGGCACATTCACACCAGTCTGCGGTCGGCTCCTCGTGCTCACTAAACAGCTGCCTTTTTTTGCTACCCATTGTAAAACTTTTGCATCCATAATGAGGGAAATCGTGCACATCCAGGCCGGCCAGTGCGGTAACCAGATTGGTGCCAAGGTAAGAAAATAAAATGCAAAGAATTTATGTTCTTAAAATAAATTCTGTGTTTTTCTTGTCATAATTCACGTTTAATAATCAGGACATAGTTTAATCATTCGGCTTGTCTGGAAAAGAATTCTCAGTGAAGACAAAGGATACCCTTTTCTTTTCATGCACCATATATCTTTTAGCATATAAATATAACTGTAAATGTCAAGTGATCACTTTTGTGTACGTCTATTTTTTTTTTTTACTAAATATTGTGCACTGCGGTAACTGGTGGGTGGGTGTGGAGCAGCAGAGCGCAGCCGCTCGTATTGAAGTAACGGTATAACGGGGGGCTCTTGTGTCTCGACTGGTTTTTGTTCACACAACGCCGGGCGTGTCTGCGTCCCCGGCACTTCAGATTCAGCTGACCTCAAGACACTGTCTCAGGAAAAGAGACAGAAAAGGGGAGAGAGGGAAAAAACCAGTCTATTCTTTACTTGTCAGATCTCCCCGCACTCGGGTTTCTTTGTCTTGCACAGCCAGATATGACTGGTATTCCAGACAATGAGTGGGGAGCTGGGCTTGAGAGGCCTACTTATGCCCCCCGCTAAAGACTGATGGATCAATAGTCCATACTGATTAGATTATTGATTTGGCAAGCTTTAAAGGAAGACTGCAGTTTGGGGTGCTTGGAAAGCAGAAGAGCTGTGGAAGGGTGTGGCATGGATAATTGGTCAAGAAAAAAAATTCTCCCTTTATTTATTTTTTTTAAAAGCTGCATATTAACAAAGACACGATCTAAATACTTATAATCAAGATTCACGTAACTGCTTTTTTAAAAATCAAATTTTATACGTTTTTGCTGCATTTTAATTCTATATTCCAACAAAAAAGGGGGAGGGAGTCAAAGTCTGCATAGGCTCAGTTCATCACCCACCCATTTTTTTTATAGTAACAATTGCAGTCAGCTACAATAGGTTAGATAATGAGTGGCCCATTATTATCCCTGTTTTACTATCTCCTTTTGTTCTACAGCTGATCATTTGCCACAGACAGCATATGTTTAAGTAGAACAGTAATCTCGCCCTGCTATTTAGATGGACTGTAGTTTAAAGACTACACTAACAATGGCCCATATTTTGCAGGATGCATCATTACTGTCATGATGCGCTGCTGACAGATGTTCTGTAAAACAGGGCCTTCTTTGCAATCAATGTCTTTCCTCCCCTAACCAAATTAGGAGAAGGGTGGGGGAGGAATGGAGGAAACAGCTGATGCACAGTGGGTGAAGTCACTGGGTTCTCAATTGACTTAATGTGCAGTTGCTGGCAATGTCTTGGTAGACTAATTTTAGGAAATAAATACAAATTGTGCCCATTATATGTAATTCTATTTAGTATTTATTGCAGTTGCACCAAAATCAGTTGCAGTAAAAAAAAAAAAAAAGAATTAAGTTACTAAATTCAATTTATAAGCACCTCCTTATTTAAGCCCACTGCTCCATTATTTCCTTTGTGTTAATGATATATGATGTAAAGATAGCTGCTTGTAGCCTGGAAGTGAGGATATTCTGGATTCCACCCCCCAAGGACTCATTGACTCAGATGTCCAGTGGGTATGATTGACAGAACTGCTGAAGGGCTACACTGTGGTGAATTAGGTCAGGGTGTGGCATTGCTTTTCTGCTTATTGTCCTCATTCTTTCACTGTGGTTATTTTCAGTCTTTATCTACTCTCCTGTCACTGTAGCTGTCCTAGCATTATTTTTCTTTATTCTTGTTTTTGATTTTGTGTTTCTTTGTTCTGCTGTGTTGATCTTATCTTCCCCATATTAAGGTCACTTAATCATTTTTGCCTTACATGGCCTTATTTAGATGTCATGATACTTGGTCCACAGCTGACTCCCAATCTCTTAAGCAGTGCTCTGCTATACAGCCAGCTTATCCAGATTATTCCAAATCCTCGTATTGCGCTGTTAGCAGGAAATCACCGGCTGTGTTGAAAAGAAATGTCTGAGTTGGACGATATCAGTAAATATGGTAGAGTAGTACACACTGACGAGATTTAATACATAAACACTGTAAAAGATCTGAATGTAGTCTTTAAACAGTGAACAAGACATGAATTCAGATCTGAAGGGAGTCAGTATCTTCAGTGTCGTCTGACTGCTTGCAAATGGATTTTATTTGCAGGTTGGCCCGCAGACGGATCTGTAGCGCCTTTGTTCCTCCCTCCTTTGCATTTTACATATGAAAGAACCGCATTCTGCTAAGTCATCACTCGACACTTACGGAAATCTCAAAAGCAGCGTTGTTGGGAATGGGTTCAGATATGACTCGCTGAAAAATGGAAAAATCCTGTCATTTCCATCAGAAAACAAAAATGCAAACCCACTGCTGTTTTCCTCATTTTCACCCCCACCCCCCGATCCCATGAACCACACATCTAATGGGTAGATGTGTACTTTCGTTGCAAGTAACTGTCATGTGATATCTTCCATTTTGTGTCTGCAGTTCTGGGAAGTGATCAGCGATGAGCATGGCATCGATCCCACGGGAACTTACCATGGAGACAGTGACCTGCAGCTGGACAGGATCAGTGTTTACTATAATGAGGCCACAGGTTAGCTGTCTTCCTAACTCATGTTAATAAGTGAGGGTATATTATATATGGATTCATTTTTAACTTGACAATTTAATTCCAAAGTATGACACTACATCTCTTCTTGCATTCTCATCTCTACTGTACTGTTACTACACCTTTTCACCTATATCCAAAGGTCCTTCCTGTATTATTGAGCTGGTGTTTTTTTGCCCCCTTTTCTTTCTACTTCTCTCTCTGTCTTGCTCTCCTCTTCTTCTCTTTCGTGTGGAGGAGGTAAATACGTGCCTCGGGCCATTCTGGTGGACTTGGAGCCTGGCACCATGGACTCTGTGAGGTCTGGACCCTTTGGTCAGATCTTCAGACCTGACAATTTCGTGTTCGGTGGGTGCCTTAAAGACATATCTCATGCTCCTTTTTGATTTAAGGAAAAATGTTACTCACTTGAATGCCACTCCTTTTCCTTCAGGTCAGAGTGGTGCTGGAAACAACTGGGCCAAGGGTCACTACACAGAGGGAGCTGAGCTGGTGGACTCAGTCCTGGATGTGGTCCGCAAAGAATCAGAGAGCTGTGACTGCCTGCAGGGTTTCCAGCTCACCCACTCACTTGGTGGAGGAACTGGATCTGGTATGGGAACCCTGCTCATCAGCAAGATCCGCGAAGAGTACCCAGACCGTATTATGAACACCTTCAGTGTGGTGCCTTCCCCCAAGGTAACATCTCCTTGTGATAGCACATGATAGATTTTTGGTTTTAATTATAGTTTCTTTGGCCCGAGGTTTCTCCTAAGATCTTGAAACTAAATAGAAGTTCTGTGTTCTCAGGTGTCAGACACTGTGGTCGAGCCTTACAACGCCACCCTGTCGGTCCACCAGCTTGTAGAGAACACAGATGAAACCTACTGCATCGATAACGAGGCTCTGTATGACATTTGCTTCCGCACCCTGAAACTAACCACACCCACCTACGGAGACCTTAACCATCTGGTGTCCGCCACTATGAGCGGGGTCACCACCTGCCTCCGCTTCCCTGGCCAGCTCAATGCAGATCTGCGCAAACTGGCCGTCAACATGGTGCCTTTCCCTCGTTTGCACTTCTTCATGCCTGGCTTCGCTCCTCTGACCAGCAGGGGCAGCCAGCAGTACCGCGCCCTCACAGTTCCCGAGCTCACCCAGCAGGTGTTTGATGCCAAGAATATGATGGCCGCGTGCGACCCACGCCACGGCCGCTACCTGACAGTTGCCGCCGTGTTCCGTGGCCGTATGTCCATGAAGGAGGTCGATGAGCAGATGCTCAATGTGCAGAACAAGAACAGCAGCTACTTCGTTGAATGGATCCCCAACAATGTCAAGACCGCAGTTTGCGATATTCCACCCCGTGGCCTCAAGATGGCCGTCACTTTCATCGGCAACAGCACTGCTATCCAGGAGCTGTTCAAGCGCATCTCCGAGCAGTTCACAGCCATGTTCCGCCGTAAGGCCTTCTTGCACTGGTACACAGGGGAAGGTATGGATGAGATGGAGTTCACTGAAGCGGAGAGCAACATGAATGACCTGGTGTCCGAGTACCAGCAGTACCAGGATGCCACTGCGGAGGAAGAGGGTGAATTTGAGGAGGAAGCTGAAGAGGATGCTTAAAGGTCAAGATGTGAAGGTCAAGAAATCATCGCCAAAACAGAAAATAATCAAAACGGAACAACCACAAGTAACCAAGAAACCAACATAGTGTCAAGATCACTGCTAGAATAAAATTTTAGTGTCTGTTAGTTTTACCTTGTCATTGAGTGCAAATAAAGTTGTCGACTGAGAACTCATTTGCCTCTCATTCCTCTTCGCACATACATGATTCTCATCAGTTTAGCCAGTCAGAAAGTAAGATCCAGCCCCTCTCTGTGCAGTATACAGTAGGCTAGATAGAGCTGCGAGTTACTGGAAAATCTAATGTGATGTAATGAAAGGGTTTATTTCTGCTCCATAAGCATTATGATGGCTAAGGGCCCACATCCATTTGCAACATTCTGCACCAACCCACATTCCCACAACTATCTGGCGTTGAAGAGATTGCACCCCTGGCAGTTTTTAGATGACAATAACATAACACCAGAGAAAGTAGGAGGGCATTTGCTGGTTGAGTAACCTACTAATTATATACATGTGTTATTTGAGATGTTTACATTTTGTAGGGAACTCATAAGAGCTATTTCATTTTGGGGATTTAAGATAAGATAAGACTTTATTGATCCCACAACGGGGAAATTTTTGCGTCACCTCAGCTCAAGTACAGATATATGAAGGAAATACAAAAATACAATTAAGTACAATCAATGAAAAAAAGTAAGATAATACACTATATACAATGGTAGCATACACAGTATGTGATTATGGATATAGTTGGAAATATGGAAGACATAAACTATATAGCTTGGAAGGTCATGGAAGGTCCATTATGCATGAAGTGGTGACCGTGGATGTTCACAGTGTCCAGTGACTTATGACATCGTGATTGAGGAGTTATAGAGTCTAACTGCTGTTGGGATGAATGATCTGCGAAAGCGCTCCTTCCTGCAGCGAGGGTGTTTCAGTCTCTGACTAAAGGAGCTGCTACAGTACAGTAAAGGTTTTGACAAGAGGACTTCTTTTTTCCCTGGAAATACAATTACAATACATCAAGATATTGATGTAACTGAAGGAAAAACATTTAAAACACAGAAAGCAGGAATTACAGATTTCTTCATTGCATTGAGGTGTACAATAATGTGTAAATTTCTTGAGCCACACCCATTTCTTTATATCATGCTAAGGAAATGTGAAATGGGTAGAGTGATTTATTGGAACATGACAACACACAAGGAAATACAGTAATTGTGGAAAAAATGTTTTTACAGTTCTAACCTGAACTGTCTTAGGAAGGCTTTAAAAAATCTTCAGGAATATTTTTCAGGCTTCTCGAAGCACATTCAAAGCTTGCCTTTGGATGTTGGCTACCTTTTATTCTGCTCTCTGTGAAGATGATCCCACACCTACATTGTGTGTTTTTCTATCCAGGTATGTTTTTACTGCATTGGCACCACTGGATAAAATGCAGCCTCAAACCAGGGCAGAGCCTCCAGTGTTTTAAAGATGCCTTTAGACACTCACTGTTGTACCTCTTGACTTCCTTCTTAAAAAAAAATTCAAATTTGGATACACCACTCAGTAAGACTGGTCACTGATTACATCACCTTTTTCTCGCTGTTTCCCTTCCATAAGAATGCCACCAGCCATCCTTCTATTTATAATTTGTTTTTCTATAAGTAATATATAATAAATCTACAACACAGGAAGGAATGCAGTTTATTGCTATCAATATTATACCCCACCCCTACAGTGCACATCATCCAGCTCTGTGACTTAAGGTCACATAAGCACTTTAGTGGATTTTCGTGGCCAAGGCATGCAGCAAGAGTTGGATCCCAAAGCAAAACTGTGCTGCTGGGCCACTAATTCTCCTACTCATGCACCTGGGTTTTGATGTGATAATTTCTCTATGAATATAAAACATAAGCACAAAACTTATATAACTGAATTTAGTTAGACCCTACTTGGGACAAAGCCTCAATAAAGCAGCACCAAATGCTTATTTTAACTCTTGTATCATGCAAATTTTAACTTTTGCAAAACATTCAAAACTAGTGTCATGAAGAGGGAAAGACCTTATATTATTTTTATAAGGATATGTGATTTCTATATCATTATATATCTTATGGAGACAGTTTAGATCAGAGGTGTTAAACTTATTTTAGTAGAATAGAATAGAATTCAACTTTATTGTCACTGCACATGTCACAGGTGCAAGGCAACAAAATGCAGTTTGCATCCATCCAGAAGTGCTTTAGCCATGATATAGATATATTACAAATATATATTAGCAATAATATAGATATGTAAGTATATTACAGAAATTGGTCTATTATGGTATGTTATAATGTACACGGTATGAAGGTATGTTATGATTAAGGTATGTTATGTTAGTACATGGGATACAAGCACTTGACATTTTGACATCTCTCAAAATGTGTATAACTGGTAGAGATGCTGCCTCCATACACGCCCTTAGTTTTTTGCATTCAGTGGATCAGCTGTCATTACATGGACATATTCCAATTCATAAAGGCAGAAAACTTTTACCCGTGGAGTTTTGCTAAATAAACAATATTCATCGCTCAGATTTTTAATGTAAAAACATTTACTTTTGAATAGTAATACTGGCATTGCATCACTAACACGATCCTGATATTATTTTATTATAAACACTGAGTAATTAACGAGTTTACATCATTTTAAATGATATCCAGTAAAGCAAATTGGTCCCTGTGCGGCACCACGGCGGTATATTTGACACCCTTGGTTTAGCCCATATTGGTATGGACTAAACCCACATTAGCCCATAATGGTATCATCCAGTCTGCGTGGTTAAAATGGTGCAGGGCGCCAAAATTAATGTATGAACGCTGAAGTCCAGAGGACATGTGGGCCAATCACAGACATTGAGTGAGAAGTTAGTGTCCAATGGCAACATATTATAGCTTGAGTGATACTTATATTGGCCAATCGTTTTCATCGTTAAACGCCTATTGTGGGCGTGGTTAATCACTTCCAGGACGCTCATGACATTTTTTGTTTATCTACACGGGACAAGGCATGGCGTGCGAAGGTGGGTGTCCGAGTACGATCTTTTTCTTAGGTTTAAACTTAATGCACCTTCACTGCAGGCTAACACCGGACGTCAGTTAAACATTTTTCAGTCAAGTCACCCGTACAAATCACATTACTTCCTTCATAGATTTCAAAGTAATTAAACTCGAAAGTTGCGATTATAATTCTCCTGAAAGTAGGAGCAGAAAATGGTTTTCTTACATATGCCTCGTTGCTAGTAATAATCGATTTGACAGCTGGGTTGCAGACACATAAAATCTGTGATGTCGATGGTTGAATCACACAAACTAGCGGTTAGCAGATTTTGTCTTCATATTGACCGGAAGTGGTATTACAGGGATGCAATTTTAGAGGAGACTTGTCCATACACATTTGATAAAAGTTGTCTCCGCGTTGTTTAACGCTGTTTAGATCACTACACATTGGGTGTTTGCAGGAATACAACGGCACAGGTACAGTTAGCGAGTCAATAAGTACCGATGAACTTTAACTTAACGCTATGGTGGGCGGGAGTCAATTAGCCATGCAGGCTAACGTTAGCTGCACAGGTTTCTAATTAGGCTATTCGATCTTTGTTTTAAAGCCTTGTTAAAACTAATGTTACCTTAATTATGCGTTAACATTACAGTTTATGCATTATGTTACCCGTGTTTATGTGCAGCACTCTTCCTGTCTTGCGCTTTGCCAGGAATGGATGCTACTCAGATGATCAGTGACTCAATCTTGGAGTCAGATGAGGAAGATAATGAAGAGGAGATCGAAAATAAGAGGGGACGACCGTTGGCTAAACTGTGCATCTTGAAAAATAAACACATACCTGAAGCAGGTGAGTGGCTAACTGATGTTGTTTTTACACGTGATCTGCACAGTCTGGTACTACTTAAGATAAGATGGCCTTTATTAGTCCCACATGTGGGAAATGTGTAAATCTTGCATACAGAGGGGGAAACATCTGATCCTTTGGAGAATTTGCAACTTTGCTCAGTTACAATGAAATGAACAGTCTCTAATTAGTATGCTAGTTTCATTTTAATAAAGAGGTACAGAATATAAACACATTACATAATATTTGATCCTCCTTAATAGTTAGTGATGAAACTCTTGTTGATCCTTTGCCAGGATCAACATGGTCCAGTGCATTGACCCATTAATTCGGTAAAGTTGTCTGGTACCCTCAGCATTAAAACAGCCCCAAAGCATAATTTTTCCACCTCCATGCTTGACTGTGGAGATGGTGTTCTTTGGGTCATACTCTGCATTTCACTTCCAAATTTCACTGCCAAAGAGCTGAATTTTGGTTTTATCTGACCACAGCACTTTATCCCACACCTTCTCTGAATCATTTAGCTGTTCACGGGCAAACTTAAGACGAGCCTGTACATGTGCCTTCTTGAACAGGGAAGGCAAGATTTCAATCCATTACAGTGTAGTATGTTATCAGTGGTGTTCTTGGCTGCTTTCAGATCATTAACAACCTCCTCCCATGTAGTTTTGGCCCAGCAGTTGTCACTTTCTCACCAAGCTTTTTGCTAAAATCTTGTCCAGGACATTCTTTGACAGCTCTTTGGTCTTGCCCATGTTGGTGGAGCGGTTGGAGTGTAAAAAATGCATTCTTCTGATTTATTGTAATGTTGTACACAGCCAATCTGCAGGTGCAAGAATTCTTGTTGGATTCAAGAGGATCAAATACTTACTTCACTCAATGACATCCAAATCAAAACTTGTAATGTTTTTTTTCCTAGATTTTGGTTAATGTTCTGTCTCTCTCAATTAAATTGATGTTTTATAAACAAATAAAGTAAATTAAACTACACAAATAGGCAACAAATAGGGAAGCCAGTTTGGGAATATGCGGTTTCAATAGTATTTGCCAGTAAAAAGCTGAGCTGCAGCATTTTAAACAAGCTGCAGTGACACACTGACACTCGAATAAAGACACTAAAATGGAATGAAGGAATAAATAAAGAGATCTGAACCAGAGAAATGACTTCACCTTTCTGACTATATATCTAAGTATATTGTTAATGATGATGCTCTCTTTCACACAGAGTTTCCCCTCTTTTTGGGTGATAATGTGCTTGGCCGTGACCCCAACTCATGCACTGTGCCCTTGCCCGCATCCTCAGTGTCCAAACAGCATGCTACTATCTGCCTTTGTGTGTACCGGAGACGTGCCTGTCGCAGTGAAGTGGACATGGAAGCTTTGGTTTGGGACTTAGGGAGCATGAATGGGACCCGCAAGGGCCGCTTAAAGCTGACTCCTAATGTACGCTATGCCCTCAGTGAAGGTGACAGTTTGGTGGTGGCGGACATCCCGTGTCAGTTTGTCATATGTGGCGTAGACTCTTCTCAGGGGGACGCAAGCTCTCCTCTGAGACAAAATTCAGGGGTAAAGACCAAGTTGCCAGATGCCTCGGGAGAAAAGGGAGATGACACAAGCGCAGACAGCAAGAAATGTGTCAATGGAGGGACAGAGACTCCTGTCAGAGCCAGCTGCCTGACCTTTGAGCAAACTCCCCATCAGCCACAGGGGACCTTGGTCCCAGAATCTGACTCAGACTCAGACAGCGAAACAGGAGTAAGAGGAGAAAGAAGACGAAGGACTCTAGGTTTGTAGATTATGTAAATATTTATAACTATTGAAGCTATGCTTTTTGGACCTGGTGTTTACAAGTTCACTTTTATTCTCTTTGTAGTGTCTGATTCTGACTCCCATAAATCCACCCCCATCAGCTCGTCATTCTTGAGTCCCCCAAACAAAGTTGTCCCTGAAAGGTATACCCATAAAAATAAGCTATTTATTGGTATTCTTTTTGTAACTGTGATTATACTACTGGCTTAGCCATACCCCATTAATACATATGTTTGACTTGTTCATTGTAAGACCTGTTAATTTGTTTTTCCCTGTTCTACAGTGACAATGAAAGCCCCATGACAGTCTCGTCTTCCTCTAAAAATAAACCAAACAGACATGACAGCTTCACCACACAGGAGACAGATGTAGATGCGGCGCGACAGCAGTTGGAGAAAAAAAAAGTGGTCGCACTTGTGGAGGACAGTGAAGAGGAGGAAGAAAGAGCAGTGCAAGCGGGGACAAAGTCTCTGAAAGGGGGTTGGCATATGCCAGTGGAAAAGGAAAGCAATGCCAGTCTTACAGGAGACGGTGAATTGTCAACACCAGCAGTCTCTACAGACGCAATCCCTGCATTTAACATGGACAGTGACACTGATGTGGAGGGAGAGGACGAAGAAGTGGCATCAGCGGGGCCTGTGACCTTGAATACAAACCAACAAGTTGATCAACCTCCAAAGACGGCCCAGTTTCACATGGACAGTGACACAGATATCGATGAGGATGATGATGCTTCAGGTAAAGCTCCCAAAGCTCTGCCTTCTTCTGATGAGAACGCCAAAACTCCTCATGCTGTTTCAGTTATTCCACCTGAAGGCGTCACCATGGACAGTGACACTGATGTGGACGATGATGCGGTCGTGTCAGACGCTGCCACAAAAGCAGGACCGACAGTATGTCAGAGTGCGCAAACAGCAGACTCTGCTTTTTCAGTGCAGCCAGAAGACAGTGACACTGATGTAGATGAGGACGAAGCAAAAAATACAACAGATGAAACGCCTAATAAATCAGATATAAAGCTTACAGCTCTTAAATCTGCTCCTGTGGCTCCTGACAACCTGCAGGTAGAGAGTGACACGGATGACGAGGCTCTCCCTGTCCCTGCCACCAGTAAACCCTCAGTGGTCGCTGCTGTTGCAGATTCACGCCCCACTGCAGTTGCAGATGCTGATTTGGAGATTCTCTCTGACAGCGACACAGATGTGGAAGATGCATCTCTTCTGGCTATACCTGTTGGTGTCACAACCTTGTCAGCTTCTCCTGGCCCAACTTTAAAGGCTTCTCTGGCAGATTCTGATGCAGATACAGATGTGGATGAATCTAGCGTGCCCCCTGCTGGGAATGAGGCTAAACCAGCTGATGTCAGAGTCGACAGCGATACAGAAGATAAGAAGTCAGATATTGGAGAAGAAGGTGAGGACCAGGTGCCCGGGCTGCACAGGGAAACTACACTTGGGTTGCTGGCTCCCCTTCTGCAGAACTGCTCCACTCCTGTGCAGATGTCAGGTAATCGATCAATCTTCAGAATTCATTTAGACTGCAAATATCTACTCGTTTGTTTTATTGCATTACCTTTCTAAATACTTTCTAAAATTCAGTAACTGATTATATATGACATACATCAGTGGCACAGTTTTAGGTGAGGCTCACTCTGAAGATAGAACTAGTCTGTGATGTTACAGTGGTCTCTTTACAGGATATCACAATGACTTGTAATGCAGTAATTGCAAAAAATACAATCTAAAAGAAAATAATACAAAATATGTGAAGTGTATTGTTGGTGCTCAAAATAAAGACGGCGCCTGCAGGAGAGAGAGGTTTGAAATGAAGAAATCGATCTGTTTTTAAGTGAGTGGACTTGAGATTCTGTGTTAACTTCTTCGATCCAATCGTGTAAAGTGTTTGTTGTGTTGCGATGAGAAAGCATCAAATTTAAATTGACTTTTACTTTGGATTTCAGATGAAGAAGTGGAAGACATGGCAACTCAAGCCTTCGTCAGTCCCTCTTCAGGTTCATTAAGGCGTGAGTAAATGACTTTTAATAATGTCAAACGAGTCTGTTTCAAAAACATTAGTTCATTTTTTTTTCTCTTGGCCAACAGGAGCGGCAGTGCCTGCAGTAAGACCTGTAGTATTGTCGTCCTGCTCAGACATCCAGGAGGAGGAGGATTTTGCTGTGGCTGAGACGCAGTCCTTTACATTTCAGAGCCGTGACCGTGTGAGCAGTGAGGAACCAACCCAAGCTTTTGTGTTTGAGTCTTCTTGTGACAAAAAAAAAGACCAATCTACCAAAGAAGAGTCTTTCCAACTGGGACTGTCTGACAGCAGCCACCTGCAGTGTCCAGACCAAGCTTTAGCTATGGAGAACACCCAAGCTTTTGTTTCTGTGGAGAGGGGTGTGAACCTGGAAGATACCCAAGCATATGCAGCCATGTCAGCTGCAGACAGATCCTCTGCAGAAAATGACGCGAACCTGGAGGCCACACAGGACTATGTAGAAGATAAAGAGCCTGAGCAATATCAAGTAGATGTGGCCTTAGAAGCAACACAGGCATATGTGGCAGAGCCGTACAGTCACGCTGAGGATGATGCAGATGATGATGCTTGTGAGACACAGCCTTCAGACTTTACTGCCTCTTCTACTCTTGCCATAGCAGAAACCCAACCAATGTTGCCTATTGCAGGAGAGGAGGATCTGGCAGCTGAAAATCCAGTTTGCTCTGTTCAACAAATTCAGCTGAGATCCCTCAAGGAGGATGGTGCAAAGGCAGCTCAGCCTCAGGAGAAGGGCCTCAGCAACACTCAGTCTGTAACTGAAACTCAGCCCGTGTGTACAAGTGACAGTGAAGCAAGTGATGATGAAGGCTCATTTCCAGCTCAGCGAAACAGAACAGCAAAGCCACTGCCACTTGAAGAAGCGCAGACACAAGATCTCACTTGTTCAGAGTTGCCGGTTTCTGAAACCCAGCCCATGGCTACATGTGAAGATGATGATGAAGACTCAATGCCAGGCCCGAGAAAAAGGAAAGCAAAGCAGCTTCATCTCGAAGAAGAGGAGACGCAACCTGTCGCAGACTCTGAGCTCTCCACTGCTGAAACCCAGCCCGTGGCTACATGTGATGATGATGATGAAGACTCAATGCCAGGCCCACGAAAAAGAAAAGCAAAGCAGCTGCAGCCTGAAGAAGAGACGCAAACCCTTGCTAGTTCTGAAGTCTCTGCTCTGGAAACTCAGCCCTTGAGTACAAATGAAGGCCAGCAAAGTGATGAAGAGGACGTGATTGCATGCACTCGGAAAAGAAAAGCAAAGCCACTTCAGCTTGAAGAGGAGCAGACGCAGCCCCTCACTAGTGCTGATGTTGAAACCCCGGCAGTAGTGACAGGTAAATGTGATGATAAGGACTCAATTCCAGGTCCACGGAAAAGAAAAGCAAAGCAGATAAAGCTTGAAGAAAAGACACAGCCAGTCGATAATTCTAAAATGACCCATGTTGAAACTCGACCCTTGACATCAAAAACCGGATTATCGTCTTCAGAAGAATCTGATGCTGGAACCAGTGGAGCTTGTGTTCCAAATTTAAGAGTGACAAGAGCAAAACCGAGAGAAGAGGAAGATCAGGTGGCGTGTCCTGGACCATCCAAGAGGCAGACTAGAGGAAGGAGTGGAAAACCTTTGTCTGATGGTGACAACAATAAGGAAATGGTAAAACGGGCTAGAGGGAGAAAGATAACGAAGCAGCAGAAACATGATGGTGAGGAAGAGGATGAAACACCGGTAAGAGAAAGAAACAAGCAGGCTGTGAATAAGAGCCTGATAAAGCAACAAGATGGGAAATCTAGAGAGGAGGAAGATGGTGCAGATCTTAGACAAGAAAGAGAAGAAAATGATAAAGAAAGGAGGACGACTGATGAAAGAGAGAAGCATCAGGATGAGATAGAAAGGCAACTCATGGAAGAGAAGTTAGAAACAGAAAGAAGAGTAAATAAAGAACAAGAAAGATTGCAGGCTGAAGATGCAGCGAGAGCAGAGAGAGAAATCAAGGAGAAGGAAGAACAACAGAAAATAGAGTCTGAAAGGATTGAAAGAGAAGAACGGGAGAGGTTAGAAAGAGAAGAAAAAGAGAGATTAGAAAGGGAACGAAAGGAACAAGAAAAAGAAACTGCAAAGAGAGAACAAGAAGAGAGGCTTGAGCGGGAGCAACAACTGCAAGCAAAACTCGAGAGAGAAGAAAGGGAAATGGAGGAGAGAGAGAAAGTGGAGAAAGAAAAAGAAGCCCAAGAAAAACAGTTGAAAGAACTGGAAGAAAAGAAAGAGGAACAAGACAAATCCAAAACGCCTTCAAGAGGCCGAAGAACAACCAGAAGAACTATTGCTTCACAGAGCACAGCAGAGCCAGACCAAGACTCAACTGTATCAACCAATGACGATTTCCCAGCAAGGAGAACCAGATCACGCTCAAACTCCTCCAACTCGGTCAGCTCGGAGAGGTCTGCTTCAAGTGTCCACGCCCAGGAAAGCAAGGGCAGAGGCCGAGGGAGAGGGCGAGGGACGAGGAAGACCAGTGAGACACCCCAGAAACCCGTCGCCAGAAGCAGCAATCGAAGGACCACTGTGGCTGCAGGGGCCGTAGAGCACGAGCCTGACTCGTCCAACTCACTAGCACCTGAGGTTTCAAGCTGCAGCGTGAGCTCTCATAACAGAGGAAGAGGAGGCAGGCAGCGAGGAAGAGCGAGGAAAACAGAACATGATCCAGACTCTATCCCTTCTGTTAGTCAGAGTCAAAGTGATCAGAATTTAAGCCCTGCCAGGGGAAGAAAGGGCAAGAAAGCTGAGGAGTCCTCCAATGAGGCTCTCCATAAAAATGGTAAAGAGGACTCTCAGCCGGCTACAACCACTAGAGGGCGACAACAAGCCAGTGCAGCTACAGATGAGGAAGACCAGTCGAAGCAAGAGGAAGCATGCACCAGCGAGGAATCACTACCTAAAAGAAATGTCAGGGGCAGAGGTCAGAGAGCAGTGAAGAGTAAAACTGTGGAGAAACCAGTTGCTCCTGCGGTCAGTGATGATGATGAGGCTAAAGATAAAAGAAAAGCAACGAGAGACTTGGAGGCAAATATTGGAGCAGATCTCAGCTGCAGCAAAAGGAAAGAAAGATCTTCAAAAACGGCAGAAACAGACGAGGAAGAAGGAAAAGGCAAAACAAACGATGAGATTCCTGTTAGTTTACAAGGGAAGAAAAGAGGTAGAGCATCCACCGCTCAGGCAAAGAAGAGCGCAAAAGAGTGTCTCTCAGAGGTGGAGGAGGAGGAGAGAGAAAAGATGGAGGGTGAGACTGTGGAGAAAAAAGTCAGAGGTCGACAATCAGCGGTCTCGAGAAAGAAGAAAGAGGAGCTGGAAGAAAGTGGGACATCTTTAACCGCCACAAATCAAGATGCAAATTTGGAGGCATCAGAGGTGACTATTGCTTCACTTTTAAACATACGCGGCCAAATGGAAACCATAAAGATGCGGTTTTGATTGAAACAAAAATGCATTAACATTGAAGGGTAAATCAGATGAAATGGAAAGCTGAGTAGTAAATAATTAGTGTCGAGAAGTTCTGTTGTGAAGGAAGGCTTTTACCTTGGCTCAAGGCCATGGTGCATTTTCCTCTCTGAGTCAGCCTTTTCAATATTGATGAACTACCATCAACATGAGTTACTCTCTCTGTTTCCTCCACTTTCTCTAGAGCAGTCTAACCTGCTCCGCATCACTGCTAATGAATTAAGTGGTTTAGTGGTCATCCAGTCACTTCCTCCACTTACATTTTATGGTGTTTGCTTTCTGGTGCAAGATGTTGTACCATCTTCTTTGCATGTTCCATACTTTGCCCTTCGCTGTCTTCAACCTGTTTTGTTTTCCCTGTCTTTACCTACCCTCTCCCCTATAACAGCCCCAGACTCCAACCAGCAACGCATCCCGGAAGCGGCAAGCTCCTGCAAATTTCTCTCCCGTGGCAAAGAGTCCTCGCTCCTCCTCTGCATCCCCAGCAGCAAGTGGTCGACTACAAACTGAAGGCCAGGCATACAAGGTCTCTGTGGTTGTGTTAGCAAAACACGCATTTTGTGTTTAGGAAAGAGACGCTCATACGGTGGTAGCTAGGCTGATCAAACCTAGCCTAAGACATGGGAATCATAGTGGCAAATCCTATATTTGTATTCTTATATACTAAACATCATATTAAGAAACACTATTCTAAACTATCTTAGCATCTCGACAATGCTCTCAGTCATATTACTGAGCTGTAGCCAGTGAAACGTATTATTTATGGAAAGTCCACCACGTGGGGCTAGCATTACATGCTCTTCCAGTTTTTTCCCAGTTTTTCCTGAAACATGCTGCTGGCATTACATTTAAAATGAGTGCACATGTATGTTTACAATTACAGTTTAATATTGTGTTTTAATCTTTTGGCAATTCATCAGGCTTTAGCCTTATAAACATTTTACTCAGTGTCCTAATAGAATTGTAAAATTCATGTTGTGGTTTTGTTAGCATCATATTATCGATGAAGCTTTCAGAAGTCACCGCTCCTGCTCAAAACTTTTGGATATTTGGACACATTATAATAAACTAAACACAAAGCCTCCTCCATCTAACCTCTGTGCACAGTGGTCTATTATAACAGCAGTATCTACTCATCCAAATCATTGAAAGTAAAAGGATTTCACTAAGCGTTGCATTCACACTTAGAACTGCGTAATCAATTTGTGCAGGGTTAAAGTTATTTTTGGTTTGTTCGTGCAGATGAGAGCAGGTGTTTTGAGCTCACGAAATCATTGTTCCGCTTACCTCCTGCAGCTTGTTCTGAAATTTCAATAGACTCTGGGGCATGACTGTAAAATGCATGACAGTGCTTTACTTTGAGAGAAATGCCTAATTTCACACCTCTATTTTGCCTGCATGGCAGATTAAGTTGACTTGAGGCTTTTGCTTTCACAGGTTCTGTTTACGGGGGTGATGGATGAAGCAGGGGAGAAAGTGTTGGCGCGCTTAGGCGGCAGCATGGCTAAAGGTGTGGGAGACATGAACTGCCTTGTGACTGACAAAGTGCGCAGGACTGTCAAATTCCTTTGTGCACTGGCCAAAGGCATTCCAATCGTCACTACAGACTGGCTGGAAAAGGTATGTTTGAAAAACTGCAGTCAGAAAGTTCTCTCTTAATTTATTGCAGATGTATATTATGATAATAGTCACCCTTCTTGTCTGTTTTAGAGTGGCAAAGCTGGGAGCTTCCTGTCTCCCTCCTCTTTTATTGTTAAGGATCCTGAGCAAGAGAAGAAGTTTAATTTCTCCTTGCACGAGTCTCTAAGGATTGCCAGCAGCCAGCCTCTCTTAAAGGTACTCACTCATTTTTCCTTAGAGTGAGAGGTTGACAGTGTGCCATTAACAGTATTTCCACTAGCAGACGGCACGGGGGTGGTGCATGATGTTTTCGTGATGGGAGCCCATAAACGTTTGAGTCATCCTCAGTCTAAATCTGGTTTAATACTTCCCTTCGAGCATTGTTTTGAGCCTCTTTATTGTTAGCAATGTTCAAATCTTCAAAACAGCAGCCTGTGGATTGTTTATCATCATTCTATGGCTTAGGGGAAAGTAATTTGATATTTGCTGTAAATATACTGATTATATTGCATGTATTATGTTTCTCAGCTTGCACTATTTCATAGAAGCTTGTAAAGGCATACCTTGTTACAACATAATACCAGCTAAAATTAGACATATAATATCAAATTTCAATCCCAGGAGGCTTTTACTAAATTTCTTGAAGAGATTAAATAAAAATAGATTCACTCATCCATCTCTTTTCTTCCGCTTATCGGATTCAGGGTTGCGGTGGAGCCTATCCCAGCTGTCCTAGGACAAAAAGCAAATAGACCATTGGATGTATTCCAAATAAAAGTAGAGCAAAATGCTTTGCCTTCTTTCTGTCTCTCAGGGATACGAGGTCCATGTTACTAGATCGGTTAAGCCAGAGCCAGTTCACATGAAGGACATCATTTCCTCCAGTGGGGCTACCTTTCTACCAAAGATGCCCTCTTCTAATAAGGTGCCAGTTAAGCTGAGAGCCCTTCTCCGGCCAAAACGTTACATGAAATAAGTCTTTGCTTATGATGTTTATTACCTACATTTTAATTCCTCTTCTATTTTCTGTCACCCCCGTCTCCCTCTCTGGCTCTTAGCCTCACACTGTAGTGGTTTCCTGCGACGAGGACTGGTCTCTGTGTCGCCCGGCTCTGTCTGCATCTCTCCCTGTCGTCACCGCTGAGTTCATCCTCACAGGGATCCTGCAGCAGAAACTCGATTTTCAGTCCCACACACTCTCGCCTTCCACAGCAAATGTACAACCTGCAGGTGGCAGAGGAAGGGGCAGGAAGAAGACTTAGTACTCCCGGAGCAAAAATACAGTGACTGTCTGTGTATGAAATCTTTAGCTGTGAGGTTTGTCCGTCATTTCTGGATACACTTTAAAACTGTAGACCGGTAAAACACCTGTTAGCTATTGGACTGTGAAAGACTGTATTGAATGTATTGTCGATTGTCCACTGATGTAAATGCGTCATTTACAGACGTCAGTGCTGGAAGAATGTGAATTATTTGACTGTCCATCATCAAATATTTAAAGCTAATTTTTAACTTTCCAAGAGAATGAACTGAGAAACAAACAGAAAAGTAGTTAACTTAAGACATTTTGGAAGAATGGTGAAAACTTTCTTTCTAAGCTTGTTTGTGCAGTCTTTTTCTTTTGCCTTGTACACACAAACACATTGAAACTGTTAAAGCTACCTCCCCTCTACTTCAAACCCTTCTTTTTTTATGTAGAAACAAGCAGAGCAGGAAATTAACACTGCTAAACTGCTGGTACCCTCCATGTGTGCTAACTGCTTCAGCTCAATCAGCCTGTTTGGCAGGTAACCAACCTTGAAGAGGGAGTTTGTGTAAATCATGGTGGATGGGAGAATAGATGTGGAGATGGTGTCTGTTATGGTATCCAACAGCCTTGTAGTCAGAGGAAAAAAGCTCGTTTCCGGCCTACATAAGAAGTTCATAGTGCCTTTTTAAATGGAGATAATGACGAAGCTACCCACGTGTCTTTCTGGGTGTTTTTTTCTGTCTCCATTAACCACCACCATCTACTCCATTAAGGCCTTATCCCATCCTGTTCCTCCAGAGAGAACAAGACAGACTGCGGATGTACCTTCTGCATCGACGCCTTTGTGGTGTTTGTTCTCGCCATCGATGTCTGTTTGCTTTATATGTGGATGTGTATTTTTTTGTGTAATGTACAAAGGTTGATTACTGACCCACTGTCACTGCTGTGTCACTGGTGTTTTAAAGATGGTAGCTTGTCATTTTTAGAACTGTTAGCATGCTAATGCCTTAACTTGAAGTCTGTCTTCGTATCAAATAATGAAATGTCTCCATTATAAATGAAAAACATTAAATATTTTCCAGCTGTAACCACACTGTGCCGAGTTTAAAATTTCACAGACTGAAGCTTCTAAATCCAAAAATTGACTTTCAAGTTAAACCTTTTTGTTTTTCAGTAGATTTGATTGTAATTTTAGACTACTGAGGACGTCATAAATGAAGAAGGGGGTAGATAAATTGGGACGAGCAGAGGATTAGTGAGGAAGACGTAAGGGCAGCTATGAAGAGTGGAAAGGTGGTTGGTCCACCTGTGGAGGTGTTCAGGAGTGGAGATGTTCAGGAGAGAGGGCAGTCAACTTTTTGACCATATTTTTGACACGCCCTGGGAGAGTGAGAGGATGTCTGAGGAATGGAGATGTGTACTGATACTGATTTTAAAGAACAAGGGTGATGAGTGGAAGGGTTTTAACTACAGAGAGATGATGTGGAGGAAAGCCCGGCGAAGTGGAGGTATGCTGCAGAAAGAAGAGGTACAGAAATCAGTAGAAGCAAAACATGACCATGAAACGGAGAGAGGTGGAAAGGTGAAGTGGATAAAGGATTTTAAAGACGGAGCTGCCAACAGGCAGGAATATAAGAGGAAGACCACCAAGAGATGAGTGGATGTAAGGAGAACATGCAGAGGTTTGGTGGGGAAGAAGAGGATACCTGGAATAGGGTGAGATGGAGATGCCCAAATGGCATAAGTGGCTCTCCGTTTTCTGGCATCTTCTTGGCAAAAAAGCAAACAAAGCAATAGTTTGAGGAAATGATGGACAATTTTTTGTGTTTCTATAAAAAATATGTGGTAAAAACAGTAGGTAGATAAAGTAGGTAAACAACAAATACTTTAATAAGGTAAAAGCATGTCTCAAATTAAAGCTAATATAGCCTATTAAAAAATTAAGTCCATATAAACATATCAACGATATATAACAAAGTAAAACCATAATTGGTTTTTTTTTTTTTTTAAAAGCTTACTAAATGCAGTAAAAACATTAATAATGACATTAAAGTGGATAAGTATATGTACAGGAATGTGTAGTGGACAATGCTGTGCAATAAGCAGCTTTGTGCTCTATCGGTATCCTCGTGTATCACCTGGCTGGTACCTCGTTAAATACCCCCCCTAGCTGTCAGATGACCATAGGTATCTCGCGGACGAAGGGTGTCCGGTGTTTCCCGACACGAGTCGAGTGGCTCCGAGAGGGAGCAGAGCCCGACATATTCTGAACATCTTCCAAATGTTGAGCCCGAGTCGTGAAGTGCTGCTCTTGAGGGGGGCGAGGTTGCAAGGGAGGGAGACGACGAGGGAGAAATCAGGCGACGTCCGCACAGATTTTCACCTCTGAAAGCATCCCGACAGTCTGCTCCGTGAATGCACCACAGCTCCAGCCGGCCACTCAAAGGTAAGTGCGCTGCAGAGCGCCGTTTTTCTTCACATACATGTACGGATGTGTGCCTTAAACGTGGCCGGTACGTGACGGGTTAAATTCTGCAGTTTTTTGCCTGATGCGCTGTCCCGGCTCTGAGGTGGCTGATAAGACTCCGAGCTGCGGGGTTTATCACCAACTGCACGCTTTACTGGGAACGAGGAGAGGTGTGAAAATATGTTACCTGTTAAACGGTCCCGGCGTGGAGCTCGGGCTTTGTGGATATTTATTGTTTTCAATATATATATATATATATATATATATATATATATATATATATATATATATATATATATATATATATTACTCATCTTGTTTAAATTAAAATTCAAAAAAATTTCAGAAATGTAAATTGTGGATGGGAAATGTTCGTTTTTAACAACACGCAGGCTCATCTAAGCAGGTTTAACACAAATACATACTTGATTGATTTCATTATTGCTGGTAATATAATCATTATATGGAAATTATATAGATATATTTATTTTAGTGTCTCATGGTACTAGTTGTTTGGTCTATTGGGTAAATGTTCTGTTAAGACTTAAAAGCTTGGTTTATAGCTTCATTTCTCAGAGGAAGCCTTGGCCTACAGGCTGTCTCTGCCTTGCCTCTGCCTGCAGTCCTGCTCATAAACTGTGGCCATTGCTGCACAGCATCAACACCCAACAAATCCAACCAGTCATTTTTTTTCTATCACTGCACAATTATTTCATCTTAAGCATGAATATATCTCACATCTTTTCTTTCATCACCTCTCCTACCATGTTTGTCAATGCTGCACATAGCTCCACCAGCTCCCTCCTCCTCCACCTCCCCGCTCCTCCCTCATGTCCATTGATTTTAATGAATCTGACAGGTGCAAGCAATATGGTGGAAACCTGTCTCATCCTTTAGTTCACTGCAGCGAGCTTTGTAAGAAAATAGGTTGTCAGCTGCTACAGGCTTCCTCTACTAAATGGTACAAAAATGATACTCTCTGATTTCACTTGGACGAGATCTTTGAATTTGTTTTGTTTTCTTTTTCAACAAGAGGAGATCTGCAGTGATGTTTCACCATTCTTTCTTTTGGTGAAGGGGAAACCTCCAAGCTCGTTTTTGACGTATGATGCAATCAAATGCACCATTTTCATTCACTCCCACACGTGTCTCTTGATGCAACAATACTTCTTTCTTTCTTTCTTTCTTTGATGCCTCATGATTTATAAATGCCAAGCTCTGTGAAGGCATGGTGCAGTACGTACTTCTGTGTAAACCTGCTTGAGCTCACTTGAGCTTAAGCTAGCTTGCCTACTCAGCACGAGGGGGACGTGACCCCGTGTTCCCCGTGCAACAAAAACGAGTTAAGTGAAAATGAAGGAGAAATGATGGAGGTTAAAGACAGAGTTTGCTTTGTAGTTGCCCCACATTTGCAGTCACTGAAGGCATTTCCGCCTCTTTAAAGGCCATGGACAAAGATCTGACTGTGTCTCCGTAAGCGGGGAGTTTGGCGTTTGAAGGAACAGGCACGGGCTTTGATTTCAGAGTGGGATGCATTGGCTTGGATTATATAAGATAAGGAGGAGGAGAGGATAAAAGAGACACGATAAGAGAGAGAGTGAGAGAGAGCCAGAGAAAATTCAGAGAAAGTGGCAAATGAAACAGCTGCCCTGAGACAGGAGGCATGGGATTCGGGTTGAGAAAAGTCATAGTGAGAACACAAAATGTAACGGAGAGACACTGAGAAATGACACCAAGCTGTCAAACAGAAGCACAGAAAGTTAAAGAAGGCAGCTGAAGAGGACAGGGTGAGTTGAACAAGGTCACGGTGGTAGAAGGTAATATCTGTAGATGCGAAAATTGTGACAGAAGTGAGAAAACAGAAGAAAAAACAGAAGGAGACTGAGCGGAGAGGCCAGTGAGGTGGAACGAAGACTGAATGAAGCTTGGGGAAAGGAGAGAGAAAGTCAGGCAAGGGTGGCAGATGGCATGCTAGTCTGTGCCTATGTTGGCATCCCACAGGGCAGTGTATAAATAAGATTATATTATAGCTTAATGGCCGTGTTGTCATGTGCATGCATGTTCATGCTCAGTGAAGCAGGCCTCGTCTTCTCATGTTTCGCTTCAAACGCTAAAAAAAAACAACAAGATTTTTTATTTTTTTGGTTCACATATCCTGATTGTCCGTTGCGACTCCCTGAGACCAACTGCTGAGGCAAACAGATGGACAAACGGTTCCCCTTTCGTTCTCTTCACAGCCAACCAATCCTACGTCTCGGATTGCTGGATTAATTAAATACTGACTTCTTCAAGGGTCAGTCTGGTTTCTTTTAGTTAGATGTCACAGTCAGTGCATGATGCAGCAGCTTCAAACAAAGGGTTCAAGCAGAAAAAAACAAAGATGGGGACTGTTGTTATACAATTACAGTGTAATTTGAGTTTTAGTGATGAATGGACACCACTTATTCATTTGCCATGAGACAGTGTTCTGTGTGACGCAGCTCTGTTCCATATTTTATTTCAGATACAATAAAATCAGTGGGCTTTTAGGCTTTCTGCCCAGAGTGCTGTGTGAGAATGTGGCAGACACACTGCAGAGGGTTGCATGAGGCCTTCTGGGTAACAGCAGTTCTGGTTGTCAGATTAATACACTGTGAAATGCTAATTACTGTAATTAAATAATAAGGAACAACGAGAGCCTTTTTAGTATTTGGCTTTGAAGAAATATATTCTCCAAAGCCAGTTAGATGGCCGGCATACCGGAAATACACGATCAGCCTAATAGACTGTGTGAAGATGGCTGCGTGCTTCATCACTTCCAGCAGGAACGGGATGTCTTGTGATGTCTGCAGTGTTACAAAACGACACTTTAATCCTTACTGCATGTTTATTATCTGCTGCTAAGTGTGACTGTGAGCACTGCAGGTGTTCCCTCCCAGGCCCCTCCTGGGCTTTGTAAATGAAACTGCAGCAAAAATCTCTTTTGCACAAACTGTCTTGATGTGCTGCCTCTGTGTAGCAGAAGGCACTTCACATCACAATAATCCCTTCAGTGTTTCAGCTGAATTCTTCCACAACAGAGACCTTTTTTTTTTTTTTAAATTCCTATGGGAAAACCAGTCGAACTGTTACCCAGATCACCTTTATACTGTGGTCACATTCAGACATTCGGGGATGTTATTAATGAGCAGCTCTTGAAACTGACCCAAAGACATCTGGGCCTCATAAATATTTACATATTCCTAACAAGAAAGAGCCTCTCTTCAGGTCAGACTACCTACGGTGGCCCTGAGAGGCCAAACGGACTGCAACTTCAGAAAACACTTGCAAAAAGAAAAATGCTGCAAAAAGGAAAACGCTGCAAAAAGAAAGACGCTGCACTGCAACTTCAAGAAAAACGCTGCACTGCAAAAAGAAAAACGCTGCAAAAAGAAAAGCGCTGCAAAAGCACACAAAGCACAACGGAAATAGGAAAAAAGACAACGGAAATGTTCCTGGGGAGACAATAACCCGACGGACCAGTTGCACGGTACCCCGCATGCGCAAATCTTACGTCACTTCCTCTCTTTGCCAACATTGCGACATTCAATATATTTGAATGACACGGTTAGCACCCATTTAGCTCCTAGCATTTCTCAACAGCCTTTTTGACTACCGGGACATTTAAACAATGGATAATCCGTAACCGCAACAAAGTTTTTCTTTTCTCCTCAACAGAGAGCGTTCCCCGATTGAACAACAGCACCGTCAAATAAGAAGAATGGTGCCTAATGACAGAGTTAATAATACAGACTTTATAATATGTCACGTGAAGGTTCATCAGCCAGATGAAGTGTTTACTGGCAATTGACAGTGATAGCGGACATCATCATCACTATTCCAACAATCCTCTCCACACAGACAAGCATAAACACACTCGATTATCACTAAATCAAATGTAACACACGTTTGTGATGACGCTAATTCAGTTTACAATAGGGTTCACTAGCTCAGTCAGCAGGTGGCGGTATCCTCGTACACTGGGGAGTAAACTGCCATTAAACGAACAGAAGAAGAAGAAAACCCCTGCGCATGCGGGTGACCGATCGGGTTTCCGGTACGGATCGGGTAGTGACAGACAGCTTGTTTTGGTAAAAAAAAAAAAAAAAAAAGACAGCTTGTTTTGGTTCGTGCAACTGGTCCGTCGGGTTATTGTCTCCCCAGGAACATTTCCGTTGTCTTTTTTCCTATTTCCGTTGTGCTTTGTGTGCTTTTGCAGCGTTTTTCTTTTTGCAGTGCAGCGTTTTTCTTGAAGTTGCAGTGCAGCGTCTTTCTTTTTGCAGCGTTTTTCTTTTTGCAGTGCAGCGTTTTTCTTGAAGTTGCAGTGCAGCGTCTTTCTTTTTGCAGGTTTAAGAAAAGCTTTAAAACATAAACCTAAAACCCAGATTTAAAGCTTATGTACAGTACTGAGCAGAAATCTCGAACAACCCCTCAGTGCTCTATGGTTTGCTTCAAAAATACAAAAAAGGGCAATAATTTATTGAAACATAAATTGTCATTTAGTACTTCAGTAGAATTGCAAAAGGCTTGAAAGTGAAATTCAGTGTATAATACAGCCTGAACTCTCTTAGGCAAACTTTCTTATAATTTCTTTAAGTAGTCTTGTGGAAGGGTTCTCCAGATTATTGAAGGACATTAAAAGCTTTTCTTTGGATGTTGGCTGCCTTCTGTGCTGTTTTCCGTCACAGCGACCTCACATTGCTTCAGTGAGATTGAGATCCAGGCTCTGGGGAGGCCAATCAATGACTGATATCTACCCAGGTATACTTTTAGTGCATTGGCAGTGAGTTAGGGATCATTGTCATGCTGCAATAAGCTGTTTTATGGATTAAAATTAAAGAAATGGGAACAAATTATTTATTATAGCTATCATTTATTATTATCTTTATTACATTGTAATGTTGAGACACAACACTGGCTAATCCCTTGAGTTAGGCCTTTTTTATCCTTGGGTTGAGTCATAGGATACGTGTTAAGTAGCCTAACTAAAACCAATGAAATAACTTGAGATCTGAAAAAAAGGGTGGCTCAAGACTTTTTTATACAGAACTGTGTGCTATTATATCCTATTTTGTCAGCAAAAGTTGCATTTCAAGCACCAATTTTGTGTAAAACCTGTAATTAGAACCAAGAAAATGAAGGGACTCCAAAAGCCCCTGCATACAGTCTCTTCTTCGCAGACAGTTTTTTTGGACGGTTAGATCTTTTCTAATTTAAGTCTTTACCTGTACAGAATAAGATAAAAGAGAGGAAAGGCACTTTCAGCCTTAGAGGTATTGCGTAGAGGTTCAAAAGACGTTCTTTTACATAAATAATTAAACAAGGTCATACATATATTATGAGGTCAAAGATGTACACATTTCAATTTATCATGATCTTTTTAAAGTATATAGCTAGTGTGCTACTAAACGCTGCACTGTCAAGCTGTGGTCACTGCAGGTGTTTCCTCCTGGTCCTCCTGGGCTTTCAAACACCATAGGATGGTTATTTTTGCTGCAGCCCCCTGTTGTGTTGCTTCTGATGTGTCGGCATGAAAGCCAGCCATTCAAACCATCAATATCAACTGAGCAGTGCTGTAAACCTCCACAGGGTCTCGTAAAAATCATCATTGTCTTGTTGATTTTCTGTTTTTAGATGTTTCCTGTTTGAGGCACTGAACTTAATGGGTTTTCATGATATCCAAGTAATTTTCCTACTTAAATATAAACTATGTTCAAGTATGAAGGAAAATAAGTACCTTTGGCTTTTATTGTGATTTAATCTGAAGATAATTAATCTTCCCTTTTCTTTCCAGACGCTAAAGAATCGACTATCATGGGGACATTCAGAGTGATCGTGCTTAGCCTTCTGGTCACCACGGGTAAGGCCATTGTCAGCATGGTTTGTTTTGACAAGACATGCAATTAGATGTTATATTAGTACATTTTATGCTATAAGAGGAATTAGAAGTTTTTATTTAAGTTTAACTGATGAAAAGGTTGTAAAATATTATTCATATCAGTTTAACTCTAATGCTCTTTTGTCTTTGTTTGCAGCTCTTTCTGCCCCCTTAAAAGGTAAAACGTGTGTCTGAGAGATACTTTTTGATTTGTCTCATATATATATTGTGAGCTTTTACTCTAATGTTTGTTTGTTTCTTTGCTTTATCCACCATAAAAACCAGCTGATGAGGAATCTTACACCTTATTCCACGGAGAGGATTTCCACATCCTACTACCCTCCCAAAATGTGGAGGTCACGTTTCATAACAAGTCTGCTCCTCGGTCAAAGGATGTGCACCTGATGAGGGAAGGCAAAGTGGTCCACAGTCGGCCTAAACTCGACCGCAGCAACACCCATCTCCTTATAGAAGCTGTGGGTGAGGGAGATGAGGGCGTGTACACCGTGAAGAATCTAGAGAAGCCAGACGATGTCAAACGCATGTCGCTTACAGTCCGAGGTACAGAATAAAAAGACACACATTAAACATGGTGACAGAATTCCTAAAAACCCACAAAATCACACCTAAATTAAATACTATTTTTTACTGTATTTTTACAAATACAGTAATAATCACATAATTGATTGTCACAATTGATATAATAACATAATTGATACTTGATTAGGAATTAAGACGGTGAGTAACACCAAGCTGCTACTAATCACATGCACTTGATTAACTGATCATCAGTAAGTGTGAACGCTTCTACGAAGGCAGAAGTTTGCAGGTCTGCAGCATCCAGGTGATTAACACACTGCCATGGAGGAAAGACATCAGACAAGCATTCTGAGGTTTATTAGTGAGAAAGATTATTCACAAGTGGAAAAAAGTCAAGCCAGTTCAAATTCAAATTCAAATTCAAATTTTATTTGTCACGTACACAGTCATACACAGTACGATATGCAGTGAAATGCTTGGACAACTGCTCGTGACCCAAAGAAAACAAAAAAAGGAAAGGCTATGAATAAGATAGGAAATAAATATGAAAAAATTAAAAAGAAAAATTAAAAAGGGTAAATTTAACTAGGAAGGAATAAAATATAAATTAAGGTTAAAAATGAAATAACTGTACAACACAAATTAGAATGAAGGGTAAATTTAACTGGGAAGAATAAGATAAAATATATAAATTAAAGTTGAAAATAAAATAACTGTACAACAAAATACACAATACACAATATAGAACTATATAAGAATGTATGAAGAAATCTAAATATAAATAAATATATACACAATAACAGCAGCTGTACAAGTATTAACCGGAAATGAAGAATATAGTGACCAGTGTTGTGCAAAAACAAAGTCCAGAAAGTCCAGTGTGTGTGTAAGAACCATATGTGTGGGTCAGTACTGTGTGGTGGTGTGATTGAGAGACCGTATCGCCTGCGGGAAGAAGCTCCTCCTCAGTCTCTCTGTGTTGGTCTTCAGGGAGCGGAATCGCTTTCCTGACCTCAACAGAGAGAACAGTCTGTTGTTGGGATGGCTGAGGTCCTTCACGATCTTCCTGGCCTTGGTCCAGCACCGCCTGCTGTAGATTGAGTGCAGGTCAGGGAGCTCGGAACGGATGGTGCGCTCAGCTGACCGCACAACCCTCTGTAGAGCTCGTCTGTCCTGCATGGTGCTGTTCCCGAACCAGGTTAAGATGTTTCCCGCCAGGATGCTCTCTATGGTGCACGAGTAAAAGTTCCTGAGCACCTTGGAGGGCAGTTGGAAGTCTCTCAAGCGTCTGAGGTGGTAGAGACGCTGTCGGGCCTTTTTCACCACGGTGTTGATGTGACAGGACCATGACAGGTCCTGCGTGATGTGAACTCCGAGGTATTTGAAGCTGTCCACTCTCTCCACTGGGCACTCGTTGATGACGGGGGTCTGGTAGTTCCTCTCCTGCTTAGTGCTGAAGTCCACTATCAGCTCCTTTGTCTTACTGACGTTTAGAAGGAGGTTGTTCCTCTGGCACCAGTTCTCCAGATTCCTAATCTCCTTCAGGTAGGCCGTCTCGTTGTTATCAGAGATCAGGCCCACCACGACGGTGTCGTCAGCAAACTTGATGATGGTGGTGGAGCTGGTAGTGGCCACACAGTCATATGTGTACAAAGAGTACAGCAGGGGGCTCAGAACACACCCCTGGGGTGCTCCAGTGCTGAGAGTGGTGGAGGCTGAGACATGTCCGCCCATCCTTACTGCCTGTGGTCTGCCAGTTAGGAAGTTGGAGATCCACTGACACATAGATGAGCTGAGTCCCAGATGCTCCAGCTTGGTGGTGAGTGTGGAGGGAATTATGGTGTTAAATGCAGAGCTGTAGTCTATGAAGAGCATTTTAACATAATTCCCCCTTCTAGTGTCCAAGTGAGTGAGTGATGTGTGGAGGAGATGAGAGATGGCATCGTCTGTGGAACGATTTGGACGGTAAGCGAACTGTAGTGGGTCCAGTGTGTCTGGTAGTGAAGAAATGATGAAGTCTCTGACCAGGCGTTCAAAGCACTTCATCACTACTGAGGTGAGGGCTACAGGGCGATAGTCATTGAGAGAAGCAGGGTGGGGTTTCTTCGGGACAGGAACAATGATGGACTCTTTGAAGCATGTGGGGATCACCGACTGAGATAAAGAGATGTTGAATATCTCAGTGAACACAGGAGCTAGCTGGTATGCGCAGTCTCTTAGGATACGACCTGGGATGCCGTCTGGTCCTGCTGCTTTCCTGGTGTTCACTCTCTTGAAGGCTCTCCTTACTTCATGCTCGGAGATGACGAGCACGTTTCCGGTGCTGGCAGTATCTTCCTGTCTGCAGCCGTTAGCGCCGCTAACACTAGCATTGTTGGAGACCTTAGCTGCAGCCTCGAAGCGAGCATAGAAAGTGTTCAGCTCGTCTGCCAGAGTCACGGCCGCGTTCGTCATACCGGTTGTTGGTGCTTTATAGTCCGTTATTGTCCTTAGTCCCCGCCACAGGCTCCTAGAGTCACTCTGTTGGAGTTGTGACTCTAGTTTCCTCCCGTAGCGCTGCTTCGCCTCTTTCACCGCCCTCCGCACGTTATATGACGCGGCTTTGTACGGGTCCATGTCCCCCGTCATGAGTCCCGTGTTGTAGGCAGCGGTGCGGGATCTCAGAGCGTCGCGGATGGTTTTATCCACCCACGGCTTCTGGTTGGGAAACGTTGTGATAGTCTTTGTCTCCACGGTATCATCCGCTAGTTTCCCGATGAATCCCACAACCGCTTCCGTAAACACGTTGACGTCATCGTCGGAGCTGTTCCTGAACATGTCCCAGTCTGCGTCATCGAGTGCGTCCTGTAACGCGGCCACCGATTGGTCCGTCCAGCGCGCGACCTTCCTCTGAACCGGAACTTCCTGTTTCAGCCTTTGTTTGTATTTTGGCATGAGGAAAATGGCGGCGTGATCAGATTTGCCAAACGGGGGGCGGGATTGTGCCTTGTAGCCGTCCTTGACCGTAGTGTAGCAGTGGTCCAGTGTCCTTTCACCTCTGGTGGGGCAGGTGATGTGTTGATAAAAGTTCGGCGCTGCGCGTTTGAGGTTGGCGCTATTAAAGTCCCCCGTCACAATAAGCGCAGCGTCCCGGTGTTGTGTCTGGTGCTGTGTGAGTGCCTCATGCAGCTCGCATAAGGCGGTGACCGTGTCCGCTTGTGGTGGAATATAAACGGCACTTACAATGACCGATGTAAATTCCCGAGGTAGATAAAAAGGACGACACATGATGGACAGTAGTTCCAGATTTGGTGTGCAGGAGCGTGTGAGAGGAACAACGTTCGCACTGTTGCACCAGTTGTTGTTCACCATTAAACACACGCCGCCTCCCCTTGACTTCCCCGAGTCCCGTGTCCTGTCCATGCGGTGAACCGAGAAGAACTCGGCCGGCTGGATGGCGTGGTCCGGCACCGCTGGGTTCAGCCATGTCTCGGTGAAGCAGAGGAGATTGCAGTCCCGAATGTCTCTCTGGAACTTTATCCTGGCCCTGAGGTCGTCAAGCTTGTTCTCCAGTGACTGGACGTTGGCGAGCAGGATGCTAGGCAGAGGTGTGCGGTGTGCACGAGCTCTCAGCCTGTTCCTGACGCCGGCTCGCTTCCCTCTAGGCCGCCTCCGCTTCCCTTTGTTCTCCCTCGAGATCTCACTCGGCCAGCTCGGATCCGGAGTTAAAAGTTGCCAATTTTCTCAAGAGAGCAAGCTTCAACAAGTTCACTCCAAGGTCGGAGACACTCCAAAAAACCCAAGAGCTACATCTCAGATTGTACAGGCCTCGGTTAGTTAGCATGTTAAATGTTAAACTTCATGAAGTACAATTGAAAGAGACTGAACAATTATGGCTTGTTTGGAAGGGTTGCCAGGGGAAAGCCTTTTATCTCTACAAAGAACACGGCAGCATGGCTTTGGTTTGCAGTGGCATCTAATCAAAACACACCTCGTGCCAACTTTCAAGCACGGTGGTGGAGGGATGATGATTTGGGTTTATGTTGCTGGTAGAGGACCTGGGCACCTTGCAGTCATTGAGCTGACCATGAACTCCTCTGTATACCAAAGTTCCCTAAAGTCAATCTGTTTGATAGCTAAAGCTTAGGTGAAGCTTGGGTCAAGCAACAGGTCGACGATCCCAAGCACAGCTGCAAATCTGCAACAGAATGGCTGAAAAAGAAAAGAATCAAGCTGTTGCAATGGCCCGGTCAATGTCCTGACCTCAATGTTATTAAAGTACTGCGGTGCATAAATGAATGCCAACAAACCTCAATGCTCTGAAGCAACACTGTAAAGAATAGTGGGCCAAATTCCTCCACGATGATGTGAGAGACCGATAAAGTCACGCAGAAAACAATTACTGCATGTTTTTACTAGTGCTCTAAAACAGCATCTGAACATCGTCAAAGGCGATTAGTCACATACAATTTGTTAATATTTCCAAAACACAGACAGACACGCCTCCTTATCCCCACTAAATACCTTTAATACAGATTTTTGATACTAGGTATATCTCGCTGTTGCTACTACTTGTGCTTTCAATAATAATTTCAGCAGCTTAATAAACCTACTGTTAGCACATCCTGTTTGTCCTGTGAGAATTACAAGTTGCAGCAATGTTGACTCTGTAGAGATTAGACTTGCACACAAATGTGAAGAAGGCATTTTGGGCTGGGAGCAGGAGTGGTGGGCTCAAACCCAATATTGATAAAAGCGACCGTAGCGCAGCGCTGTGTACCATATGTTGAGAGTAAATGTGAAATCAAGTGATGAAGAGGTATGTGTGTGTTTGTGTGTAGAGAGTGAAGCTGCCCTGCAGTAATTATGCAGCTCTTTTACCACCAACCCACTCCGCTCTCCTTCCCCGCCTGCTGGTGTCCTGTCGTTATCTCGTCTTTACTGTCTTTCACTTTATTTGGTTTGTATTACTTCCCCTTCATTCCTGTAACTCTGATATTTTTGGATCCTTTGTCCTCTTTTTGCAGCATCTGTCACATCATCCTTCCTGTTCTTTTTTACTCCCTTGTCAAATAAACTGTCACTCTGTCTCTGCTCATCTCTGTGAAAATTTCAGACAGTTTTCTGTCCACTTAATCAAGTGTTTTTTTCTCCGCTTTTATCTTCTAGATTGCTCCGTTGAGCAGATGGTCAAATATGGAGACAAATTCAGTATTCATTTGTCGGGGGTGAATCCTCCCATCACCCTTGAATACAGACCCAGAGCTACAGAGGCCAGGGAGACATTTAGGTAGGTGATATTTTAACCCAAGAGAATATGTAATGACATTTTGCAACATTGATGTACATTCAGTGAGACAGAGGTAACAGGAAAGGTTGAGAAAAAGCTCCTCCTCTTTGACTTTCCCTCCTGCAGACCAGGTTTGGTGGTGCTGACTGCTGCAGGGACATCACCGGAGCGCTATCAGGGTCGCATCAGCACCGGTGGTCCTTATGTCACCCTCAGCGGTGTTACAGATGCAGATGAGGGTAGCTACACTGTCAGGGATGACAAAGGTGGTATTGAACGGAAAGTCTGTCTCAATGTCAAAGGTGAGAGCACATATGAAGACACCTCATGCCTATGTTCTTCTCCTACACTTGGCTTGCTTTAAATGAGCTTCTAACCCCCCCCTCTTCCCCTGCTGCCATAATGGCTTTTTAAAGACGGAAACATTAATGGGCTCCTGCGGGCTGATGCATTTCAGATGATCCATGGAGCTGTAAACAGACTTGTGATTTATTTATCAAATGTCCCTCCTTCTTTTCTGCCTCTTTGTGTCTCAGAGCACAAAGAGTTTGTGAAACTGCAACGCGGTAACAAACTGAAGATCAACCTGATACTCAACAGCTCCTTGGTGTACCTCTACTACAGCCCCAAGAGTGACTCCACACTGCGCCTGCTGCTGGACAAAGGAGAATTTACACCTGTAATTAGAGCCTTTTTCCTCCACTATAGTCCAGCTATGACTCTTTCATTTTTGTACGTCATTTCTGTTCCTTGTTTTCTGCCATATACTGTTACAAATGTGGATGCTGATTTTAAGTGTCTAAGTCTAAGTGGCTGCCCTTTGAGTATCAGATAAATAAGGATTATTTTGAAGTAAGATTCATACCAAAAAATATGGAGCAGAGCATGAAATGAGCATAAACATCCACTTTAATTTAATAATGTTAACAGGTTGGCTTTAACTTTAATAATTAAAACTGAGCTAATACATAGGTATTAATACAACATGATTAATGGGATTTATATTCACTCTATATGTAAAGGCAGACTGCGCGAGTCGGTCCTTGATTTTATACACCTGAATTCAAAGATTAAAAGCTGCGGCTGATTATTTTTTATCCACAGGTATTGTATCTACACACTAGCAGTCATTTACAAATACCCTATATTGTGGTGTATAATATAAAAATATATACATATTATTATGCACAAAAGCATTAAAAAGCATTCATTTTTCAAACATATTGTAAAAGCAAATTTTATAACTGCTATTGTAATTATGTGTGCCTTGTTGTTTATGACATTTGCCCATATTCTTCTTCTCATTATTTGCAACCTGCTGAGTAATTGCAGCTTTTCTAAGTGCCTGTGCTGAAGTTCAGGCTGTTTTATAGCTGATAAATGCTTCTAACAGACTGTGTGTGTTGTTTATGTTACTTAAGAGCTAAATCCTTGTATCAGTCAGTATGAATAGGTTTGTATTCCATTTCTCATCAGTCATTCATGTTTAATGTTTATTGCTCTAATCAGGATTTCTGTATTTGATGCCAAGTGTAAAAATGTTTGTTTTTTCACGGTAGGCCCAAACAGAGCTGGGTTTCGAGAACCGTCTGTCTCTGGAGGGCTCACTGGTCATTCTGGATGACGTCAATGATAAAGATGAAGGCCTGTTCACGATTAAGGACCTACAGAATTTCACTGTGTCTACTGTCTTCTTGGAAATGAAACGTAAGCAAGGAGTGGGGAAAACACTAATAGACTGGGTTGCATTGCTGTTTATGCTGGTAAAAGGTCATTCCATCTAAAATGCACTGGATCTGAAAAATCCCCCTAGCTGAACCCTACAAAGGGAGCTGATTTGTTTAAAGTCATGCAAAATGTTAGCTTCAAAATTCAAGTTCAAAATGTGTAAATTCAAATTTGGTGTTTTTTGATTCGCCTTATTTTCCTGAATTTTAAAGCCCTCAATGATAACATTTCTAACATGACTTTAAATTAGAAGACTGTGAAGACTGTCTTTGGATGACTGTTATGTCAGTTAGTAATTCTAGGTCGACCATAGGTGTGAAAGGGAGCATAAATGGTTAACCGTGGATGTGATCTTAATTTTACAAGTGTTTAATAAAAGTAAAAATGCTTAAAAAATGTAGAAATTAGACATTTCATATGCCTTACCCTGTTTTGACCAGCCACCTCTTCCACATGATGGTATGACCCTTTAAAGTTTACCCAAAATATAATCTTTTAAAACTTTTCTCCAGTGAATTATCGGAGAACAATAAGTCTATTCTACACCATAGGCAATACATTTTTGCTCATTTTTGCTTAGATTGTGAATTTAAGCCATTTAAGCTTTTTAAAATTAAATGTGCAATTCAGCCCTTAAAATGTCATGTGGCCGTCTCCTGTACCTGTGAAGTAATGAGGGCTGAAAACTTCTGGAATTTGTTTTCTGTATGCAATAGAATTTCAACACATCAATGAGAAGTCGGTTGAAATATTAATATCTCTTTTCTGCCGTGTGTCCTTGTAGCCTATAAGCTGGAGACACTGTATGTGGCCATCATAGCCCTGCTGGGCCTGCTGGCTTTCCTTCTGCTGGTCTGCCTGCTGTCCTGTCTGATCAAAGTGAAGAAAAGGGCCAAGAGGGCTGCCGCCCTGGAGAAGATTGCCCAGAACGCTGGAAAAGAGGAGGAAGGAGAGGCCTTCAGACAGGTTGGAGAAAAAAATACACTACTGACGATGTGATGAAGAGCATAAGGATAGAGTGTGCTCGGATATAATGACAAGTTCTGCTCTGTGTACGTCTTCAAAGGTGGTCAAGAACATCACCAAAATGAGTGAGGAATCCAAGCATTCCCAGGCTGACAACACGGAGAAGTCACAGAGCACTGAGGTGGATATTAAAGTAAGGAAATGTGTTATTTCCCACTTAAAACTGAGTCACTGAGGTTTCTAATGATGTCTCAACTCTTATGCTGTTCTAAGCGTTTACAGAGAGTCGCAGCTTATTCAGAACGCTACTGCTAGAGTCCCCACTAAGATCGAGAAAGCGGATCACGTCAGTCCAGGTCTCCGATTTTTGCAGTGGCTTCCTATCTGACGAAGAATGGATTTTACACTATCACTATGATTTTCAAAGGCTTGAATGATTCAGGGCCAAAATACTTTTCTGATGTGCTGCTGTGTCATGAGTCGTTCTGACTCCTCAGGTCTTTTGGGATAGGTCAAGCAAACAAACAGCCAAACATGTCAAAGCATCTTTGAGCTTTGCTGTTTTTATGCGCCACATCTCTCGAACTATCTCCCAGAAAACCTGAGGTCTGCCCAAACTCTGTTCTTTTAAATCAAGGCTGAAAACATTTCTTTGCCACTGCATTTTACACCTTACCTTAAGTTACATTTGTTAAAACCTTGCATTGCACTGTAGCTTCGCTGTGACATGTACTCTCCTATTTTATTCGATTTTAGCTTATTATTATCTTCCAGTTTACTTTGTGGTTTTAAATCTTTTGTATATGTGCCTTTTTATGTCCCCTTTTTATATCGAATGCAACTTTGAATCAATTTGTTGTTAATAGACACAAACAAACTTGCTTGACCTTGTCTTCCTACCCTCAGGGTCTCGAGGTTTCCTCTAAAGAAGTTGGAGTTGGTAATCTAGAGACCAGTGACTCCGGCGTTGGCTTTAACACTGCTCTCCCCCTGGACACTGACACTGAGGCCCCTGATCAAATCCCTGACTCTGAGGCTGTAAGCATTTCTATTGCTCCTGAAACCAAACCAAGTCCTCCGCCTGCTGCCGAATCCAAGCCAAGTGCTCCACCAGCTGTGGAAATTAAGCCCAGTCCTGTACCTGAAACTAAAGTGACCCCAGCCCTGGAGACCAAGAAAACTCCTGATAAACCTGCGGAGGAAAAGTTGGATGTGCCCAAAGGAGCAGCTGTTAAACCTAGTCCAGCCCCAAGCCCAGAACCCCAAGCCGATAAAAAACCTGCGCCCAGCCCAAGCCCAGAGCCTAAACCAGCTGTTCCCAAAGCCACCACTCCAACACCTGATAGTAAGAGTGCCCTTACTCCCACCCCTGAGCACCCCAAGCCAACCACACCAGAACCAATTACCAACGGCACGCCCGAACCTGGACCGGATTCCAAACTGAGCCCGGATCACGCCGATATTATCAAAGGCTCAGCTCCAAAAGCAGTCGCTCCTAAAACCCCTGAAGTGGAGCTGAAAGCTAGTGGTGCCATATTGGAGGCAGGCAAAGATGGCACCGTAGCTGAGGATTCAACTACTACCACCTGAGAAGTGCAAAAACACAAAGGAAGCCCCACAGATCTTGTCCACCGCTCACCACTACTGTAGACAATCGAACACCCCTTACCAAATGATGAGGAAACCACTGCAGCTGGGGCGAGGACCTCGATTTAACATGTCTAATGCCTGAACACAGTATTACCTTGATAATCTCACTTATCTGTAACTAACACTTAAACCTCTGAGACTTTCTGGCTCAGAAACAATTCACATAACATGGCTTTTGATTGTTAAACATTTTAGTTGTACACGCCTCGCAGCCTTGTTTTTCTGTTCATTTTTAAAGTTAAACTGCCAAACTGCAAGTTCAATCCTTTGCAGAGTTTACAACTAAAATGTTTACTCCACATGAGGTCTTTTTCTAAAGTATCCTGCAAGGTTTACGACATTTCATTGAAACAACTCACTACAACAGCTTATTTGACCCTAACTAACCATCATTTCCCATTTCGACGCTTGTTCCTCTAGCAGCACATGAACAGCACATGGATGAAGCAGATAAAATCTTTCAGCTGGTGTCATCTTAAGCCTCCTAAAATATGTGATGGCACCGATATCATCTAAATGAACTAAAAAGCCCATCAGATCACACTGCTGGTGAAGTTTTATACATAGCTCAATTTTGGATTTCATTCACTTGAGCCAGTCCTCTAGAAACATCCGCAGTGCATTATCACATTAACCACACACGCACACACACTTATACTAAAAATACTAACCACATTATTTCTAGTCTTTGAGATTGAGATTCACACTCCCAGTGGAAATTTCAGACGATTAAATTGTGTTTTGCGGGCTGATCCCTCAAGTCCGGATCATCCACTTTATTGTCTTTGATCTGGATTTCCCCATAGCTCCATAAAAATCCCAGCACTCTTACAATTTAATGGGAAACTCACAACAGCTAAAACTTCCAGCAGCTTAAAGGGACCACCCCGTGCCTGCAGTATGAAATATAAAATCAAAGTGTGTGGTAAGTTCACATAGTTAGAGCATGATTCTTTTGCTCTTTTTCTGCCGTTATCACCACCTTCTTTTCTTCTTTGCCCCTGTTCATTCTTCTTTTTTTGTTACTACGACCACCAAGGAGGCTATATGACTGATTTGGTTGACTGATTAATTTACAAAAGGTATTAGTGGATTCATGTGACAGTTTTAAAAGAGCTGGGCTTGGTCCGTCGTAGAAGTGATCAGTTATTGAATGTCATCCAAATCTGGATCCAGGGACTTTTGAAAAAACAAATTCCTCAGCATTTTTTGTATTTCACCCCATGTCGTCACAAATGAAAACTGCGAGACTAATTCGGAGGTAATCATGCATTATGTAGAGGGGATTTTAGCCTCAGTGGAGGTCTTTCACTTCTCCTTCCTTTCTTTATCCTCACGGCCCTTTCTTCTTCTCCCTCATTCTGCTTTCATTTGCTTGCTTTCGTTTTTGCTCGCTTACATAAATGCTGTAAAACTTGGCAGAAACTAAATATTTATGCCTCACTGGCTTCAAAAACCAGCAGTATGAAGCCTTCACCAAATCCATGACACTGTCTGTGTTGAGCTGACCTGGTATTCAGGACGTCCAGTCAATGCAATTTCAGCTGAAACTCTTTTGGTACTTATGGTAAAGAGGAGGTGTGCAGGTTCGTTTTAATGTGCACGTCCCTACTTCATGTTTTAACTGACCAGTGGCAAACCAGTGACTGTCAGTGTTTGATGTACACACTGACAGTGTGTACATCAAAAAAAGCATGTTGGATCAAATGGTCAGAGGAATGTAGGGAAACTAAAAGTAGATCCGTATACAGTCAGCTGGCCTTTCTTTATAGCTTTCCTTACTAAAAGAGTTTTCTTATGAGTAAATGAATATGAGGTGTTTTGTCAGCATCTGAAAAAGCCATAAAATGAGCTCGATTTAGATGTCAGATTTGATACCAAGAGCAACAGAATAAATAAACTAAAATTACAAAAAATACAAAATACAAAAATACAAAAATAAACTCAAGGTGCCTCAGCATTAGATGGGTTAACAGCGTCAATAAGTCAGATGTATTACACATGGACAAAGGTCTTTTAATGTAATATGTGTACAAAGACGTATACGCCTGCTCTCCAGCCTGGATCTGTGTGGGAACCACAACGCTATTTGGCAGTACTAACAAAGCTCTTCATATAAATACACACAGATACAAACACACACATGTAAAACGCAAACATGGACTCCAGCCTTGTAAATACTGCATGTGTATGCAAGTGTAACCCCCTCCCCACCATGAGGCTGAATGTTTTTAATGTGTCATACTTAATATTAAAAAAGAAAATCATTTAAATTTCTCTACAAACTTAAATCTAATATATAAATATATATATATATAATTATATAAATATACACACACATACTATATATACTAATATTCACTAATGTATTGAACTAAATCAACTTCCAAATATTGTAAATTCCCATCGAGACTGTATTAGCCCATTTTAGACCAGTTATTATCCGCTGCTGTCAGCACACCGTATCTCTCACACTATTTACATATTAATAATGTTTAACCAGTGTCATTTACAGCATTGACTGCAGCATGCCCACGACACGTTCCGCTTCTATCGTCCAGACGTTGTGTCAGTGTGCGCGAATACAGGAGTGGTGTTTTTAATGTCGCCATCTTTGTGTGCGTTTTAAAGTCCGTATGCCTATGATGCACGTATCTATAAGTGTGCGTGTGATATATGAGCGAGTGTGTGCTGAATCTATGCACAGGGAGTTTGTACAGAAAGGAAACTCTTATGTGTGCTTCTCCATTTGTTGTGAGCAAAGTATCCATGTGCCTGCTTCAGTCGTCTTGCAGTGTGAAGAGAAAAAAACAAAAAGTGCAGTGTTTTAAATCATGAGTGTGAATGTGATGGAAGCCACAAGAATATTGTAAAAACGTATTGTAACTCTGAGATATTCAAGTGACTCTTTGTCTTTGTTTTAGTGCCTAAAATGTATATTGGATAGTTGGCCTGTGCTCTGTCGTTAGCCGCATCCTAATGGCACCTTTTTAGTGAGGAGAATGTTCACTGATCCAGAATATGCAGTTTGCACACCTGAATGAACAAAGCAAAAATTGCCGGCTAACCTAAGATGTGTTAATGTGAAAGAAATGTGTGTGATCAAAGTGATTAGAGCCTGACCGACATATCACCAGAAAGATTTTTCTTCAGTATTACTCAAAATCTGTGACTGAGTCATAAAATCAGCAGGAAAGTGTTTACAGAGGTCAACCCAGAAAGCTGTTTTCCTATAGACTTCTATAGGACCTTATGCCTTTTTGCAACCAGCTGTCAGCATCTGGTAGCCTTCTGGTAAATAGCACATTGAAGGATCAACGTTTAGAACGCAAAAAAAGCTGATCCAACTCAAGATATATATATATATATATATATATATATATATATATATATATATATATATATATATATATATATAGCCACACATGACAAATGGACAAATGTTGGGGAAATCTGTTTATGATTGATGTCTGAAAGAAAAAAGCATTTTTAAATCACCAAGTATTGCTTCCGGTCTTTAAACTCTTTTGTTGGTTGGGCTCTAAAAGAGATGAAAAGAGTCTGATTTAATTGTAGGCAGCATACAAGCAAAGCGTGTTTCCATTTACAGTGTCTATGGGTTAGTTTGGAGTTTGTGAGTGAGTTCATGATAGCAGCAGATGAATGACAAAGCTTTGTGTGGGTTTGGGTTATGTTGTTGTGAGTGGTTAATGAGAGGTGGCTAAAACTGCATTTCCACACAACGCCACTACTGTGTGCTGTCAGTGATTGCAATAGAAAGCCACTTAGAGTGACTATGAGTGTGAGAGAGGCAGACGGTGAGTGGAAGGAAGAGTTATTACAGCTAATTGGTGCCAGAGGGATTGTGGTTTCATACCCACCTCTGATTAGAGAAGAAAAAAAAACACCACCACTTTTAAGACCACTGGTACTCCTTGCACTATGTGAGTTGTCTCAGCTCTGATCCTCTCTAATTCCTGCTCCTGGCCTGGTTGTGGTGTGATGTCTCACATGGTCTCTCTCTCTCTCTCTGTACTCCCTTTTTGCACAACACTTCACACAGATGTTTTGTAAAGACAATATCTTTATTTCATGTCTAAAGGAATACTAAGAATAAACAAAAGATTATGACATCTGCTGCCTTGCTGTCTTAGTTTTTCTTTCTCTGCGATTAACAACCTTTCAGAAGGACAGTGCCGTCTCAGGGCTATCCCACCAAGCGGAGATCTCACACAATGCCAGCCGTGATTTGTTGTGGGGAACACGTGTCACTTTCTGACCACATTAATCCCCTCTGGTGCGTTTTGAGCTTCCATAGCTGCCCCAGGACACAGGACACAGAGCTATTTATATGTAGGCCAAAGGTAAGAACATCACAGCTCTGCTTACACCTGCTGTGGATCCTGAAGCTCCAGGTTGGCTGCAAATGACAACCTTAAAGAGTGAAGGAAAGTTACAGAAGCAGTGACCTGTGTTTATTTCATAAACTGAATTTTTCCATTTATACCCTCTTTTACCAGGAAATAAGTGCATAATCAATGAGAGGGACTTTCTTCTTCTTAAAATGAGAGACACTATTAATTTTATTTTTGACTAATCTAGCTATTATACTTTTGAGTAAGATGTTAAGTAATCCAGTTGGAGAGGTGCTTTAAAAATGAAAAATCATGATGAAATCATTGGGAATTAATTCTGCAAATGTCTTAATGTTCGGTTCCAGCTGAACAGCTTCTTATAGGGAAGGGATAAAGATGTTCAGTGGTGCCGTATTCTTTCCATAATCTGTGTCACATGGGTTGTAGAAGGGAAACAGAGGAACCTCCACAGTGCCCATGGAGAAGGTGTAGATTGGTGCCATGGTAAGGGCATTATAAAAAGTCACCTCCTCCTTTTCACAGTCCAAGAACACGCCAATGCGGACGAGGCAGAGCGACACCTTGATCTTTATCGGGTCTGGGTCAGTGCAGGCTAGGATAGAGCCGCTCTTCAGTGCCAAGGTCCACAGGCCATTGGAGGTGCCTGTGGCAGACATCTCCCCTCTTGGGACGTCTTCTCTTGCCACACCCAGCCTCCACGCCGTCTTGCTCCCAACCTCGATCTCCCAGTAGTGTCGCCCTGTGGTGAAGCCCTCACGGCCCAGCAAGCAGTAGTAATAGTGAAACTGCCGCGGGTTGGCCTGGAAGTCTTTTGTGTCTTTATCCTCATAGAACCAAACTGAAGTGCAGGACTGGGAGAGAGTCAGATTCGGGTGTGCTGTTTCAGGGTCAAAGGTCACTGATGTAATATCTAGAAACAGAAACAGATTGAGGACAGTGACTGATGCTGCTTATTCACATGTGTATTGCATCGAATGAATGATGCTGTATGGAAATACTTGGGTAGAGGCAGCTTTTCATGTGTTTCCATATTCTGTACTGGATGGGACCGACAAACTGGCCAGAGCGAACCTCTGTGTCCACCTCCGCTGGGAGAACAAAGCTGACCTGAGATCTGTTAGGACACAGAGGGAAGGACTAAATGGTAGGAGGTCCATCTCTAAGACAGTCTCACAGATCCTAAACGTCCATACACACAGGATAAATGAGTTAAGAGGCAATGTCAAGATTCAGATTATTTACTAAAGTCACGCTATTGAGAAAACGTACCTTTTAATGAGATCTTGAATTTCCTACAAGAAAAGAATTCAGCCTTGATTAGTTAAAACAACATAACAGAGCACTTTTCTCATAGAAAGCTTTGCATTTGGACACGGGTCTGCTGTTTGGGCTTTTGTTTTCTAAATGAGAAACTGCTTTTTAATCAAATCAATCGAATCTAATGTAATACTTATTGATCAAATAAGTGCCAGTAAAGTGGTGTTGTGTAAGGGTGGCCCTTTGTAAACAAGCATGCTCTAACTGTGAAAGTGTTTAAAGAGGATGAACAATTATAGAAAGTTATTTTTACTCTAAGGCGAGTGTGTCAAAGGAGCAGGGTGGAAAACAGTGGCTCTAGATAAAGCACTGTATTGCTGCTGCTCCTCACCACACACATAAACCCTGCCTATCAACACACCACAGCTTTGCAGAGTATAATTAGAGTCAAGTTCATAAAAGCCCAAGTTTAATTAACAATCACACGTCGTGTCTTCTTATTCAGTGACACTCTTCCTCACTTTGATCAGCTTAGGACTGTCCTCCTCAGTCAGCTTGTTGTTGAGCACTGCGATGGCTTTTTCCAGGTCTCGCCCTTGCCCCGCTATCTTCTTCTCTCTCTCCTTCAGCTGTTTCAGTTGCTTCTGTCTCTCCCTCCTCAGTCGCTCCAGGTCCCTCCACTCCTCCTCATCCAGGAAGCGGTGGAGGTTCTGAAACTCTGCTCTGATTTCCCTTTCTAGGTCATCAAACCTGTTCTGAAAGATAAATCAGGGGAAATGGAAAGAAAAAAATGTAGTGTGTAGGTCAAACTGAAGGGTTTCTGTGTTTAACCAATGCTGGCTTCAGCACACTCAATTAGTCTGCAATAAACTGAAATAATTGTGTGTAAAAAGAGATAAAAGATAATGAATAAGGCGGGGATGGTACCTCTACTTCCACTGATTCTATGTATGTCTCTCTTTCTGCTTCTCTGCACTCATCTACCTCATGCTTGATTCTTTTAATAGCCTGGATGAGCTTTTCCTGTAACACACACACACACAAAGGAGACATAACCTTGCAGATAAAATACAAAGAGAACAGGAATCCTACTGCAAACAGTTTAAAAAAACAGGAAGCTAAAAATAAAGAACGTTCAAGAGGTAATGTATCTGCTCTCAACTGTTCCAAACACAGCAGCAGGTGGAAACCATAGAACTCGAAGCTTACCTTTTGACCACAGAGAAGGCTTTTTTGGCAGTTGTTGTTGGTGTCTTTAGTGTGGTTTTGGTACATTCCAGTTTTCTGTGTATAGGACAGAGCAGGAACAAAAAGACCTCTGTGAAATTGAAATAAGAGCGAAAGATGGAGTTAGAAGGAGAGAAACAAAATTAATGACATACAGCACAAACACATCAATATGGGGAGGGAGAGCAAAGGAGCGAGAGAGGGAAAACACACATGCCAGTACAACGAGAACAACAGTGAGATACAGTCAGACTATTAGAGCAACGAGGACGTACATCCAAGCAGAAAATTAACAAGAGGAAACGTATTAACAAGCACAGATCAGCAGCCACAGCCTGACTCGAGAAAATATGGCTCCATTAAAAGTAAGGGAAGAAATGGAGGGGTGGGAGAGAGGCAGATGACTGGAGCTGCCAGGAGGGCTTGCTGGCTGGCTGGCTGGGTGGTTGGCAGCAGCGATTTATGGCAGCAGACACAGAGGAGTCTATTTCTGTCTGCCAGTGTCTTTGGAAACAACGAGAGGGGCGGCAAGTCAGTGAGATATTGTGTTTCATATTGGCAGTTGTTTTGCCTGGAAGGGAGACAGTGTGTGTTTATTTTTGCAAGGTGGCTCTCTGATATCTGCCTGATCTGGAAGGTGCATTAAAAGATGCTGTTTCGCTATCGGTGCCCTGCCGGGTTCTATATCGACTGCAAGGGGTGGCATCTTGAAATGTGCAGTCAGCGTTTCCCTGCCCTTGGAGAAACACTATCTGCGCCCCACTGCTTCTTCTCACTTTCTGTCTTAAAAAAACAAATAAATAAATAAACCTCCCTCCAGCCTGTCCACTTATCCAAACTTTTTTTTATATCTCTGCCTCACCCACACCCCATCAACTCCCCCACACACACTCAGGGGTCTGGCTGTGGGCTACGTGCACTGAAGCAGCATCTCTGCAAAATGTTCTTCATCTATAATTCATGGTGCTGGGTGCTGGCCAGTGACTGTGCTGAACTAAGGTTGAGCAGAAAATTCAGTGCACCGCAGCATGCGGCAGGTGGAGGGGACAGGGAGATTTAATAAAATGCAGAGTCTTGACGCGCATGCATGCTACGTAACTCTTGACTGAGGATAAAAGTAGCTGTAAAGCATTGCTGGCTAGCAAATTTAGATATTTAGAATATAAAAGGATGTTTCATGAGCTTTGTGATCGATTCCTAATAAATCAGGTCTAGTTTCACAAACTATTGTGTTACAATACTAATACAGACAATGCTTAATACATAGAAAAAAACTACTACTAGTAATATATGTCTAATACTTTATACTAAAAGAAATAAAAAACATCTGATGCTTGCATTTGTTCATGTGGAACTTTTCTTTCTCTAAATGTGTATTTATAAAAGCTTGAAATCTGCACATATTTGATTTGGTATGGGTTTTACTCTGGATGCCCTCCCTAACACAATCCTCCCAGGGATTTGCGTCTCCTCTTCGTGTTTATTTATACATTTAGAAAAATTTGAGAAGTTCCCACCATGCAGAAAACAAGGGAATAAACACACAAGAGAGCATACTATGTCAAACCCAAGTTTGGGACATCGGGCACAGAAAATGGCAGGGAGACATATCTAAGGGAGTTCAGCAGAACCCCAGTGCAAAAAGAGAGAGAGAGATGAGGAGGAACAATATGAGGAAATTTGATTTGCAAGAATTCACATTTGGATTACTCCTTGTAGGCCAGAGAGAAAGGTTCAGGCTACGGGAGACTGGGCCAAGGTAAGCCCATATTTTGTTTTTCTGCCCTACACTGTTCCTTTCAGTGACTACATACTTTTATAAGTTGCAACCAGAAAGTTGATCCAAGTCTGCATAACAGGTCTTTAAAAATATGCACTTAAGAGGCTCAACTTAGTTCCCCAATGGGGCCGAAGTTTCCACTCCTGCAGATGGAAAATATTTTGTCATGGGCACAAATGTTTGAAGGACCTATGCAACTTGATTTTAATGGTCAGGAAGAGAATAGTTTTAGAGCACTGTGCAAACGTTGTGAGCCATCCCTAACTTCTCTATGTTTTGTGTAAAAACATGCAGACATAAATGGAAATTTGGAAACAAGAATTCTAATAAGCTTGATAATTAATATGCATGTAAAAAGGTATGACCACCTTTATTCTTCAGCACAGCCAGAACTCCCTGTAATTGAGAAGCCTTTTTGGATTAGTTTCCCTCTTCTTTAAGTTCATTCAGATCTCTTCTTTGGATGTTGCCTGCCTTTTATTCTACTCTTTGTCAAGATGATCCCACACTGTTTCAATAATGTTGAGGCCTGGGCTCTGGGGAGGCCAATCTCTGACTGATAGCGTTCCATTGTGTGCGTTTTTTGGTTTGTTTGTTTTTTTGCTTATGCTTTCAATGCACTGGCAGTATGTTTGAAATCACTGTCATACTAAAAATTAAAGTAGTGTCAATTGAGATGTTTTCTAGATGATATTGAATGGCTATACTTTTCTGGATTCGTAATTTCCCAGATCCCAAACACCAGTAGTTGAAATGCAGTCCTGAAACATGACACAGCCTCCACTGTGTTTTACAGATGGCTGTAGACACTCTGTTTAGAGTGTCTACAGTCTCTCAATTAGAACCAAAAGTTTCAGTTTGGATTCATCACTCTATAAGACCTGTTGCCCTGTTTACCTTCATTAAAATTGTCTTCTTGACAGCTGCCCTTCCACTGATAAGGCTTCAATGAATAGTGAATGGATCACCTGAAGGTCCAGATGAGGATTATGCTTTAAAAAAGTGCTTTGAGTGCTCAAATTCATAGAGAAGCACCATTTATGTACCAGTCCATTTTAACAAACAAAAACACATTCCTTTGAGAATAGTCAGCTACAAGGACTGGGCTGAAAATGAGCTAAAACAAGGCAAATTATATATTGTTGGGATTTTTAAAGTTGGTACTTCCACTCCTGCCCAGGAGGTGGCGGGAAAGCACCGAAATTGTGAATGTCAAACAACTGTAACAGCAGAAGAAGAAGGGCGCACGAATACGACGTCAGATAGGTAAACAATAGCACGTCCCACGGCAGACTCAAGAGAGAGGTGTCATGAGATAAATTAGCTTTAAATTCACCTGAGTCGTGCTAGCATATTTTGTAATAAGCCTTCGTAAACATTTGAACTGTTCGTGGCGCTCTAGCTATAGGTAGCAGGCTAGATATCGGAGCTAGCTGAAGGTACGGAGGCTGGTTCCGCTGGAAACGAAGAATGTGCTTTTACAGACACTACCTGCTATAAAACGATAACAGTTAGTATCCACTGCTGCTAACAAACTGCAGATTTCATGGTTTAATTATTTGCATTTTAGACATGAACGGCCAAGCGGACGTCGAAGTCGACTACAAGCGGAAATACAAAAATCTCAAACGGAAATTAAAGTTTCTTGTCTATGTGAGTGTTTTCATTTTAAACCGTCCCGTTTCCTCTGCCGTGCTAAAGTTGCGTGTCTGTCTTTGCGCTGATTTCGTTTCGCTGGTTTCCTTTTCCAGGAGCAGGAGTGTTTTCAGGAGGAGCTGAGGAGAGCACAGAGGAAACTTCTGAAAGTTTCCAGGGACAAGAGGTTTGTGAGGATTGTGTCTTCATATAGATATGCTTTGTGCATCCTAATGGAAATGCAAAAAATAATTTTCTATACATGTTTTCCAGCTTTCTTCTGGACAGATTGCTGCAGTATGAGCGAGTAGATGAAGACTCATCAGGTAGACTAGGAACATAAAACCTTTATGAGTAAAAAAAAAAAAAAAAAAAGCTGTTGCTTCTGAAGTCCTGTGGATCAATTTTGTCTTTGTTTTCATCATCAGATTCAGAAGCAACTGTTTCCTCGGAAAACAGTGAAGGGGAAGGACCCAGAGAGAGGGAAAGGGAACGAGAGGGAGCAAAGAAGTAAGTCGGCTATTTAAGTAAATAAATTACCAGGTAGATCAACCAGAATCATTCACTTTTGAGTAGGTTCATATTTAACCTTTTATTTCCACCCTCCACAGACGTCTTGTGCAATGCGAAGTTACCTGTTTACTTTGCATTGCACAACACTGTGTGTTATAAGTATTCATAGTAGTTGCATGCTCCATGAATCACTCATTTTATAGTTTGAGCCCAATGAATTCTGGTGTTGTCATCTTGGAATAAGCCAGTGTATTCAGGGAAGAAAAAATTCAGTGATGGAAAAATCCTGGGCATTCAGTATATTCCGGTAGTTAGCTGATCTCATTTTCGGACAAATAACACTACCAAACCAACCCTAGACAATCTGAAGCAACTACAGATCATAACACTGACCAACAGGTTCCCATCTGAAATCGGATAAATCTGGGATTATATGACCACATGATCTTTTTCCACTGCCCAAGATTCTAATCTTTATGCTCCCTAAACTGAAGCCTTTTCCCCCAATTAAACACCAAGTAGTTTTCTTAAGGCTACGTGTGGAAATACCCTGTCTTTCAGTATTAAACACAGCCATATTGTATGATTTGATCTACAGTCATTCAATCATCACCACTTCCAGGTTTAATTATGTATTGAACAGTTCTTAACCCATTTTTTGTAGTTTCAGAGATCATCCAGAATGCATGCAGACCATTAATTTGTCCCTTTTGAAATGTAGCTCCATATATGAAGCGTGTGAATTACCACAGTAATTGTTGGTGGAAAGGCTCGTTCCTATTCAAGGTGTTAAATCCAGGTGGTGACTGGATTTGGCCAGTCAGTTTATATTCAGGCATTAAATGATATTAAGGTACAGGTTAGAGTAGTGATTTCCCTTTGTTTAGTGTGAGTCTCTAGCCAGCACTAATAAATCATAAAGCGAGTATTTTACAGTGGCTGAATATTGTTTTTCTCCGTTTTCTTAACTGTGACTAGTAGGGGTGCAACGATACACAAAATTCACGGTTCGGTTCGGTTCGATACTTTGGTGTCACGGTTCGATATTTTTTCGATACAAAAAAAATGTTCATGCCTTTTTAATTTGTCATTTATTAAATTTATAAATATATATTTTAACTCAAAAGTACAGTTTTTAAATTTAATGTTGCTGAAACAACAAAGTAATTAAAAAAATAAATATATCTCAGGGCTCTCAAAATTTCAAAATCCCTGGTAGCCCTTCGGGCAGGGACTCTTCAGTTTTTGGTAGCCCAAAATAAATGTAAGTAGCCCGAATAAAAAAGAGAGCAATTTTTTGATTGATGTTTTGTTTCCTGTTTTGTTTCCTTTACAATATTATACATTAAAGTATAATATTGTAAAGGAAATAAAACATTAATCAAAAAATTGTTGAAAAACAAATTACAACATTGTATAAAAATTACAATCATCAACTCAAATACTTGGTTCTAATTGAACAGAAATTTCTATGAACTTGTAAGAACTGTGTAGGACATGAATCAGTCTGTGTCAGATCCTGAATTTGAAATTTCCACTGAAGTCACGGGTAAGAGACAAGTGGAACCAAGATCTAGGCCATTTGCTTTTTGAAGTTTGCAAAGACTGCTAAATTGTGCCAGTGGTAGTTCACTCTTTGCAACATAGTACGCTGTTCTAAACAGATTTTTCAGGTTTATTTTTAGTATGTTATTTGCAATTGGTGTTTGTTCTGGGAAAGATATTGCAGACTGAGCAATAATGCATTTCTTGCATTTCTCATGGGTTCTAATGGGGACCTTTCTTAAAATGACTGGTCCCAGTAACAAAGGCGCTTGTCGACTCAGAAATCGAGAGAAAACCAACAACACACCCGGCAGAACATTATGTTATTTACACGGGTGCACATAAGTGGTCCGCATGTGCGCATTCGCTGTCAAAATAAAAGACGCGCACCAGATAAGAAGTTGCAACGCGCGTTTGCGTCCATATAAAAAGCACTGTTTTTGTCCGCTAGAGTGGGATTTTCACGGCACATTCTGCACCACATCTCTGTGCGTTCATCATTTGTTTGAAGCCAGCTCACCTCCTGCAACCACTTTTCCGAGAATACGCGCTTCTTTTGTGGTTCGGACTCCTTCTGACATTTGTTTGGAGGTAGAGGAACACCAAAGTAATTGCTTAAAGGAGCTTCTTCGACATCTTTAAGAGTTTTAAACAAATGTCTGTCCTCCTCCAGAAAATCTTATGTATGCAAACACGCGTTGCAACTTCTTATCTTGTGCGCGTTTTTTTTTTTTGATTTTTTTTTTTTTTGACAGCGAATGCGCACCTGCAGACCACTTATGTGCAGCCCCGGTTATTTAGCTCATCATATTGCAGCCACAGAAATTCTTTTGTCCATGAAACCATAAAGCTGCACTTTCTTTTTGCCTTATAGTCTGATTTGTCATAACTTCTCCGTTTTGTGGTAAGCTTTTCTTTGGCTGTCACTTCTTCACCCTGACCTGTCTTATTTGGCTCAGCAGAACTAAAATAAATATCCTGCTGCTTTTACACACACTCACATAACGGTCAGCGATTCTCTGCGCGATCAACCTCTCATATGTTTAAGCTTGCTGCGGGAGATTTCACTTGTCATGTTTGCATAGTAAGCTAACGATTGATAAGACGATGTCAGAGGAATTGGTGCGCAAATTATCATCACTCACCAATCAGTGCTGTCGCTCTCTATACACAGTTCACGCGATTGCAAAGTGAAAGCAAAAAACAAGCGCAAATTCAAACGCGATTTCAATATGTCACATATTGACAGTGGCTCACCGATGCCAATGACATAATTACCCAGCTACATTTCCGAAAGAATGCAAAAGCATTGACATATATTTTTCCTTCCTATGATAGCCCGACGGGCAGGGCAGAGATAGATTTTGGTAGTACGACTGGAAAAATCGCTAGCCCCGGGACGTCGGGCTAGCGATTTTGCAAGCCGTGTTACAGGCATGGCCCTTTAAGGATGAAGCCTGATGGGAAATGTATTCGGGATGTGTGTAGCGGGACTGCCTGGTGTGTGTGTGAAGAGAGAGAGCGGAGAAGGGGAAAAAGTAACGGTTAGGCTACAGAAGAGACGAAAAGAAAATAATAAAAGGAATATAATAACTCCCTCGACAGCCGAGAGTTGTGTCGGCGATGCTCGCTGAGTAAACAGTTTTCAAGCCCACTGTACGCGGTGTTCGTGCCTTAGAGAAGAAATAAAGTTCGTGAAGCAGTTTCCTACGCCTCCTTCGATCTTTTTGCTAGCGGAGTGACCTGTATAGTAAGCTGTTGCCGGCTACGAGTCAGTTACGGAACCTTCAAGTAACTGCCAGAGGTTTCCTTACTACGGTTCGGGGCCGCGGATCTGGCGCGGTAACACTTGTATCTGATTGAGGAATCACTCCTCTTTGGAAAAGAGAGTTTATTACAAAGAAATGGCTCTTTCCAAAATAAAAGCTATACTATACGCTTCTTCTGGGCTATATTCTCAGCAGCATATTGTAGCGGGTCAGGGCTGTTCGGGGTTCTGTTTGTTCAGTTGTGTTTTGTTTATGTTGCCATAGTGACGGGTGACGCCCTCTCGCTGCGACGGTGTGTCCTTCCGGGGTCAGAGGGCGCCCTGTGTGTTGTTGTTGTTGCTGTGCGGTTACCACGCTGAGCAGTTAGCTAGCGGTACTGTTCTTCTGCAGATGTCAATAAACGGCTGTGCTCCCTGGCTAGCTCACGGGAAGCAAGACCAAACGACACCTCCGTCTCCTCGTTGTCTGAGCTCGCCACATTGGTGTCAGAAGTGGGATGATGGTGGCACCCCATGTTCTGACCCGAGTGACTTTTCCGCCGCCGGTCGTGACCGGCCGGTGCGCCAAAAGAAGGCACCTGGACATTTGCAAAGTGAAAGCAAAAAACAAGCGCAAATTCAAACGCGATTTCAATATGTCACATATTGACAGTGGCTCACCGATGCCAATGACATAATTACCCAGCTACATTTCCGAAAGAATGCAAAAGCATTGACATATATTTTTCCTTCCTATGATAGCCCGACAGGCAGGGCAGAGATAGATTTTGGTAGTATGACTGGAAAAATCGCTAGCCCCGGGACGTCGGGCTAGCGATTTTGCAAGCCGTGTTACAGGCATGGCCCTTTAAGGATGAAGCCTGATGGGAAATGTATTCGGGATGTGTGTAGCGGGACTGCCTGGTGTGTGTGTGTGAAGAGAGAGAGCGGAGAAGGGGAAAAAGTAACGGTTAGCTACAGAAGAGACGAAAAGAAAATAAATAAAAGGAATATAATAACTCCCTCGACAGCCAGAGTTGTGTCAGCAATGCTCGCTGTGAGTAAACAGTTTCAGCCCACTGTACGCGGTGTTCGTGCCTTAGAGAAGAAATAAAGTTCGGTGAAGCAGTTTCCTACGCCTCCTTCGATCTTTTTGCTAGCGGAGTTGACCTGTATAGTAAGCTGTTGCCGGCTACGAGTCAGTTACGGAACCTTCAAGTAACTGCCAGAGGTTTCCTTACTACGGTTCGGGGCCGCGGATCTGGCGCGGTAACACCTGTATCTGATTGAGGAATCACTCATCTTTGGAAAAGAGAGTTTATTACAGAGAAATGGCTCTTTCCAAAATAAAAGCTATACTATACGCTTCTTCTGGGCTATATTCTCAGCAGCATATTGTAGCGGGTCAGGGCTGTTCGGGGTTCTGTTTGTACAGTTATGTTTTGTTTATGTTGCCATAGTGACGGGTGACGCCATCTCGCTGCCACGGTGTATCCTTCCGGGGTCAGAGGGCGCCTTGTGTGTTGTTGTTGTTGTTGCTGTGCGGTTGCCGCGCTGAGCAGTTAGCTAGCGGCAGTGTTCTTCTGCAGATGTCAATAAACGGCTGTGCTCCCTGGCTAGCTCACGGGAAGCAAGACCAAACGATACCTCCGTCTCCTCGTTGTCTGAGCTCGCCACAATATTAAACATATCAGGTCCCCATAAGGAGAATCATGTGCTAACAGCTGTCTAAATGACTCGGGTAAAGTTTGTAGTATGCATGCTTGTTGTTTTTGTCTGCTTACACTTGTCTTTGCACTAGGATGATGTCGGCGTAAATGTGCAGTCATATTCGTTGTGTTCCCACTAGTGCTGTCAGCGTTAATCTCGTTGAAATGACGTTAATGCCACAACATGGCAAATCTCCGTTAACGAGCTACCCCTGTGTGGGGCTAGACGGCATGTTAATGAGCTAACTGCACTAACACACTAGTTCCCACCCATGTTATTGAGCATTGCGTGGCACATCCAACATACTGTTTTACTTTAGTCCATGACGCGCTTACCTTCAGGGTCATACGTCACATGAAAACCAAAATAATTCCAAACGCCAGATCTGAATGAGGGTGGGGTAGGTTCAATTTGCCATGTTGCAAGGAGAGCTTAACTTCTGTCTCGCTAGCTTGCCCTGCGCTCTTCCTTCTGACGATGCTGTCTGTGTTGAACGCTCAGTGGATCTGCGCTCGACAGTGCAGCCTAGGCGGAGTAGTCGAACGCAGATTCACTGAGCGCTCAACACAGACAGCATCGTCAGAAGGAAAGTTGATAAAATAAATTACAAATTTTGTATTGTTCGATACATATGCGTACCAAACCGAAAGCACTGTATCGAACGGTTCAATATCGATACGAGTATCGTTGCACCCCTAGTGACTAGCTAGCACAAGACAGTGTTTTCACAATTCTGTATGAAAAAAAAAAAATTCAGCATAATCTTTCTGTCACCCTGTCTCTGAGGGAGAAGGTGGCTTGCCCTCCCACTTAGTGACAGGGTGAGAAGTTCAGTCATTTGGGACATACTAGGAGTAGTAGCAGTGAAATGTTCCATGCATGTTCTACTGGGAGTAGGCCCCGGGGTAATCCCAGGACACCCTGGGAGAAGGAGGTTTGGCTTCTCTGCTGCCCCAACGTTCCGGCCCCGAATAATCAGCAGAAAATGGATGGATGGATATGCAATGAAGGCAGAAGGCGGGGGGGTAGGGAGCATTTTAAAGCTAGGTTTATTTGGGCTTACTTTACATGTCCAAGCCAAGTAAGCCTGTTAGGACAGTTGAGTGAAATATTTGTGCTTTCTAATTGTTAAACTAAACACATTCATATTTCTTTTTATTTAATCCATGACCTTCTTTTCAGGCGAAAAAGTAGTCCCGGTGCGTGCCTCCCTTCATCATCATCTCCTCATCTCTCCCTGCTTTCCCGTCCTGGTGTGAACTCCCTGCAGTCATCCGGCTCTGGGGCCTACCTCAACGCTGTGAGTTTCTCTTTCCCCTCTTATCTTATTGGAACCAACAACAATAACATTGCCGTCATATTCATCTTCTCATCAAAGAGCATAATCTGTTTTTTTAATTTTGCATTATTTTATTCACAAGTCTGTTCCTTGCTTTTTGTTTTTAGATTTATAATTGCTCCACTGTCTTTTTATTGTTCATTCTTCTGTGTATGTTTTGTTTGTTTTTCTGTGTGTCTGTCTTATAAACTGCCCTTTGACTGTGTGCATGCATGTTTGTGTGGTCATTTGACAATGATTTGGGGCCTGCGTGTGTGTTGGGCAGATGCCCTTCCCACCAGAGTATTTGGCTCCCCCAGCTGAACGAATGAAGAAAGAGAGAAAAACAAAGACGGCAAAAAACAAGAAAGAGACTACGGGGAAGGTGAGAGAGGAAGAGGGGAAACAAGATGTTCAGAGATAAAAATAATTATGATCAAACACTTTACGCTTTATTCTCACAAACTGTACACAAACCAGCTATTTATATTTGATGGCCCGGCAGGCTGTTTCCAGTATTCTCAGTTTAGATGCATATTTATAACAAAGTAAAAAGCATCTAAAATATATATATTTCATAGTACAGTTTTTCATTTTTATTGCTCTAACAATGGCATTTCAAGACCCTTTTGTTGAGCCCCAAAATGAAAAAATATATGAGTGCATATACAGTTGTGATAAAAAGAAAGTGCACCCTCTGTCAATTGTAAGATTTTGCATATCAGGATATAATATTTAAAAAATGATCTGGTGTTAGGAGGTTTTAAATTGAGCTAAATACAACCTGAGATAAACAACACATGGCGTTATACACTGTGTCTTTATTATTTACCAAAAACATAAACTGCAGAAGCAGTTTGTGGAAAACAAAGTGCACCCAATGACTCAGTAGCTTGTAGACCCACCTTTAGCACCAATAATTGGAAGTAATTTTTTTCTGTGTGACTTTATCAGTCTTCTTCAGTTCATTGACGTTTGTTGGCATTCATTTATGCACAGCTCTCTAAAGCATTCCAGTCAGGTTGAGGTCTGGACTTTGAGCCATCACACCTTGATTCTTTGCTTTTTCAGTAATTCTGTTTTAGAGTTGCTGCTGTGCATGGGATATTTGTCCTGTTGCAGAGTTAGCCAACAGATGATGTCACATTTGACTGTAGAATGCTTTGGTGTACACAGGAGCTCATGCTCCACTCTATGACTGCAAGGTGCCTGAATCCAGCGGCAAGCCAAGTCATCATCCCTGCACCACTGCACCTGACACTTGATATGAGGTGTTTGTGCTGACAGGCTGTGTTTGGTTGTTTTGTATTTTTTGCCATTTCTCTGAGCATTGTGTGTTAAGACCCACTCCTGTGAGGATTGGCAGCTGTCTTGAATGTTTGCCCCTTGCGAATAATCCTTCTCACTGGAGAATGATGGGGCAGATTGTTTGGAAATGCCCTTGGGCAGCAACAGTTGCTTCTCTAAGATTGCTGATCATTGCTGATGGCTTGTGTTAACACACATCTGAATGCTCCAGATCAGAAAACTGCCAAATCGTCTGCTTTCATAAAGGTGCTCACATTTGCTGATTATCAATTAACCAAGTGAATTTGATTAGCAGCATCTGGCTGCTACCTACACTCCTAATGACACACTGTAATATGCAATTGTTACGGTTGTATTTACCTAATTTTAAGACCCACTAAGAACCAGGTGAATTTATTTATTTTTTATTCTATCTGGATACATAAAAGCTTAGATTTTAAGTAGAGTGTACTGTCTTTTTACCATGACTGTTCATGCTTTGTCCTGATTTACTCCGGTCATCTGTGACATTACCATCAATCCCCACTCATCATTCTTTTACACTCCGTCCATCCCTCGCTTTGTCGTTCCATACAACAACTTCTTCTTTCTGATCTTCTTAGGTCGTTACTTCAATGGCAGCTAATTACCCATCAGGCCCTGCAGCTCCTCCAACAGCCAGTGGCCACTTCAGCTGGGTTCCTAGACAGATGTTTAGCGGAGATGCAGCTGAGGAGGAGGGCGAGAGCGACGGAGACAGTGACAGAGGAGACGAAGACAGAGGAGAGGGAGACGAGGCTGAACTCGTCATTGACATCCCTAATGAGTGAGCCTGAGTGTGCAATTAGATTTATTTATAAGTGAGGGAAATGTATGTGGATGTAAGGTTGAAAAATAGAACAGGGTTCAATGTATTTCTGCATTGAACAAACAAGTCCACACTTTTGAAAGGAGGGTCAAGCTCCCCCTTGTGGACTTAAGCTTAACTGCAGCAGCGCTGTCCAAACAATATCATCAGTAGTGCGTTTGTGTAAAATTATGTCGGGTTATTGGTCTGTGACAAAAGTGCAGTCTGCAAAGGATTAAGAAAGGTCTGGAATCACTGAGCTGGGTGGATACTTTACTTTGTACAGCGGTTTCAAACTACCTGCTGATTATTTTTGTCAAAACATCCACACAAACTGAATACAACTAGGTGTGTCTTTTGTTTTTTATTGCTTAACAGCGGTCTCTGACTTTGTATTGTAGAAATGCTGCAGTCCTTTTAAAACTGTTCAACTGTGGCATAAATGTGTGCAGCTTTAAGTTTTGTTTACTTGTTACAGTTTTGACATTTCTCATTTGTACTCACAGTTTATTTCATCAAATCGGTTAAAAATTAAAGTGTTTCTCATGAATGGGTGTGTATAGTTTTTGTACCCATCCAACTGTGTGTCAGACTAAAAGTTTTTATTTAAACTTCACGTGTGTGTGTTTGTGTGTGTGTGTTATTCACAGATTCCACCGATGCAGCTTTACTTAAACAGAAAGTGTTTATGTGTTTACCAAAATGCATTTGTAACACATTTTTTTAAAGTGAAAGTGTTAAATTGCTCTTATGTTGTGGTTTATTGCCCCACCCTGAACTCACACCCTGAAACTCTCATTCCACAGCTCCACACAGACACTGAAGTAGGCAGTCCTCTTTGTACTGTGTTGCATTTTGCTTTTTTAAATATTTACAACACTAAAATACTGCGTAAACTTCATGTCCATGTCACTTACTGTGTATGACTGTCTTTGCTTGCTTGACCTCTTTGCAAAGGAATCCTGATACCGTTGTTGACTGAAGCCCAAGGGTACATTTGGCTCATGTTGGCCATAACTTTTAAGCAATGTGAAGGGAGCGTGGCGCGACTCCAGCTCTTCATGACTAAAAGGGAGTGCAAGATATTTTTTTCCGTTGACTCTAGAGCCGTGGTATTACATGCAGATTTCTGTTTTTGCGACATAATGATTTTGCAAAAAGCACTCAGTGCCAGCGTCATGCCTCAACAGGCATGGTTCTGATATTTAGGAGGGCAAATGTGCAAGCCATGAAAGGGAGTGTGTTCAGATTTCAAGAATCGCTGCACTCTGGGAGAGACAATGACCCGTGAAACTGTCGCTATCCGGCTTTGGCTCTAATAAGGAGTTCATGAACAGACCCTGCTATATTTAGAGTTCACTTTCTCGCATTTATTGGGACTTTTAGGTGTGAAATTCTTCTTGATTTGGAAGCAGTTCAAAGCAAATATTTGATCTGATAGAGAGTCAGCACTTTAAGGTAAGCGCTTTACCTAACAACAAGAGTTTGTCAATCAAATAACCTTGCACAGAGACCATTGTTTAGGCATGCAGACATGCAGGTAATTGACAGCTCTGAATAGGTGTGGGCTTTCCTTGTGTACTTAACAGAAATGGGAGTTAAAGGTGTAACCATAGAGAGTATGAGAGGGAGGGGTGAAGTGGAGGTACAGGCAGAGGGAGAGTCACAGAGGGTGGAACTGACAGAGGGGGGCGAGGCTGTCAGGAAAAGGGAAATGAAGGAGTAAGCAAGATTGTGCCTGCAAACAGACTCACTCTCACAGAGTGCAGCTAACATTACCAGCGGACAGACATGGTTGCAGAGAAACTGGAGGAGGAAACAAGGAGCGAGTGAGGAAAACAACAAGCCATCAGCAGCCAACCTTGGCCACATTATCTTTCTCATCTATATACGGAAATCACTGGGTAATTTATAAGCCTCTCCCTCTCACTCTGTGTGTGTGTGTGTGTGTGTGAGTGAGAGGAGGGGGGGGATCTGCTAAGCTCACCACCATCATGCTGTGTCCTGCTGCTGTCAGTGCAGCTTCTGCGGCTGTCTGCCTGCTGGCAGTGCTGGGCCTAGGTCTGTCTCTCCCAGCTGAGGACAACTCGGAGGCAGACTTCACCCTCTGCAGCAACTGCTTCTACAGACAGACGCCTCCTCGGGGATCCTCTGCAGGGCCGCTGCTGCGCCCACGCTGCCACAGGCTGCCGGGAGGGCAGGCGTTTGCCACTCTGTCCAGACCGACCTGTGACACAGCTGTCTACTCTGCCTTTCATCTCCGCCAGGGATGGACTGAGAGGGAGGGAGAGGAGGGGAGAGAACCTGTGGTAAGAGTACATCTATCACATTTCTTAAAGTAGAAGTGCTTAGTTTTAAAAGATTAAGTTATAAGTAAAGAAATGTGGTGGAAAGTAACTAAGTACATTGTGAGTGGTAACCACTCAATTTTCTAATAAAGAAAATTAAGTAAAAAACGCAGAAAATTGAGCCCTGCAAAAGATTGGTGGCGTGTCCAAGGTGTGCCCAGCCACCTGCCCTGTGACAGCTGGGATACGCTCTAGCCCAACCGTGACCCTGAATTGGATAAGCAGAAGAAAACGCAAGGCTGGATTTGATGGCCACCCCTTAAGAGGGGCCTGTAATGACTATTAACTCTTTGCAGTTGAAGTTTAGACAAATTTCATCTCTAAAAAACTTTCAGGTGTTTACATCTGAATACCAGCTCAGTGCTGAAATAGATACCGTTAATTAATATTTCACACAAAAAATAAATAAATTTGTAAAACAGGACGTTACTTCTCTACTCCTACAGAGGAAGGTCAAATCATCATCGGTATAGAAAACATGATTCATAGGAACATTTATGTACAGAATGCATTCTTACATATTACATATGTCTTACATATTGTTATTTAATAGTCAAACTAAATGTTAGTTTTTATATCTAAATTTGAGCTGACACACTGGAATTAATCAAACATAACTTTCGACCACTAAAATACATTTTTCTCTTCAGGAAGGCAAGTAAATAACTGCAATTTGGCATCAAAAATAATAACATGTTTCTATCTTTTTTCTGCTTTTTTGCAAAACAGTAAATTAGAGAATTTATGAATAACAACAATAATGATATTTTAGCATTTAGGAAACATAAGAAATTATTTTTACAATGCTGTTAATTTAGGGCATCTGTGGCATAAACCTTATACTGGTTGGTGATCTAATAACTTTGTTAAGCACTCTACTTGGAATGCTTTATCCCAGACAATGGAAATAATCTGGGATAATAATAAATAAGAAGTAGTAGTATAAGAATAAGTCTGGGGATAACTAAAGATTTTTAATGCAGAGCCTTTGAATAATACAAGTGTATTCAATATAAAATAAAACACCCATTTTTCAAACATTCAGCTCTCAGGCCAAACAAAAAGTTTTTTTTAATTAGGAAAGGAGTCTGATTATTTTTTTCCACATTAAAAATCAAATGAAAATGGAGCTTAAAGAAAATGCAAACAATATAAATTTAAAAGATGGATTGGATCTTTATCACACTCATAATTATCAACACTGAACAGCTGGGCACACAGAAACAGGAATTAGAGATGTTTCTGTTATTGTTGTGTCCTTATATGGGAACATTTAAAAATCAGAGTGCATAGATCGAAGAGTTTGATGGACTCTTTCTTAAACTGCTGGTTTTGGTTCTTTTTCTGCCAGACAGAGCAGGAAGAAGACATTAAAGTGGCAGCACCAGCTCTTCTCAGAGGAGGTGTGGATCCATCTCATTCTGTCTCGCCCACAGACTCCCCTTTTCACCACTGGGATTCAACAGTCACAACACTGGTCCAGTCAAGCGTGTCTCCCCAGTGCAGCACTGTAGGGGGTGATCTCTACATCCTTACTGGAGCGGGAGGACTCGGGGCTGCTGAGGATGGAGACGAGGAGTGTCAGACGAAGCCGCTGTGGTCTGCGGCGTGCTGTGCTGTCCCACAGGGGAAGGGTGGCTTCAGCGTTGGGTTAATCAGAGAGACGCAGGAAGGGGTGAGGCAAGTGAGCGTGAAGGAGCTGGAAGACATGCTAGGATTGGCAGAAATGTTCTCTGAAGGCTGCGGAGGAGGAGATGGGAAAAGTGTTGAAGTCGGAGTTGGTCTCCACAGTGAGGGACTTCCTGGAAATACAGATGTGCAGACAGACATTCTGGAAAGCCGAGAGGAGTCGATAACTAAAGAACAGGCAGCTAATTCTCAGTCAGGGAAAGCTGATGGTGCTGACGCCATGCAGGAGACTTCAGCAGATGCAGCAACTTCTGAGAGCAGCAGTAATGAACAGGGTGATGTGACACGTTCAGGAGCTGTCAGGTCAGACTCCGACTCCTCAGCTGAACATGAAACTGCTGAAGAGACGGACACAAACTCCACCAGCACTCTGGTCTCCATCCTCTCCACCACCTTCTCCATCTTCAAATTTCCTCTGCGTCCTGTATTCTCTACAATCACACAACTACCTGGACAGGTAGCTCTAATAGCTCTCTAATAGCTCTAATATGTAAACATCCAAAAATATACTACACAAAATATAAATATAAACATAATTTAAACTGAGTTGCCCCTCTCACCATGCTAACAGTTATTTTCTCTGTAAAGGATGTGCAGATATTAAGAGGTTCAGACTCAAAGATGTTTTCTGGGAGTATATCATACACTTCCATAGAGTCGAGTCTATATTAAGGGAAAGGTGCAATACTGGGTCCACTTTCCCATAAAGCATTACTGAGACTTCATGGATTACCTCGCCACACCCTAGTTTGTAAAAACATCATTGTTAACATCTTCATGATTTTGTCAGACCTCTCAGATCCACATTCCAGACATGTGTGTAACACATGTGTGACAATTGTTTTCACAGACTGGCTAATGCTCCCCGAGACTCTCTAATTTCACTAGTTACAAGCAATCCTTGAGAATTAAAAGATATTATGACTTTATATTCATTAAACAGTATAATGACCTGTGGTTCTGATTAATGTTTTCAATAGGAAAATAAAACCATTACAAATCATTAGAAATAGACAATTTTTGTTTCTACATTTGAGCCTCGGGTTGATAAAACTGTCTCATTAACCTGTTATGTATTAACCTGTCATATTCAGGTTCAGAGTTAAATAATAAATCATCTCATTCCAGTCTGCTCTGCCCGTAGACTGGAATGAGGTGTGGTGTACAGGTGGAGTTAATTCTAGGTGTAGTACATTGCCTCAAGGCTTTCTGTCTTTTTGTTGTTTATACTTCCTGCAGTCACACTGTGAAATCGACTCACTATTCTTAATCTGCGTTCAGGTTACCTATGTTCTCCAGGAAGACCTCGGAGTTCTCTCTACCCTGCCTGGAGAGACCTTCACCCTGTTCCATCTACTGACCTCTGACCTCCTCTCCTGGATGGGCACAGCAGGAGAAATGCTGCTAGGTATTGGGGAGACCTGCTTCTGTAGTGTTTATTACTGCACCTCCTCTATGATGGGGGAACTGCTGAGCAGCTGCCACACTGGGGTCACTGGTCTGGGCACCCTAGCTGGAGACACGGTGGGGGTATTTGGTGATGCTTTGGATAATGCTTGGTCGGTGACCAAGTTCTTTGGAGGGCGGCTGTGGGAGCACAGTGAGGGTTATGTGGGAACAGTGATGTCAGAGATGGGAGGTCAAGCACAAGCTGTAGGAGGAGGTTTTGGGAGACTGGTATGGAGAAGTGGGAAGGGAGTGATCAATGTGTTCAGGCTGGGTGGAGGGGTTATATTTGGAATGGTTGATGTAGTCTTTGGGGGTGTAAGAGAGGCCTTTGGGCAGGAGTCGAATGAAGAATGAAAGAAAAAAATAAGACTCAAGATGACATCTTTAATAAACTTTAATAAAGTTTCAGTTTTGGTTTGTAAATTTCTTCCAGATATGAACATGTGAAAAACTAATTAAAGATGATGTAATTTGATATGCCTTAGTTGTTACAGATGGTTTGCTGGATTTATTTTTGAAGTAACATAGTGATGGAGTAAATTTCACTGCATTTCTTACACTGTAGATCTTACAATTCACTGTGGAAAACTAGTTGCCCAAATAGTCTGCTGTACTTGAGAGCTTAACCAACTGTGATTTGAATAACACTGTGCACACTCTGCTTTTGGATGTAATTACTCAAGACAACTTGTGTGATAACTGTCACATCTGTAAATCTGAATAAAAGAGTATGCTGGGTTACCAACATGACATGCACCATTTCCTTGAATTTCCTTAATTGAATATACTTGTTTCCTTCTTCCAGTAGTACAATTTGACACATATATGTATATTTACCCAGTTACCCAGTCATATTATACTTCTACTGCAAACTGTATTTTTAGACAGTAAAAAATGACAGAATTTTACAGATTAAACCATGATGATGTTGGTAATACGTTTTTACCAGTTCAGTAAACTGCTGCTTTATTATACTATTATACTATATTTATTATACTGCGTTATTTATACTAAATGACGATGAAAGCAAAGCTAATATATAACCTAACCTGCAAGATGACTCTCTACCACAGATACATTTTTATTATCGAGGGCACATGAGATATAAAACATTTGTTATGCCTATTTGCATGCAAATATATTGTTTTGGTGTAATATATATATCAACAGACATTGTAGTGATTGAGTATAACAGTCGAAATAGCAACATTTGGAGGAAGGAGCGCGAAACAATAGAGTACCAGGGGCTAAAGGTGGAAGGTAAAGTGTAAGAGTCATTATGTGTGTCAATGTATTTAAATTTGAATATATGTGTGTGTGTAATTAAATTCAGTCAACTGATTGTATTTTCTTTCTTTTTTTTTTAAATAAATACTTGCTTATTATCATTTTCTTACTATTAGCTGATTTGATATAATAGTTATGTACTACAACTACTACTACTAATAATAATCACTATCATCGTCATCATACTTTAACTTTTTATTAAACTGCTTTTAAATTGCTTTTATTAGCAGTTTTAACAGCTTTAATAAGACTTTTTAAATGCAGGTTCTTTAATTTTTAATTTAATATCTTTACACAGTGGCGTTGCTAATCTAATGTAATCTAATCTAATCACCGATCGCTGATTAAAATACCTTCAGTGGTAGTTGTTGCTGATCTGTTCTCGTCAATGGGTTGTAGATAACATGACTTCCGTTTTGTGCCGGAAGCGACGGCTGAAACCCGGAACTCGTCGTTGCAGTTTCATTGCATCAGACGGGCATTCATGTGGCTGTGTGTGTGTGCTAACTGAGCTGACGTCTCTGTCTGTTTCATTCAAAGGTACGCAGGACTCGCTTTAAAACATTTTAATAGCAAGCCGCAGGTTTCTTAGACGCTTACTTTCTGGTGAATTTAAAGTTGTGGCAGCTTGAATAAAGGTTTATTAAAGTTCACGCTGGAGCTGCTGAAGAAAAACTTCTTTCAGTTTGACTTGTTAGCTTAAGCTAACTAGCCTGCTTGCATGAGTTTTCATCAGTTTGACAGGTGCCACGGCTCAGAGCTGCAGAAAGTGAAACAAAGAGCTAACGGGCTAGCATACCTATCCTTTTTAAAGCTAATCTGATACCCACTGTGACATGCTTAAAGCTGATTTTATTAAATATGTTTAAAACAGTTTGCTTTAAAAAAACAAAAAAAACTTGACACACCTTCTGGACATGCCCCTTGAGTGGCATGAAGTTTGGCATAACAGTGTTTCTGCCAGCAAACACACCCATCCAGTCTGATAAGGAAATGCTCAATTACAGCAACAAAATGAATGTTTCTCTCTTACTTCATGCAACCTGAATGTGTCTTCACCAGAGATGACCACTCTCTACGTGTCTCCTCACCCTGATGACTTCAGGAGCCTTCTGGCTCTCTTAGCTGCAGAATATGGACCGTCCTCCCGGCCGCAGATCATCACAGAGGACCCTCCTGCATCTCTGAACGCCCACTCCAGACCAGCCCTGGTGCTGGCCGCCGCTGGGGATGGTGACTCTCTAGTGAGCGGGGCCACTGCTGTGTCATGGTACTTAGCCTTTCAGGGAAAGAGGGCTGGTCTGGATGCTAAGCAGCAGAGCCAGGTGTGGCAGTGGCTCAGCTTTGCAGACAATGAGCTCACCCCAGTGTCGTGTGCTGTGGTCTTCCCTCTGATGGGGGTGACAGGAGTGGATAAGAAGGTATTTAAAAGCTTCCTTGGACCTGAACGTGTGTCTGATTTGTTCATGTAAAAATGTATTCTCCTACTCTTTGTGCATTCTCAGCTCCAGCAGAGTTCCCGTGCAGAGCTGATGCGTGTTCTTAAGGTTCTCGATCAGGCTTTGGCACCAAGAACCTACCTGGTGGGAGAGAGCATTACCCTGGCTGATATGGCTGTAGCTACAGCGGTTTTACTCCCCTTCAAATATGTATGTGTGCTGCGCTACACTTTCTGTCTAACAGGTTTTTCTGCATAGCTTCTGAACAGACAAGCTTTATTATGCTTTTATAAATATTCAGGCATTGGAGCCATCAGACAGGAAGGCTGTAACGAATGTTACCAGATGGTTCACGACCTGCATTAATCAGCCACAGTTCCTGAAGGTACTGGGGGAGATCGTTCTTTGTGAAAAGATGGTCCCAGTCACACCAAAAACAAATGCTGCTACAAATGCTGTTAATGGCAGTCCTGCTGCTGACTCTCCCGGCGCTCCAGCAAATGGTTAGGAACTTCAACGAATCACTTGATAAGTATTAGCAGAATGTAATGTACAGTATCTCATGCCATTGTGATGTTTCCTCTCTCAGGCCCACCGAAGACGGAGGCCCAGCTGAAGAAAGAAGCAAAGAAGAGAGAAAAGCTTGAAAAATTCCAACAGAAGAAAGAAATGGAAGCAAAGAAAAAGACACAGCCGCCATCTGAGGTATAAATACCCAACATGTACAAAGAGAAATTCATTTGTGAAGTTTTGAAAATTGCAAATATCCATGGTAAATCATCTGTTCTTATGTAGTGCTTTTCTACTCTACTTGAAAGTGAAAGTGATTTATATAACATATTAAATTCATACAAGCACTTTCTTGTTTTTCTATTTTTAGTCCTGCTGTGTTCTGTCAAAATTATGATCTCAATGCACTGTGATCAGCTGTATAAATTCTCCATAGACTGCTCTTGTTCAGAGCTTATCTGTTTATTTCTTCATTTCTGTTCATGCCATTTCAGTTATTACATTGTATGTGGTGTACAGTATGACAATGTCTAAGGCAGGATATGGGGGGAAAAGGGGGAGGAGGGTGATAGGGGAAGACATCATAAAAGGACAGAGTACAATTTATCGCTAACTGCCTCACCTGTAAGAAAAACAGAATGTACAGAACACAAAAATTTGAAATTGAAAATTCGAAAGGTCGACCCTGAGCTAGCCATCTGATTCGTAGTTGATAGTAACACAGTCACTGAAGACATTACTATTTCAAAGTCTCTCATGTTTTTTTTTCTTCTGCTTTTTTTTTCTCAGAAAAAGGCCAAGCCTGAGAAGAAGGAACTGGGAGTGATTACATATAACATCACCACCCCTGCTGGAGAAAAAAAAGGTGAGTGTTCACTATGCTTGAGTTGATTTGTGTACTGTAAGCACATTCCACGTAACTTAGTGTTCCAGGCAAGCTTCCCTGGAGCTTGCACTTTAAAGTTACCTTATCTCAGTGACCACAACCTGTAAAGCGGAAGCCACACCTAAGTTTCAAGCTGCTTAATTTAAACAGAAAATAAAACAGAGGAAATGGCCTGGCAAAAAAAAGTGGAACAAATTAGGGTCAGTGGGCTGTAGGACCAAGAGCTTCTCTCCCTAAACTAATGAGGTAAAAAAGTAAACCAACAAATAAAACTGCAAAAGACAGTCTACCAGTACTTCCATCTTAAAAGAAAGAAGGAAGTGGAGATCTGAAGATGTTGGAGAGCTGCTTGGTCTGGTAGAACAAGGTCCTTTAGTTAGAGGCAGAACAGTCATTAATGACTGGACCTGATAAAGAGGGAATTGACGAGCAAAGTAGGAGAGTAGGGCAGGAAAGGGGAAACAACACTGACAGGTCTGTTGGCAGCAAAACAACAAAGACTGTAATATCTGAAAAATATGCAAAGTTCAAACAGTGTGGGCTAAAAGCATTACAAGTGTGACGTGTCTGATACCAAAAGCACATTAAATGATTTAAGCTGTGGCCTAGTATTTAAAACCCCCCACTGTCAATCAAGTTAGTTTATAGAGGTGTGTGTGTGTCTGCACTATGTCAGTAAAGGCTTTTTAAAGGCAGGAAGTAAAGCTGGATAAAATAGACCCTCCTGCTGTTTGGGCACGAGGTCCACGTTAATGGTACCACTATTTTCCGGAGAATTGATTGATCAGTGGGTGGTAGTTTTGTACCAATTGACCCCCTCTCTTGAACTTAACTTCCTTTATAACAAGATGGATCTGCAGCAGAAGTTACCATGGTGATGCGCCATCCCATCACAAGTTAACCACTGTCATTACCCAGAAAATCCAGGTTTAACCCTAAAGTTGCTTCAGTAAGCACCAAATCCTGCTTTGTAGCTCAGGCCTGTGGTCACGCCACAGTTTTTAGTTTTTAGATAAATGTTGACATTTCACCAAGTAGGTGCTGTGTAAAATAAAAGACACATAGGTTAGACAACCACAGTATTCTTTAGATTTAGGGGAACAGATTCTAGGCTTCAGGATTTGATATTCGTATGTATGCTAGAAAGCTTAACATCCAAGTGTCTTCATACTTCTCATCGTATATTATGTGTGTATTATTGTGCTTTGTTGACCTTTACGTTTAGTCCTTCTGGGTTTTGCAGCTTTTTTTATTCATTAGAGGTTTATTATTCCACTGAGTGATGATGTGTTTTAAAAAAGTGCACCTTCTTTTCAGGCTGTGATATTAGTAGTTTTTTCAGCATTTCACTTGAGTGAGCTTCAGATGCTTTACTGAACCTTTTCCTCACCTTTGCTGCCAGATGTTGTTAGTCCACTTCCTGACTCGTACAGTCCTCAGTATGTGGAGGCTGCCTGGTATCCGTGGTGGGAGAAGCAGGGCTTCTTCAAGCCCGAGTATGGGGTAAGTCCTCAGATATTATAAAAATGGTCCTGAATTAGATTTTTAATTGATAATTTTAGCTTCAAATAACCTGTCTGTCACTATATTCTGTAGAGGAAGAGTATTAGTGAGGAAAATGCTAAGGGCATCTTCATGATGTGCATCCCTCCACCTAATGTGACAGGATCACTTCACCTGGGTCACGCCCTCACCAACGCCATCCAAGACTGTCTGACCAGATGGTAATTTAATAAACTATAATTCTTTTGTTAACTGATGAAATTTCTCTCTGCTAATATGTTTGAGCTAATCTCCCATCCGGTCTGTGCAGGCACAGGATGCGAGGTGAGACCACCCTGTGGAACCCGGGCTGTGACCACGCTGGCATTGCGACCCAGGTGGTGGTGGAGAAAAAGCTGATGAGAGAGAAGGGCATGAGCCGTCATGACTTGGGCAGGGAAAACTTTATCCGGGAAGTCTGGAAATGGAAGAATGAGTAAGTAAAAGAAGTAGCAGGAAAAGCGAAGATTTAAACAATCTTAAATTGGAAAAACACCACAATATTTCTTTTTATCCCTTGTAGGAAGGGAGACCGGATCTACCATCAGCTGAAGAAACTGGGCTCTTCCCTGGACTGGGACAGAGCTTGCTTCACTATGGATCCTGTAAGGTTTCTAAAATCTTTGAAGTGTGGGAAATTTTGTGTTCAATAATAGTTAAAAATAAAATTTTTCTGTTTACCTGGGCTCCTCTAGAAACTTTCCTATGCAGTCCAAGAGGCCTTTATCCGCATGCACGATGAGGGAGTGATCTACAGGAGCAAGAGGCTGGTCAACTGGTCCTGTACACTGAACTCTGCCATCTCTGACATAGAGGCAAGTCACTCTGCGTTAAGCTGTGTGTCTCATTTTCGGGACCTTTTTTCACCACAAGACAACTGCAAGTGGGGGGAATATTGATACACTGAGATATTTTCCATGGCAACATTGGATCAATACAGGGACAACAAATATTGATGTTTAATGAAATATTTAAAATACTTTCGCATTGATATGAACAGCGGTGCTCAGGGTGCACCACACCCTGAGGTAATGTTAGCCGAGAAAACTTAGATTAAATTGGCTGAACCAAAAAAAACAAAACATGCGTAAACTGACAAAACTATCTCCTAATTCAAGACAAGCTGAAAGCTCAGTCACACAAATAAAAACGTGACACATCTACAAATAAATTGGTGGCTACCTGGAGGTTAAATTGAATTATTTCACATTCTGGCAGATTTCAACTTGTGATGACTAAATGGTTGCCAAGAGGTTGAGGGTGTTGCACAACCATATTTGATCGCAAGCTAATTGCACAGGTGTCTGATAGGAGGCGAGCTTTGTGTAAACAGTTGCAGTCTGACTTGGACTGACTGCAATTTACAGTTGAAAAAAGGGTCATAAATTACAATATATATTACTTTAACATTCAACATATCGATAAATGTTGGAAGTCACACTAATATCCTATTGTGAGTTAAGTATTGTGATGTTGCATTGGGGGGTGTCTGGCGTGTCCCACCTCTATCCGCAGTGGTACTCATACTAGGATTGACATTCACAGACAAGTATATAAAGAATATAAATGGAGCTGTCTCACATGCATCTTGTGGATTTGCTAAGCTCATTGAAACATGATTATATTGTGAACTCCCCCATGAACAGTTACCCTGAGGAAAAAAATGTACCAAGTCTGGTACACTCTGCTCAAATCAAACTTATGCCAAACAAATGATACCACCCCAACTTAATAGGGGGATCAATAATAACTAACCAGGCGGAAAGAGGTTTAGTGAGGGTTAACAAAGTTATCGAGTATGGGTTAAAGGTTTTACTGTTTTGCAAAAAAATAAAATAGGACTGCAAGCAAGATGCTCTCCTGGAGGTTTTTCAACTTGGACTCAGACAAAAAAAGGTTACAGAACAAAAAAATAACAGTCAGGAACATGAAAGCCCTTCTAGGTGCAGTTAATCTTTCACACCAGGCAACACGCAACCCTAAAAGCTAACAAACAAGGAGGAGGCACAAAGCAGACTGCCCAGTTTTTGAAATGGCTGTCGTGAATTACTCTGTTGTGGATGAAGCAGAAGAAAACAGGCTGGTGAACAGTAACAGGGGTCTGCACTGACTTGTCAGAACAAATTAGTAACCGCACATAAGAGTGAGTCCGGCGATCTGTGGCTGTGACAAAGAGGAAACTTCAAAGCCGCTCCTTTATGAAACTATATGATATATGTCAAGGACCAGCAGCACTGGTCCAGATACATCACACAGAGCCCAAAGACACCATCAGCATGCCTTTACATGCAGGTGTACACAGACCTGCCTTCACTCATTTCACATTTATTGGCTGCTAATACTACCTTGTAACCTTTGAAGCTCTTTCCTGAGCTGAGCAGGTTCTGTGATATTTCACACCTGCTTATAGAACAAAATGACTGGCTCTGCATCAGAAGATAGTGAGGATGGTCTCCACCTATGCAGCTACTCGGTTGCCAAACTACATCTTTATTGATGTATGAGGTGTCAGACTAATTGTTAAGGGTACTAGGAAGGTTGTCAAATGTTGTCGTCATGGGGGAAAGAGATAAAAGTTCACCCATCTGAAGTCCTGATTAGTAAAGTCAATGAACAGTATTAACAGGAGATGAAGTTTGTTACTGTTGCTCCATTTCTAAGCTACAGTTTAATATTAGTTTGAGTGTATGGATGTTTATTCCATAGCCAGATATTGGATGTGGCGTCTCTTAATGATCAAATTAACCATCATAATACAGTACAAGTGTTATGGTATGATGTCCCTGAGCTCGTGCATTTCATGGCATTAGATGTGCTTTCCAAATATGGTAAATGTGGCGTGAGCACTGCAGCTCGTTCTCATAATGATGTGAGAATGTCTTAATGAAGCCGTGAGGAACATTAGCATAAAACTGAATCACATCTCGATGATAGAGTTGCGTTCTTTTAACAGACTGATGAAGCAATGTTACATTAGGTAATATCACCCACTGATTACTAGGACTGGATATCAGCACAAACCTTTAGATTAACTACAGAATTATGTCTGAAATATGAAGTATTGATGAAAGACTCTTCGATTCTTTGTACTACTTACTGTGATGAGATATTGTATCTTTACTTTGTGTAATGTGGTAATTCATGCAAGTTCCTGCTCGTGTGAATACAAAATGAAACACTTTTGCATTTAAGGGCTCTTGCTTATTTTGTTAGGCTTTTTTGTATAAATGTGTGACTGCATGAACAGAATAAATACCCTGAAAAAGGCTCCACTGATAACCCTGTTATTAGGCTGTAATGGTAACAGAGCCATTTTGGCAGTGCCAGGCATTGTGTGCCCTCTTGATTAAATGTATTTTTCGGTTTTCAGGTGGATAAAAAGGAGCTCGCTGGCAGGACTCTTTTGCCTGTGCCTGGTTACAAGGAGAAAATTGAGTTTGGGGTCTTGGTGTCTTTTGCCTACAAGGTGGATGGATCTGGTATGTAAATTTATGGAAAGCAAAAAATGTTAACAAAGACACTTTGTGCTGCTGTTACGATACAGGTCTCCTTGTTCTTTCTCTGTCCTTCAGATGAGGAGGTGATCGTGGCCACGACTCGTATTGAGACTATGCTTGGAGACACCGCAGTAGCCGTTCACCCTGCCGACGCCAGATATCAGCATCTGAAAGGAAAAATGGTTCTTCATCCTTTCTGTGACCGCAAGATGCCCATAGTCTTTGATGACTTTGTGGACATGAGCTTTGGAACAGGTAGGCCTGGGGTACAGAAAAAAGATGTCATAGCTGCAGGTCTACAGTGTGCCGAGAATAAGTAATCATAACAAGTCGTTAAGCCCAGCCACTTGCCTCATTACAATTGTTCTTTTTTTTCTTTTTTCCCTTGTTCTCTGCTTGGCCTGTCTCTCTGCACCATTTTCTGTTCAGGCGCTGTCAAAATCACCCCGGCTCATGACCATAATGACTACGAGGTTGGAGAGAGACACAATCTGGCCTTCATCAACATCTTGGATGAAAATGGCCTGCTCATTAACGTGCCTCCTCCCTTCTTGGTATAGTGTCTCATTATCGTCCTTCCCCCCTGCAGTGTGTGACACTAAAGTCACGCTTTCTCATAGTTTGCTTCATGAGGCTATCTTATTTTTCAGAATTTTTTATTTTTAACTCGTCCTTCCCTCCCCAGGGCATGAAGCGTTTTGAGGCCAGGAAAGCAGTGCTTCAGGCTCTCAAAGACAGAGGCCAGTTTAAAGAGATCAAAGACAACCCTATGGTTGTCCCAGTTTGCAGGTAAAATTTGTGCACAAGCTGGACATGGGTTGTTTTTGTTTGAGCTTCCTTTATCTGTATTCCTTTAAGCCCCATTGTGCGTGTTCCCTATCAGCCGTTCCAAGGACATTGTGGAGCCGCTGCTGAAGCCCCAGTGGTATGTGGACTGCAGAGATATGGGCAAGGAGGCTGCTGATGCTGTCAGAGAAGGCAGGCTCAAAATCATCCCTGACCACCATCTCAAAACATGGTTCAACTGGCTGGACAACATTAAGTAAATACTGCTTCCTGATTGTTTATTTTTTTAGTTTTAAGCTTTTAGTTTAAGCATTTTGACACTTTTGGTTTCTGCAGTTTTAGGCATTTAAACAGAAATCTTGAGAAAAGGTGTCAATTTCAGTGTAGGAAATATTAACTTTACTGTAGTTGGGCTACAATTGAAAGTCTTTTTGTTATCAGTTAATTGGCAGAATATTTCCTTGGCTATTTGATTAATATGTTATTTAAAACAGATGAAATTTTCTCAGAAACAAGCTTGTTTAAGCTCGAAGATATTTGATTTCTCATCACACAGGATAAAAGGAAATCAGTTAATAGAAAGTGATGAGCCAGAACCGGAGAAAGTTTAATTAAAAAAAGAATATATTACATTATCAATTATTAAAATTGATGCCAGTTAATTTTCTGCCATCGCCTCACCTATTAGTGAACAAATTGGTTCAGGTCTAGAAAGGAGATGATTATCAGAAAGTGTGCACAGAGTTCATTTTCACATCCGTCTCTCTGTCTTCTTTTTCAGGGATTGGTGTATCTCTCGGCAGCTGTGGTGGGGTCACCGTATTCCTGCTTACTTCATCACTGTCAACGATCCGTCTGTGAAACCAGGAGAGGTAAGATGACTTCTCTTTTTGTTGTCAAGGTCTGGAGGACTTCAGATGACAGATAAAAGCTGCATCCGTATCGTGCATGTCATTGTCTGTTTCCCTGATTTATTTCTTCTTCTGTTCTTTTGCCTGCAGGACATGGACGGTCATTACTGGGTGAGTGGGAGATCAGAGGAAGAGGCCAGGGAGAAGGCGGCGAAACGCTTTAATGTGTCTGCAGACAAAATTACCCTCAGACAGGGTGAGATTTAGCTGTTTTTAATTTGGCACTTTTCCGTAGCACAATTATTGTAAAGTTATCTAATAACTTCATAATGCGCCAACACACACATTCGCCTAATTTAATTAATTCTACTCCATATTCATGCAGATTAGATAACTTTTGCTCCTGCGTTTCAGACGAGGACGTTCTGGACACTTGGTTCTCGTCTGGCATTTTCCCCTTTTCTATCTTCGGCTGGCCTAATGAGGTAAAACACTGAGGTTAAATGACTTTCTTTCTGCTGACACAGAGGGCACATTGTTTCAGTAGACTGAAAGAATACCTTAAGCAGAATAGAAAAGAGAAACATGGAAACGTTAATACCTGATTTCTGGTTTCATAGTATAAAAGAAAAAACCCTCCTAAAATATTAATCATTCTGTGTTTTTCCCAATGTGTTTGTTGTCGTTGGTTCTAGAATGAGGACCTGCAGGTGTTTTACCCCGGCACCTTGTTGGAGACGGGCCATGACATCCTGTTCTTCTGGGTTGCCCGCATGGTGATGATGGGTCTCAAACTGACAGGCAAGCTGCCCTTCAAAGAGGTGAGACCAGTCACCCACGACACTGACACAGCAGGATGTGATATTTGTACTACATGACTCACTGATGTTTTCGTTTCATTTTTCAGGTTTATCTGCACGCAGTGGTACGTGATGCTCACGGAAGGAAGATGAGCAAGTCTCTGGGCAACGTTATCGACCCTCTAGACGTCATTACAGGGATCTCCCTGGAGGTAAAGCCTAATCAGCCTTTAATCCACGCTCAGATACACACAAACACTTAGGCAAACATAAATATACATACTCTTTTCTCCCATCTGTTTGGGTTGTCTTTTACATAGTCACCATGCTCTTATGGGTCCCTTGAGGCCCTTACTCTTATATAAACTTTATTAAGCACCTCTTTCTGCTTCCAACAAGCTTTTATTGAGTCCATCAATCTCTTCACCAGCTGCGGGGAAATTGTTCAGTCAGATGAAACGGACCTGTCCTCTAGAGGGCACTGAAGGACTTGTAAACTAAGCTTAACCCTGAATGTTTTCCCTCTGAAGGTCCTTTCCTCCCTGGCCAGTTTAAACATCAGGCAGTCGAAGGAGGTCTCATATTCTGAAGATGAAAAGAGAAAATTGTTGAAAACCTCCCTCGTCCTCTTACTCTCCATCCTCTAGGGTCTTCATGCCCAGCTGATGGACAGCAACTTGGATCCTGTGGAGGTGGAGAGAGCGCAGCAGGGCCAGAAGTCAGACTACCCAAATGGCATCCCAGAGTGTGGCACAGATGCTCTCCGGTTTGCTCTGTGTGCTTACACCAGCCAAGGTGAACTTTTTACGTCTTCCTTGTTTGTCCTGTTTTTCTTCTTAGATTCCTTTTAATGACCAGTGTTTGAAATTCACTAATATACATTAATTACAAACGATAAAGCTGATCTCTGTCAATCAGAAGTAGACATTCATGAGTGTTTCAGGTAAATGAATCCCTTTATGCCTGAAAATGACTTTGGTGTAGATCTGCACCTTTTCTTTCATCAGACCAATGCTATAGTACCCACAGCTATGGCCACTAATGCCATTTTCACTCATGATAATTCTTCTAGCAGATAGAAAACCACATTTTAACAAGTATAACAAGTATACAGCTTGATTTCCACTGGAGTCGTTCTTTGGTATTTACTGAAATCTTCATTTCTGAATCTCGCAGGTAGGGATATCAACCTGGATGTCAACCGCATCCTGGGCTACCGTCACTTCTGCAACAAACTGTGGAATGCTGTGAAGTTTGCCATGAAGACTCTAGGAGACAACTTTGTACCATCAGAGAAAGTCCAGGTGAGACCAAGGGAACAGATGAAGGATACAGAACATAAACAAAGTCTGTTCCGTGCTTATTGATATTCCTCGAGTTACATGCGTAACACATTTTGACCAAATCTCTGTTTCAAAACAAAACAGTGTTTGTTTGGGGGTTTAGTTTGCCATGATTTGTATTCGTAGATTTGCACACATTGACATTTGGGACATACCTGGTGCGGGGTTGTGTTGCCTGAATCTAAAGATCTCTCTTTTTCTTTTTTCTTTTTTACACTTCTGTCGATCCTCTCAGTTATCTGGAGAGGAGAGCGTATCTGACAGGTGGATTCTGTCCAGGCTGAGCGCCGCTGTTACACTCTGTGACGCCGGCTTCAAGGCCTACGACTTCCCGACCATCACCACCGCCATCTACAACTTCTGGCTGTACGAGCTCTGTGACATCTACCTGGTAAGGATCTTGTAGGCGACTGAGCAGCCCAGAGTCTCATGAAAGTTCCACTTCCTCCTTATCTTTTCCTTTCTCTCGTCTTGTTTTCCAGGAAAGTGTGAAACCAGTATTCAGTAAAGCAGAGGAAGACAGCACGAGCCAGAGACAAGCCCTGGTGTGCAGACAGACCCTTTACACCTGTCTAGAGGTTGGTCTACGCCTGCTGTCTCCCTTGATGCCCTTCGTCACTGAGGAGCTCTATCAGAGGTTACCACGAAGAAAACCTCAGAGCGATCCTCCCAGCATCTGCGTCACATCATATCCCACCACCGAAGAGGTGAGAAAAAGAAGGGGGGGGGCAGCTTGTGCTGAATCTTACTGATGCTCAAATAGCCTTAAAAAGTTTTTTTGTGGAGAGTGCTGTTTTGTGTTTTTTGCAAATATATTTTTTCCCTGTGATTTGTTGTAGTTCTGCTGGAACAGTGAGGAGGTGGACCGCGACATGGAGTTCATAATGACCATTGTCAAGACGATCCGATCGCTCAGGGCTGACTACAATCTAACCAAGACCAGAGCTGACTGTAAGACACACAAAATAAATTCTAAAAGTGATGCTAAAAATAATTTTTAGTTCATATTTCATCTATTTTCATGTGGAAATTAACCAGCATGTCTGTTCAATGCTGTACTTACAGTTGGAAATGAGCTCAATTCAGCATGTTCATACAAGCCTGCCAGCTTCACATGGAAATCTTTTTGCACACTGCTCAGAAAAATTAAGGGAACACTTGACCTTACAGTCCCAGTTAAGCTTCTGGGATATTAATCTGCCCAGTTAGGAAGCACAAACCATTTAGAATTCACTTCACAATGGTTTGGTGTAGATGAAAGTGACAACAGGTGGACTGGAGAGGCAACAAAGACAGAGAAAGTTGGGAGGAGGGGTGGTGACCACAGAAAATTTTGCCCTCCTGGTTGAGTTTCCTGTAGTTCGGCTTTTTGTTAGTATCCTTGTCACTGCTGGTAGCTCGAGTCGGTATCTGAAGCCCGTTGAGTCCTGTTCATCCGGGTCGGTACATTCATACGTGTTATCACAAGATTTGCTGTCTTCCCCCACCACAGTCTCAACAGTGTGGAGGTGATACCTGGGGATACTAGCAGAGCTGGCTCTTATGCTATCTGTTCTTCTCTGTGGGACAAGGAGCACTGCCAGAGCCCTTACAGAATGACCTCCAGCAGGCTACTTACATCCTCGTTTCAGATCAAACTGTTAGAAACAAAATATGTGAGGACCTGGCGACGTTCACCTGATCTGGCGATCTGATTTGTGCTCACAGATCAGCTCCGTGCAGCTTGATTGGAGTTTGCCAGAGAGCACCAGAACTGGCAGGTCCACTACTGGCGCCCTGCTCTCTTCACAGATGAAAGCAGGTTCATACTGAGCACGTGACAAGCATGAAATAGTCTGGAGATGCTGTGGCAAATGTTATTCTGCCTGCAACATCATCTGTGAAGAGAATGGGATGCCAGTGGCGAGCCTGCCAGTTCTGGTTTTCCTAGGAGGATGCCAGTTGAGCTGCATGGTGCTTGGCTGTGAGCAGAGATCCCACTTGTCACCCTCGTAGAGTCTGATTCTGACTGTTTGGTTAGAAACATGTGCTTGAATAACCTGCTGGAGGTCATTCTGTCTCCGCTGCACAATGGACCAGATACCGGTCCTGCTGCCAAGTTGCCCAGCTCTCCTCGTGTCCCCTGGTGTCTGTCTGAGAGACACTGCAAATCTTCTTGTATGGATGTGGCCATCCTGGAGCTGGACTCACTGAGTAACCTGAGTGGGATGTAGACAGTGACTCATGCAACCAGCAGCAAGTAAAATCAGGAGGGATAGAGCGAGAGCAATGGTCTGTGGCCGTCACCTGTGAAAACCATTTCCTTTCCAGAGGTTGTCTTGTTGTTGCTTCTTCAGCAACTTTCATTTGCACCAAAGCAGGTGAACATGATTCTGTATGGTTTGTAATTTCTGACTGGACAGATTGATGCCACTTAAATTTTAGGGATATTATGTTATACTGGGATGATCGAGTGTTCCCTTATTTTATTTTTTTGAGCAATCTATTTTTATTCCACTATAGTTTTGAATCTGATGGCAGTAATGCTGCGTTTTATGACAAGCAATGATTTAAAGATCTAAAGAGGGGAGCAACTGTAGTGACAGATCGAGTGGACTATAGCAACAAGAGTTTGGCCTGAAACACACGAAGACTTTAGAAGTCTCCAAGAAAAGTTTCTGATTCTCTAAAGAAGTAAACTTGCTATTAAAAGAAAGGATTAGAGTCTAACAAGCAGTTTTCAGCTACTTTACATAATATTTTCCAACCTCTCCTACTTGATAGTTCAACTTCGGCATACAGATATTGGAAAATATGTTAAAGCATTTACATACCATATGTTGTTATTATAAAATATGCTTCATTAAAATGAATTAAACTGCACACCAGTATGTAGAGGATGTGTATGCACTGAATCAGTTACAGCTCATCAAGAATGCACTGTTCTGATGCTCGAAACCTTTACCATCTGTATTTTCCTCTCTTAGGCTACCTCCAGTGCATAGACTCTGCAACAGTGTCCCTGGTGCAGAAATACAGTCTGCAGATCCAGACCTTGTCTTATTCTCAGGCCGTCATCCCTCTGACAGCCAACCAGCCTGTCCCAGAAGGCTGTGCTGTGGCTATCGCTTCTGACAGATGTACTGTCAACCTTATGCTCAAGGTGAGGGCCAGTATAATCTGCCCTGTTCTGTTTGTATCCTTCCATCTGTCTGTTATATCAGGTGTGTGTATCTAAGTGTGTATTTTAGACCCCTTGTACTATGAATGCACTAGTGTTTTACATGTAGGTTTTCTTTTTTCAAGTTTTTAATTAGGTGAATTCCCCTGTGAATAGCCTGATAGATATGAGTAGATATGCATTTATACTATCAGGGATGCCATTTTTAAATTTGCTCCACCTGAATGGCAGTTCAGTGTTGTTGGTTTTTTTTTTGTTGTTTTTTTTATTTCTCCATTACAGAGCAAAAATAACAGGATCACAAGTTTTAGCTGACATTCCCATTTTCACTTCTTTTTTCCCCCCACAGGGTCTCATTGACGTGGAGAAGGAAGTGGCTAAGCTGATGACGAAGAAAGGTGATTTGGAGAAACAGATGGAGAAACTGAGAGAGAAGATGGGCAAGAATGACTACAAGGAGAAGGTGCCGGTGAAGGTGCAGGAGCAGGATGCTGAGAAGGTGGGAAAAGGAAATTGACTCGCCAGGATTCTCAGGATGTAAGAATTCCTCGTAAATAAGAAACTTCCTCTTTCTCTCCACAGCTACGACAGAGCCAGATTGAGCTTGAGAAGGTGAAAGAAGCCATGGACAACTTCAGGAAAATGATTTAATTCCTATTTAGCTTTATATAAAATCAGCTTTTTTTTCATGTCATGTTAATTTTCTTTTTTTTTTTCCCAAGTGAATAATGGACAATACTGAATAAAACTCTTGTACCAGACAGCGGTCTTCAGGGATGTGAAGCAATCTATTAATCTAACTCGCTTGTAAATCTGTAAAGTGTTGAGCAGTCGTATCAAATAATGAACAAAAGAATCAAATCCCTTGTCAAATTTTCATTCGGCATATTTAATAGAACATTTAAGAGCATCATTTTAGGATACAGCTTTGTTCAGAAAGACGGTGCCCACAGAAAGGAAATGAACCTGAATGGCTTCGGCTGCATTTTTAAAGACTTAAGTTCTTCTGGCCTGACAATATTAGGAATTTTTTTTAATCCACTTACAACATATTTCTACTTACAGCTGCTTTAGAAATACAGCCAAAGAGGGGGAGACTGGAAGGAGTGAGTAATGGCTTGTGCATTTATTTAAAATGCATCTTTCTTTTCTTTTTAAAAGGAGAAACACTGAAAAGTAGAATTCATTACAAAAACTAAAATAAAACATGTTATAATTTACAGGGATTTGTCTGAGGGGGCATAAATAGTAGACCAGATACTTCTAGATGCCATCACGGCAAAACTATACGCGACAACTCGTCTTAGAAAAATCCTAGAACAAAATCACAGCAGTACATTCACGCTGTGCCAGGAACAAACTCTGACCACCGGCCATACGAGTCCTCTGTCTTTGCCCTCGTCCATCCATCAGTGGGCTTTCCCCCCCCCCCTTTTTTTTTTTTTTTACAGTCTCCAAGGCGGGTGGAACTCGATGGCGGGGAGAGGAGTGCAGTGTGTTGCTTCGAAGTTTCGCATGTACTTTCGTGCCTTGAGAGAAAGAAAAAGACAGCAGGGATGGAGGAGGAATGTGGAATGAGAGGTGTGGGAGGGCAGTGAACAAAAAGTGCAGAACTTGATTATATTAGGTTTGGTCTACCTGGCTCAGTGCCTTACAAATCTCTCCCATCTCTTAAGGGTTTACACAGGAGGTGAATAAAGCCTAATTTAGAAGGCATTACCAGGGGAGGAAAAGCATAGCATTAGCTGTAATTGATGGCACTCCTCTTGTTTGATGTTAAATGACTTCAATAAGCTGAGCGCAGTGAAATATATTACACCAGTCAACCTGAGAGCACAGGTGAGCTGGTTACTATGGCGACCAGGAAAGTGTTCCTTAGTGGTAATGATGTCTGAATAGCTGTGATCTTTTTTTCTTTTCTTTTTTTTTTTTTTTTTTTTTAAAATGGGGATGCAATAGAAGGAGGGAAGGTAAACCGACCTAAAACGAGAAGATGGGGCTTACTGAGAAAAGGAAATGAGACGCTGAGCGTAAAAGGAGGAACTTGAATGTATTAAAATCAAACTTGGACAGATCAGATAAAGACAACAAGTGGCTGTCCTTTAAGCCACACAGGGGAATAACTGTTCTCACAGAGATGTAGCACACTGATAACAGCGGATGACTTCCTTACCAAGAATAGAGCCAGCTGCCGCCTTCCCTCTAGAGTCATATCTTCACCTGGTAACATTAACAGTGCATCAGACCGTATTAAAAACACTTTATGTTTGTGGGGAGTTTATTTGCCTTTTAAATGTGAAAGCAGCCCAGGGCTTACCAACACTCCATGGAAACGAAACATCTCTGTCTGCCTGATAGGACTGCAGCACAGACACGCACCAGTCGTCGTCCACTTCATAGCCACTGTACACAGACGCTGCAGACAAAGAGCTGGTGTTATTATACAGTTAATAATACAAATTTACGAGCAAGTTGGTGTCCTAAATATAGCCAAAATTTACACTTTGAATACATTTAGGACCACATGTTTTTGGACAATTACACAAATTTTGTAGCTTGGATTCTGTGGGAGTGAAGGGCAGACTTAGCTTGAATTCAAGCTGTTTTAAAAATACATTGCATTTACTGCTAAGGAATAACAGCCACTTTAAAACGCTGTCCTCATTTCCCGACGCTCAAAAGTAAAATGACAAATTATAATAATTTTATGTATAATACTTGAATGAAATCCTTTACATTCAGTTAGTACCCGTCTAGATACCATAGGCATCACTAAATGCCGTATTTCCTACCTTGCTCTGCCAAGCCTATAATTGCAGCCACCTTTAGTTACTGCTTATTTATGGCTCTTTGCTGCAGTGAGTTGCATGTAAAAATTGAAAATGATGCTCTATTTGTGTTGAGATCAAATGACTGCCATCCAATTTCTTTAGCTTTAACCACTCTGGTCATTATCCCTTTGCACTGCGAAGTGCTACCTGATCGGTTTAACAGCATCTGGCTGAATCTGCAGCTCTGTATACGTCCCAGTTCATGTTGCCATTTCTAGCAGTCAGCAGTCACAAAAACATCAAACATCAGTGACCTAGTTACACTGTCATAACATTCCCTCCACCATGTTTTATAGAAAACGTGGTATGCTTCAAATCACGAGCCGTTGCTCTGTTTCTCCATAGGTTTACTCTTCCCATCATTCAGACTTTTTATTTCAGGACTGTGCACATGTCCTTACTAGTTCTTGTGTGTAACCAGTGGTTTGCACCTTATTGTAAACCCTCTGTATTTACATTCACAAAGGCCCCTCTTGGTTATAGATCTTCACAATGATCTGCCTACCTCTGGTGAGTGCATTCCTTCTTTTTAAGAAAGAATCAGATTGTTTATTTGACCACTTCTAGAGTTTACATTCCCTCTGATGAGTCTGTGTTTTTGCCTAATGATGGTCTTCCTTCACTTACATAAACATCTCTCTGGTCTTCTCATTGAGAGTAAAACGCTACCAAATATAACTTCAGCTCCTATTGGTTTAATGGTTACTTAATAAGAAGGGCACAGGCCTCACCAGGCCGTGAAACTGTAAGCCACTGGTCCAATTAATTCTAAGCATCTGAAAACAGGTGATACAGTACTTTTGGTAAGCGTGCTTTTTTGATTGTTTGATTCAAAACCTCCTGTCAGGTGTAGAAACTGTTTAAATACCTAAGGGCATAACTGTAGATGTCCGAGTCCAACCACCACAAGGCTGGAAATTCCCTCTACAATAAATTCACTCGTTCTTAACGTATTTATGATTATATTGCAGAATCTGCCCAATTTTCTCCCATTTCACAACATTAATGCATCTCTCCTGGACCCAGATCAGGTTATCAATTTTCAAAACTTAATCACTTTAGTTTTTGGGCGGATCGCACCTCCAGTAAAAATTTCATGCAGGGTTGGCCATAATGTGACAAATCCATAAAGTTATCAAAAGTTTTACCCATAAAAATGAATAAAACAATAAAAACCTATTTAATTTAAATGACCTCAGAGTCAAAAACAAAGGTTTTCTGCATTGTACAAATTCTGAAGGTGTAAACAGGCGCATGATCATCGTTTTTACAAACACGAGGTTGTGCGCTGTAACTCTGTACCTCGGGGTAAAATTTTCAACAAGGTCTACTGTAATATCCTGAGGCAAACGATCTGTGCTGTGAAGATTTTCAGCCAGAGCAACACAATCTGAATCATTTGTTGAGTAATCAGAACACAAGATCTGTCCAAGGAAACCATCACGAAGACGAAATGTGAATTATAGTTTTTAGATGTTTAAAAGGAGGAGTCAGACTTTTACGATAACACCTTTTACTGTGCCACGTACCTTCTTCTAATGGACTGGAGGCTCCGAGCCATTGTCTGACTACTCTGATCCCTTCATCTGTCATTATTTTGGGATACCTGTCCAGAAAAATGATATCGCCAGTTAAAAAGTGTATTACTCAAGTGCAAATTGACTGAACAGCGAGAACAATGACAACATTGAAGGCTAAGAGACCAACCTGAACTGTAGCAGCTTGAGCAGGAGGTCATTGCCTCTGTTAGACATGATGTCCTCAGGACCCCTGAAATGCAAAATAAAACTCAAAGGTTAATTACTTAAAAAAAAAAAAATCCAACAATAAAAAGGTTATTTTAACCAACTAAACACTTAAAACTACATGTGAAACAACAAAATGTGACGACAGCCTCTCCTCACAGCGAGGAAACACAGGCGTGCCTGGTGCAACTGACTGCAGGACAATCACAAGGAAACTGCACAGGTCACCCTGCAGGAGGCAACCTATCTCCAAACAACGATGATCCAACTCAGACTGACTGCAATCACACTCAGACAGATTATAAAGGTTTGCAAATAACTGCTGTCTAATTTATCTGCAGACAGAGCGCCAACAGATTGCAATCAATATGGAAAGGGTTGCGCTGATAAACGCAACCCTTCGATGGGTCTCTTTGCAACAGGAGACTCCACTCAACTAGTTGCCAACTGGTGTTCTGCCTGTACTCCTATATAAAGTAAGACTGCCGAGTGCCTTTAAGATTTTGTAGTTAAACTCGCATCCTGTAGCAACTTTGTGTAAGAATTTGTGTTTTAAATCCATCTGAATCTGTCTTCACTCAGACTGCTGTATTATTCATATATTTAATCAAACACATGTACAAATTTTCACATTTAAATAATATTTCTTAACAATAAAAAAAATAAATAAAAAAAAAAAATAGAAGCAAGCAAATCCATTCACAGACACAAAACTTTCATAACCTTCACTGAAATCATGACTACAGGATGTTATTACTGGAAATAGTTTGGACTAAAAGCACAGGAAGTTGTGAAAAATCCAGACGGTTATCATCATCAGATAAATACTGATTTTTAATCAGATTTTTAATGCTGTAAGTAACAAACACCGACTTTCCTTTCACGTTCCCTGTAGTGGTTACAAGGCAAACTGAACTGAAACACGCAGTGCAAGGGCTTCAAATCAAATATCGCTGCACTGAATATTTTCTGCAGTTTGAGTCAAAAGCTCACCTTGGCATTCATGTTCCCTGGAGTTTCAAGAGAAATTTACAATACAGCTATCTCATAACTGTAATGAACCGAACCAAAGGAAGTAAGAAGTTCTGGTTACTGCTTATCCAAGAAATATGTCAATTTGTGACTGAGGGTGAACTTTCTACTTCTCTCTGTATTGTGAGAGTTTGCTTTCGTCAACTACATTATGGAAGTGCTGTGGAAATAAACAACTGTTTGCTTGGTACACAATTGTTAAAATCTTTTTTATATTACTTACAATCTAATCCATATTAATCAACTTTCTTCTGAATGACTGTCCCTCACAACCGTGAAGCTTAAATAGGAGGGTTACGTGGGGATCTTGTACTCACAGCCAGAGCTGTGTGCCTGAGAGTCAGCCACGTTACCAGAATCCACTGTCACTGCTATTATACAGACCTAAGAGTAGAAAAAAACCCTGAAGCTGTATTTAAAGCAGTCTGGAGCCCGAGCTTTTTATTTGTTTCTTTTAATTATTTTCTGCATGACTTTATCAGCCTCTCAAATCGTTGAGGAGGAATTTTGGCCCACTCTTCTTTACAGCTTTGCTTCAGTTCATTGAAGTTTGTGGGTGTTTGTTTGTCCACAGCTCTTTTAACGTTTTTGCCACAGCGTTTCAATCAGATTGAGATCTGGACTTTGGACAATTGCAGCACCTTGATTATTTTCTTTTTCAACCATCCTTCTGTAGATTTGCTGCTGTGCTTCAGATCAAACCCAATTTCAGCCATGTTTAGCTGAAGAACAGATGGCCTCACATTTGACTCTTGAATACTTTGGAAAACAGAGGAGTTACAACTCAATGACTGCAAGGCAAAACGGTTCTGTGTCTGCAAAACAAGACCAAAGCAGCCCCTTCACCCCTGTGCTTGGCAGTTGGTATGAGGTGTTTGTGCTAATATGCCGTGTTTGGTTTACACCAATCTCCACTTTGGTCTCGTCTGTCTAAAGGACATTGTTCCAGAAGTCTTGTTGTTTGTTCAGATGCATCTTTGCAGGCATCTGGGAGGTTTCCCCCCGGCAAACCTTTCCAAACAAGCCACACTTGTTCAGTCTTCTTCTAATTGTACTCAACTTTACAGGCTTCAGCAAGTTAAATGTTACAAGTCCGAGCTGTAGTATCTCTGTAGGTTTCTTGTAGTGTCCCTGAGCATAGAGCATGCCCAGGATGACTCTGGGATGAATGTTTATGTTCACTATGTTAATGCACACCTCTGTAGCAAATTCTATGGATGAAGTAAGGGTATACTATGGGTGGTAATTCAGTGTACTTAATAATTATATATTATAGATACTTGTGTGTGTCAGTGTGTCCACGTCACCAACTATCTCCCAGGTTTTGGGAAACTGATATTGGGTAACTAGACATGCCCCATCTCCTTCATCTTGGAGCATTTTTAATTTGAGATGTCATTTAGCGCTTTCTTTCTCCTTCTCTAAATCCAGCTTCCCCTAAAAAAAAGTCCCTGCTTAGGAAAGTCCACACCGGAAATGTTTTGTTTGTCACGCATTGGTGGTTGATGCAATTACCAGATATTCCAAGCTCTGGTTACCTAGGTAACCGTATCTCATGTCAACCAACAATACCCTTCATTCTCATTGATAGTTGCTTTAATTGCTCACCCCAGTGGTGAGAAAACCTGCCCACTTCATGTCACCAGCAATCACTGAACTTTCTGTGGTCTGACTGCATCATGTGTGGACATTTCTGCAGTGGGCTGGGCAGTAAAAAGCAAACCTGCCATGCTGAGCCATTTGAAGGACTTTATAAATTTCATGACATGTGTGGACTTACGTTGTGGTGATGATCTCATCTCTGGTTCTCCTGATCAGCAGGACTGGTCCCTGGTATCTGCACAAAGAGTTGCATGCGCTTGTGTTAATCATCAACCACACAACTGTGAGCAATCCACTAAAAAAAATGTAGTTTTGTTATTATTAGCGGCTGTATTACATAACATTCAGTGATTCAGAGTTTGACTTTTCACGATTAGTGTCACTGCAATCAGACTGTCCCACTCACTTAAGAACCTGCGCAGCGTTGTTGAGGTTCATGTATTGCCTAACTGTGTGTTGTACTAACGGCCCTGAAAGAGACCAAATACACTCAAGTTACTGACTTCTACAAAAAGTTGCTACATAGAGTTTGAGATCTTTAACATCTAGGACTCACTCCAGCTGTCAGGCATGACCTTGAGGGCCAGAGGCAGGAGGTCGTCAAAGGAGGCATCCAACACTAATGACTGGATCTCTGGATATGACATCACTGCCCAGCTGGCTAAAAAGAGAAATAAAGAGACAGAGGAACAAAAAAATAAGAGAAGAAAACACAGATGAGGGATAAACATAAGCCCGAGGAAGGACTACATACCATAATTCACACTTAACATTAAAGTGCTGATCATGTACTGTACTTCAGCTGAATACCCAAAAGCTAAAGAGAGTGCCGCGCACACACAAAGCCTCAGGATAAGGTTGACTAATCTTAATTTTAGCGATTTATTCCAGCCATGCTCTGACGAGGGCCATGAGGCTGAAACATTAGCATGTTTGTTGACATGGTCAGAATAAACAGGTGAAATTAAGATTACTCTACACTATCCTGAAGCTCTGTGTGGGTGCTACATTTTTACCTCTGGGTATTCAAGGTTAGAATTAAAATTTTTTTTTAGCACAACAAACTGGAAAAAATAAAAAAATTAGCATGTGTTGTTCTTGTCTTTGAGAACCTGTGAATCCTCCAATAGACCAGGCATATATAACAATGTCGCTGAGGCTGAATCCCAGTTTGTGTACTGCAAACTGGATCACCACATCCATGGCGTTGGCCTCATTCTGGGGAAACGGCACTCCCTGAAAGGAAAATACAGGTTAAAAATAAAAAATAAAATAAAAACCCCCGCCCATCATGCATGACTAAATTAACAGGCTCAACCTACACATAAACAATGACACTTTAAGTAACCTCCCAAATGATTTTATCTTTAATGGGAGTGTACACGTTCCTCTTGAACAATACTCCCTGGCTAAAACCAGAATTTCCACATACTGGTATTTTCCACTGAGCTGTTTATTTGTTCTAACTCAAGCACACAGCAGTACAGTATGCAGCACATACATTGTAGACCTATTTTATGATTAAAAAAAAAAAAAAAAATCTACCAACACTGCTTACCGTGCTGCCTCCAAAGCCAGGGTGATTCCAGCCCAGTACAGAGTAGCCACCTACAGTGTACATCAGCACAATACTGAACTATAACTGCAACAATTTCCCACTGCACGGAATTTAAATGTCACTACAAAATATTTCAGCTCTTGGAAAGTAAAGCATTCCTTACCCTCCAGCGGCGTATTCATGCAGCCCACCTCATAAAAGCCCGCGTTCCCCTCACAGCAGATGACCTGTGGCAGAATTAGAGAACCAGCTGTAAAGTGACCAACGCGACAGAAATGATGTCGGACCCTGGAACAAGCCCAAGGCATAAAATAACAAATCACTGCAGACATTTACCAGAGTCTGGCCATTCTGTCCCCCATCTCCCCTTCGATCCACAAACATTGTGTCAATCTCATTACCGTCACAGGCCACCAGCTTGTTTCTTTGACCGTCAAACTGTGACAAAGTGGGACAAAAATGATTGAGTGTGTGCATTTATTATACTCTATATGAGAAACCAAATATGCTCCTTTCCCACCTCTTCTATTAATTTAGCCTGACCCTGCTGCAGCATTGGTCTCATGGCTTTCTGCAGTAAACCCACAGAGCCGGGGTACAGCATCCTCCTCCCAAACGTGTGGGCAATGACAAAACTGCAGACAAAGACAGATAATGACACTGTGGCATAACTGCTAACAGGCTAAAAAATATTTTCAGAGAAAAAAGAAAAAAAAAGAAAAAAAGGGTTGAAGGGGATGGAATAGGATGCCTAGTACTAAGGTTAAGAGTTTGTGCTCCATTGGTGCGTTGCAATTAACAAATCATTGATCAGTGTTACCCCTTTTCCACAGATGTGGTGTTGGGTCCAGGCATTTTCACCACAAAAGATATTATTTTTTATGGAAGAGTCTTCCACACAAAATTCATCAATTACTGCCAGAGGCTGCACCCGATGTGCCCATGGAAATTACCCAAATTTCCACTTGCTGTGATATTAACAATCCATTCTTAAACATGCAGAAATGGATCTCAACAGGCAAGCCTGCATCAGTACCAGCACAGACACCATGTAGGTGGAAAAGAGATGTAACACAAACTCTGCATTTACCTGATGATGTGGCATGGTAAAGTGCGGACAGAGTGGAGGACACTGTCTGCTGCTCCTCTTAATCTGGGCTCTGGCCTCAGCAGAGAAACGCCAGCCTTGGACAGCTTTCTGTCAGACAGGTAGTCAAAGGCTTACAATGAATCAAGTGAGCCACAAAGCATTTGACATTCAGTGGCTGTATTCATCCAGTGTACTTCCCAGTGCTTTGAATTCATATATTTAAAATAAGCAGAGAAGAGAAAAGCAGCGACCTCAGGTTCACTACAGATTAAACAAACTTACGGACTGCTGACTTCAGTCCAGCTGAAATCCAAAGGCCAATGTGAGAAGTCAAAGTCATAGCATCTCAGTTTTTTCTGGAAGGAAAGCAGAAAATATGTCTTAGTCATTTATCTCTCTTAATTCTCAAAACAGTATTAATGTTGAGCTTCTGAGTTCAGCTGCTATGATCTCACCTTGTTTGCTGGGGTGTGATTCTTCTTGGTTTCCTCAAGAATTGTGATAAACTGAACATAATCAGTGTTCCTAAATCTCCCCCACCCTTTGGTGATAAATGAAAAGAGCAAAGGGAGGCAGGGGGAAAGCAAAGACAGATGGAGTTATAGCAAAGTCCATATGAGACACAAAACACATTTCACTGCAAATCCTCAAGGGTACGTTTAGTATGCCTCGTGGGTGTAGACCTTGTTCAACTGTCTCAATGGTAATAAAATCTTATTGGCATGCAGCATACACAGCATTGGTTTTGATCTCGAAAGATGAATGAACTGAATTACTCATCGTCTCCCAGCGAGTTCAAATCAGCAGCCTCACCTCTAAGACAGGCCACTCCAAGAAGACACACAATAACAGTTCCCACATACTGACTCACAGGAACCAGTTTACTGCTGCAGATGAAGCCTAAAGACAGACAAAGTAACAGTGATGCAAACACCATCATAGTGTACCCCTTCATCTGTCTGCCAGACTCCAGGCTCATTAACAAGCACTGATAAAAAGATTCACAAGCTGACAGCTACCCTACAACCATGTGCATAAATCAATATCATAAGCACTTTACACTAAGGAGTAACACACAACCTCAAGCAATTACTTTCTTGATGCACAGTCTTACTGGGTGTTTCAGTTGATTAGCTTTATATTATTCCCACATGTATGTGAACAGCAGTTCCTAAGTACATCTCCTAATGGTAGTTTTCCCCCCCTTTCTCAGCAGAAAGAGAAATATGGCCACATGTGTCTAAGTGGAAATTGTGATGATGATTATTTGAAACCATTCTAAGCAAATTAATGAAAAAAAATATTCTGTAGTAAAACCTAAAAGAAAATATCAAGTGAATAAAAAAACAAATCTTAAATTACAAGTAAAAACTTGAATATTCATTGAGATACACATGAACCCATAAATGCATCTGAAAAAACCCTAAAAATTGGAAATTAACGCCTTTTTGTTAATTTTTTGTGACCACATTTCTTCATTTTGCAGGGTCGGATATCATAGATGGTAAACACTGTTATTGCATCTAATCAGGGAAAGCTTTAGAAAAATCATTAATCTTATGATTTGAGGACAGAAGGGTAAAATCAATATATTAACTTTAGTTAATATTTATTTTATTTCTCAGTGCACTCTCAGTGCTCCAGTTTATTTTTTTTAATATGACTCTCTCAGGTTATGCACCTGTTTTGAAGCCTCGCATTTCTTTAAGAGAATAATTAGAATGTTCACATTTTGTACTCATAACCACTTCTCATAATATCTATAATGTCTTTACACTAGATTAATTACCATGTATTCTACCTTCAGTCACAGTTTCAAATTATAAATAACACCAAAATGGTCCTAAAGCTTTTGAGAACGACATCCACTAAACCCATGAAGCTCACATTTTAGAAGTACAAAGAATGAGAAAATGACTTCAGTGCTTCTTTTTTAATTTGCCATTTTTCACTGAGAGTACAAAGGAACAGAACTGGACAAAGAGACTGGTATAATTATATGAATCTATTTAAAAAAAAAAAAAAAAAAAACACACACGTAATGTAGAAAAAACCAGAACAATGAAAAATTCCCACATTAAATAATCAAAGTGATGCTCAAAGCTATTTTTACTGTGCATCAAACAAAAACTACTTGCTTCACTTTTTTTCAGAGCCAGCAAAATAACATCATCATTATTATTATTATTATCATCATCATCACAATGTATTATAATATATTCACTAAATTATCATCTGGCATCGTGAGACTCATTTTTAACTGCAACTTGTTGGAGCATCAACATATCTGGCACAAATAACAATTATTATCAATTCATTTAGCAATTATTTACTCAAATCTATAGATTAACTCAGGTCTTTTAAACATCAAACAATAGTGAAAATGTCTATTAAACATTCCCACACCCCGAGGCAGTGGCTTCAAATGCCTGAAATAATTTCAAATTTACAAAAATAACCTTCCCACTGGACACTTCCTCCATTAATCACTTATAAAAAATGACTGCTGACTAAATTCCAGTTAACCAGATAATCAACACACTGACTAACATTTCTAATAATTTCAGCTGTAGTCACACAATTCATGAATCAGCCTACCTTTCCTGTAAAGATAGCAAAGAAGAAGAGGAGAGCTGTAGTAGGACAGAGACCATAGTGCTGAAGCCTGGAGGAAGAAATAATAAACAAATCACTAATCATTAATTTAATCTACTTCTGTTTAACTCCACCTACTTCTTTCTATACAGTTCATTACAATATAATACTGACCCAGCCAAGAATGCTGTCAGTGTGTCTTTCCAGACCCCTAGGTTGGTAGTTCCATCCCTGGCAAAAGAGAAGGAAATACTGATCATATCATGCATCAATAGTTTCCCTCATGTTACGTAAAATCAAGTTATTAATAGAAAGAGAAAAGTTCTGAGTTATGCGTGTTCACTCTGTACACCTAAAATTTCTATTACAGCTCTGAATCATGCTGCCTGCAGAGGCTTTCTGATGACTTTGTGGTGGTGGTGGTGGTGGTGGTTGGGGAACTGGTGGATAACTTTATGAAGTGGTGTAGCAGGAATCAACTGCTACTAAATGTAAACAAGACTGAGAAGATAATGGTCAAATTTGAACATTAACATTATGCACAAATACCTGCTGAGCACTTAATGACCTTCTTCACAGCACACAGAAACTGCAGGCAGCATCTTTGTTATTTATCTACCTTTCTTATTATAGCTGTTTGCAAAGCTGCTGATTGCTTTTTAAAGTTTGAGTGCAAAGGCTAAATGTTGGAATTACTTATGTAGGCAGAAATATATGGAACCAGGATCATCTGTGGAAGCTCAGCTCAGTCAATGTATGCAACTAGAGATCTTCAAGCAGTCTGTGGTCTACTGGTGAAGAGATGCCAACAGGATCAATAAAGTCATTCAGAAGGCTGCAACAATCATTAGGAAAAAGCTGAACACATTTCAAACAGTGAGATGAAGGTGGTCAATGAACAGATTTCTCCCCATAAAAGACAAAACATCCTATTCTGTCTATTATTCATTACACAGAGTATGGAAACCGAGTGCTGGTTCCAAATTGTCCAGCCCTCAGGAATCGTATCAATGACAACATGTTTTTCTGACAGTTGGAAAACAGTGACATCACATTTATGTCACTGTGGACCTTCTGCACATCTTAATCTGTACATCTCTCGTTTTACTCAATTTACAGATCATATTCAGACTCAAAGATAAAATTGATCTGGAATCAAAAAGCTAATCAACTGCTTTAGTCTGACTTAAAGGCAAAATTGACAATGGCATTAGTATCAATCTGCATTCACATTTCCAACACACTCATTCGCCTCTGCTGACAGGAAGAATTAGCTCTATAGAACTGCACACTTGTGTGACAGGTGAACACAAAGTTGTACTCATGAACGTCAACATCTGTACATATTCATACTGGATATATTATTCACTGCTTTGTTTTTGCACATCTGTTCCTATTGATCTTTTCCCTCTTCCTTTCAATCATCACCACATATAGTAAAATGGCCACTTTATTAGGTGCAACTGCAGGTAGAACTATTTAGGCATGTAAACAAAGTGAAGACCATCTGCTGAATTTGAATCTTTTTCACATCTTGAATTTTGACACACATGGCCTACAGCTGCTTTAGACCACACCAGGTGCCACTCTTATCAGCTAAGAATAGAAAAGGAGGCTACAAATTGCACCGGCTCGAGTGTGCGGGATATTTTCTTGGTATACTTTGGGCGACTAACTAAGCCTTATTTAAAAACCACAGCCTACCCCAATATTGATGCTGACCATGTCAATCCCTTTATTAAGGCCACTGTGTACCCTTCTTCCGATAGCTGCTTCCAGCAGTCACCATATCACAGAACTCAGATCTTATCAGTTTGGTTTCTTAAATATGGCAATGAGCTCGCCGCACTCAAACGACCTACCACCCGCTCAACCAAAACCTTTGAGATGTGGTGAAATGGGATTCACATAATGCATGTAAGGCTGACAAACTTGCAGCAACTGCGTGAAGCTGTCATAACAGTACGAACCAAAATCCTCGAGGAATGTTTCCAGCACCTTGTGGAATCTGTACCACGCAGAACTAAAGCGAAACAGGGCCCAACCCGATACTAGCAAGGTGTACCTAATAAAGTGTGTAAGTCTATGTAGAAGTGTATGTATTCGATGCTGAGCGTCGAATTCTTTAGATCTCCAGCTCTCATTTAATTTCTAGGGATACTTTTAATTAATTCTTTTGTGGTTGCGGTGTCATTTCCTTCGCGTCACTTATTCGATCTATCGTAATTTCATACAAGTTAACAAACGTTAGCTTAGCTGTTAGCATTATAATTTGAAGACAGAATGTATTCTACAATTCTGTCTTCCCAAATGCCTTTTTTACAGTTTTTATGCCTTTAAATTGTCCCTGTTTGAGTTTAATATTTTTATTCAATTTATTTGTTTTCTGTTTCGTTCCTCCTGGGTTCTGCTCGGCTCCTGGCTAGCGTTAGCAGAAGCGGTTTGACATCATCGAAGATAGATTGAATTTAAATGACCGCTCCTTAGACGACGAGACGAAACAAAACACAACGAGACCAGCGTGTCGTTGCGTTCTTGTCTTTTCATTTATTTCTAAAATGTCATTGCAATGCACGGTTTCAATAACAAACACCTGACACTTCCGGGCCGCAGCTGCAGCTAAATGGAAGCGAAAGGATTAATTATTGCTCAATCTTTCGCAATCAGCTGTTTTAAAAATCATGCAAAATACTGTACACATCCGTACCCTCCTTCCCGATCTCCCGTCAGGTCGAGACTGGTCCGGGGAACGATGAATTCGTTGAAGATGAGGCCCTAAAACACAGCGAAGCCACATCCAGACGGCCATTCTTCCACTACGAGAACTACGGAAGCCCGTATCCACCAAAACCTCAAACGCGAAACGCTCTTAAGAATATCTTGTTTAGAAATGAAGGCAAGAATTACACCCAAAGTCTTTATTTAAAAGTTTAGTATACATATTAATTAAAAATAAAATTATTGGTACACATATTATTTGCAGAAGATTATAAAATTGGATAACAGCAAATATGACTGACAGCAAGGAAACTCATGAAAAGATAATTTGACATACAGAAGTAGGGTACTGTATAAACTGCTATACATGGGTGACAGGTTTTGAAGCATTTTAAGTAAAGAATGCTTTAACTTTACTACTTGACAATAGCTTAGAATAGAGTAAAAACATTTAAACAATTGTGTAGCATGTCCCTAAAGCACTGAAGTTTTTCTTTAAATCCAAACTCTGACATTTAGCTGTTACTTGTGTTTAAAAAGGCCTTCTGCAGCAGCTGGGAGCTGAGCGGATGTGACAGCTGGATACGGGGGAGATGTGGGTAGGTGATCAGCTTTGACACTGCTCGTATCTGAAAACAGAATGCAAAGACACACTCACAAATACACACACACACACAAATCTCCAGTGCCCCAGTCTCTTTTATTCTTCCTTAAACACAAACACAGACAGCCCACGCAACAACAGCACACGGGTGAAGGAGTGCTGCCTGTCAGCGCGTGGCGTGATATTATGCCACAGTGTCAGAGTGATTTTCAGGCTGGGGTGATTGGTGAGTGTGAGAAGAATGTGAAGGGCACATGAGTGGCAGTGCAAACCCACAACATACAAAAGCACACACAGGTGATGCAACTGTGTTTGCTTACCGCTCCAGTTCTTTATAGACATCATCCTCTCCTCTTGGCTTCAAATCCTGACATAAAGAAGAAAGGGGAAACGGGAAAGAGAGAGAGAGAGTGAGTGAGAGTGAGAAGGAGTGGGACAGAGAGGAGAAGGATAAAGAGATGTACTCAGGCCAGATTTATGTCCCTCTGGTGTGTAATGAGATTGATTTGTTAATACCACTAATGTAAGGGTGACAGTTGATAGGCAATGTTTTTATCTGAGTGAAGGCTGATAGATTAGAGGAGAAGACTGGAAGTGAGAAGGAAGACGTATCTGCTGACAGCTTAGGGAGGGTGCAATAGAGAGAATGAGACTTTGTATGCACTAGTGAAGATGTGTGTCACAGTTACTTGCACAGACACATGCATGCACTGTGCCTGCATGTGTGTGAGTGCATAATAACTCACCATGTAGACTGGACCCTGGGGAGGGGCCTGTTGGGAGGGGAAAAAACTGGTTTAATGAACATCAAGTGACAGAGAGGGAGGGACACTTGAAGTCGGAGGAAAACAGAAGCAGACGAGAGAAGAAAAAGTGCACTATAGAGAGAAGATGGTAAAGGGGGAGGGGAGGGGGAGGGAAGCAAATACCAGAGGGGCGATGGAGAAGCGGGGAAGATGAGGGCAAAAATCATCAGGAGGTATTTAGTTGAATTCATCACCTGTCTAATATCTTCAGGATTCTCATAGATGTTCTCTGCTTCACCCGAGTGGACAGACAGAGACTGCTCGATACCTGAGTACAAAAAGACAGTTACTAGTGTACACACACGCAAACACACTCGGCTGCACAGGGATGGAGGAGCTGGGAGTGGGGTGGGGGGCAGATTCATTACAACAACCCCAGAGGATGTCACGGCCCAGATCACTCAGTGGAAGCCAACAGGGGCCGAAGATGGACGGAACACGGAAAGCTGTCAAAAAAGAAAACGCCAGAAGACTCACCGCGATCAGAAATGTGTCTCTGTCTCCATAGCAACACACCGACAGCTGCGGCAACCAGGGGCACCAGGAGTAATAAAGCAGTGAGAGAAGGGCGCGGGGAGGAGGTGGTGTCATCGACACTCTCTACAAAAGGAAAAAGTGAGAGAAAGAGAAAAGAGAGAGAGAAGCATGATTTTTTCCAAGAACGGTGCTAATATAAAACTCAGAGAGCGGTGATGGTGTGTGGTTGAATGACATTAAGGCTGTCCAGGAACTTATTGCTGTTTGCTCTCCAGTTTGTTCTAGTCGAGCAGGGGGGGGGGAAACCTTTTTTTCTTAACACTTGGAGCTATATTTTAGGACATTTTGCACTTCCAATTTCCTGAACATGTTACATGGATTTGCATCATACTGCTGTCAGTCATAGACAAAGGGTGCAGTGAAATAAGGCGAGGAAATCGAGACTCTGACAGACAGAATGAATAGTCTGTAGAGCAGCTTCGAAGACATCGATCTGACAGACCCTCCGTCTGGACAGTAAAGGCTGTCAATTTGAAGCGTGGATGAGAAGACGAAAAGCAGCAGTATCAAGGAGACCAGATACTCTCTGATCATTACAACAAACAACAAAAACTCAGCAAAATGCCACTTCCACACAAAGCTGTTTATGCAAAAACAAAACCCTAATTATTCCATTTCGCATTTTCTAAATATGATGTAGGTAAAGTCTGGAGATGCTTTTCTTTGCACTCCCTTGACATCTGATCCCAGCGACAAAAAGCTTCTAGGCAAACTGACAAACAATGGGGGATTGCAGTCTTTCAGCCAATCCTGGCCGATGCAGTATTTAAAAACAGGTTGTTTAAAAGCGTAGGCATGATTATCACAAACATTACATAAGCACAACATTAGCTCACTGTTGTACAAGTCAAATTTTGTGGGAAGAGCACATGCGTGCGATCAAACTTGTCAGGATTGTTTGCATAATGACGGTGACATCAGTCTTGCAAAACACAGCCACCGGGCAACATGGGAAGCAGCAGGGTGGCGCCTGTTTCCACAGAGATTGCGTAAATTAGTGCACCTGAACAAGCGCACCGTTGTCTGTCTGCTCAACTGTAGACAGAGCACAAAACAGTAAGATCTAACAAACGTCTTCGGGTTACACAAGAGAAGCCTCATTCACTCTCAATCACTGCAAAGACTGATTATGTAATTACATAATTAGAAGAATTTATGATTAACTCCTTCATTTAAGATTCTCCAAAGGACAGAAAACAGGTGAAAAGTAAAGTTCACTTTCACCAACTTTTCACACATTTTGTTTGAAAGGGGATGGCCCTTGGGCTTCACCTTAGCCCCGGTGTCTCAGCTTTTAGCCAGCTTCAAAATAATCAATCATTATGTGCTGTGTGAGGTGTAATTGATTGGTGAGTGAGTGTAGAGGTTGCTAATGGAATATTGTAGTGAGAGCTGACCCCAAGACTGACCTGCTCTGTTCTCCATGCCAGCTTTAACGCATGAATTATGGTAATTGAGCACAGTGAAGTGAGGCGTAAATGCCCCTAGATTCTCATGACCACTTGTCCTCTTCTTTCTTTCTTTCTTTCTTTCTTTCTTTCTTTCTTTCTTTCTTTCTTTCTTTCTTTCTTTCTTTCTTTCTTTCTTTCTTTCTTTCTTTCTTTCTTTCTTTCTTTCTTTCACCTTCCTCTATATCTTTACTATTTCTTTCCCCCATTGCCACTTCTTTACCTCATCTATTTAATCTCAAATGAGGTAGGGAGTGATTTATATTATTGCAATTGTAGGGAGGAGTGCCTGAAGAACTGCTTGAATGCTTTGCAAACGATGGACAAACTGAAGATAGAAAATGACTGCAGAAAATCCCTGACATTTGAAGTATGTTGTGTGCTCCTCAGCACAATAATTGGTTCAATTCTGCAGTCTTTGAACTCTGCCACCGGTGAAAGAATTTTGACAGTGCATTGTTATTTTACGTCCTACACCATGCACTCTGCTTGGCTTACATTTCAGTTAATATCCTAAAATTATAAATATAAATATGGGTTGTTTGGTGCACTAAAAACTTGCTTCACTTACTTCCTGCTCAAAGCACAAAAATGATGCTACCCGAGATGTCTTCCAGAAAAAAAAATAACAGTTCAGAAACCTTAAACTGTCACTACTTATTGTCACATTATCCATTATTAACCATGATTTGATTTTTTGTGCTATCTTGCACTATTGCTGTGTTTGTGCAGTCTGCCACTTTTCAACAGAAAAAAAATGTAGGTCATCCAACACTCACATTATTTGAATTTTCACTCTGTTCAGTCTAAATTCCCTGTGACATGCTGGAAAAATGCAACGCTGGTCATATTTATTCTATACACAGTTGCAAGAAATAGTTTGAATTACCAGAATTTATGAGGCGATTACTCATAAAATGTGGTCTTATCTTTATCTCAGTCACAATTATAGACAAATCTGATTAAAAATAATAACAAACACAGAGCTACCAGCTAGAGTGCAGGCTGAAAGTTGTTACACTCTTGAATTTATTAACTTGCTGAACCCCCTTTAACAACAACAATCTCCAGTGGATTTTTTCCTGTGGCTGCTTCTGAGACTTGCGCATCTTTGAGACGCTCTTGTTTCAGTTCATCAGTATTTCAGGGACATCTTGATTGAACAGCCCCCTTCGGGTCAAACCACAACATCTCAGTTGGGTCGAGGTCAGAACTCAGAATTGGTGTGATGTTTGCAGGACGCCCACTCCGAGAGAGAGCAGCTACAGTCCTGATTTTCCTCCACTTGCAGACAGTTTTTCTTGTAAACTCATGAACACCCATGTCTTGAGAGAAATGCTTTTGGAGCCCTTTCTAGCATTATGCACTTCTATGATGCCATCATCATGTGAGAGTTGCTTCAAACCAGTCTCTCTTGAGAAGAGCAGACTTTGCCAGTAACCTGACTTTGTGTGCATGTATTTAGTAAGAAGAGGCACATCTCCAGCCCACACTTCCAGTCTAACCTGAGCACAGAAGCACCCTAACTTCTCTCAGCCTAGACTTTAAATATTTACTCCGTGTGCTCAATCTGTGCATAAAAAGTGCAACTTCTAGCTACATATTGAGTCAGATTGTGTTTGACTATAAGCATGACTTAGCTTATCATCAGAATATCCAAAAAGTCCAAAAACTTTCTCTTACAACTGTATATGTATCGCAACCTGACCACTCCAATCAGACAAAATCTTGCTGCCTCATCTCTTCTCCTACTCGCCATTCACCCTCCAACGCTCGTTCTTTCCTGTGCATTATTCTTATAGCTTTACCATCACCATGCATCACGATGAGCTCTGGGGGCCTTCAACCCAAGTGATGTATTGGGTTATGGGGAGTGAACTCATCTCTGCTAAGGGATTCATTCAACTGTCACATCCTCCTGTGCTCCTCCACAGCCACCAATACAATAAGCTTGAATTATTTAGTTTTTGTGGGAAGAGATGTCCTAAGGTCTTGTCTTCTTATACTCAGATAGCTGGGTGAGTTTGATGAGAAAAAAAATAGCCTATATGGCTTTATATTTTCTAGAATAAAATGCAGAGTAGAATATTATCCAATGCATTAAGTTATTCAGCTGGATATTATCACAAAGACTTTTTGTACGGAAGCTTTGACCTGTGGCCTCTTTAGCTACATTAAGAAAGCATAACATATGGTATCTGTCATGAGCTTTCGTCTCTGTAAACCCAAGGCTCTCTGGCAGACGAGCTGACCTGGGGTTGGCTTGAATACGCCATAGAACGCTTCGTGGAGCAGATATCCGGGAAGCATCCACATTCATGGTTAATTATTCCCAAGCAGACAGGAAGTCTGCCAGGACTGTTGTGTGTTATATAATAGCGATCCTAAAGAAAATCAGAAAACACACCAACCTTTGGACAAATTCTGCACAACCTTTGGAGACACTGTGATAGCTTGTGTTGCCTGAATGGCCTGCCCATTTTTCAGGTGGAGAACGCAGGTGTAGTTTCCTGCTATGTCAGAGGTGATGGGCAAGGGCAGACTGGTGGTGACGCTGCCAAGGCTGCTGCTTGACATCTTTAGCTTTCGACTCTCGTTGTGATGCTTCCACTCGACTTTTCGGACCTGGGACCGCTCCGAGTAGAGGCAAATCAACTCCATCTTTGAGGAATATTTCTTGATTTTAACTGTGGAGGTGATGCAGAGTGATAAGCGGATGAGTGGAGGACAGCACGGGAAGAGAACGAGACCAAAGAAATAAAGGGAAGTCAGTAGGAATGATGAGTTACAGAAAAGGCAGTTGCGGGGGGGAACAAGGTGTGTTAAAGGGTAGTGTGTGAATATAGAAAAGGGCAAGGACAGATAGAGAGTAATGAGGTAAAGGGATATGAAAAACAAAGAACAATTCAGAGAAGGGTCAAAATAATATATATTCATTAACTTGATTTGCTGCTAATGCATCGCTTGACTGTGACTGATGTTTAGTGTCTCATCAAAGTGGAATGAGAATCCATCTGGGTGTAATCAAGCTCCACAGACCCCATCCACACACACATAAAAAACACACACATTTCACTCTTGATTAGCGTGATCAGTGTGGGCCACCTACAGCCTTGGTGGGAGGGCATCAGGTATAATCATGCATAATGATACTTATAATGAGGTGGGGTAAAAATATGTGCATCACATGATTAGTGCATTGGTGGTGCATGGTTGGATGTGTGTGTGTATGGGATGCAGATGTGTAAAGCAGGGTGACAGCGACAGTGACTGATCGCCCGGTCATGTCTGGACAACTGTGATGGATGCCAAGGGGACTGTGATTAGTAAAACCCTCCAAGGCCACCATGACAGGGCATGGTGTATGCGTGCATATTAGCTTTGGTGAATGTGGGTGATAATGTGTGCTTCTGCAAAGTGTGAAAACTCCCCAAGGCACACTCATAAAAATCAACAAGCACTCTGCTTGATTTTTTTCCTCCTTTAAATTTATGAATTGAGCAAATGTTCTTTTTCATGTGTGTAAAGTCAGTGTATTCCTTTAATAATGTAATTTATCAGTGGCTGCAGGAAAATTTTCTCTTCCTTAATTCTGCAGTCAGAGTGCATCGTCTGTAGGAACACTGAACTGGGTTAGAGAAAAAGTCGGTGTCTTGCTCAAGGACAATTCAGCGGGAGAAATGACACCTTGACACGGGCCTCCTGGAAGGAAGTCTCTTTTCACTACAGCACTCTTTGAGCCTGCACTGACTTTGCAACTAAGCTGCACATAGTTTAGTTTCACAATTTATATGGTTTTTGTTCTATGGTAAGTTCAACACCATTGTCCAGTGTCATTGTGAAATGTATTAGCAGAGGAACAAAAGAGGCATTTATATTAGTTTAGTATAAAGACTTTAAACAAAGTTTGTTTGTTTTTTCCAGTGAAAAAATATCTAAGGTTTGCCAAACAGCCTTAAACATACTCGGACTTATTGTGCAGCAAGCAAAGACGCTGCAATGAGGCTGATTTTATTAACATATTTTAGACTGATCTACGTTGTTAGAATGGGCTTAACCTCACAGTCTAATGCAAACTAGACAGTTCTCAAAAAAAGAGGACCAACTTATTTTGACCCTAAAAAGTTTTCCTCCCACATCCAGGGTAACTTAGAACTACGACAAAGATAAAAAACAATGACATTAACTAAAAAAATGGCAGCTAAAATTGTGGCGTAAAAAAGAAGGAGGTTGATTGTCTGGAAAAACTGTAGCTACTTTTTGTGTATTGCTATATTTTGAATTTTTCTGTAACAATATCCTGGTAAATGTGAAATTTTCAAGCCGAAAAAAGATTTGTGTTAATCATCAGTTAGATACTAAGCCAAACAAAGCAAGTTATTTTGATCTATAACGTCACCCCGAGCACAAAAGCGAATAAGCATGTTTCATTTAATGTCAAAGTACTGCTTTAAAAGTGTACAGAAAAATGAAAAAATATAATAATAAAAACAGAATAAGTAGGTGGAGAAATATAACAAATGGAGATGCCACCAGCGATTACATGAAAGGTCACTGAATGAATTGATGAGTATGAAAATGATGAGTGAGTCATATGTTATGGCCTTTGCAGGATTTCAGCTAAACACAAAAACATATGGCATACTTTATGATGAAAAGACCAAATAAAACCCATCCATCCATCCATGCATACCTACATATATATACACACACATACATACATCAACTGTTTACAAAGCTTGTAGTAATATATTTTGAAGGCAGCGCTTAAATTCGTCCAGCAAATTTAAAAGTCTAAAATCTCTCTAGAATCTGTGTCAAGGAGAATAAAGACAATTGGTCTTTCCATGTATCTCTTTTATCACAGATGCTTGCATAACAGCATCCTTTATGCCATTCTAACACATGTTACACTAAAACCAACAGTCCTAATCTCCAGTGACCCACTGGAGCTGCTCCTATTGTTTTATTCCTTCCAGTCCACCTCTTTCTACTGCCTCCTCCCTCTGACCCCGATCTGTACCTTTCAGCACGCTGAGCGACGTCCTCTGGCTGAAAATGTTGTCATTGAGCAAGACTTCACAGACGTAGAGGCCACCATCTTTCAAGTCAGGAGTAAGCAGAAAGGAAAAGCTCCCAGCCTCTCGGTTGTAGGGTAGACCAGCCATCTGTAGTTTCTCGTTTTGATTAGTCATTAGAGTACCCCTCCAACGGTCGTAATCGAACACCTTCTTCATATTATTTTGATTTCTGGTGTCTGGAGGAACCCAGTGCACCTGCACATAGTCCCCCACAACACCAGGACAGGTTAAGAGGAAGGATGTGTGAGCCTGAATGGCAGTGGAGATCAGAGGACCTGCAGGAAAGGGTGGAGGAGGACAGATATGGAGACATTACTGTCCAAGAAGACACGTGGATGGGGAATTCAGACTTAAAAAGTGGATGCATGAAGAGTGGGGTAGAGAAACTATAAACAGAATAGCAAGAAAGTGGGAAAATGGAGATACAGTAGGGGAAAAATTCCTTCAACAATAGGGATTACATTCTTATATGCTGAGAGTCACTTCTTCAGCTCTGCTCTTGCATTCTGCTCTGCCTGATTACCAAGCTGCTGACACAGGACTTTCAGACTGCTTGTGTTACAGAGTTACTTACCATGTGTTATATTGGTGAATGAGGCCACTTTGTCAGCTGTGGGGATGGGGTTGGGTGGGGGGCAAAAAGCAAATAATGAATAATACATAAACGTAGCAACTATAATATTCACAGGAGGACTAGCTGGATTTTAGTGCAGATCTACACTCTGCTTTTGAGTCTTGAAACTGGTCTATAAAAGTAAATACTTTGAAGAACTGTAGCTACAAGACTTCTAAATAAATAATGCTGTTGCTGGAGTTTCTGGCATTGATGCCCACTTGCACCATCAATAAAAGCAACAACAAATGCATTCTAGCTCGTAATGCTTCTGCACGGCTTCTCTTCTTCCAGTCAGCCTTACCAGAAACTGTTACATCCACATTGAAAGCAAAGAGACGGCTGCTGCTGTTACCCCGGGGGTAAACCATACAGACATAAGCACCATCATCGTTGTTCAGAACTTGTGGTAGTTTGGCCACAGTGTTGGTCTTTGACTTTTTTTCGCTCTTCAGTGTAATATCACCAGGTCCTGCCCAGGTGACCTTTGTGTAGGCAAAGTCAGGAGTGACGCTGGCAATCAGCCGCAGGGTGCTGTACTGAGGAATGGGTACATTGGGGACGACGCTGACTGGAGATGAGAAAGGAAAGAGTTAATTTGTGCAAAGGCACTTAATTCTCCAGGCATTTAAACAAACATTCATTGTGGCAGGCAAAAACAGCCTTTTATTGCTGTATCTGGATGATGTGAGGCTCATTTCGATTGCAAGTAAATTATTTATCTGCTGTGTAACTATCAACATAAATCTAGTGGGTTTTAAAGTCCAGTGTTTCCCTCTGGAATGCAGTGGATTAAAGGTTCAAATAAAACAGTGTAAAGCGAGCTGCATATATAGGTGCACTACTTGACTTAAGAAGATGTGCCAGATGTTACGAAATAAAAGTGTGGTTGCAGAAAAGATCATTTCCTACATATACTGTTTGCTGTCATTTATAAATCAAGCAAATAATATTCTTTTAGTTATGCAGCATTGTGAAGAAGAACTGTGTATAAAAAAGACGTAGAGAGATTTAAAAGAAAAGGAAAGGACAGCATGGAGGAGCCGAAACGCAGAAAAATCAAAAACAACTAAGTTAAAGTCTCCCTACACTAAAAGATTTAGTTGGTATTTCTTCTCCTGGATGTGGGACTCTACAGAATGATGGATGTTCAGAGACACATGAAAACTCTTCAAGTGGAAAGTTTCTCTGAGTGTACCTAAAATGTATTCTTAAAGATGAGTACCCAGAAGACTGATCTGGGACAGACATCACAACTACTTTGAAAGTCAGTGGTCCAATAGGTAAAATACACTGTTGAAGCCTGGACTCACAAACACTGAGAACGGACTTTTTCAGTGGCAGCTTGTGTCCTGTAGTAACATTTGGAAATTCATCTATCTGTTTTCTTAACTGCTTATCTGCTAGGTGTGGTGGGCTCGAGCCTACTGTTTGCTCATGAGGGTCATCTGATTGTGTTATTGTAGGGTCTTTACCTACAATGTAAATTTCCTTGTGGTGACTTGGAGAAATGGTGCTATATAAACAGAACTGAACTGAATTTGGAGGGAGGGAAGGTAAACACAAGGAGAACCCTCACATCCACACCTACAGTTGATTTAGAAGCACCACGAAGATGGAGTACCTGAGAAAACCCCATCCAAACTTCATGTTATCAAGCAGGAGGTTTCAACCTACAGCTTTCTTGCTGTGCTAACCATTGCACTGCCATGCAGCCATGCTGAGAATTCTTGAAAACCGCATTACAAAAATTATTATTTAATGATGAGTGTGTTTAGATCTCACAAATTACCTGGTGGGGAACTTTAATCATTTATAGATCTGTATAAACACATATGCATACTTTATATATCTGAAAATCTTTGATGACATGTTAGTAGGAGTATCTTTCAAATGCACAATAACGTCTTGTTATTCCTACCTGTAAGGATGACTAAAAGGATAATCTCCTCCTTAAGTATCTTCTCTTGTTGTCGTATCAAGCATGAGTAGAAACCAATGTCTGCTGCTTCAGGCTTTAAAGACAGTGAGAAAACCCCACTGTCTTTAAAGTTAGAGTCAGTCAATTGCATGGATGGCTTCAAGGCACTTCCAGAGATCCTTTCATTTGCACTGGCTAACATGATCAGTTTCCACTCATTTGTACAAAATAGCTTCACCTTCCAGTTAATGGTCACAGGCCCTCTCACACTTGTGTCATTGCAGATCAAAGTGGTAAGCATTCCTTCTCTGACCACCACAACATCGTTCCAATCTGAAGGAGAATAGACACGTTTGCCATTATAAAAGATTAATTCCTGAAGCTGAAATGCATTGAAAATATAGTCTTGCTTTACTGCTCGAGTTTTTTTAATCTTGTGCGCAAAGGACAGGATTATGTTTTTCAACTCAAGAAATGACTCTACACATGGCCATATGTAGAGTAAAAGCAACTATTACAGTTAATCCTCATCCCTATTTATGAGTAAAAATGATTTAGATGAATTTAGCTGAGGCTATTATGAGGCTTCTGCTGTTAGAGTCAGTCATACATAATGGTTATCTTTCAAAGTCTTTTTAGCACAGAATTCCTCTCTTTGTTTCCCCAGACGGTACAGTATTTCCTTGTAGTGCTGCTGTGGATGGATAGTAACAAAAAGAACTTTGCACTAAAAAGACTACGGGAGATAACAACTCGATTTATGTAAAACAGACAACTAAAGCGTCACATTTGCTTCAAATGAATTTAAAATGCATTTCAGAAACACAAATACTGTGGATTTTTCCATCTTATGATAACTGTGGGCATATCGGTGCTGCATAGGATTAAATAGCAAGGTAAACTGGACCAGGTGGGAAAAACGGCAAACAGCAAAAGGAGAGAAGAAAGCTTTTTTCCTTCTTCTTAACTTGGTAAAAGATACAGTAGGAATAGTTTTTTTTTTTTTTAAATTGACCCTCTGGGACAACAAAACAAGCCTCGCTAGGTGTGACTCATCATCGTAATTTACATTCAGAGCCGTGAATTCATTAAAGTTTGCACTTCAAAAGCTGTAATTGCTGGGAAATGAAGGCAGTGTTTTCAGCATGAATAGTTTCAAGTACAGTCAAAAAATGTGCTTCCAAAAATCACAGAAATCGGTTCGTACCTGTGATGCCGACGCGACAAGAATATACCACAGAGAAGGAAGCAAGAATAAAGGTGAGAAAACCAGCCTCCATCACAGATTTAAAGAAAAGAAAAACCACTCTCACTGCACCAGTTGTCTCTGTCTTTGACACTGTGACCTTTCTTACTCTTCTTCGGAACAGCAAGAAGTATTTTTCTGCATCCTCCAATATTATTGGTTTGCCTGAGTGGCATCTTAACAACTTTGCTGCACATCTTTGAGCCGAACAGGATATGGAGCAACCAGAATGGACATAATCAGCAGGAAAAGACTGTTATTATTCCAGTCATGTATGTGTGCATGGAGCTGATAAAATACATACACGGGCATTACCATAATGTTAGTGTATGATGTTTTACAACACTTCCGAGCTGAACTTCAGGGCAATTAGTAACAGAACTTCTGACCCCAACGCCGAGTTTGACAAAAGGAACGAGCATGTACTCATGTGCGTATCACAATGTGTGTGTGAAACTGAGGAAACGATAAGAATAACAGAAAGTGAGGGATTGAGGGAGATGAAAAAGCGAGAAATAAAGAGCTTGGGTTGGTGTGGGTGCACTGCAACCCCTAGGCTACATGTCTTTACATCCCATAAATGTCTTTAATTAAGCTAAAGGTATTATCAGCTCCTCTGAGCACTATTACAGATTTTTCCATAATTACCATTGGGTGAATGGGGGCGGTGAAGAGAGATAGTGAAAGAGAGAGAGAGGGAGAGAAAGTAGATATGTATTGTGGGTGTCTAATGACGGGGAAAGAGAGGAAAAAAAATTAAGAGCAGCACGAGGGGGAGAAATGTGGAAGGAGAGGTGCTCAGACAGAATAAAAAAAACCCGGGGAGAGAAGAAGTGTGAGAGAGTGTTGCAGGGGAACAGAGACAGTGTGACTTCAAAGAAGCCTGTGGCTGCTGACAAAGAACGTAGTGCTGATCCTGTGGCCCCTCCTCTATGGGTAAATAATCACCATAAGCCTTGGCTCTGTCTAATGAAGCCACTGCCAATGAGCTAATATCTGTTAACTATGGGCTTCATTATCACTGCCACAGACCCCTGGAGAGCATGAGGATGGAGGACGGGATGAATAGCAGAGAGGAGTGAAGGACGAGTGGACAAAGAAAACTGAATGACATGGGAAGAGGGAGAGAGGAAGGGAAGGAAGGAAGGAAGGAAGGAAGGAAGGAAGGAAGGAAGGAAGGAAGGAGAAATTAGGAAGGGGAGGAAAGTGAAGTTTAAATGAAGGGAAGGTGTAAGGGTATGAGATGGTGAGAAAAAAGGAGTTGAGGTACTGTGTAAAGAAAGTGGGTAGTGGCTGTTAAGTGGAAGGTGTGAAGGTCGATTTGGTACGGGTATGAAAAATGGATGAGTGTGGGAAGGAAAAGGAATGAAACCGTCCATTTGGTGGCGACTTTCTTTAAAGCTCCTATTCTCCCATGAATGCATAAGATTTAGCAGCAGCAGTGCAGGTATGGGTGGTCTTCGCTCACTTCCCATGACTGTGCTGGTCTTCTAACACTGTGCTACAGAGCCAGGAGGCAGAATTAATTCCTTTTTAGGAAAAGAAGTCTAAAAGAAAAATATATTTTACAGCTGTTTTTTCAGGTGTGCACACCATTGCTTGACCTCTGATCACTATCAGCGTCTTCAGAATTTGCATCTCAGTTATAGTCTGGAAATAAGAAGCTTGAGGGGAACTGAGAAAAGGAAGAGAACGGCAGGAAGAAGGCAACATGGTTTAAACTGTGGGACTTACGGAGATGTAATTACATTGGCTGTAAAACACTTGGGTATAGGGATTAGACCTAAACCAGATAATGCCATTGCTATGCTAGTGTGCACCCTGCTTCAGAGGAAAATAGGGCAAAATGAATTGGAAGTTATTCTGTAGAAGAAAAAAATCCCATCAACAATGAGTGTGCTGGAGTCTGCAAATAGATACATGAGAAGCTGTTTCCTTGTGATTTGATTTTTGTGGCTGCCACTGGTTTCGTATTTTGTCGTTCATTAATGAATGCTTATTGATTTTGGCATCTGCTGTTCTGGGGTTTATATGAGCTAATGTCACGTCTGTGCGCGGAAGCAGACAGCAGAGGGCGTAAGCATCATCTGCTTTATTTCATCATGACTCGGAGGAATTGTGTAAGCTAACTTTATGTTGTTGTTGTTTTGTTTTCTGGCGTGTTTTTTTTTTAAATATAGTTTTAGGTTGTAAGTCACTTTTCTGTTGGCAACAATTAGTAGTCTACACAAATTGCTGGTGAGATTATTTTACTTGGCAGCGCCCTAAAATTGGAAGTGGGTCGTGAAAACGGTATCATCCTGATGCTTTTGAAGGAATAAATCTCCCCCTCAAAGTGAAGCACATAAATTTTGTGACTCTGTTCTTTACGCACCAGCTCCACTGCGCATCTGCCCGTCAAAGAAGAGAGATCACTCCTCTGGTGTCTTTCCTCCCATTTTCTTCTTTGGTACAGTTCATCATCGGGGGTCTGTGAACAGCGGGTGCTGTGTGGTGAACAGATTGGAAAGCTCCATGAGGCAAATCTGTGATATTGGGCTGTACAAATAAATTCGCCTTGACTTAAAACCTGCTGCGTAGTTTGGATGGTATCTAGGTGCAGGTTGTATTCCAGGGAAAAATTCTTTCAGCAATTTCAACAAGTTGTTCTCTGAGCCCCCCCGCCTGCCATTGCTAATCTTAATTGTTTTTTTCGGAGGGGGGTGGAAAGGATAAGGACTGTGACGCCTGATGACATCACCTCAGTTAAACACGCAGTTCGAGAGCCGCGCGCTCACACGCAGGAAATAGTTGTTGGAGCAGAGAGAGAGAGAGAGAGAGAAAGAGAAAGAAAGCAGCAGTTCTTCACATCCTGAACACCGGCGGAGAGGAACTATTCACCTGTGCGCTGCCAGGACGAATTCACAAGGATTTCCATTCATTTTTAGCCCATTTTGCTTTAAAGACGAACGAGGGACACTTCAAACAAGAATCTCTGTCGGACTCTTGACCTGTAACCAAACAAGTTTTTATTCTTTGAGTGAGATTTTACTCCGAAGTTGACCTTTATTTGAAGTTTTTTTTCTTCTCAAAGCCCTATTTATTTCGGCGATCCTTCGTTCCTGGGGTTTTAGCGGACCGTAATCAACCATGGCGAGACATGACTCCCGAATCTGGCCTGAATGCACAAAAATGATAGGACTGCTCTGCTTGGTTTCGTCGATACTTCTACAGCACGGTAAGAAAAGATCACTTATAACAAGTCAGTGGTGTCCAGCTCATTGCCGACACCGTCTTGTTTTCCGTCTTCTTCTTCTCCGAGCTTGAATAATTTAGGAGAAGACCAATTTAAACCTGACTACCACCTGTCAGGGCGGTGACGGGCGAAGAAAATCCAGCAGGTGATTTCCTTGCTTTCTGTACAGGCGACGCTTTAACTCTTCGCTTTAACTCGTCGGATTTTCTCTGAGTTTTGACTATACTAACGCGAAGTGCGGTGGTCAGAGAGATAACTCTTTATTTTAATTATTTCTCTCAGAGGTTTTGATCGTAATCCAGGCCCATCGGTCTTTGACCCGAGTTTCGGTCGGTGACTCAACGCCATGTTTAGTTTCCCTAAGGTGTGGCTCTGTGGAGCAAGGTGTTGAGGCGAGGTGCCTTGTGCGCTTCATTGGTGACTTCCCCTCTTTAAACCTAGGCGCTGTTTCAGTCTATCCTTCGTACTCCTTTTCCCACCTTAAAGCCCATTTCATCCCCACAGCCCCCCTCCCTGCTCCTTTTCATTCCTGTATCCACGCATTGACGAAAACTGGTCTGGTAACAGCTCTTAATGTACACTGAAACTGACAGAGGGGGCAAGAACTGGATGGCCCGTTCTGGCTAATATCTAGATGGAGCTTGCGCATGATTTTCTTTCAGTGTATCACTTGGATTTTTTTTTTTAAATGTAATCTGGCGTCTATTACTTTAAGCAAAGTGACTGGCCACGCCTGCTCGCGTTAATAATTCAGCTGTTTTCCTGTCTGCTTGAGCTCAGGTAGCGTACAGGTACCGCGACCGTAGGGCTCCCCAAAAATATTCCTGGTATGCACTTAACCTATTAGCATATGAATATGTTGCAGGAAACCAGTTCAACATTCTCGCTGCCTTTCCTCACTAGACCGGTATTTTGTTGTTCTTTTTCCTGTAATTGGGGCAGGAATGTAGGACTAGATCTAAAGTCCTGGCACAGCTACAGTATACATTTTCAATAGTGAGCGGGTTGTGGTGTTTTTTAATTGCAGTTTTTGAGTCATTCATGCAGTGGACCTTTTTTGTCCGATTTCATTTTACAGAACATGAAGTGCTCTTAGTGGAGGGAGAAAAGTGGAGAAAACAAAACAAAAGGCTTTACATATTTATGAGTGAGGACAAAAGCAAGGCATTCCCTGTGCAGACACCAACGTGGCTTTTTCTTTTCATTTTTAGTATTTTTTTTTTTCCCCTTTTTTTTCAAAAGGGGCTTCTGTCTGACTTCCTTTTCGTTAATATGCTATGGGGAACTGAAACTTTTTACTGGTCTCCTTTTGCATTTTTTTACCTTCACTTTTCCCTCTAGAGGTTTGACAGCAACCACTTACCTCCACTTCTCCAGCTTCAATCTGAGAGCGAAAGAAGTTCATTAATTTTCTGCAAAGTTTTCAATTTAACATGGCCCAGCTTTAATGTAAAAACCTATCCAATTCAATATTGAATTGGATAGGTTTTTAATTATGTTGGCTTCTGTAATATTTCTGAGTTCAGCAGACAAGTAGCCTGCCAGTTTAAGCTCTGAAATTGAACTATAATACCAACCCCGACCCCCAAGATCACCACGAACCATGGATGTGGGTCAGAAAGGCTTTGGCCCATTACCAAGGAGATGTTTTTATTGGAAGAACGGTGGGCTTACGTGAGGGGGAGTGTTTTTTTTTTTTTTTTTTTTAAAGTGGGGGAGTATGAGGCTGTGGGAGTATTGTCTTTATGGCTGAGTAAGCTGCGTGTTTGCAGGGGGTGGCTGGCTGGGTGCCCGAGAAACCGGTGGGCATGCAGGGTCAGGGCTGGGGGAAGAGACTCTGTCCTTCTCCGCTCACAAATAAGCCATTGTTGTTGTGTTTTTTTAATCTTTTGTATACCTGAAAGCATTCAGAAAAGTATGCAAAGCCATTCTTGACGACTCTCCTCAGATTCAAGCAAAAACAGGTGGCTTTTCAGCGGCCCGCTGCTTTTGTGCGTTGGATTGATGTGGCTGAGTTTCTGGATTGGCTGGAAAACGCAACAGGCAGCAACTGATTAAGACAGGCGACGCCCTGGCTACCCTCTTTCCCACCGTCATTTGAAATCTCTCCCCCTCCCTCCCTCCCACCAAGCATGCGCTCCCTCCCCCACCGCTGCTGTCCACTACATACAGAGGCCTTGTTCTTGTCTCCGTCTGTTTTTTTTTCTGCTGTCTTTTATTCTTTCCTGTCCAGAGCTTTTGTGTGGGTGATGGTAGTGATTGGGTTATTCAGATGGCCTCCCTCGCTCCCCCCACCTCTCTTCGAACTCAAGGCCGTGCTGTTTATGACAGGAACAACATGCAGCCAGACAGGACAATAAACCACATGACCTTACCATAGCCTGTCATGACTGTAGGATTTCAGAGCGGTATTCTTTTTACAGCTACAATCACACCAGCTAATATGATTATGCAGTAGAATATCAAAGTACTGAAAAAACCACAGCATTTTCACAATCATTAACTGCCCACCCTGTTCAGTCACACACAGACACACACACACACACAGATGTACTTAGCGTGGATACTGATTGACTCGAATGCACTGATCTTTCTTTTGGCAGTCCTCGGTGTGCAATAGTTCAGACTATTAGGTCTAACAGTTCCCCTCCACATGGTGTGAAACAGTGTATTCCTGCCAAGTCTGGAACAATTCATCATCACAACAGAGGAAGAGCACTAGACTCTGTCTATTAAGAGGAATGTAATTGATGGATCATGAGAGGAGGTTTTTTTTTTTTTCTTTTTCTTTTTTTCAATGCTAATAAAGGGGAAGAAAAAAGTAAGTCCTTAGTATCTCATTAGTCTCAGTGGAGCGAGGAGTTTTCAGTCTGGCTTTAGTTTTTTGTGTTAATGGCTGTTGAGGTTTGGTCCTATCATTATGTAAATGAGCTGTCCTCACCCTTTTGCACCAGCACCGTAAATGTCAGAAGGATTTTGAAAAGGTCAGGTGTGTGCTTCTGTACGTGTGAAAGAAAATCTCGTCCCGACTGTGATATGTGCTGGTAAAAACACACACACATGCATGCACGCACACACATACTCGCTGAGGGTTCCTGTTTAAATGACACATCAATAACGTCTTCCTCTCGCTTATGGTCGCCATTAAAGGTTTGTTGATTCAGACATAAAAGTGTTCTTGAATTTATGGCTTAATGGAGACATGAGAGTGATGCCAATTCATTGTATTTCCCTTTATACGTGGGCAGTGTTTGGCAAATGTGTCCCAATTAATTTTGAATAACAAAATTGTGAAATGATTGAAGCTTTGGCATTTCACCAGATGAGCCTAATGATTTAGACAGCTTTTTAATACTACTTGTTATTTTATTTTTTTTCCAGGTGCAGGACTTGGTAATATTTAATGGTCGCTCAGAAATGAAGCACCACTTATCCCACTATAAAATTGTGACGAATGTGAAGCTTTTTAACTGACGTATTGAAAACATTTTAGCACAAGGCACTTTTCATTTTAAAACCAATATGGTAGCTAAATTGATTAAATTGTTGATCCTTGACATTTCACCGGATTTTAGGTATACAGCTATTTTGATAAATCAGGTTTTAGTGAGATTACTTTGCTCCATAGAGTTTTCATTACCAGTGACCACAGACACAAAAGATCCATCAGGTTTATTGTTGACTTGGCAAATATTATTAGACTGGATGGATGGAGCGGAGCAGAGGGGGTCGATGCGCGCCAGCCACTGCATCTTGTTGCGTTTTAGGCCACATAGTATACCACAGAGGCAGGCACAGATACGTGTGCACATTTAGCTGGTGATGCATGGGCGATGTAACCTGAGGCTGCACTGTAAGTCAGATGACATTCCAATAATAGGGCGGAGGCGACACATCACAGAACGACACTGCATGTGTGTATTACTGTTTGTTTCAGGAAAGGCAAGTGTTATCCTCATCAGCAACCCTGTTATCTTCTACAGACATCAGATGTGAGGAGTTCCTTTTTTTCCCCAACTCCATGCTCATTTAATTGACTGCCTTAAACGAGGCTTATCCTGCAACTTGTAATAATGATAGTGGGTTTCCTGTGACAAGAGAGCCAAAGCCAGCAGCTCTGAGTCTGAAGTCCCTCCCTGCTCTCCTCCGTTGACTTGTACATGCTGGGTGGATGGAGGTCACACTGGGAGCCCCCAGCCGGCATGTTTGTGTTTGGCTCTGAGAGTTGCCAGACGGCTGAAGTCAGTCCCATCTGATCCAAAGGAAAATGAGCAGAAATCCTTCTTTTGGAAGGAATGCCAAACGTTATTAATATGCATGGTGCAGCTAAGGGGTTTCTAAAAACACAACTGTGCTGGGGTCGATGATATTCTTGGCGGAGGTGTTGGGTTGAACTCCTATCTACATCAAATCTGCGTGCATGTGCACACGCACCGATTAAGGTTCGACGCAAGATACCGTTCCATAATGTACCCTACCCACCCACATGCTTCTACATAATGGAGACTTTTAAGACTGTAGCATTTGCTGAAGTTGCATGCCAGGAGCTTATCTTGTATACAGTGGGATTTTTTATTTTATTTTTTTTTTGGTTTTTTTTCCAGTCACACACACATTTCCACACCATTAGTCAAGATACCTTCTGCCAAATCTGCATTTTCCTATCTGCGTTTTCCTGACAAACCCCAGATGGAATTTAGGGGGATGCAGGTCAAACCCATTCCAGCTCAGCCGACGTAGAGAATGAGCGGTAATTCCAATTGAAGATCCATTGAAAGGCAGCCAAACTCTTTAAAATGAAATCCTCTTAATTAACTAGGCTTGGGAGATGGGTGTCTCTGTGACCCTGCTGTAGAAAAAATCACAGAGGATGAGCAGCGGAGGCAGAGCGGTGAGTGGGGGGGGTTGAAGTTGTCGACATTTTCAAATTCCACACCGCAGCGTCTTGGCAGAGGTGCTGGAGGAGGATTGCAGAAAACTGTGTGAGGGAGTGAACCAGGGAGGCCAGGAATTATCAGCTCATTTGTAATTTAGTCGCACCTCCCTCCCCTCTTCTTCTCTCTCACGCTCTCAAAGCATTAGGCACATATTTAATAACTAAAGAGCCTTCATTGCAGACAGTAAAGGACTACCTCCACTAACCTTTCTCTTTTTATTATTGTTTCCTGGCCTGTAACCTCCCTCTGTCATCCTTCTCCTCTTTCTTCTGTCTTTGTCACATCCTTTTTATTTCTGAAACCATCCCCATAGTGCACTCAGCAGATCTCTGTGCAGCTAAGCACAGAGGCCCTTGACTGCGTCCTCCTCACAGTGTCCCTATATACTTGTGCGCACGCACACACACTCTCCTGCTCATTAGCAGTCACCTTAATGTGTCTAAATGGAGTTTGTGAGGTGGAAGGTGGTTTGCGTTATCGATCTGGTATTGAATGGTGGATGATGCAGTGCCCTTATGTGATATTGAAAACATTTAGGGCTTGCACTGTCGACACGGCCGTACCTTGAAACATCTCTCCCTTTGTTCCTCAGCTAATCCCTCCGCGTGTCCTCTCTGCCCCCAGTTTGCGAAATGTCGAGCCGGTTTTGTTGGCAGTACTGCCCGCGTGTCCCCCTTCACAGATTTCCTCAGCTCCAGCGCATTTAGTTCCTTTTGTTACCTGTCTGCACACCGCTTTTAATACACACAAACGCAGACGTGTTGCGTCCTCATCGCATCTGACTTTGACAAGGTCATGTCCAATTCACAGGAGGAAATTGAATTTGTTGCGACAGGGTCTTGTCAAGGCTCTGGTAGCCGGGCACAGAGTCGTGCTCCTCAAAAACCGTGTGTGCACACAGACTGCTTTCAATTCAGTCAGCTTTCCCTCGTGATCCTGCTAGTCTTATCAGAGCAACACAGTAAAAATTACACGGCGTAATGTGAAAATGTAGTATTCTCACACAGATTGGATCTCGGAAGTATGAGATAAGAAAACTGATTTCGCTATTGCAGAGACGATGCAAAAACAGGTTTTATTTTACTTATTTATTTCACTGAAAGCGTGTGAAGCGTGCTCTTGTGTTTCGCAAGGCGAGCGGTCGTTTCCACAGTCCTGCGGTTCTATCTCGTCGCTGATATCTACTGTTTCACTTATTGGTTTAAAAATGTACAGCCACGCTACGCTGATAAACGAGCAGCAGTCTCGTCATTAGTCCCCAGAGCCTTGAAACGGCAGCTCTTAAATCCTCCCCTGAAGCAAACATCACATTAAGGTCAAATAGAGGCAGCAGGTTTATTCAGTTATCAACCCAGTGTTTTGTCAACAGGGTGTGCCAGGGTTTGCTTGTTTGTCGCTCCTTAGGGAGAGCAGGTCCTCCTTCATTGAAGTGATTTGTCTCATTCATCTGCTAAACTGATTGCCTGCTCTCTAATCGGCCACTTGCCCCCCCTCCTGTCACATTTGTGCCTTTACTTCCACTCCTCCATCTTGACTCATTCTTCCCCTGCTCTTTCTGCCTTCTTTGTTCACGTCCTCTCCTAATGCACCAACTTCCTCCTTTCTGTAATTTGGCCCGCATAATTGATCCATCTGCTCAGCAAACTGCTGTGCCTTACTGTATCTCTTTTTTTTTTTTTCCTCTTCTCTCATCCTGTTTTTTGTTCTCCTCCACTTTGTTTCTTAGTCATTAATCCCCCCCTTTTCCTTCTGTAATTGGAATGTCTGTTACTTTCCTCTATCCTCTTAGGCTTTCTATCTTTCTCTTTCTCTTCTGTAGCTCTCATGCCGTCTCTGTCCCACCGTCCAATTCCCCAGTTGTCTCTTCCACCTATGTCAGGCCTGGAGTTTCTGCTTAAGCCTATCCAAACTGCCTTTGCTACTTTCCTCCTTCTTACTCTCATTTGCTCCTCGTGTCTCTCGCTCTACTTTCTTCTCATACTTCCTTAACAACCCCAATCCTCCCTACAGACATTTGTATTGCAGGCATCTGTACCTTCCTTCCCCTCCTAACGAGTGCTTCTCCTCTCTCTCTCTCTCTTTCTTTCTTTTTTGTCCTTCTTGCACACATCAATCATCCGTTCTCTCTCATGCACTCCTCTCCTCCTTTCTCCTCTAATGGCGACAACACCACCTCCTCAACCCTAGTGGGCATTTTTTTGAAGGTTAAGTTGCTGTGACACTTTTTACAGTGCGCCGCCCCACCTCACCCTTCCTCCTATTATCTCACCCTCCTCTCCCTTGCCCAGCCTGCAGAACGACAATCAGCACCACGTCCTCGCGCGACCACAAACACACACGCAGAGCACGAAAACAGTGCGTGCTTCGTACACACACGAGTGCTGAGGGATGTTGGGCTGATTTGATGGTTGAATCACTTGATTACTGTACAGAGGACAGAAAAGGAGAACTGACACAACAAAGTCAACGGAGCGAGAGCTGAGAATGAAGCGAGTTGGTGAGACGGCGAAATGGAAACAGATGCAGGATTTTATTTCATTTCAGCAGAACTAACCTGTCGTGCAATGCTAGGATCAGGATGACGGTGTCCACTCCCCTGCTGCTAGATGCTGTCACACACTCGTCTCCCCCGCAGGCGGTGACTAGGCTGGTAATATAGCTTGACTCATCTAACAAGAATCTCACACTGAGGCTGAAATGGGATTACGTCTCAAGAGTTAATTCCCAGAGGAAAAAAAAAAAAGTAATACTGTCCGAAACTTCAGCAGAAAATTTGCTTTTTTTTTTTTTTTTCTTCTTCTGAAACTTTTTTTTTTTTTTGTGTGTGGGAGAAGTGAAACACTCTGAATATTTTAAAATAAAAAACAATCCGGTTCATTTGTTTTCCCCAGTACATCTTGCTGCTTATTTACCGTGAACACTTTCATTTTATTCACACATTTAAAACTTTTTACTAAAAAAGACTAAGATGTGCTGAACCTTCGCGGCATCGAAATGGAAATGTAGCATAAAAGGATCCACACAGTGACCGTGGCGTGTGACGTCGTTGATCTTGAACTTTTCTTTGTCATGACAGCCTAACTACCCCCGCTTCCACTGTTGCCTCTCCTGCTACCATTACCGCTGTTAAGCTCTTATTAATTACTTCTAGATGCGTGATAGGGCGTTAAAGAGAGCACATGCCATAAAAGAGCAGCAGATCTGTGCATAAATGTAAACACAGACATAGTAGGAGGATTAACTGCCAGCAATGGCAGAGCAATGGGATTCCTTCACCACTTTAGCTAAGCTACTACCTACTAGATATGCAAGTCAAGATTGTGGCAAAACACAATTTTGGATACCTGTTTATCTATTTTAAAAAAAAGCTTTTGGTGTTGCTACGTGACGCATTTGTGCAAATATAGAAAGAAAGGGCTTCATAATGTGTGCAAGTAATGACACGATACTGTGTGCAGCTGTGGGGGTTAATACTGGTGTGGTGAAAGTTGTAATGTTTAAAGATTTTTCAGGTAAAGTGAAAATGCTCCACAGTTTATTTCATAGGATCTCATCAGTTTCATGCCTGTGATAAAAAAATAAGTTTTATTTTTTTCACGCAGCTACTTTAAATTGTAAATGAGGTGCTTTTCAAGACTGATGTTTTATTGGTCTCTTGTTAGTAATTTTGTTGTCATTTTCCTAAACAAAATATTGTTGGGTTTGGACTGTTGATGAGGCAAAACAGGTTATGAAGATCTCACCATATTATTTTTCCCATTATGTTTGGACATTTTAAAAAATCTAGGAAAATGATCACTGGACAAAAATCCGTGTCTGTAATTAACAATAGATAAATATAGTGAAGAACTCTGTGTTGTCGGAGCAGTATATTCACATGCATGTTTCCTGCTTTCAAATACTGGAAACATCTTGGGTCAGGAGTCTTGTTTGACAACATTTTAAGTATTTCTTAAGCGTGCGTTTGCACAAAAACAGTTCAACATTGAACATTGATGATGTTTTTAGTCCAGGCAGTCGGCTGGCTGATGCTAGACAAAGTGATGCACTCGGTGTTACTGCAAACAGAGACGGCATTGTTCTTAGCCAAGCTTAGAGACCCTCCTCCTCCTTCCTTTCAGCCTCCATTCCTTCTAATCCAGGTGAACTGAGGGAGATCATTGAAAAGGCCATCCATTGTCCCCCTTCCCCTTCTCTTCGCTTTCTCCCTCCACACCACACCTGTATCAATGGACAGAGCTGCTTTTCAGTAGTGGCCCTAGAGGGAAAGTGGCTCTGTAACAAGAGATGATTGCATAGTTTCTCTTGAAATGGAAGCTGACGGAGGGGCTTTTTTGTTGTGTGGATGGAGCACTGTGGTGCCTTTTAACAAGTTTTCTTTGTACGTAAGGTGTTGGTGCGCTTTTCATACAGAAAGTCGGATGTTTGCTATGTGCAAACACATGTTTGTGCCGTCCATGTATCATGCACTTGCTTGTTACTTGGCCGCTTGCTGCTTTGGCTTTCTGTCTTGGCCTCTTTAGGAAGAGCCGGATAGGGGTGGGGAGGCGAGGCAGTATCTTCTCTTCTTGTCACCGTGGTCCTCTGGGTGTGTGCTTGCTCCCTCAGGATGCTGGAAGCCATCTCCTGAATCTTCTTCCTTTTTAGAAGCTTTTAAAGGAAACACTTTCTCCGTTTATTTCTGTCCTTTTTTTCCCCCCTTCTCGCTTCTTCCCAGTTTGCTCTTCTTGCAACAAGCTTGCGGCTGATTTGTGCACCAGTGATTCATGAATTTTTTTTTTTTTTCTCTGGCACAGCAGAGTCATGCGGTGTACGTGTGTGTGTGCGCGTGTGCGTGTGAGGAGGGTGTGCTGGGTCTGAGCGACAGAAGAAGACTGAATGCTGGGGGGGAAAGGTAGAGAAGGATTGTGCTGTGATGCCAGCCGCGATTAGAGCAGTAGCACTCGCCATTTAAGCACACATTTAAATAGACACAGCCTCGGGAAGATGGGGGGCGAGGTGAGGAAAGGTTCCTCTGCTTGTGTAAACTAACACAAGTGTTCGCAATTGTTCTTGTTTTTTAATAGGAGACCCTCAGGCTCCTCCTACTAACTTTCTCTTGTTCTTTTGTTTGTCTCCTTTTCCTCCACAGTCTCCTTCTCCAGTGAATTCCTTTCTTTTTACACAGAATTGCTTTATCTGGGATGGATTATTAATGTCCTCCATTGATGTTTTTCCTCTGTGCCTCCCTCCGCTCTCGCCCGTCTTCGCATTCTTTTCCGTGACTCCATCTTGTGTGTCCGCTGATTTGGCTGTCGTCCCTGTGTCAGTCAGCCCCCCCCCCCCCCCCCCTCCTTCCAGTTTATCTCTCCTCCTCATTCCTTCCTGATGACTTTGTCCTCTCTCCCTTCCTCATCACCTCAGTCAATTGTGTTTGCTTCCTGCCTCCTTACAGTTTCCTCACTCCTCTTCATTTTACAGCTGTTCGCTATCTAACCCCCCCCCCTCCCGCATGTCTCCTTTCCTTTACATTCTCTAAACCTGACTTGGCCTGCTTGCCTCTACTTTGACTGTCCTACTTTGATTTCCTCAGCTCTTCCCCCAGCTCCTCCTCCCTCTCTGTTGTTTATTTACATAGATGGAGGTAGGGCTGTCAGGATGGATTGATGGATGACGAGAGGCCATGGGTGAGAGGATCCTCTGGGTTTGATGGACGCTCTTGTCACTCAGGATAATACTTACAGAATTGGCTGGTTCGTTATTATAAAAGTCCTTCCATGGAAGGCTTGGCATCTATATTAAGACAACCTGGGCTGCTCATCCTGGTATCCGTTCAGTATCAGTAGATCTAACATGATTACAATATTGTGGACTTAAGGGCCTCACCAGCTAAAAGTAAACCACTTTTTAAGACTCATATTAGCATTTTTGAACATCTCCATTGACAAAGGCTCTCAGCTGCACCGTGCGTCTGCCCTTTTAAAAAGCTCGTCCCTTGTAGATGACATAATTATGCAGTGTCAACGTGTGACAAGCTGAGCCATTAGAAGAATTAATATGTGCAGCGTAGGAGGGAGTCTGTCCACGGTCTTCTAATGCTCACAGCCACTCAGTCCCCTCTACTCATCTTGAAACCATCAGTGTAGAGGCAGTTATCTCAGGAGCCATCAAAGCTAATGTTACTGTCTTTTTGGCCCAGTATCTGGTTTTAAGACTCATAGTGGACTCATAACACAGTATTACATTAATATGTCACGAATAATAAATGCACTGTAGTTTTTAATTCTGACTCTGGGGTTAATTGGTCTTAAAATAATACCTTATTGACTGTGATATGATAGTCGTGCCAGACTGATTGTATTGAATGTTAGACTTGATTTCTGTGGGACAGGGATTGATTTTAATGTCATATAATGGTTGGATTACATATAAGCTTTTTTTTTCTTTTTTTTTTTGTTAGTATTGCTCACTATGTTATATATTATCTCTTTAATTATGGATTTTTTTTCATCATTTCTGAGGATTTTTATTGGGGGTAAAAATGAAGATGCTCTTCATAAACAGCTATGAACACAAAGCTTTTATTTCATTGTTTTCTGCACCGTTACTGTACATGAGGTTTCAGTTACAATGGAGAGACTGGAGTTGAAATCCAGCTGTGTGGCTGCCTGTTGTTTCACAGTTTATAACAGGTTAGCACAGTAAGACTTGTAGCCTGAAATATTACATCCGTGATATAAAGGTGATAAACAGTCAAAGTGAACTTTAACTTAAGGTATTGTTTTTTTTCTTTCTTTTTTTCTATTTCTAGTAAAAAGACACACCATGAACAGATGGCAGGCTGTAAAATTTTTCTTTCTTCTAATTTGATGAGCTTAAAAACATTTTTTTTAAAAACTGTATTAGTGCAAGTGCACAACTTCAGGCACCGTTCTACTTAAAGTTCTACTTAAAGTCTGTGAACTTAATTAGCTCATTAGCCTGTGGCTACACAACACGTAACATATGCGGATCGTTTGCAGAGCAGATGCTGCAACACTATGCTCCCGCTATAATCAATAAAACGGGCTACTCTGGTCTACTTTTATGTTCTCAGAGCACCCAATCTTCGTGTGTGTGTGTGTGTGTGTGTGTGTGTGTGTGTGTGTGTGTGTCCAGTCCTTTTACACAGAAATGGGTCATAAAGCACTGATTTCTTTATTTCTTTGCTAAATGAAATTGTCGCTATACATTAAGCGACTTTAGCGTCTGCGTTTATTTTGCCAGTACCAGCTGGCACTTTCTTAGGAACGTTATCCCCTATATCATCTCCTGTAGTCTGTTAAAAAGATTTTCTGCAAAGTTTTTGGGTCCAAAATCCTGAAAATGCAACTCGATCTGAAACCGAAAGTTTTTAAAAATTTTTTTTTAATTTTTTTTTAACCTATGAGTCACACAGCCTTACGCTGAACAAGCACTGCAGGTGCAGCGAGTACAAAAAATAAGAATAAAACAAAACCTACTGTGGCACACCCTGACACAAACAGTCCACACATCCTGTGGGTTCACGTAGCCAAAGCATTAGCCTTTAAGTGACTCATTAGGGAGGAGCTAATGATAATTCCAGAGCATGATAAATTTTCTTGACTCTTCAAACCGTTTGTTAACACTCAACGACCATGGCCTCCTCTGAGCTGACTGATCTGAAAATGAAGCTAATTGATGCTTTCAAAGCAGGGGAAGGCTATAAAAAGATATCAAAACACTTCTAGCTTTCCACCTTCTGAAATGTCATTATTAAATGGCAGTAAAAGGGAATGGTGAATGGCTAAGAACAATTTCAGATAAAATTGCGCTCCGGCTGGGCTAAAAGGCAGAGGAAAATCCTCCGAATGACTTCAAAGGAGCTGTAGGACGACTTGGCTGACGCAGCAGTGGCGGGTGCACAGTTACACTGAGCAGCACAAACAGGTTCTATGTGAAGAGTCATTATAAGGAAACCTTACCTGCAGCCTCATCCCAAAAGTCACCATCCAAACTTTGCAAAGCAACATCTGGAAAAGCCAGATTCAGTTTGGGAACAATTGCTGTTGACAGGTAAAGTTAAAACTAAGCCTTAGGGGCACAATCACAAAACCTTTTCATACAGCAGGATTAGTGGTGTTTAGATTTTTCTGTTTATTTTCAACAAATAAAGAAAGAGTACGTGTTTGTCTGGAATGTCCTGATAAAATGATTTGGAGGACAAATGCAAAACATTTTCTATTTTCAACATAAGAATGGTGGAGATTTGCTGATATTTCATTCTTTGATTAGTGAGTCCTGATTGTTAACGGAGCCTAATCGGTAGATGAAATGGTAATTATTAGTTGCAGCATTGGAATTGTTCTTACAGTGAAAATATGAGCACTGCAAAGTTAAATCACAATAATGCTGACAGGAGCTTGCATGCTGAAAACTGTAAATGTCCTCTTCGAGTAAAAGGGTGCTTAGAGGAAAAATTGAAGGAATTGATCAGTGTAGCAAAAAAAAAAAAATCAGTAGATTGCTTAACAGTTGGCAAAAACCCCCCATCCGTGCCAAGACTGTAATGGTAGAAGCGACAGGACAAATGGGGCTGCAGAGATCATGCGAAAGCACGCACTCGGATGAGCAAGGGGAAGAGATGAGTGCAGGCCATGCTGTTGGAGGTAAATGTATGTTGGCAGTAGCTAAAGGGAGGGAAAGAGTGAGAGCACAATGGTGAGCGAAAGAGAGGAGCCTGTTACTGAACCATCAGTGGCGGTAATGAGACACAGGTGCAGCGCATGGAACCATATCCCTTAACAGCGAGGAGGATGGGAAGGCTGCGTGTAAGTCAAGGATACTGTAGAGCTGGAAGACGGAAGACTCGATGCAGCATTTCACTTTGATGGAACATTATTACTTATTAGCATGCGCATCCCCCACAGGAGTTTGCGAACAATCACCCGAAAACAGTAGACACCCCGGGGACGTGTCGTTACTCAGGGCGCCCAGGCTTCTTCTGACTCTCCGTTCATTTGCATCTATTTTTAAACGCCTAGTTAAAAAATTATAAATGCAAGAAATTAAAAACAAGCATGACATGCAGCCGCCACATAGAATTAATTCTGGGTCTTTGTTTGTAGTTCATCAACTCTGATCATTTCATTTAGACTTGGGTTTTCAAACATATGCTAATGAATGGGAAGCCAGGAAAAGCCAGAGCTTTGCAACACTGCAACTGATTTCAGCACTTGATTGTTAATGAACTTATATTTGGGTTTGCATGCTAAAAACAGAAAACGTTGGATTAGCTGGAAAAGCTGCTTTGAAAATTGGTTTGCAGAGAGGATGCAATGAGAAATAGGGGCTGAGGGGAGAATGTAAGGTGACAGATTGAGATAAGAGAGGAGTGGTGGAAGAGGAAAGAAGGGCACAAGCTGCAAAGGAAAAGGTGTTAAGAAAGTGTCAGGGGTATTGAATCAGAGGGGTGCTTGTGAGGATGCGAGTGGCAGAAACGCACTCCCTGCTGCAGGCAAGGTGGGATGGCTACTGTTGCTTCTGTGCTTGGTTTTCTTTTGCAACTTTAAGATCAGTCTAAGGCACAAACCAGTTAGACATGGAAAGGAAAGCAAAGGAGGATGTTCTGCAGTAAACAAATGTGTGCGGGTGTGCACGATCTAGAGAGAGGGGAAAGTGAGAATAAGAGCAGGTGCAGTCTGCAATTTCATGTGGATGCATAGTTTGTTTGAATGGTAGACCTAAGAGGGGGTAAGAGAATGGCCTTTGTATTCAGCCAGTACTGAGTGAGTAAATATTTTGGAAGGGCATGCTGTGTGGGTAGATTGTTCTTTTAGGCAGCGGGGGTGACAACAAAACAGGGCAAGATAAGAGGAAAGGAGAAGGCGAGCTAAAGGAAACTGTGAAGCAGCAGCTATGTTTATTTCGCCATGCGGAGACGTGAACACAAACTGGGCTTTGTCCCGTGCCCAGGCTAACTTAATGTTAGAGCTAGCTGTGAGACCTCAGAGAGATGCAGAAACGGCTTTGCTCTTTCCCCTTCATTTGCTGCCAAATGACATCGCTTACTCTGCTACGGGGTTGCCCTCGCTGCCAGTGGCTGCTATCATGAATGAACAATGTGCACTTCTCAGGGTCCCTACCTCTCCTCAGGGTGCTTCTCCACAGGCCGTAGGTGTACACTACAGGACACGAAGCTAGGCATAAGATGGTATTCCTGCTGTGGCAGCCTTGTTAGAGCGATGTTTGATGTGTCTCATTTTCTAACCTGGGAACATGGTGTGAGTACAAATAGAGAAGTGAAACGCACGCAAACACACACTGCAAACACGGTCTGGTGTGACCTCCACATGGCCCCTGTGGCGTTATATGTATTTCTTTTTTTTTTTTTTTTTTTTTTTTTTTTCTCTTTTGTGTAAGGGCAGGATGGCTCTAAAGTGGGGATGAGGGATAGAGGGGTCATTCATTCACCTCGCGCACACGCACACACATACACCTCCCTCACAGGCCTTTCATCTTTACTCTCACAGGCATCTCTTGTTCTGTCAGTCTTGCTGAAGAGAAGAAGGCGAGGGGGAGAGAGGGAGGGAGACGGAGGAAGGATGTCAGGGAAGGAGTGAGAAGAGTGGGTGAAGAAGGAGAAGGAAAAAGGCAGCAAGTGATTTGAGTTTCCTGTTCCATGCGAAGCCATCTACCGACCTGCCCCACCTTCCTCTGTCTGGGGAAAGAGTAAAGCGCGCTCAGCTTCTGTGCACAGTCATCTTAGTTTCATCTTCTTCCACCCTCCCTCTCTTTAATTGTATCCTTCGCATCCTTCTCATCCTCTTGTTGCTTGGCCATATCAACACCCACCCGCTCCCCCCGCACTCTTCCTGTGTCCATCCCTCGCCTCCCCCCTGGGGCTTACCTCAGTGGGTTGGTTCCAGTCTGTCTGTTTGCTGATGACTCCACTTGGAGCAGATGTGATGCTCAGCAGCTGTTTCTTTGCTCTGCAGTACCCTCCCTACCCCACACACCTCCTCTCCTCCCTCTTATCTCCCCACACTCACATCTCTCTGTCTCCCCCTCCAGTGTCTCTTATGTTCCTATTTATCTACGTGTCTTTTTGTTCCGACGTTGCTCAAGCGTAAATTGGCGAGTTTAATTTTGCTTTCAGATGTCTTTTTTTGTTTTTTCCTCCCCTCGTCTTCTCTGACCAGCCTTTCCAATTTGCTTCACTTTCCAGCCTTCCTTGATGCGGCTGTTAATGTTCAAAGCACGTAAGGATTTAATGTCATAACAATAAGTCTGGAATCTGCGTATTTGTCTGCCACATGAATGCCAACTGTCGCACTGTAATCATGTGAAACAAATGTTGGCCATTGATGGCAGCTCTGCAGAGGGTAGAGGGGAGAGTATTGTTCCCTCTATAAATCTGTGGAAACGAGAGAAATGTGAATGGCGAAGGTTTGTTTCTGTTTTTCATTTCGCCAGCGACATTGTGCTGTTCAAAGTCAGGCTCGGCGCTGGAATTAGAATTCTATGTTTAGCTTAAGATGTATAGAGATAAAAATGGGACTTGGACACTTGAAGAGTGATGGAGTGGGTTTTATTTAGGCTGAGTCCCCTCAGTGGCCTGTGCTTCTTTGGATAGACTTATTAGAATCTTTATTAGCTCTCTCTGTGTTCATCTGTTATCTCTGTCTCTTTGCCTCTGCCTCAGTAAGGGGTTGGCTGGTGAACTGAGCATCCTCTGACAGGGACTCTCTCATCCGATATTAGAGAAGAAGCAAGAGGGGAGTTCTTGCCACTGTGATGACTTAAGCCTGGAGAAATCTGTTTCTGGATGGGCGTGTGGTTGCATCGGTGTGGCAGGGCGCGTTCGGGAGTGTGTGCAAATACGTGCGTGTCACATCTGTAATTGGCTGCCTCTGATCTTGTGGAAATCTGGGCTCAGTGTGGCAGATCCACCAGCTAATCAACGCTCAGAGCTTGCGCATAGGAACGTCAACCTGTGCTTTACTCCAGAGGCTGGAATGTCACCACGCTTGGGATTTAATCGCTCCAGAAATCCCTTAATGGGAAACGTTACATGAAGCCTAATTTGAGGATGTTGAGATAAAATGTTGCTGTGTGTGTGTGTGTGTGTGTGTGTGTGTGTGTGTGTGTGTGTGTGTGTGTGAGAGAGAGAAAGCTTGTGACAGTAAGGAGGTGTGTGTGTGTTGTGTGCTTGACTGAAACTCTGATAAAAGATATTGAGCGCCACTTTGCCCCCTCGCTCTCAGATGATAAGATTACAACAAGGCCAGAGGTGTTTCTGTTTGCACTTTAGCCTCTCTGCTCTGCCTTCTCTGTGACCGTGAGTATTCATGGTGGCATACGGCACGGCGTCATTGGGAAATTCATAAGGGGGAATCATCACTCATTCCTGGTTCCCCTTTGAGGACTGCGCTAATTAGCCAGCGTCTGTGATTAGTTGGCTTGTGTTTGATCTGCTTCACTCCTCTCCCTCCCTGTCGAAGGGCTGCCTGCCTGCCTGCGCCGCGATTTGGCTGTGAGGTGCGCCAAACAAACACTCAAAAACAGACACACAAAGATGTACACAGCGCCGCTTTTTTCCCCCCTCTCCTTTCCCTGCCTTTCGGAGACACTGCAGGTGGCCTCTGAGACACAGTATCATACACTGGCAGACAGCCACATACGCACAAACATGTGAGCCGCAGTACTCCAAACCAAAGCTCACAACACTTCAGTCGAAAGAGTATATCTGTTAATATTTCACTACTGCATACCAAGAACTTTGTTTACTTTCTCTTAGCGAGTTTCAGGCTGCCAGCAAAATTCCCCTGAAAAGCCAGGCAGTACGCCGCTTATTAAGGCAACAGAGGGTGTGGGTGGCTAGCTGAGAAGGGGATTTACTTAACTTAACCCCGAGTGATTACAGCTAAAGATGGGCGAATTATGAATGTAATTAAATTTGTACAAATCCCCCTTTGCTGCCCTTTTTTTACGTTAGGTCTCAATGGCAAAGCACAGTAAGGGATACCCATGCTGCGCTTAATATGACACAAATAAAAGAAACTCTTCGGTGCATGACAGAGCACTGTCTAATTACACAGTGGCTGTGATATTGAAGGGCCCGTCTTGTCCTTGAAGCATGGCAGGGACATCTCTGACTGTTCATACCCCCATCTATCTACTCCTCACATCCCAATCCTCTATCTGTCACTCTGCCTTAAGGGGGTAGATGGTAAACAAAGGCAGCTCACATCCAATGTAATGACGACCTGACAGGAGACTGCTCCGGCAGCTCGTGTGTTGGCTGCTGTGCCTGCACCAGTGTGTCTGTGTGTGTGTGTTTGTTATTGTGCTCCTCTTTACGGTCGCTGAGAAGTGGCTTCAATCTTCTGAGAGTCAGATCAATTGTAGCATCATTGTGACTGCTGAGCCATTACAGGCTAAAACCAGGGTTCACACTGTTATTGAGGGGAAACTTGATCCTCTGGTGTTCACCTCTCAGACGGGTAAAAGGTGTTTATCCTCACTACTAAAATCTAGCTCGGCTGCTGAGTTCTGCTCTCAATATAGAGCTGTATTTATTTATTTTTTAAAATAGATATTAATTAATTAACTCATCGCTTCCTCGTTGCGTTCTTTGAAATTGTTTGACTGACAGGCAGCGGAGGTTTTGTTTTGAGTGGCAGTGACCTCACAGGTGCTGGAGCTGTAATCTTGTGAGTTTCTGAGTTACTGTGCTGTTGCCTTAGCTGGGGAATAGATATGAACTTGTTCACGGTTCATTGAAGAATTATGTCGTAATGGTAATAATGTGTTTTAAGGGTGGAAACGATGGCTATTTTTGTTATTGGTAACAATCTGATCTTTTTTTAAAATGTATATTTGCATTTCGGGGGAAAAACTCAGCAAAATTTCCTGAGGGCAATGTATTTTTGGTGAGTCTAAAATACCAAAATACCCAAGTGATGTTCTCATAAAACTGGGACGTGCAGCAAATACTCCCATTTTAAAGGTATTGGTTCATTGTTGGGGCCGAGTAAGAATAAAACTAAGCTTTCCAAAGCAAATCATTTTACATGGAATAAATGTAATAGGTTAAGACCATTAAATTCATTAGTCAAGTAATTGCTGAAAAAGCAATTAAGGATGGGTGTTATAACACACTTGTTACTAAGTGCTGGTAGTTGGTCACTTTAAGCTACTTTTCATGTAGCCTTTGGACCTTTTTTATTTGTTTATTGCTTTATTAGATTACTTTGTGACAAAAAAGGGTCAAGAGGAATCATGTGAGAGCTGCTGCTCGCATCAGGATGTTGCTACTTTATTTATTTCAAAGCTTTAACTGCGTCATGCGTGTGCTATTTGAATCGCATGCATGTTTTGTCTTTTTAGTGGAAGGTCATAGTTCTATTCATTTATTTTTGCTGAATTTTATAGTTCCCGACTTTACTCAAAGTACCCACTTTTTATATATATTGTTTAACCTCGTGTGTTTGCTCGCTTCCAGCCAGCCACAGCTTCTCGGTGGATTTTGTTTAATTTTATTTAACAGACTGACTCGAGGAGAAATATCAGGTTATGTCTCCCCCCCCCCCCCCCCTCCCGTTTGATCCGTCTCCTTGAGCTCTATGTCTTTCTGTCTATTAGCTCTTCATTCATTCATCTATCAGCGTCAAAACAATACACCGTGTACCCAAGGCAAGTTGTCATAGTGACTGGAGAATAAGCAAAGTTGATCTCAACGTTCAGTACAAAGGAAAGAGATGGAGGGAGTGCCAGAAAACAACCCTGAATATAACCTCATCAAAAATCCCCACCTGTTTATCACTCTCTTGCTCCGGAGTGCCTTTTTATAGATCTTACAGAGCAAAACTTCTTTCTCTTTTCCTTTCTGCTACAGTCTCATTCCTTTCCTCATCAGTAACACCTCCCTCACCCTCGTTTATGGGAAAACTGATAGCAGGAATGTATTTGTGTGCAGCGTTTCATCTTACCTGCCTCCTATTGAGCCTTGAAGACAATAGGCTGTTCACCTCTGCCCCGATGGCTCACCACAGCCCTGAGAGACGGCAACTCTGATCCATACAATGCAGCAGTAGTAACATACAAAGAATGGCTTCGTTCTACTTTTAATTGCTTTGGTTATCTTTGTCTTCTCCTCGTATCGTTTTGTTCTGCTTTGCGACATCTTTCGTGCTCGATGTTTACTAATTGTCGCAGTGTTCCCGCCATACTGTAGCTCTGATGAATCTTTATAGGGGGAAAAGAAATCTGCTTTTAATGGGTCCTCGTTTCACTTTGAAAAAGTGCTGGTGGTCTAATCAGTTATCCATACCTTTGAGCGGCACATTGCAGTCTGGTAGTAAAACGAGTCCAAAGCTTATTAAATATAACTTTTGCTCTGATTTTTAGCAAAACTTTTGCAAGAGGAGACACACTTAAGCATATGGGGGTGTAGAAATTTGGGAGCCTGACTTGCCTGTCCTCTCAAATCTTTCCCTGCAGACTTTTTTTTTTTCCTGTGCTCCTACACAAAATTCCCATCAGTAATTCAATCCAGCTGGTTTTTGCTGTGCGTTATGATGGACACAGTCATCAGATTATCATAATATTGGTACACTCCCCCTTGTTTGTTTGCGTCTGGTGCTTGACCTTCTGTCTTCCATATGGCTGGCATTGATTTGGTAACACGCCGAGTGATCCTCCTGACAGATTGACTGTGCTAATGGCAGTCCCTCATATCACAGTACTGCATTTTAATCCTTTAATGTGTGGCATAAATTAGGTTGGTCTCTCACCCCCTCGACTATGAATAAGCTGTTGGCTGACAGCTTTGTTGACCAATGGGCTCATCAGTAGCAGGCTAAGTGGAAGTGGGAAGCGAAGCTGGGAAATGAACCCCCCACCCCATCCTACCCAAGGGGAGGTAAAGGTGAACGCTGGCAACTAAAAACCTGGAAACGCAGCTGTGTTTCGGTGCGTGGGCGGGGTTGTCATGGTTTTCCTCGCGCTTTAACGTGTAGCTTTGTTTATAATTCAGGGACTGGATCACACCCAGCTTGAAATATCCTCTCCTGACTCCTTGGAAGACTCTCACCTCCAAGTGTTGTTAGGGAGGTGAAAATAGGAGGCATAATCACATTATGTTTGCAGCTGACATGCCCATGGACCGATGTATACAGGCATCTACACGGTGATGGATGAGGTGACACACGCACAGCCTGCCTTGGACATTTGAAGAAGTACCTAGCACTTTGTTTTAGCTGTGCGCTTCTGTCTTACCCATGAGTTAGAGGATCAGGCTGTTTCTGAAGCGATGCTGCCATACTCTGTCTGGATTTACGCTTCCAAAGTCATTCACTTTTCGGCAACATACATAATGGGGAATAGATCTAGATATTTCCTAGATACTGATGTCTGAAAAGTAATCCCCCCCCCCCAACTCCTCTGATTTACATTTTATGCTCTGGTTCTGACTGCAGATCTGTCACTGTGGTCACCCAGCACAAAGACCCAGTATTGCATGCCAGGATAAAAAAAACATGCCCACTACAATTACCATGAGAAGTGATGGCACACAGGGTTGGGATGAAGAAGTCAGACAGAAAAAGAACTGGCGGAATAGGGAAAAAAAAAAAGTAGGCGAGGAAGAGCAGAATGAGCCAGAGGGATGAAAAGGATTTATTCCAAAGTGAAAAGACAGGACAGTGCTATAGCACTGAGAAAAGGATGGGGAGGAAAAAAAACAAAGTGAGCGATGCAATGCAGAGTGAAGGCAAGAGTGGTGGAGGTAGAATGATGTGCACGGCCTGAACAGACAAAGCCGAGCCAGGAGCCGCGGGGAGCTGGGTGTCTGTCAGCCATCCAGCCAGTAAGTTATTCAGTCACTTATTCAGTTGAAGCAATAGCGCTCGCAAGGGAGTATAGAAGCAGCTTGTTTGGCTCAGGAGGACTGTCCTTTCTGTCCACAGTAAACTGCCTGTTACAAGCCAGACTTTACTGACCCTAAACGGGCCCAGCGCCAAATGAAAGCATGTGGTACCATAAAACCGAGCTTGTGCCTTATGGCTTTTGCCATTTTCCTTTTTGTGTTTTATGCCTTATACACCTCTGCTTTATACAGCCGTTTTATTTCTTTGTGTCCCGGAGTCATTCTCTCTTTGACCACCTCTCTCACTCACTCTCTTTTTCTCTCGCTCTGGATCACCCCCCCCACCCCCCACCCCCTCCGGGTCAGGTACAGTGTAGATGTTCTTATTTATCAATAATGAAGAGAGGCGGAGGAGAGCACACTGCTTTCGTTCTTAACCGTGGATGAATTATTCACCCTGTGGAAGAGTGCCTGTCCACCCTGCGTGTATGCGTACACACATTCATGTGCGTTTTTGTTTCTGCCTGTCTAAATATGGTTTTGCTTTACATAGTAGTTGTGTGTATGGAAATGTTTTTTTTGGGGGACTTTTCCTCACCACAACCAACCTCTTTCTTTTTTTTCTGCTTCCTGTATGTGGCGCTTTGGCAGATGCTAAGTGCTTCAATGTGTTCTGTAAGGTTCATCCTCCTGTTGCAAGGTGTGATACGGTGCAGTAAAGCGAAAAATACCTCCACTATCATTTCTAATGACTAACTCCTGTTTTTCCAATCTCATCCCGACACACATGATTCGTATTTCAAACCGGTTCTCCTGGCGTAGCTCGCTTGACCCGAAACATTCCTTGTTATGTACATAACTGAGAAAGGAGGATGAAGGAGTGTGAGAGAGGGAGAGATAAAGAGGGAGAGAAGGGTCCATAGAGACATACATGCATGAGCTATTGTGTATGTAATTTCATTTTAAAGCCCGTGCAATTTAATGGTTTGGAGATCCCACCGTGAATACTTCTACACTGCTAGTTCCTCTTACTCCTGAACTCATGCATAGTGCATAAACCAGTCTCAAGGCAAGACTAAGGTCACGGTCCAGCTGTGTATGTGGAGGTTTGGGGTTTCTGAACTAAAATGCACGCAGTTTTAAAAGTGTATAAATTGTATAAATATATATATTTATTTTTCGGTTTTTATACTTCCCTGCTGGGTCTCTTTCATTAAGACGATACACTTAATTGAATTGGCAAATGCTTATTTTTGCAAATGATATTCGCTCAAGTCCTAGGGCATGTTTGTTATAAACAGGCAACTAAATAGGAATATGCATCAGTATACAAATGCATGTGTGTATGCACTCGCTTACTAAACACACACACACATACACACTTCCCGGTGCAGATTTCTCCTCCAGCTGTTCATTTCTCCTTGGCACTTTGAAGCCTATTCGTGTCTCTCTGTCCCTCCCTCCAAACCCCCATTTTTTTTTTTTTTTTTTTCCTTCTCTCCTCTTCTGTTACATTTCATGTGTTTCTGCTTTCCTTCCTCTTTCTGCCTGTGTGTCTGATTCCCCTTTTTCTTTCCACAGTCAATGTTCAGAGTCAGTTATCAAATATTTCATCATGTCACTGTGAACAAAGTGAAATCTAGTACTCTCTTCTTCTTGCACCTATTTTTTTTTCTTTTTTTCTTCCTACTCCTGTTGCATCACAGAGGTTTGTTTTACCTCCTGTCTCCGGCATGCAACCTTGCTGTAACACCAAATGTTTTTCTGTGTTAAATTTACAAGTTAGTGGAGTTTTTTAAATGTCGATCTCTTCTGATAACCTTAAAGTCTTTGAAGTGTGCCTCCTTTTTCTTTTCTTTTAACACTGGCGTCTTTGACTCGGGACTTCCCACTGGAAAAGCAGCATGAATAGAATATTAGGATGTCATTGGAGATGTCCATAATGCACAGTGGCTACTTCTAAATGTAGCTTTCTCATGTGCTATCGATTGGCTCCTTATAGTAAGCCCAGTGGAAAGGTCAATGAGAAGACGAGACACATCTCAAGTCTTCATTTCCTAGTTTTATTCTTGGCTTGTCAAACTGCCTCGCCTGTCAAAGCTAAGCCGTCCAGACAATGCTCCCTGCATACCAAAGTGTGTGTGTGTGTGTGTCTGTGTTTGTGTGTGTGCGCAACGTGTGGACGTTCATTGTAGATTTGCGTGGCTGTATGTGTGGCCGTGTTCATTTAACTATGCGACCATAAGGCAGAGAAGGCAGTGATGTCTGACAGCAGCGGCAGACAGCAGGTTTGGGTTGGTGCTGTTCCAGGCTCCAGCTGATAACAGCTATTAAAACAGACCAGAAGCAGTTAGGACATGACACACATCCACTGCAGTGTTGCCATTTTGTTATGGACACAACAATGGGAGCACCACACAGAAATCAGTTTTAAGGGCAGCTACACTGGCAGGTCATTTTAGCTAAAACGTCAGATGGCACCTGTCTGCTTTAATACACGTTCGACTGTCTCTGCTTATGAGTTTTTGCCACTCAAACAGAGTTTGAAGAAGATGAACAGTTGGTTCCCAGTGACAAAAACTGAAATATTACAGTCTTTCATCTCAAACAATAAAGGGAAGATTTTGTGAGGCTGAATCTTAGCCAAGAGAGAGAGAGCTCCTGGTGAGGAATAGAAATGAAATGGTTTGTTATCACGTTGCATCCCCAGACTCAAGCTCATAGTGTACACATGTACATCAACCCATATCAAAACCGTGTTACTGTATAAAACAAAGGTAAATAGTACACGACCTCACATGCATGAAATACATGAAAGCCACTTTGAATCTGGTCATGAGCTTAATTGTAACAGTTTCTCACTCTCAAATCTCACTGCCCTGATGTTATAAACTTCACTGTACAAAACAGCCTCAGTAATAAATGTAGAATTGAATCTGTGTTTCTGTGCCAGTGTCTCAAAAAACAAAATGACACATCAGCAACTTCAGAAAGCTGGTATTTGGCAGCGCGCCCATTCAGAAGCCAAGGCCAGCGCAAAAACTTGAAGACGCTGTTGCATTGAGAAATATAACCCAGATCTCTGAACAATGAAGAGGCAAAACGATCTGATGGATGGTGCGTAACTATTTTGTAAACCGCTAAGTTTCTTGTTTTTCAGGAAGTTTGAATGCCCCAAACCTCTTCTGGATATTGTTTAGTAATGTGGTCAAACAATGTGGCAGTGTGAGTCATTTTTACACACGTCCAGTCTATTGTAGGGATCCACTGGTTGCTTTATTGCAGCGGTCCCCAACCCCTGGGCCTCGGACCGGTACCGGTCCGTGAGTCGTTTGGTACCGGTCCGCGAGAGTTGAGGCTCAGGTGTGAAATGTATGGTTTTCAGGGTTTTTATCGGTTTTCAGCGTTATTTCGTTATCGTTTTTATCGTTAACTCGGTTTTCCTGGGTCTTTTCACGTGTGTTATGAATAAATCGTCTTTTTTTCGGTACCGGTACTAGTTTTATTTTGTTGTATTTATCCGCGACACCTTAAAGGCCGGTCCGTGAAAATATTGTCGGGCAGAAACCGGAAAAGGTTGGGGACCGCTGCTTTATTGGATATGATACTGGTCTGATCCTGACTTAAGAAGCTGGATCAGATGGGGTGATGCCACCAGGTGAGCAAATATGGCATGTAGGGTCAGTCTGGAGGCTTTTCATCCAGTTACAACAGCAGCTTTTCTCGGCACGTCTTTGACACAACTGAAAACTCCGATCGCTTGAGATGACCAATGAGAAGAACTCATCAAAGCGTCTCTCTTGCTTTCTCCCTCTTATGTTTGGTGTAACACTTGCTTGAATGCACTCAGGAGGTGCACTTAGACTAAGAGAAGGAAAAGGACAGCAGTGTGTAGTAGTCTTAAGGCTCAAATTGAGCTGCAGTGACACTAATGCAAATACATCGAAAGAATAACATTGACATTTATTATTTCACTAAAGCTACTTTCGGCTTGTCACAAGCGTTTGCCACAGTGGGTAGCTCTGTATATTTTTGCAAGAGATTTGTCTCCTTTTAATAAATCATATACATTATCATATACTTTTTTGTTTTTTAAGTAAGGAAAGTAACATTCAAGATGGATTTAAAAAAAAAAAAAAAAAAAAAAAGAGTGATTCCCAGTCTCTTCCCCAGAGTGAGGATTACAGTCTGTTAATTTTAGACTTTTAACACTGGTTGTTCTTGCCTAATATAGAATTAGAATAGAACCTTTATCATGTGGTGCGATGTGCGTTAGCTCCCAAACACTCTTTTCAGGCATCTCCGTCACCTCTCCCTCCCTTTTCAGTGGTGCAAACATATTTGAAGTGAAGTGTAAGAAAGGGTAACTGTGGCTAATGTCCCAAACTTGATTTGTGAAAACGGCTGTGGATCTATCTTCAGTTTACCTGCGACGGGGAGTGGGAGAAAGTATTTAAAAGGAAAATCAAATCGGAGAAGGCGCATGCGGCGACAGATTCTGTCAGGACAGAAAAGTGATGACGCTCCCTGTTTCCCATATCAAAGCTATTATGCTGAAGGAGTGGAAAGCCTGGGCAAAACAATAACAACCACGGGAGAATAATGGAAATGGAGAAATTCATAAAGGCCTTGACGAAATATGAAATCCCAGAGTGGTTACTGAGACAGGAATGTGTTAGAAAGGCCAAAGGAAAAGCCACCCACATTCTCTGTCTCCCACACAAACGCACAAACATGCACAGTGGACCAGTGGGAAGCAATCTTCAGGAACATGGACAATGGGGAAGCTTCATTGTAGCCCACCTGACAGGGCATAGCCCCTAGTTTGATGAAATGACAGCGTCACTGAGCTCTGAAGGCTATTGGATATTTTAGTTGATGGCCTGCACTCCCGTCCCCTCTGACGCTCTGCTTTTCTCCACTATAGTGAGGATCAGACATGGAGGACATGAATGCCATTAGGCGTCAGCCAGCCAGGCAGCGAGGCAGGCGGACACAGGCTGATAAGCGTATGTTCGTTTTATAAGCCACGACTGGCTCAAATGGGCTGCAGAGAAAATTAGGATTTGGCTTTTATTCGCCCGTGCTCGCTCTTCCCCCCTCTTCCACTCGTTTATTTGTACTGTTTCGCTGTAGTTTTCGCTTTCGCTCTCTGTTCACATCCACAGTGCTTCTCACAAGGTCAGGTGTGGAGTCTACCCGGCGTCTCACAGGTCCACGCCTCCCGTTCTTCTCCCCTCGTCTGCCTCTTCTCGCTCTGTTTCTCGTTACCTGTGCCCCCACCTCTCCATTTTTAGTTGGTCCCACTGCATCTCCCATGGCCTCTTTCCCTCTGCTAACCCCCTCTCTTCTTATTTCGTCTGCTTTTTTTTTTTTTTTTTTTTTTTTTGTCCCTCAGCTGTCTCCTATTAACCTTGTTCATAGCTCACACTGTCTCCCCTTTAAGATCCTCCTCCTCCTCTCCTCTTCTCTCGCCACACTCTCTCTTTGCTCCCTCTTTCATTCTCTATTCCTGGCATCGCATTCTCTTCACACCCTTTCATCCCCACTTTTCTTGCACTTCGCCTCCCCCCTCCCCTCCTCCGCTCTCATCCTCCATCACTTTGGCATTCCCAGCCTGTCTCTCGTCTCCTCCTTTCATCCTTCCGTCCTCCCAGCATACTTCCTCTCCTTCTTCCTCTCTGATTCATTTCCCTCTTCACTGATGGACGGTGGGAAATGTCAGCGTGACCAGGCAGAGGATCAGAGAGGACTGTGTTAATATGGCAGGGCTGTCACAGTGCCATCAGCAATAATGTGTGTGTCTGTGCGTGCACATCATGTGGGTGTTAAAAGACATAATGATAGGTGACAGTACTTAGGATGCCGACATCTGACTACTTAAGGATGTTGAGGAGGGCAGTTTGTGTGTGCATGTGTTTCGTTTGTTCATGTGCATTTGGTGATGCTTGTATGTCACCTGCAGGCAGCAGAGCTACTGTAAAGTAGAGCAGCAGTGACATAAGGCTTCTGTTCTTACTCTCCTCCCCTCCAACCCTCTTTCTCTCCCTCAGTCTCTCCCCTATTCTTCTCACTCTTACCCTTGAACTGTCTTCTATTCACTAATTCCCTTAGTTCTTGTCCCCCTCCGCCTCCAATCTCTCTGTCTTGTGTTTTAATGTGACTGATGCACTCAAAATGTGTCTCAGTTTTTTTTTTTTTTGTTTTTTTTTTTTTATGCTGCCTTGTCTCATCATTTCCAAAAGTCTGTTTGTGTAGATGAACATGCACACACTGACTTTACTTTCTCCCCGTCTGCTGTTCTAATGACACAGAGTCTGAGCCTTTGGGCTGGGCTTTGGGGACTATCACTAAGAATGAGGTTGTGCAAGTCTCTGTATGTCTTGTGTGTAATATTCATTTCCCCGTGGCTGTAGGAAGTCTCATAAGGCTGGCCCTGTCTCTCATCTGAGCTCTGGCAGGAGTTGACCCGTGGTGGCTCTCCTCTTATTGCCTCCAAATGACAGGCAACAGGCCCGGCTCAGTTTGCCCCCACATTTTTGTGTGGACGTAATAGATATGTGTGTGTATGAATTTGCACATAAACGAAATGAGGAGTAAGTTATCGTCAATCCCACGCTGTAATGACCTATGACATGCCGCTTGGTCCTTATACTACAATCAAGACTAGTAATCAAGGTATTCAATAACCTTTTATCCTCTTTTCTCCTCCTCTGCTACATTATTTTTATAACCACAGTCAGGCTCCCACTCCCAAACCTAATCTGTATTAGTCTGACTTGTTTAAGTAGGCTGACAAAGGAGTGTAGCGTGATCTTTACATAATGCTCTAGACATTTGAAACATTACAGGCCAGGTGCTTGACAATAAAGCAGTAATTTGATGCCCGTGTGTGTGTGTGTGCATGCTCGCTGTGTGTCGACTTGCATAGCTATGCTCGTGCATGAGTCTTCAAGCAAAATGAAATTTAAAAAAAACAACAACTTGTTCATCTTTTCAGCCCAATAAGGCTCGCTGCTGATCCCACGGGCTGTTTAGTGGTTGTCCAGAGGTTCCTCTGTGGCTACAAGGGGGTTGTTTTGTGGTTGTAAATTGGGCTGGTCCTGGGAGAGCTGGTGTTATTCTAGGAAAGGCTTGCTTTCTTCCACTTTCCCACTCGGTTCTTCACTCATTCCTGCCTCTTCTCTTTCTCTGTATTGATATCTCAGGTCTCCCTTGAGAAGAGAAGGTGTGGTGTTTATTGCTCGTCAAACGAGAAAGACAGCGTTGCCCTTTCCTCTTATCTCTTGCGTACGGGTTTCGTTTGTGTGTGGGTGCCTTTATATATATGTGTGTGTGTGTGTGTGTGTGTGTGTGTGTTCTGCCAGTGCATCAGATCATATTAGTTTCAACACAACAGCTTGAGCTCAGCACAAACTAGTGGAACTAGTTTTTCAAGTAATTGTTTGTCTTTAGGGGAAATTGTGTTTTGCTCATTCTATGTGTGTCTGTGTCTGTAGCTTCCCAGTAAACACACTGCGAGCGCACACACTCGTATGGAAATGTAGGCCTGGCTGCAGACATTTGAAGTTGTGTATCCGCCGGTAATCCACTCTTACTTAAAACAGGTGCCATCTTGCTGACATACACTAATGCGCGCTTACTCATACAAGTAATTACATTTTTCACAGAAACCTGGATTACACACACAGAGACGGACACACACACACTTGCACAGATTGTCGTTCTAAAGCTCCTTCGCTCGTTCTGTTTCTCACACACCCACTGACAAAACGCACTAAGAAAAGCATATTTATTTTGACTCTTTGCTGTTACACAGGAATGTGTCGGCACAGAAAATGGCAGGCTATAGAAAAGCATAACCCATCCACATGATTTATGACCTATGGGTAAAAAAGAACTGGCTTTCCTCCTCCTCCTCTTTTTTTTTTTTTTTTTTTTTTCTCTCTCCCCCAACACACAACTTTGCTCCCCCACCACCACCACCAATCTGTCCACGCACGCACTGTCATGGAGAGGTACCAGACTCTTGGCCTACTTGCCTGAGTTCAGTAATGCTGTCCTGTGTATCACACACACTTCCATAGTGTCCTCATTTATCTTTGCTTTGTACCAAGACTGTTCCTTTTCTTTGCTTTCTCCTGTAGTTTGTGTTTAAAGGGAAACATTGAGAGTAATGCTTTTTTTTTTTGTCTCTGTCTTTGTTTTGTTCAGGAGCTTCAGGTCAGCGTGTAAAAGTAGACCAAGAGGTGACATCGTATCCTGGCCAGACAGTCAACCTGCGCTGTGCCTTCGCTGATCCCACTGGGGTACAGCTTTCAATGGTAAGATATACAATCCCATGATGCATCTGTTTCCCCCTTTGGTTAGTATTTGATTACCTCTTCGCACCACTATACTCTCTCTCAACTGCAAACTAGATTTGTTGTGTGAAATTCAAATAAAAATGTCTGTGTCATCCCAAAACTGGAGCTCATTGTGCTGACTTGACACAATACAATTCAGTGAAATTGGGACTGCAGTTACAATTTGCTTTTACACTTGAAGCCAGCAGGTATCCGACTTGAAGTGGATTTGATATTTAACTCAAATTATGACAATTTTCCTGTAAATAAAGTAGTCATTTACTCACTGATTTGATTCTGCGGGTCCGTAAAACTGTGTCTGAGGTGGAAAAAGCAATTCACTTCAATAAAATTAACCAAGAAAAATCTGAATATGGCTCTATGTGCCTTGTTTATTTGCCACATTGCACCTTAATCTAACAAATCATGGCTCACAGAAATAATCCAGAGGCCAGCAATAGGTTTTTGTCACATTTAGGCTTAATGTTTTATTACTCCAAACAAACAATGCTAAGCTACATTTTGCTTTAGGGGATTGAATATGGTAATGGGTGCATTTCTTAGCTGCATTTCAATGAAGCTGGAAGTGCACAGCTCTGCATGGTTCTGCTAAGAACAGTCGAGAGAGTACTTCTCCTGAAAAACTCGCATCCATATTCATACCTGCTCCCCACTTAATTGTGATGCCGTGTACGCAGCCCTGTGGAGTTTACATTAAAACGCGGATATCTTAAAATGCTGTCGCGGTGTCGCTTATCAATGCCATGACGAATGAGGTCTGCTGTTTTTCATTGTCTCTCTATTCTTCCCGTCCACTGACCCTCTCGGTGTGTGCCATCATAGGTCACATGGATGTATGTGCCAGAGCCAACCCAAGACCCAGTCAACATAGCTGTGTTTCTCCCCGGGAATGAGCCCAGCTATCCTAACTCACCTGTGAAAGGCAGAGTCAGCTTCGTGCCCAGTCCTCCAAAGGTGGACAGCCCTTCTATCCAGATTACTGATGTTAGGATGACTGATGAGGGGAAGTACGCCTGCGAATTTGCTACCTACCCTGGCGGAAATGTCCGTGGCACCACCCAGCTGGTCATGCTAGGTAGGTCACTAATGTACTCTACGCACTAAGCTTAAGAAAAGATGTGATGAATCAAGGAAAAAGCCTAGGTGCTTAATGGCACAGAGGCATGAATGCTTTATCTCCAAGAAGCTGAACCTCTGAACCACTTAAAAAATTGGACATGTGGTTTCTGAAGCAAACAGATCTGCTAGAATTTAATAAGAAAGAGGGATTTTTTTTTTTCCCCATCTCATGCTTTCATCTTTACTCTTAAGACTTCATGAATAACATCCAGTTGGAATTTCAGGTAATTTCTTGAAGAATGCCAATTTTATTTAAAATTATAAAAAAAAGAATGGTATTTGATGTGCCAGAAGATGATTTTTGTTATTGCAATTATAATTTTACCTAGCCAAGTGTCCAGGTACAGTTTGGTCTCTAATTTTCTTGTACTGTAGTTTTGCCTGTGTACACCACCACAGTACATTTTAATCGAATAACCAACATGTTGTTAAAGTGCAGACTTTCACTTCCAACCACCTCTAATATAACTAGAAGAGTAACAGACATTTTTAAAACTTTAGAAGTGTTCAAATCACATCTCTGGTACATTCTTAACAAGAATGGGTTCACTGGCCAGCTCCGAAAATGAAAAGGGCCCAAAGACCTTAAACACAACACGGCATTTCACCAAGAACATTCTAAAGCAGGTTGGTATATCATTGTCAAAGTCTTTCTTTTTTTTCTTTTTTTTTTGTGCTGTGAAGTGCAAAAATCTCTTTATAAATGAAAATACTGAGTTTACAGAAATGGGCAAACCACTGGTTACACTTTAGAACAAGAAGAACAGATTAGACTTGGTCAGAAAAAGAGCCAACACAGACCTGAAAAGATTATTTGTGAGAATAAAACCAAGATGAAGTTGTGCTAAAATGATAGGAAGAGAAAAGTGCAGAGGAGGAGAGAAACAACTTGTGATCTGATACCACATTATCTGTTCAACATAGTGGAGACAATATTATGGCAGAAACTGTGAAGAGTATGGGGCTGTACTCTCTGCTCATATTCATCCAAACGCTGCAAAACTGATCAGACAGCGCTTCACAATCCAAATGGATAATGCCCCAAAGCGTACTGTAAAAGCAACCTAAGAGTTTCTCATGGCAAGGAAATGGGATTTTCTTCAATAGCTAAGTCAGTCACCTGAGCTCACCCAACAGAGCAGCTTTTTAGTTAAGTATAAAACTCTAATGAGAGCTAGACCTGGGGCAGTCATTGACTACGAAACATTTTCATCATATTATGAAGCAATCCCCATGTTTAAAATGATTTTTTTTTTTTTTTTTTATCCTCTGAAAATGTGGGTTGGGTATAACAGTGTCTTTCATAAACAGTCATTGCAATACTTTTGTGAAACCCCTTGAATTAAAGCTGAAAGTCTGCACTTCAATCACATCTTGATTGTTTGATTTTTAAAACCTCTCTGTGGTGCACGGAGGCAAAACTACAAAAATGATTTCTTTATCAAAGATTTTTTTTTTTCTTTTTTGCATTTTTTTTTAAATCTTTAGTTAAATTTCTTGCACTACTGAACCTAAAAAGCTTCTAGCGTGAACACGCGTGTTAAACATCTGCAACACCAGCGCTACTCTACTCTGGGATTGACTTCCTGAAACCCTACAAACTCATTTTTTTAGAGATCCTGAACCCTGTGTGTTGTGCATCACGCTGAGTCGTGGCTTTTACAGCTCTATTTGTCAAGGGGTAACTTCCCAGCTTGTTGCATTCGTTGCTGTTTGCCAACATGCACTCCTGGGTTCAAAGCCATTGCAGCTTTTTGTCTCCCAAGGACTTTTTGAATGTTTCTTGTTAAATGTATTACACGAGGATACCACTCAACAACAAGCATTTTTTTCAAACCTTCCCCCAGCGGCTTTTCGTCAGGTGCACAGGAACCCAGCACCATTTCCTCTGAAAGATTTGAAGCTTGAGGTTTTTTTCACAGACTTTCACACCATGAATTAATTGAGTAGTCAAGCCATTTATAAAAAGAGGAATTGCCCAACTGTGTTTCACTGTCAGTTAAATTGGCTTTTCCAACCAAAAACCTACTTTCATGTTTTGACAAAGTTTCTAGAGACTCATTGTGTCTTTGCAAGGCAAATTAAAGCCAGTGTGTTGTTCTTTTCCTTAAATTTGTCACTCATCTGTTTGTAGGGAACCCATGCATATAGGGCTGTTCGATATAACGATATATATCGGATGACGATATAAAAATGTCTATAGTTTCATTTTACGCTATCGTTTGTTTCGTGGTGTCGCAAAATAAACTCTTTACGGCAATATTTTTTCATCGTTTTAATGGTCACTGTAGTGGCTATATTAATTTCTTAAAGTTCTCTCTTTCTCTTATATTTTATATAACCACACTACAGAAGGACAAGCGCCTGTTTTTTATGCGTTGTCATTAGCAACAACGACGGTAAAACCATCGCGTGTCCGCTTGTTTATGTTCCACATAAACCTTTCACAATAAAGCTCAAGATCCTGTTGAGACTTTTCAAAATAAACTGAATCACGTGACAGAGCAGATTATTTACGGATGAGAAGTAAAAGAGCCGCCAGGTGCTAAAAAAATAAACCTTAGACTCAAACGTTAGAACAGGCTGTTCCCCGCAGCACGCCGTGTAATAAATACTCACAAAGAAAACGGCGGCCGTTACAACTTATGTCTAAAAATGTATCGTTTCATACATAGGTTAAAACACTGGACTCCAGCTACATGACGCACAGCTGGAAACACTTCCCGCAAGTCGAGATTCACAGAATTTACAGAAAATGTTACATTTTTGTGATTTATATCGTTATTGGACGATAGAATTCTTATATCGGGATATGAGATTTTGGTCATATCGCACAGCCCTACATGCATATGTAACTTGCAAACTGTATGAATGCAAAGGATCTTCCCTCTTACTCTCTCTGCTTTTCCTCCAGCTCAAACCTTCCCCCAAAGGTAGTATGTAGGTTAAAAGCATATGCAGCTGGGCTTAATTGCTATTATAAGTGGTATTGTCAGATCAATTGTGTTTTTGTTAATGCAATGGAACCATTGGTCTAACCTTGGCCCAGCACCAGTGCCTCTGCCCTGCTCCCGTCTCTCCAAAGCATCATGCCCCCATGCTTCCCCCTAGGCAGTATATTGATCTAGCTACTTGTCATGCCTGCTGTCTGCTCCTGTCCTGCCTGCTTTCCTCTGATCCCACACTAGTATCAGAGAGGGCAATTAAGAAGAGGGTAGAGAAGATGGAGGTGAGGATAACTCGGATCATGTAGTGATGTAGAAATTGTATATGGAAATGCATTTGGCCAGTCAGGGAAATTGTGCATCAGTGGTGTGTGATAGGAATAGAGAGGGGACAGATGGATTTAAGGTTTGGAGGGAGAGTGACAGTAGATTTAGGGTTTGGATGTGTTTGCACTGGTGCTGGTAATTGTTTATCAATGTTAACTCTTGGGAGCAAAAGATTGAGTGTACACACTCCAAAAAACTCAAGCTATCAATAACCAAAAAAAGGAATAAAATGGGGAAAAGATTACTTAAAGTAAACGAAATGATCTGTCAGCAGAAGAGTTTCAATTCGACAATTTCTAAATCAAGCTTTTAGAAAAGCCACATTTCTAGTCTTAAAAAAAACTTTTCTCAAAACTAGTGTGAGCAGACTAAAAGTAAACACATTTATCTTAATACAAATAAAAGATCTTAATGTCTTCTCAGTAGGGAGGAATTTGTGCTTAAATTTAGAATTCATTCTTATTGCACGACTACTAGAGCAAAATTCAATGTTCTTATGACAGTAAGTCATAAAAATAAAGTTTATTATTTGACTTGAAGTGCAGAGGATGAATTCAGAATTTAGTCTTGCAGCCTAAGGAAAGAAACGGGAAACAAATGTGTCTGTATCGCTTGCCAGATGGAAAGCAGGGTGAACAGGCTGTGGCTGGGGTACGTGTTCTCATTTAGTATCCTTTGGGCTCGACACAGATACCTCACCTCACTGTTATCACTGATGCTTGGAGGATCGGTGCTGGTGATGCTTTCTATTTTGCCCCTGTGAGACTCAACAAAAGGCTATACAGCAAGACATTTATACAGAAAAGTGGGATAAATTGTTTAAAAGAAGTAAACCTGACTTAGATTAATGTAGTAGTAGTAGCACTATTAGAAATGAGATTGGCTTCCTTGATGAAAGGAATTGATCTCAGTACGGTTCTGAGCAGTGAATCAATCTTGATGTATATCATGAGATAGCTTTTGTTTTTAACAATGACGAGAGAATTGCTCTTAATGTGGCTATATGTTAACATGACTTGTAATCAGTGCGGGAACCCATTGCACTCATGGTGTCACAGCTTTGTTATAAAAGCTTGGAGATTAAGAAAGCAAAGGGGAAACTTATCTGTAAGCATAATGGAAAAACCATAAAACAGTAAAGTATGATAGAACATCCATCCATCCATTTTCAGTGTACTTCAGGGTAATGGGGGTGGTCTGGAGCATTTTCCAGATGTAGTAGGGCAAGGTATGGCATGGGCTGGTCGCCAGAACGTTTGCATTTTAGAAAATATCCACAAGCGCTACTACAAATCTAACTTCCTTATATGCCCACATGCATGATGGGCCACATGCAACTTAAAAAAAACGCAAATGGAAACTTGCACAAGCTACAAAACACAATGGAATTTGAATAAAAACATAGGACGTGATGGAATAGCTGCAGAAGTAACATGCTAACAGTAAACCGCTAATAGCAAACATATGTACAGTATTAAATGACTCAGTATGATTGAAACACGTTACCTTCCATCCTTTTGTCCGTCACATCACCGATGAATACTTCGCTTCTTTTCAGAGTGTCTCAGAAAAATCCTTTGCATGTTTTGATTTATGTCACTCCCGCAGTTGGTCCGTCATGAACCCCCCTCCCCCCAAAACACTTGCTTTATGTTTTGTGAGATTTTTATAATTTTGTTTACTTTTGCATCATTTCTGGTGTTTTCTTAAGCTGCAGTCCGTTTGACCCCTTAGGGCCACTTTACACATGTTCACAAAACAAAGGGGTTCTGCCCATACCTGTATTATGGACAAAACAAATGATAAATAAGCAACATAGTTATTTATTGTGTTTGTCTGCAGGTATACATGATTCTGTGGTAGAGAATTGGCAACAACAGGCAATTCCATGTGGTCATGTCGATTTTAAATGTGTGAAGAGTTGAAAATGACGTTCTCGTAGCTCTAATTTCATGTATTGAGTTACTCAGAGCTGGTAGAATTTCTCAAACAAGTTATACATTTAGAAACTAATTTCCAAAAAGCTTGAAAAAAGTAAAGTGCACTGACAACTCCTCCGTGGTAAGAATATATATCCTGTCATAAAATAAACATAATAGATATTTGATCCTACTTCAATGTTTACTGTGCAGAGAGAGGCTGAGCAGGGCAACAGAGGACGCATTCAGATCGGGTTTTAGATTTGCTTTTGCCCGGCTGGTGTCTCAGATTGTTTATAAATGTGCACAATATCTTTTCCCTCAGCTGTGTTATTTCCATTTTATCTATCTCTACATCCTTTAATCTTCTCTCTGCCACTCTGTGTCTCCCCCTGTCTCCACTCTCCACCCTTGCGTCATGTCGTTCATCCATCCATCAGCTAAACCCGAGAACTCGGCCTCCCCTCTAACAGTGGTTGCTGGCACTAAGCCAATCACTGTGGCAAGCTGTAAGTCAGCAAATGGCCAACCCGCTGCCGAGATCTCCTGGGTGACTACAGCCAATGGCAATTACACAACGAAGCAGCAGCCGGGGAGTGACAACACGTTGACGGTGATCAGCGAGTACATCATGGTCCCAATGCCAAACGACAACGGGAAAGAAATTACCTGTGTCGTATCACACAGGACCCTGGTCAAACCAGAGAGCTTCAGGATGAATTTAGCAGTTCAGTGTAAGACCCTCTCACAAGTGCACATACATCCATCAGCAATTATTCTAACCCGATTAATTGAGCTCATTGTATTGGGTTTTTCTTTATTTTTAAATTAATTAATTAAATTTCCTCCTCCCATTCATTCTTTCTTCCCCCAGTTGCTCCCCAGGTAACCATAGAAGGTTATGACAACAACTGGTACATCGGCCGCACAAATGTGGCGCTCACCTGCAATGCTAATGCAAACCCCCCTCCAACCACTATCCAGTGGAAGTCGTGAGTATTGGCACATCCTTAAATCTATATTGTCTTATCTCTTTGTCCGTCTCTCCCATTTTTCTTTAGTCACATTTTCCCTTTCTTACCCTTCATCACCAGCTTCACAGTCCTCACAGAGCTATAATCAGCGCTTTTATTATTGCAACTACAGAACTGTGCTCTGATTATGGAGATAGTTGAATAATTTGTCATAATGGACTCTGTGACTTGAGATTTAACCCTTGCATAATGAGAAACACAGTGTGCGTCTGTCTCCATTTTCTGTATTATCAGCTATTAACATAACTGTGACAAAATCTGGGGGAAAAAAAAAAAGTCTGGAAGTTTAAAATGGAAGAAATGAGATTTTGGGATTGGATCCAGCAACACTGATTTTCCTGCTGTCCCCATTGTATCTCCAGCAGTGTGTTATAATGGATTGCCTTTTAGGGAAGGGTGGCAAACTGATTGGTTTTGTGCTGCTGATCAAGATTAGCTTAATATGACGAAACAGTACAACGCAGCACGTTTCTGTAAATGTCCGACTCTCTGTCCCCAGTGTCAAATGTCCTATTTTTCTTTTCCTGCTCTCTTCTTTCTCATACCGATATGCACTTTTGTCCCTCTAGGACGACAGGAGAGTTTCCACCTGGAGTGCAGGTCAGTGAAAATGTGCTCAAGGTACAGAATGTGGACGAGTCTGTCAACACCACTTTTGTCTGTGAGGTCAACAACCAAATCGGGACGACCAAAGAACAGTTTGGGATCCTGGTCAGAGGTGAGTTTAAGTGTCACAGATCAGCGCAGCATGCTAAAATTAGGCACCTGCTTAAGTGGCCTTTACAATTTCAGTTAGATAACATTTTAAATATCACATTTCAGCATCGTGTGATGTTTCTCAGCGGAAACAATCTCATTTGTGCACTTCCCTGTGACATAATGAATTAACATTATGATTGTTCCTGTCGCTGCAAGTCAACCCTTCTGTGGCTCTAAATGGATTAAAACCAATACGAAGGGTAATTTGCGCAACTTGCAAATGCCCCAGCACGCTGATAAATTGTACACAGTAAAGGCATCAATAAAGCAGTGAACATTTCATAAGTAAAGTGAAAAAGCCCACTCTTGGGACTCACTTGGGATCTCATTCATCATGTAAACGTTTCCCTTAGCTTGTACATAAAAACATTTATATCTGAACCGATGAACTGGAACAAAGTGCACTTTCATCACACAGGCTACACATTTCCTGGTGTCCTCTGCTCTCATGTCTTCCCTAGGGATGCACCTTACATGCACCTCACATGTCACATATTCACACACACAAACGGACACATTTTCTGTGCTGAGGGCTAACTTGGGTGTTTAGTGTAGGGCTAAGGGGTCCAGCTGCTCAGTCCATGGTGTGTGTCTGTGTGAGTGAGTGTGTGTGCGCGTGTGTGTGTGTGTGTCTGTGTGAGTGTGTGCGCGTGTGTGTGTGTGTGTGTGTGGGAGGGAATCTGAGCGATCAGAGCTTGCATGTGCATGCTTTTTATGAGTTTTTTTTTTTTTCTTTCTTGTTGTTGTTCTTCAACGTCATAAAACCCTTCCCCTCTCTGCTTTTAAGAGTGCGTGTTAGTTTTTTATGTATCTTTGCATGCGCTTAATAAACTCTATTATCAAAGTTTCCATGCTTTATCAATACCCAAGGTCTGTCAGCTGCTTAGTACATCTTTTGGCATTTGCAAATCTTTTTTTTCCTGAAGGTTTTTCATGGTAGTTCAATATTGTGAGAGCTGCACACGAACTAGACGGTTCCTATAGATATTTTCACTTCTACTTTTTCTTATTCTTTTTTTTCTTTGTCACCGTTAAAAACCACTGCTTCTCAGCCATACTCTGTGCCATCAGTAACAACAGGAAACACTAACGCAAAGCAAGCAACACATAAAGTGACACATTTGACTCAAAATGATACGGTTCACTTTGTAATATAGTGGATTTTAGAATAGTCTGCAGTATGGCTGCAGTGATGCATGAACTAAAATACTTTGGGTGTGTGTGGGTACATGTTTGCAGGTTGTGAAATGCATGCATGTATTCAGGTGTAAGCACTTGGAGAGAACCTTCCAGAGCAGGTCATACAGTCCAATCGCTGCTGTTTGAGAGTTTTAGCCACCCCTTTCAACAGTGTTCACTTCTGTGTTTCACCTCATACAAAATACATCCTCCTTCACTCTTCAGCCTGCACTTAGCCGGAAGTCATTTTCTGCTGACATCGGGGTAAACCTTTTCCATGATGGGCGGAGAGTGACTACATCTTAAGAGCCACCCAGCTCCTCCATGGCCTCATTTCTACATTTTTTTTTTTTTTTTTTTTTTTTTTTTTTGCTTCTTCTAGTCCTCTTGCTCAGTCTCTCCCGATTTCATTTTTGTTTCTCTCTCACTCCCCCCTACATCTTTCGTCAAGTCCCTTGGCTCCTTATGGTGCCACAGCATGCGTCACCACCACTCCTCTGGGGCCATTCTGTACTGCTGCATACAGTAGGTAGTGTAAATGGCTTCTGTAGCACAAAAGGATGTCACAATCTCCTGCTGTGTATTACAAGACACAAGCAAGTGAGATACAAAGATCCAGCGAGCAGAGGGAGAAAGAGGCTGCTGCTTTTAGACTACAAAGATGGGGAACATGCCACACCAAGATAAATCAGTGACAGCATGCAATCCTCAGTCAAAGAAGCAGGAGAGTAAGGGCACGAGGAATGGAGAGAGAAAGCGATGCTGACAGCATTTAAAACTCTCATGGGAATCATGTGCTACTGCATCCTATCTCCACCACTATTGGCCTCCGCTATCTCTCAGCGTAGCGTGTGTTTCTGTCCGTCTCCAAGCCTCTCAGAGCGGATCAGTCACCCTTTGCTGCTTCAGCTCCTGGCTGCTTCTCTTCTCAATTCCACCATCCGTTCCTCTCCTGCTCTGTCTTTTATCCTACATTTTCACTCCTCCCCCATTCTTCATCCCACTTCCCTCTTTCTCTTCTTTCATTTTCTTTCGGGTCTGCTTGTTCCTTACCCGCGTTGAACTTCCCACAGTTGGTCTTATTCTCTTGCTACCGACCACCTCCTCCTTCCATCCTACTCTTCTCTTACTCATTGGCACAGAAGGAGGATACGACGCGAGCTAAAATTGCCAACACTTAATAGGTGACTAAACCAACAAGCGAGTGTCAAAGGAAAAGAAGTTTCTAGATAGCAAAAAGGGAGAGAAGTGCACATAAAGAAAGACGGTCGGTACTATTAAAGAGAAATTAAGGAGTCTAAGAAAGATGTGTAATGCCTTCAGATGGGATTGCAGTTCAGACCTGTGGATGCTAATGTGAACGTGTGTAGACAAACGGGGCTAAGAGGGGCCGACAGGCGTGAAATGGCCAGCACCTGCTACATAGCAGGTCCCCCCACTCCCCTTTACCCCACAGCTGCATGACACACACAAATTTACACACTAGTGTCTGTGTGCTTACTCGCGCCTTCTGCCCTCGGTCTTGTCCTGTGTACATGGAGGCAGCAAGAGGGATGGATGTCCTCTCTTCTCCTTGCCTCTCCTCCTCTCATCTTCGATCCTGCTGCTTAGTCACACAGGCACGCAAACACATCCTAGCCTTCTCTCTTCTTGCATTTCTTTCGATTTATCTCTCCGATGCCATCTATTTCACTGCAGTTTGCTCTTTCATTGCATCTCTCATCCACTCAGTTAGCATATGCTCTCTCCTCATCCTCCTTATCTCTCTCAGGTTGTCTTTCAGCCTCCGCAAGTCTGCCGCTGATCTTCTTGCTCAGAAAAGAGACTCCTGCCCCCAGCATTTTCCTTCTCTCCATCTCATGCTTGTGCTATCTTTCTCTCTCTAAGCTTAACTCTTAAATACCAGTAGCTCTTCCTTAATCACAGCTTAGTAGTCTCCATCCCTCCCTCCATCCCTCCGTTCTGGGCTCCTCTCAGGGGGGGTTCTTGTGTGGCTAACCCAGATTCCATCCATTTTTTTCTTGGTTTTTTTCCCTCATCATTCCTTAAAGGGGTGGCTCAGCTGAACCTCAAAAAAGTTAAATGCTCTAGATTGAATCCCCCACATGGTCTGAAGGGCTCTTCAGTTAAACGGAAAAGAGATTTCCTCCCAATTCGGTGCGTTTTTCCCATTTTCAGACTCATCCAAGGAGACAGTTCAAGGGCAAGGGGCTTGGCTATTTTCCTCCGTGGGGTAGAGTGTGTGAGTGTGTCTGTGTGTACGCCTGTATCTGTCTGCGTCTGTCGTTGTGTGTCTCCGGCCATGCGAAAACTGCCAGAGAACAGGTCTGATGGAGCCAAGTCTCCCTCCAGCCTGCAACTGGCCCCCTTCCCACCCCTAATTAGCACACACAAACACACATTTCTGGAGACACACACTCGCACAGACACACTCAGCTGTGTTCAATAACTTAACATACTGACAGAGAATACTACTAAGGGATGCTCTAGGTGCAGCCCAGCACAACATCAGAGCAGTGATGACCATGGAGCACGTGTGTATGTATGTGAATGAGACCATGCATGTTTTTTGGACGGCTGCAGCAAACGTTACTTCTGCTCCATCTCTCTCATTACTCGCGGTCACTTGGAGCATACAGTTGTGTTGGACATGACTTCATAAGGACCATGCTGTTTTTTTTTGGCTTCCACAGTATGTTGTGTGTCTCTGTGTGTGTGAGTTTTTTGTTGTTGTGTTTTTTTTTTTTTTTGGGGGGGGGGGGTCATACTGCATGTTTGGTTTTCTCCCCACATTATCTACACAGCATGCATATTGCAGTTTTTCATCTGGTTCATTCGTCAGCATGCGTTTGAGATGTCCTCTCGTCACTCACTCAAATAAATTCCACTGGTGCTTTGTTAGGTTGTGACTGAGTCTGCACTTGGAGTCTGTGATGGCTCCTTTACATCTCTTTTTGTGAATCTTTTAAATGTTGTCTCCAGAAGGGTAGAATAAAACATGTATTATCCATAAAAGGATTTACCAGCGCAGACTTTGAAAAAAAAATACTCTTAAGAACTGACTTGAGTTACGCATTAAATATAATTAGATGAGTAGAATTCAGAGAGAATTTGCATTTGATTTTCAGCGTAATTCCCTTTTGATGTGACAGCAGTGTGTGGCAGCATCGGGCCCAAACTTGGCACTGAGATTTTCACCACGTAGCATGTGGTGGAGCTCCACAGAGTCTGAGGTGATAATGCATTTCTTGTGTTCCTGTTACAAGTGGACACCGAGGGCTAGCTCTCACTCTCATGTGTGTGTGAAGGGGAATGTTTAGCACAGCTTGGGGGGGGGGATCTGTGTGCAAGGGGGATCTGTGTGCAAGGGGAAAGTAGTGTGAGAAGATGTACGAAAGGAAAGAAAAATGTACCCGCATTATTAATTCTTTCCCTAGGCATGTGTTGAAAGTGAAGCACAGAGGAGGAGAGCACAGAGAAGTAACACATGACAGAAATACAAACGCAAATTGGACAGGGAAAATGGATTTGGAGGGCTGAAGGAGCGTGTGCAGGAGACAGCTAGTGAAGTGGAGGCAGAGATGGAGAAAATGGTAGCAGAACTGAGGAGAGGAAGAAAAGAGTGAAGCACAGGTGTAGACAGCAGTAGACTACCATTCTCTCTTTTGACACGAATCAGTGTTACACGAGTAATACTGTCAGCTCTCTGTACAGTTAACAAGAGAGGCCGGCTTCTGTTGGATTTCAAATGGAACCGACAATAAGAATCGAGCTGATTTGCTACTTTCGAATTTAGGCAGGGATTTCAACGGCAGCGTCTACCGGTTAATCCTCTGCCGCGGCTGGTGAAAGTGCAGAGTGTGGAAAGGAAAGCAAGAGCGGCAAGAGAGGATGTTCGGCTTAACCGAGGGCTCTTGATCACTTTCTGCCAGAGTCTGAAATTAAAAATACATTTTCTCACCACAATTTATTTGGTTTTATTCTGTAGTTAATGCGCTCAAACCTGAGTGGAGTGGTAGCACTTTGGAGTGACAGATAACAAACAGCCTATATTCCATTACATCATGTTTCAACAAAGCGCATTGTTGTAGAAAGAGCAACATGAAAGCCTTTAATTTCATTCTGAGGCATCACGAAGTAATGAGTACAATAAATAAAAAATCGGAGACATGAACGTGGATGCTTTGAACCCTGTAAAAGTAGGAATAATATATATTGAGACATCATTTTCCGTTCCTACTTCAAGCAGGCTTACTTTTATATCTTCCAAGAAGGCATGCTGCAGGAACAGCTTACGGAATAAAGTCTAAGCTGTCTTTCTAATTTGTTATTCCTGTCTGAGTTATACCACTCGTTATGTCGTCGGCATATTCCCTTTAACGTTTGTAGAACACTTCTATCCAAAGTGCTTTGGCGTACAGCGAATGCAAACATTATTCTGGTTTTATTCTCGCTGCTCACTGAGTCAGAGATGACACTGCAGCACATGGGAAAACGGTCACAGGTTGTGTTTGTGGGGAGTTGTCAGAGTCCCTGAAAGCACTTAGAGCCCTGAACTCATGACCCCCAAAGCCCGTACAAAGCAGCAACATCCTGCTTATGTTAATAGTGTTACTTGTCTAGGCTAGTCTGTGCCTGTGACACAATCAGCTAAAAGATTTTAGAATTTCCTGAATTTAATGTTTTCATTTAGTCACGTTTCTTTATAACTGTCTGAAGTCTGAACTGGAACATTAGAATATCTTTGATATCGGCACTGACTCGTGCATTTTTATTGACACGACAAATGGAAGCATTTCATTTAATACACAGCCCCAGTCTGAACTGTTAGCTGACTTTCATGCAGAAGCAATTGAATTTGTTGCCGTTGAAATACCTGCTTTAAAATACAGCACTAGTATTACTGAAGGGGAATATCAGGGGAGTAGAAAGTACAAGTTCAGAAAAAGAGTACTGACAAGTCACATGGGACCTCTTTACAACCCTGATTTAGACAGCACTGCTTATCCCTGGAGTTTTTTGTACAAAGACGCACAAACAGGGATGCTGTGTGTTTGATTGCAGAGCCCTAGTTTCAGTCATAGCCTCCTGAGCTAGTTTGCACTCTAACAAAGCCTTTGTCAATATTAAAATGAACTAAAGTGGCTTATTTTTCTTGTGTATGTGTAATGCCAGAGGAAAAATGGACCCACATATAAGACTGATGCGCACTCAACCAGTGCCTGTGGCGTACAGAAGTGGAGAGGGGCAGCAGTCTGTGCCCGTGCTCCTCATACATGGCTTCCAGGAAGACTTGTCATTCCGCTGTGTCGCTTTGTCACTCACTCAGTCCGCCTCCTCCTCCTCCAGCACCACCTTCTCCTCCTCCACCACCACCACCTTCTCCTCCTCCTCATCTAATTTCCACCCTTCCTTCCTCCATTCATCATTATCCTCCTCTGCACGGCCTCCACCTGTTCTGCTCTGCACACACTGATCCATGCTCTTTAATAAAAGTGTGTGTGTGTGTGTGTGTGTGTGTGTGTGTGTGTGTGTGTGTGTGTGTGTGTGTGTGTGTGTGTGTGTGTTGCACATTTTTTAACCCCCTGTCTTGCCTTTTGATGGTGGTCTGTGGACAGACCCTGGCTATTGAAGGGCAACACAGGGGGGAGGGTGGTTGAGACGTTGTTGTGACGTAGCTGTGGGAATGGGGACAGCAGCAGCTCTGAGGAAGAGGAGGAAATGTCAAAGTAGAAGGATGCTCGTCGCGCACACACGCGCACTTGACTGTACTGACACCTCAGCACTCTTACACACTTGACTGCATACATTTCAGACCAGCACCACTGACATCATCCAACCTTTTTCTTGCCATCTTGCCCTTTTTTTAAAAAACAAACAAACAAAAAAAACCCAAAACTTTTTTTTTTTTGTCTTCCTCTCCACTGGTCGAACCTTTTTTCTTTTTTTTTTCTTTCTACCCTTTCTCAACCATATCCTTTTTCTTCCCTGTTTTTCTCCCTCCCTGCCTCCCTCCTACAGAGCCCCCAAAGAACCCATCCAATGCTGGCGTGGTGGCAGGAGCTGTGATTGGCTCCCTGCTGGCCCTCCTTTTGGTTGCCGCTCTCATCGCCGTGCTCGTCACCCGTAGGCGCAGGCAGCAGCAGGGTTACCGCGCCAATGGCGGCAGTGACATGAAGACTCGCATATTCGGGGGCGGCAAGAAAGCGAGCAAGAACGGCACAAATGGAGGTGCGGGAAACGGTGGCGGCAACAACAACGGCCCCATCTACGTTTACAGCGAGAGCTCCCCCATTCAGGCCCTTGGAGAGAAGAACAACCACCAGCTGATTACCATGGGAGGCCACCCTGAAGTTGTTAGCACCACACCCACTGCCCAAGACATCCTGCTAAGCAACGAGTTGGACGACGCGGAGAAGAGGAAGTTTGACGAGCTTGACGAAGCAGAGAACTATGATCACTACAATCCTGGTGGCCCCATCCATTTGCCTCGCTCAATTCGCGATCAGGAGATGATTGGAGAATACGATGATGACATGGAGTCCCAGCGCGATGGCTCGGTCATCTCACGGACTGCAGTTTACGTATAGAGGAGGAGGAATTGGAGGAAGGGGAGGAGGAGGAGGCAAAAAGGCGAGCTGGAGAATTCCTCCTGAGGATTTTGTGGCGGTGGGGTCTTGTCCCTGTTTGATGGTGAAAAGAAAATCATACCACTTTTATTTTTGAAAAACAAAAAAATCAATTTTAAATATAGTCTATCATTAATCACAGTGGAGAGAATGAAAAAGAGGGTGTGGTGGGATGTTGTAAAAGGATTGTTGTTGTTGTTATGTGGTCCCTAAGAACTAAAAATCAAACGGAGAAAAGAACAACATGCCTCCCACCGCTTCTGCTCGTGCTCTCGCTATCACTGGGACCTTGCCTATTGACTGACAGACAGGCTAAAGAGAAACAATGTAATGTGGGAGTAGGTTCATGGAAAAGTGCTTACAAGCTTAGAGGAGGCATCTCACTTGCATATTCGCTGTTATCTTCACTAAAACAGTAGCCGTGGAATAAGTTGTCAAGCAGTTACCTGATGCCTGCAAATCTCTTTACTTCTGTGGGAAACTTTTTGTTTTGCCAACGTGTTGAGCTGTGACACCTGGTGGGAAGTGGAGGACAGCGGTATGAGTCAGTTTGAAAGTATAGACAGTAACCATCAGGTAATTTCGAGACAGTAAAAATGTATTTGCTTATGTCTGCTGGTGACTTCGCTCTGCTCTCTCTGCCTTCTTCTCAAAACAACTCTGCCAACTATCACAGGCAGTAGACACTCTCAATTTGAACTTAGCAAAAAAATTTAAAGAACATGAGGTCTTTGTGTGCCGAGCAAATAGAAAAGCAGTTAGGTTTTAACAAAGTAAGTTTGCTGAGAGTTTGAACCAAGTTCCTAACAAGGTGTTCACGAGCAAACTTTTGCACTGTGCCTGGAGGTAAGAGACGGTAAACAAGAGATGAGGGAATGAGGTGTAGCTGATCTGACAGGGTCAAAGGATGGGGAGAGGGATTCAGGAGGCAGGAGGACTAGAAAGGAGCACGTCTCTTCTTTTCTCTTCCTCCTCATCCTCGTCTATTCAGAGCGCTCCTGACAGGAGGAGCTTGATTGGTAATGAGCCGTGAAGTCGCTCGCTTAGCCGGGACCAACAGATTGCCACCACTTATCGTTTATGACGTGGCGATTCCTCTCTCCCTCCCACCTCCATCTCTCCATCATGCCTCCGTCTCTCCTCCTCTCTCTCCTCATCCTTCTCTCCCTTTCTCTCCAGTGTTTATGGGGAGTTTATGATTTATCCAGGGCGGTGTTGAGGTCAGGGCTACCGAGAGCAAAGTAGTATTTTACCGCTCCTGATGTGTCAGACACCCCACTTACTCTACTCCAGCCCAGTGTGCCCTGACATGCCAGGAGTGACTAATCCACCTGGAGTGGCCATGTTCACTCCACTGCACAGACACCCCAGCTGCCTCTCCCGCTTTAGTAAATGGTGAGATGTAACAAGAGCCCCACCTCCAGAGTGCAATGGCATTAGGTTAGACAGATTTTCAATGAGATCATATATTTCTTTCCATTAGCCAGTGTTGTTAAATGTAGTGAATTGATCGGGAGACATAAAAGGTTGCATCCGCAGCAAAGCTATGGGAGTCATATTGACTAACAGGCAACATGTGGCGAAATGGCCCTTTTTATGATGCAGGTTCAGGGCTGATTGTCTCCTGACTGTTAATTTATCCTTTTAACGAGCCACCGGAGGCCCGCTCGGGCAAATATTACTCCATGGCTATTGTACCCCGCTGTCTTTGAGGCTCAGTGTGTGTACATTTGCATGCGTCACCATATCTGCATAGCCACTAGGCGACTGTGATGGACAATCTTAGAGAGAACCGAAGCTCCTCTAATCATTGCGTTCCCTGCCCTTCCTAATCAGCTCTCCTTGGACCCACTGGGAATCCAATGAATGGGGTCTTGATGACTGTACCTGACCTCCTGTAAAGGACCTTCTAAGAAATGGGTTGGCTTCTGCTGCAGGTCATAAGGGCAAATGCAGGGTGACCCATTCCTAAGGGCAAAGATGACTGTGCTTGCGTTTCTTATCGTGGCTGTTTTTTAACCTTGAACTACAGATGTGAGAGAGAAACACTCACCCAGTATCTGTACAGGGCGAGGCAGACCTTGTTTGCCTTTGTGATGGCTGTTAACCTTCAGAGAGGTGGCGAGAGAGAGAGACAGATGACAAAAATAGAGACGGCGCTTCATGTTTGAGCACTGTCTAGCATATTGTAAGCCAGTGTGTTGAATAGGATTATCGTCTAATGGCCTTAGCTTATACTTAAATGCAACTCCTGCCAACCTGGAGTACAGTAAATTTGCCGAACGCAGCTGATTTGTCACACTCAATGTGAAAATGTATTATTTTTACACTTGTATGTGTCACCAATACAAAGAAATTATGAGTGCAACACTTGGTTTTGTTTTTGTTTTTGTTGTTTTTTTGTTTTGGAAGGGGGGGTCAAAAAAAGAATACTGACAAAGGGACAAAAATGTTGTATGTACATTTTGGTGTGAGCTATCTGTGTACTATATACGTAAGCATCTTTATTTTTCTTGTGAAAATGTGGATATTTATGGAAATGTAAATATCAGATCGATGGAGCCAGTGTTTCCGATGTTATGGAAGTAAAGAGGAAAGCGTTTGTGGGTCGGCTAAACCTCAGAAGGCATTCAGAATGTAATTTTTAACCTAACGCATACCTCAGTAGTTTGGGTGTTTATAACATACTGAACTGACTGAGTTTAATTTATCCAAGGGCCAATTTGATTTGGGGGGATGCATATGCTTGAATTTGTTTTTGTTTTTTTTTTTATCCGAGGTAACTTTATCTGCATTTATAAGCACACATTTCTTGGCAGACAATTGGCTTCACCTTCTCCTTGACAGAAACTCTGCACAATGCAAAAAATTACACACAATACTCAATTCATCAGGTAGACCGTAACGACACAAGCAATGGTCTGTTGAGTCAGCGCTCGGTGTGTGTGTGTGTGTGTGCAAATCTGTGTGCCAGTGTGTTCGGCGGCTTTAGGACATCTCTTGCTGCCATTGGACTGTAACTTGAGTAGCCACCCTTTGTCACCATGGAAAACTGGCAAACCGAAGATATTATTGTGCATTTCGAGAAGACGCACTCACTCGGCGCGCACACACATACTGTACGTATACATTTGCAGTGTGCTGAGATGCATTCGCCCACACACAAACACCCCTCAGTCAGTCTCATTATGCTCACTCCCACAGCCAAACTGTGCAGAAGACACCTTCTACCTGACAACTCTGCCATCTCCTGACACAAACCCACACAAATGTGTTCGCGTAGCTGCACACACACACACACGAACACACTTCGTCTTACTCTGCCTCTTCCACAGCGGCTCTGTCAGGACACATACAGAGTTCTGTTAGTGTGGAAAGAGCTGTACCGTGATGTGTCCCCCTGCTCCAGTGCTTTCTGCCCCCCAAAGTGTCCAGCCTGTTCCCGAATCAGTGACTGTGTAGAACATAAACAACTACACATTCGGGGGAGACGCACACCTTTCACCCAGTGTCACAGACACAGGCTTTTTAGGAAAGCGATTGTCTGTTCTGGTCTTGTTCTGCAGAGGGAAATATCGCTTTCATAAAAATGCCACCGCGCTGACCTCCTCCCCCTCCCAGAGCCCTTTGAATGCTTTTAGAAGAGTCGCATTTTTTTTATTTTTTATTTTTTATTATTTTTTTTTTTTTTATAACTTGACTCTAAAATGTTGTCTTTTACTTCAGCCACCTCTGCTACTGCGACCGCCTCCACAGACACACACACAAGCACATCCCATTGCCACCCACCTCGGTGCCCAAGTAAGGCTTGTCAGACAAAATGCTTTTAAGAGAAATCTGCAAACCTGGTCCAGGTCTTGCACAAGGTTAGATAGTCAGAATATCCAATATTTTATTTTTCCTTTTTTTTTTTTTTTTTTTCTCTTTTTCCTGAGAGCAACATGCTCTTATCGTTTCTTTGGCTCCAAACATCTGATGAGTAATCAAAAGCCTTAACATCTCCCATCTCACATGCATTAAGTAAAAAATGAAGAAAAAAAGAAAAAAAAAAAAGAGAAGCTTCCGGTGTACATAGTATAAATATATAAATATGTAGCAGAAAAAAGAATTACTAATTTATGGTGTCACGTTTGTGTATTACTCAGTGACAGCACGCATGAAGGATTTATTTTCTCCTGTTTACCGCTTCTCCTCTCTTCTGTTATTTTTGCAGTGCTTTATAATTTATGTTTTATGAGTGCTTTATTCTTGACTGCTGCGCTGTGATTGCTGCCAAAACTGGCAAATGTGCTTCTTCTATACAAGTGAAACTGTATACAAACACACAACAAAACAGTCTTACCCAAAATGTGCTTTTTATTATTGACTGCTTTGTGTAAAGTTGTTCTTTTTTTATTTTCTTTTTTGTATTTTTTTTTTTTTAATTTGAGTTTTATTTTGGTCTTAAAAAGAAGAAAAAAATACAGATTAGAGTTGGTATTGCCATTTTTGTCATGTCTTTCTAGATTATTTTTCCGTATTCAGTTACTATTAAAGATTTCTTGATTTTTGAAATGTTCCGGTGTTGCTGTGTGTGGTATGTGTCTCCTCTTTCTTACCTTCATGTCTCTTTAACACTTGAGGTTAGCTGGATGACTGAGCACCCAGATTGAATAGAAACGCCAGTCATTGATTCACACTGATTAAATTTATAGATTAATTGATCAGGATATGAAGTAGCTTCTCGGTCTCTTGTCACCCATCCTTCAGATCTCAGACACACCCCTGCTTTTTCTCCCCCCCTTTCCCCTTCCCCACACTCTCATTTCCTGGTCTGGCTGCTTGTCTCGTTTCACTTTTGATAAATCTGTGAGTGTGTGTCAACAGAAGTGTGATAACAGGCTTATGGGAAAATGAGCGCAGGAACAGGAGATGCCATTTCGTGGTTTATAATTGTCCTGAGCGCCACCTCCTCCCGTTCTGTTTTGTATATGTGACTTGGCTGGCAGAAGTAAACTTGCTGCCTTAGTAATGGCTAGGTAGCAGATGCTGTAGTTGTTTAAAGGGCACATTTTTCTATTAGGTGTTTCACCGGTGCCTGGAGATAATGAAAGCACTGATGCATTCCTATTTCAGAGTGCAGGAATACTATTATATTCAGCAGAGTTTCAACAGTTCTCATGTAAAAGCTGTACAAGCGTAGAGAAAAGGGTAGAGAGCAGGAATGTGGGCATGTAGCTTCAGTGGTTTTCCTGGAGGGAGGCAGCTTGTGTTTTCAGTTGGGGAATGTGCAGGCCAAGCTGAAACTTGGTGAATGGAGCGCCTCTCAAAGGCTGCATTGTTTGAGCTCTGCCTAAACCAAACAGGTTTGGTCAAATTTCAACAAGAGGGCATGCAGAAGTTTAACTGTGTGTAGGTTTATGCTTAAATATGCTGTGTGCGTGTGTTGATGCATGCATATGCACCTGCCTCATTTAGTTTGGACATTAAAAAGCGCTGCTGTTTCCCCATAAAACAAAAACTGACACAAGCAAATTCTGCTCTTTAACGTGCCCGTGATGGTGACAGTTGGTATATGGCAGTGATGGCAGAGAGTTCTCGGTGTTTGCCTGGTGCTTTGATGCCGTCATGTATCTGTGTGTCATCCTGGCTCCTTGTCACAGTTCATTTTTGTTGCAGGCTTCTTCTGTCAATGCACAGCTATTTACTGTGAGTCCAGCCCACCATCTGGCCTCTCTAATTGCTTTGGATTTGAGGCTGGCAAGATAGAGAGCACTTACACAGACAGACTCGCTCACTATCTCTCTCTCTCACGCACACACACATACACACTTACACACACTTACACACTTTGACTCCTTTGGTTTTCTAGCTGAATGTAAAACACTGTACGCAGCAGCAAGGCTTTTAAGGCACAGCTAGTAA